>NC_041820.1:27135363-27735363 GCF_900964775.1 Scleropages formosus
GACGCTAACTTATTAAAATAATGAATTAGCCGACCAGATTACTGCAGCCTGCGGCAAAGGCAATTATCCCTCTCCAAATCCCCGGGCGCCCCGGCGTGGCGATAAAACAAGTGCCCGGGAACCGGGAGCGCTCCTCGCAAATGAATAGGCTGTTAATTAGGATCTCTCCCACTGCGGGCTCCCTCCCACACATCACAATGGGGAGAGGGGAGAAAGAGCAACTGTGACTGGGAGACGTGGCTCTGAGAGTGCTTTGTGGGTGGGGGGACCTTCCTGGAGGTAAACAGAGTAAGTCCTGATGTGTAGTGATGGCTGCTTGTGGAAAGGATCCCACTTCTGCCTCCAATGCCAGCCCACACAATATCTTGTTCTTGGCATACCCATGTCTCCATCACCATGTGGGTGTTCCCTGTGTAGGCCCCACCTCAGCACTCTGCCCTACCACACTGCAGAGGCTCGCCAGTCAAGCTTCTTTACAGCATTGTTATAGACAGCAGGGTACCAGTTGGCTTTTCCTGGCGATAGCGCAGAAATGGTGAATAGGAGGAAATGGAATGGGGGCAAAGTCACACACTCGGGTTATGAAGGTATGACTGAGGTGCCTATCGCATGCTCAGGACAGGGCCTGGCCTATATCTGAGTATTTCGTCTTCATTTACCACTCACTTGAAGGTGAGTGGAAGATCATTGTTTTAGAAAGCCAAGCAGAGACGGGTGACAGGAGAAGTAGGCCAATAACCGCTCTAACAAAAGGGCTGCATCCTACTTTGTGTCATACGGAGCACTTAATGGTTATAAATACGAAAACGTCACAGGCCTGACATGTTAAATCAAATTTGCTGACTTCTGCTTCGTCCGGCTTTAACCTTCTGTCCTCAGCCTCGGAACACCGAGAAGTTGGGAACTTCCGAAGGATAAACTCACCTTGTTGGCACCATTTTCTGCATTTTTCTGTACGTTTAATACCCACTGGCCTGTCATTTCAGACAAAGTGGCGCTGTACACACTGCTGGGATGAAGGACTGTGCCATGTGCTAACACTGCCCGAAAAAGTGTATTAGTAGTACATGTCAGATCAACTTTACCTTGTATAACCCAAACGTTAACAACAGCAGTGCTACTGGTGCTGGCAGTACTTGTAACACACCTTGAACCATTAAATAACACCACTGTTGGCGCTCTATACGACTACTACTAGTTCTTACAAACTGAACCATTAACTATTGAACTTTCAAGGGGACAGGTTCTATTTATATCTGCATGTATAGACTGAAGTGTTGTTAATAGCAATGTGTACAGTACAGTTTATGTTGGTGTATACACCCCACAGTGTTACGTTTTATTCACTCTCCTCTCCAGCTGATATAGAACGCTGCTGTGACTTGTGTTTCACCTGCCGAAGGGTTCCCATGTATCTCCCTTCTGCCGTCTCTGCGTTGGCTTCCTATCAAGATTCTGCTTACGGCCCACACAACCATCAATGGATCCGCTCCCCGATATCTACAAGACCCGATCACTTGCTACACCCCGGCCGGACTGCCTCGCTCCTCCGCCTCTGCCCACTTGATGGGCCAACGCACAAAAGGTCTAAAATCAAAAGCGGAAAGATTTTCGGTTCCGACTCCAACGCGGTGTTATGACCTCCCCCTCTCACGCAGTACTGCTGAGTACGTCCCTACATTTAAGAAGGGTCTCAAAACTCACCTCTTTCCGACTTTTCCCTGGATCATCGTAAATGCATCGTAAACGTGTAAATGTTTGTTTAAGAATTTTGCAGTTATAAATTGTTGTATAGGAGGGTGCGGTGGTGCAACGGGTTTGGCCTGTGCCTGCTCTCTGGCAGGTCTAGGGTTCGAGTCCTGCTTGGGGTGCCTTGCGATGGACTGGCGTCCCATCCTGGGTGTGTCCCCTCCCCCTCCGGCCTTGCGCTTTGTGCTGCCGGGTTAGGCTCCGGTTCTCCGTGACTCCGCTCAGGATGAGCGGCTTCAGACAGCGTGTGTGTATGTGTGTGAGAAATGTATGGACTGAAAAGCTGGGGAGATAGGATGATGATATGATTTTCCAGACAATGTGTTTTTGCAGTTTTGTCTTTTAAAGATGCATAAAACATGACAGTAAAGGAATCCCCAGGAAGTGCTTATATTTGTGAATGGGATTCATTCCCTGTCGTTTCACCGTTATGTCCCACAGGGGGTTAACTCGATCTGTCCTTGGTTTATTCACTCTTTATCTGCCATAATAGCTGCTTTATGCTTCCCGGTGGAACATTTCCACACTTCGCCCTGAGATATTAAATGCCCTGCTACATCAAGCAAAAATATGGACTGAATAGAAATATTCATTTTCCCCAGCAAAGGCTGCACTTGCCTTATGAGTGTTTTATTCGCCTATTAGGAGGCTGTTCGTTCTTGACTTTACACCCAAGCCCATCTTTCCAAGAAGTGTGCGTAAGCAGCCGTTCAGATCGTGCAGACCTGAAGATGCAAACAGTGTGCTGCAGCGACATGCTACAGCGAAGCCTTGAACAAAGTTCCCGTCTTCTTTTTGCTCTGTTTATAACCTCTTGGCACCGTACATGTGCTGCCAAAGATAAGGAGCGCAAATGCTGCTAAAAACAAACCTGATGCGGTGACTCCAGCGAAGTCAGGTGGTCCCAGATTTACGATGGTTCGACTTGCGATTTTTTCGACTTTACGACCATGAGCTGCCGATAGACATTCAATAGAAACTGTACTTCGAATTCTGAATTCTGATTTTTTCCTGGGTAAGCGATACGCGGAGCGATACTCTCTCGCAACGCTGGGCAGCGGCAGCGATCCGCATCTCCCAGTCTGTCACGCAGAGGTGTGCATCGGGCGTGAAATGCGTCTCCGACTTACGATATTTTCCACTTATGATGGGTTTCGGGGAACGTAAGCCCGTCGCAAATCGGGAACCACCTGTACACTGTTCGTATGTGTGTATCTGGCCCTCAATGAAGTTGTCTGCATAGTGACGCAGCCCCAGGCCGGTAAAACTTACGACCGCCCTGCCCTTTCACTGTAAATCCAGTGCCTCCTCGACACCGGGCCAGGTCACAGCCTGGGCGCCATGCAATTAAAGGCCGCCGGCTCCCCACCTCCATCTCTTTGGGACATTAGGCAGGCACGGGGCTGAAATACATGTCATTCATGGAAGTTGCACACCAAAGCCCGCTTGTGGCGACGCGGATTTCTAATCGTACCTGCGAACAGACTTTTACTAGCTGTGATTTAGCACCGTGTTTACCGCTCCGAGGCTGGCCCACTCCGCACAGCCAAGGCGCTTCTTATTTATTACACACATGTATGCACAGAGAATATGTGCCGTAAACCTTTTAAACTTACAGCTGTAAGACTAATTAAGAGATGATGCACTCGTACGGGTTCCTCACAGCCCCGGCTGGACTTTCACCGCATTAGCGCGGTGGAAATATGCAGCCTGACACCGATGCTGCTGTTCAAACACGGCTCCGTGAGCTTAAAGAGAGCCTTATTGAAAATAAGGTGACTGAAATTGCTTAGAGATGAGCAAGGTAAGGCAAGGCACAGGTCAGAGGTCATCACGGCTGAATTCACAAAGAGTATCTGTCAGATTTTCACTCAACTAGAAGCTTGCATTGCAGCAGGAAGTCTGGATTCTGTTGGCTGAGAAGCATCAGCTGGTATCTACCGTGGGCTTAGTGACAGGACCGGGTCCCTTGGCACGGGATTATATTACGGCAGCTCAAACTGAGCCTGCCAGCTCGCCCAGCCGCTGGGCACTGTGTGAAACTGGGGTCTAGAGACCACGGAAAAGTCACCGGGTCCGTGAGTTAATTGAAGTCTGGCCCCAGTAGCGCCTGCAGGTGCCCACTTCCAGAAGCAGCGCCCCTTCCCTGTCATCAGCAGCCTCAATTTATCCGGAGCGGTAGACAGACAGCTGTGGGGTGGGGCTGCCGCCGATCATCTCTGCTCGCACTTCCCGTGATGCCACGGGGTGTCCCTCGTTCACAGCGACACCAAAGCGCAGGGTCAACGTGTGGATCGGCCGCCCTTGAAGAACAGCCTCATGTCCGTGCGAGACATGATTCGGCCGCAACGCTGTAGGACACCTCAAGTGAAAGCATTGTCTTAGGAAGTTGATACGATTCTAATCCAGATGGCAGAAATAATCCCACAGCTGTAAAGCAGATATGCATTCATTTTGGAAAACCTGCTTTGCTCCGCACACGATGTCGGCAAACAGTCGAGCAAAGTTCGAGTCCTCCTTAGAAGACTTTCTTTCCTCCTGAGGGCGGCTACACGTAAAGGACTTTGTTGCCTGGGACATCACGCACGGATAAGTAAACCGTGGTGATGGAACGCGCATGGACTGCTTCTGCCAGCCTTTATCAATCTCAATCTCCTTCCTGGCATCCAAAATTGAAAACTAAAGAAAGTTCATTTTGTGCCCAATGGAAGTTTTCCTTCGTAAATTTTGCCTTCCATTAAGAAGCAAATGAGTTCCTGGAAGACTGCTTTCTGGGCTTCTCCCCCTTCCTCCCACCCCCAACTTTTAATTTGTGATTTATTAAGTTCTCGCGGAGGCACGCTGACAAGTGAGGCCCTGCTGATCTACCGCGTGCGGCTCTAGGCTCGCACCGGGGTTGAGGGTCCCGGTCCCGGCCCCGTGCTTGCCTACCTGGGCCCGATGCCCACCCCAGCACGTGACGGCACACCGGGTGACCACCGCTGGACAGGGAAGGTCACGAGCCCACCAAGCTTTCTACAGCTCAGGCTTCCTTGAAAGAAAACAGACAGGGAAAGTGAGCACAAGGACGGAATACCGAGAAAACGATCTTTTATTAACACGGGTTCAGCCCTCAGCCATTCGGAGGCAGCTGATCGCGCCGGGCGGCTCCCCGTGCCAAAGCAACCGCCCTGTTAAAGGAGTCTGTCATGGCGATGTGGGAACAGAAAGGACTCTGTGAAAGGTCCAGTGCACAGGCCCTTTGTATTTTTCATAACCTGATAAGTTTTACCGCCCCCCACAGTATACACACACACACACACACATTTTCTGAACTGCTTGTCCCATACGGGGTCGCGCGGAACCGGAGCCTACCCGGTAACACAGGGCGTAAGGCCGGAGGGGGAGGGGACACACCCAGGACGGGACGCCAGTCCGCCGCAAGGCACCCCAAGCGGGACTCGAACCCCAGACCCACCGAAGAGAAGGACCCGGTCCAACCCACTGCGCCACCGCACCCCCGACACCCCCCCACAGTACATACTTTTTCTATCACTTCCTACTGAGAGCCGGCGTTCTCCCGATGACAGCGAACCCTGGAGGCGGTGGTGTTGTTGAACAATGCTGGACCCCATCACACCATCCTAGGATGCCCTCCCGAGGGACCCTCCGTGTGAGCGGAAGGAGCGTCTGGTGGTCTGTGACCCCCCCACCGGGCCTCCGTTTAGGTGCCCTGCCTGGTTCAGAGGCCCGCTGGTCTGCGAGATGAAGGCGCTCTCGTCCCCTTCTTGCCTTCCTTTCTTTGTTGGCCCTCACGTTAGCCCGGGGCATTGTGTCTCCTCCCTGCCAGCTTTAAACTATGTGCCACCCGCCCCCTCATTACTGGTCACTGAATTTCAGCCCCTCCGTGGAGAAGAGCCCGGTGTGAAGAGCAGGTCTCCTTTCACATTCAAGTTCACACGCTTGACATCTCTGCCCAACGCACGGGTTAGTGTCACGCCAGAGGTCTTGACTCGTCCGGGTAGACAAGAAAGGCATGTACTGGAGAAAGCCAAAGTTTGTGAAACCTTGGGAATTATCTGGGTTTCTGCATGAATGGCTCTGAAAATGTGATTTGGTCTTCATCCAAGTTCATCCAATAATAATAATAATAATAATAATGTGACTTAGATGCAGATCAGATCACATTTTCTGAGTCTTCATGCATTATTTTTTAAAGACGGTTCTTTAACATCTCAAAGGGTTCACAAACTTTTTCTCATAATTGTTTAACCTTTAACCCGGAGGACTTGAAGCTGCCTTATTTTGTCTGTTTCCTTTCTCCTTCCAGGGTGTGACTGCACCCCTCATGTCGTAACTGCGGCTCAAACGCATCATTAGGGCACCCAGTGAACCTCACATGTTCCAGTACGAAGGCAGAGGCGCTTTCGAGGATGTGTTCAGCTCGCGTTCTTTAAAAAGTGACACACTGTTGGTATTAATCGATGGAAATGATGAGTCCCGAAGTCGTGTCCGAACGTCCGATGTTGCTCAGCCTCTCATTGAAAAGTATAGGAAAGGTACGGAAGTGAAAATCACTGATTTCTCAAATACTAGTTGAAAGTAACAAAGGATTTCAGAAGTAACGATGGGAACAGCGGTATAAAAATTAAAAGATAAACATTTAAAAGACTCTTTTCAATGTTACTGCGAACTGTTTCAAACTCAAACAAGTAGCGAAACAGCATGAAGGGAAGCGACTGTTTGACTTTCTGCTAAACGCATGGGCCTCAACCTTTGCATTTGAGAAGAGTGCGAGAGACAAGAATGCGGTTTCCCCGGAAACCAATAAAACTTACTGACTTACACATAATCATGTTCAGTTCTGATGGTGATAATGTACATTTTATAGCTCTGACAAACACAGGAGCGCCGATAGCCGGGATCAATGAGAGGTGTGGCCCCTTCCTCCGGCGTTCGCTCTTCACCATCTTTTTCTCTTGTTTGTCTTATATGAGACTTGGAAGCAGGGTCAGATAGGTGCCGGTGCGGATGGGCTCGTAGCCCTTTATCAATCAGGATTTTAATTACAAACGTCCAGGTCGACAGCTAGATTAGAAAGCAATTGACGCTATCGGCACTGAAATCTAATTACTGTTTATTGACAGATAAGGGCAGCTCCTTCCTCACTTTTCAGCTACGAGATAAAGCGCTATTCCCTCAAAAACACAGGGAGGGGGCCACGGGTGCCGTCAAAACCTTCGTCCGAGGGCCTTGTTAGCGCTGAATGAATTTACAGGGAGCGGGCCCCGTGCGCCCCTGTGTTTGCCGCCTCCTCCGCAGACGTGTTCGGAAGAGGCGTGCGCCTCGGGGGCGGCGTCTCGGCGATCATCCGGAGCCGCTCTGCCCGCACCGGGCCCCGAAACCGGACCGGTGGGCTCAGCGTTGCGTCCTCCTCCCAGCCTCTAGGGCGTTGGGCCACCGAGCACAGCCGTCGCTTCTCCACATCGTGAGCGGAGGCCAAGAGCGACTTGAACGGGGGTGGGGGGACCAAGCGTCCCGTGTAGCAATGTTGGTCCAAACCATCCAAGCGCACCACGCAACAGGGCAAAGCAGCTGCTGTCACCACTGAGGACTCTGGCTCAGTGCTTCTGGCCTGGAGGAGGGCGTCAGCGAAGAGACGGGCACCGGCTTCCCTTACAGTCTGCCGCCGCGCACCTCCGCAAAGTGCACCTTGGCTCTTCTTCTTCCACTCCCAATTTACGCCACGTGGCCCCCGACCGGCCGTCCGCGGCTCACCCCCCTCCGAGCGCCGGCGACACAGCCGAAAATCTGCCTCAGGTAAATATGCAGTAAACGATTGGATTATTGTTCTTTCATTTGGTCCTGCAATAATGGCTGGATTATAAACATTGCGGCCCATAGATTTCCTGTCAGATTCCATGAATCAGACGTCCTTATCTCATTTCCCGGCCGCCTTTCCACCAAGTGCCGGGATCTCGGAGGCAGAGAGTGTGGGGACGGAGCGCACACACGCGCGCGCACCCAGACACACGCTTATGCAATGTTACACAGGCACTCCAAACTCCATCGAAAGATTTCAAAAACCACTTAGGTGCCCTGTCCACATTTGTTAAGAAAGTAAATCTGTGCGCTGAGGTGCACTGAATCCAGAGACGGAGCGCCGTGGATTCCAAATGAAATTTGGGAAGAGGGAGCTCGGGTGGGGGTGGGTCACGAGGCGGGAGAGAGCCGCCACGAGCCGCTCCGTGATTCGGTTTGAACGGAGGGAAGAAAAATGCTCTGTTTGTGAATTATGAACCGTTTGCTTGAGGGATGAGATGGATGCCCGCTTCCTTTGACGCTGGGACCTCACTAGTGCAGCGCTGATACCGCGCCGAAACAACGGCGATGGCACTCCCGTGTTTCTCGTGTTTCGCTTACCTGCTCAGCCTGCTTGTGTCGACATGACGTTATTGTTATTGTCATCATCCTCATAATTATCATGAGCGTTCCAGTGCTGTGACACTACAGGTGAAATATTTTGTGACACTCAGTGCTTATTTTATACTTTCTGTCATCGGGGGAGGGCGGGGGGGGGCTTCCTTTGTTCCCCTTAAGCATGTTCGTGATGGTCTGGATTCTGTACTGGAAGTACCGCCTGTGAGGCAGGCCACACACCGAGCAGAAAATATTATAATTCAGTAATGTTATTAAATTTCACTTTTTTTTTTTTTTTAAAGAAAATAATGTGTTGTTTGCTTATTAAATTAAATTAAATGCACAACATCTTTCACTTGGAACTCACAAGTACCTTATCACCACAAGTCAGAAATCATTATTAATCTTTATTTAGCTGACATATCTTTGCAATGCAGCTCACGATTTAACCGTTTACAGAGCAAGATGTTTTTACTGTGTCCGTTCAGGGAAAGTACCTTGATTACGGGTACCGCAGCAGGAGAGGGATTTGAATGATCAAAGTTTAGACTGTAAATACTACACTACCTTCTCCCTCAAACTCAGACACACTTTATGAAATGTGAAGAGTGGTGCTTTATGTTTTGTTTAATTATTCTTTCTCAAAGGATTTCTGTACTGGTTAGTGGTTTTATTACCCTATGTAGGAAATATCTCAGACACAGCAGGCTAAATCTCTGGCTGTAAACACACCGAAATATTATCCACATCCGTGCAGAGAGTCTTTTCGTTGCGAGCCCTCAGAGACACCACCAGACGTAGGTAGAATACTCCAAAACAGTGCACAAATAGAAGTAAGTTTGAAAAATTACTCAGCACTTGTGCACAAGTTTACTCAAATAAAAGTAAAAAGCATCAGTTAAAAAAAAAAAAAATGACAGCAATAAAGCATCAAGTTATTTTCATTCTAATTAAGTTTTGTAACGTTCTGAACCACGGGCAGTGGTAACAGCTTAATGCACTTTTTTCACTCATAGAAAAATATATGTGTTCCTTTTCGGTAAAATAAATCTTTTATGCCAGATGTGCCAAAGTAAGTATAGTCATTTAAGATAATCAAATAAATAAAAGTCTGCGAGGTATTACTCAGTCACTGTTGATAACTGCTTCTCCATTCTAGAGTGGGGTCTGGGCTTCAGTGGAAAAACTATTCAGCTTTACTATAATGCTTATGATGTTTTGAGTTTTCAAGTCACATTCAAAATTAAGTAACAAAAATGGCACATAATAAACAGTTAGTCATTTGCTATAATTGAACATTTGTCCTAACACTACCCTGGGTGCCACATTTTTATTAAACAAAATAGATTATTCACCAAAATGAAGCAAGCTCTGAAAAACACAGTCTGTGTCCAGTTACTGTTGGCCATCACACTTGAGTCAGATTCAGTTATCATATCAATCACCGCATCAGTTTACATTCATTTGCAAACACTTCCCAACTCTCCAGAACTTAATTCTGAAATCAGATATTTACACTCTCCAGTAGCAGTCGTAAGCAAACAAAAAACTTTGCATTTAAAGTAGGTTTTAACCTGTCTATATATATTTTTAGAGTTTCTTAATCGATATGCATAAATTAATAAAACAGAAGTAAGCCACTTAATAACTCTGTTCATAAATATAAATCGGCTTATCTTTTATACAGTCAAACTCTTGCAATATGTTAAAAAAATGATTCTTCATGTACTCAGACTCTTTAAACTTTAATTCCCCCCATAGTTCCGTTCCCTGAAAAATGAATGAAGTAGGATGTCAATCAATGTGCGACAAAAATCAACTCTTCGCTCTGATTGGTTTCAGTGCAGGGAAAACAGTGTCTGAGAGCCCACGGTGACCAATGAAATAAGTCCGATGGCAGTCAAGAATTGTGGTTATGGGTTCGCTGTAACAGTGACTGTGTTTCACAACCAGAGGTAGCCAATCAAATCCATTGATGACGTCACGCGTCGCAGTTCCAGGGACTTGAATAGTTCCAAGACTATGAAGTTAAAATATTATATGTTAAAAATTCAAAAGTAATGACAAAAGGGTGTCGGAAATAACAAAAGAAAAATACAATTTTCTCATCAGATCCACTAATAATAATATTAAAAAGTATCAAAGCCGAAAACTATTCTGAAAAGTACTTTCTCCAGAAATGTATAGTTGAAGTACAAGTACTGGAGTAAATGTAACTCGTTAGTACCCATCTCCGGGCAGCGCTGTTGCACTCCTTCTGGCAGGAATCCCACACCTTTAACAAATTGCCTTTATAGATTTTCTCTTTGTACAGATAATCTGACCTCTTAATTTATACCTCTCACAGAGATTTCTGGCCAGGGGAAAGTGATCCCCCTGTTATTTGTACAAATTGCGTTCGTTTACTGTGATGAAGGCCCGAAAGGTTTCGAGAGAAAATTGGAAAAACGCATCAAAACTCTATAAATATCTAGAAGTAAAGAACAAAGCAGAGAAGGAACGGAAATGAAGTATTAAACGTAGCATCAAGATACAGTGTAATTTCACATACGAAAAAAGTCCTGGAAACATCGGTCAGAATTTTTTTTTTAATTCTTTTTGCGCGTAAAATTATATTGAAATATTTGTTGTTAAATGAATGAATGAATGAAAAAGGTGCCGTTTATTTGAAAAAAAATTTCCCTGTAGTCAAATTTCTGCTTCATGTGAATAGAGGTGAACAAAATATGCAGCATTTTAACAATTTATTAATTTGTACAACCCTTGTTAGAACTTATGTTGTTCAATAATCATGTAAATCTGTCCGTAATGAGGTAAAAACCACTCACCTGTCCGGGTCCTTCTCGTGAAACAACGCGCCCTCTAGCGGCCGCGTTTGTATTCTCACCCCACACACACGCAAGCGCGCGCGCACACACACACACACACACACACACACACACATTGAGCTGGACAGGTCAGACAAGCTAAGAGAAAATATAATAAACACGTAATGTTTGAAATGGCAATGAATACAACCTTGTGATCACAGGACCATTTATGCGCTTCATGATAAGCAGTTTTTAAGAAACGCGGATGATATGCGCTGTAAATCGAAATAAGTGATTATTTAAGTTCGCACGGGACATTTTGCTAAATTAGATGCGACTACATGAAATTTTCTACGGTCATTTTTCGCTGCTGACGTTACACAGAAATGTGTACGTGTGTGTTGCACTGTGTGTGTATTGATCGTCGTGCTCTGGAATAAGAACAACTGTGCATGATAGGGCTGGCGTGCCTGTGTACACGGGGAGTGTCAGTGTGGTGTGTGTGTGTGTGTGTGTGTGTGTGTGTGTGTGTGGGGGGGGGGGTGTGTATTCACTCATCCGGACCCTACACAGTCCACCTGCTCCCTCGCACCCCCAGACACCTGTGACACACCTGCATCACCTGTCACCTGTCCGGCCTCTCCTACTTTATTGATGAGCTGCTGTGGAACCGAACGTGTACAAGGTTTGTCCGGCCCGCCGGCCGCCACACACACACAGACACGCACATACTTAGGCAGGGCGGCGGGGGGTCAGTCACTGTTACCCAAATTATTATGCCGGGACTGTGACCCCTCTGAGGCGAGGTGTGTGAAGGGGTCCGAGCGGTTGCAGTGGTGCAGTGTCTCATCAAGGGCCTGTGTGTGTGTGTGTGTGTGTGTGTGTGTGTGTGTGTGTGTGTGTGTTGGGGGGGGGGTGCAGTCCGAGGGGGAGTCGCGTAGGAGGGGTTGAGACGCGAGCTGTCACTCGCGCTATAACACGGGGACGCGCCTCTCGCGTGCAGTGGCACTCTGGGGACTCGCCATGAGCCACCTGTGTGAGAAGGTAGAGTAAGCCTCCAAGATCTCCACCTGCATGCGCACCTCCATGCGGCCCGGTGTGCGGCAGGCCTCCTCTCTCTCCGTCCGTCTGTCTGTCCGCACGCGCACGCGCCTTTCTACCACCTCTTCTCGCGCACCTCACCTAACTTAACGTCACCTCACCTCACCTCAGCTCACCTCCACGCAGCAGCAGCACAGGTGAACCGGAGCGCCGCACTCGTCTCGTCTCGTCTCGTCTCGTTTACTCAGCGCCTTTCATGGCACGTATTTCACAACGTCTTGAAGGCTTTTCTACTGCTTAGAAAAGTAATACTGATGATGATCCATCAGAACCCTGTATGCGTGTCCGTTGTAGAATAAACCAATACTGTAAATATGGTTTGAAAAAAATGAGTGATAATTAAAAGTTAGTTTTATTAATATTATTATTCTTTGCTGATTCATCACGTGTACTTAACTTAGGCGCGCGCAGCAGGGCAGCAGCGCAGCGGGGCCGCGCTCGCGCTCAGCGTTCCCGCGCTCTGTGGAGCGGAGAAGTGAACGAACCCGGGCCAGAGCACGTGCGTTTCGCGGCGCGGGGAACGTGCGGACAGCCGCCCCGTGGGCAGAAGTCGGACGGCGGTCAGCTGCCCGTTTCCCGCAGCAATACTTCTGACTTCACGGTGGTCAGTGTTGGCAGGCCGCGCAGAAACGCACGCGCACACACACACACACACACACACACACACACTCGCAGTCGCACAGTCCTGTGTCGTCGGCCAGTTTCCACGCGCGGGCCCCGCGCGCCACACACAGCACGCCGTCTCGCGCCGCCGCCGCGTCCCGCGCCACAGTCACTTCGCCCAAAAAGTCACTTGTCTCGTGACCGCATTTTTGCACAGTGAAGCGAACACACGTCTGACACTCGGTGAGGTTTACGCGACGGAACCGTGTTCTCATACGGTTACTTCTTCACCATTACTTCTAAATAATCTCCGTGAAGACGAATCATCTAGACTGAGTGACTGTAGCGAATATTTCTGAGGTAAATTTACCATGAGTAACTGAATTATTTATCCATCCACATTCCTGACGTTCCCTTCTTCCTAAATTTCCTGCTATATTATTGGTGAATATTTTATGTTGTTCAGATAATTATGAGTATTTCGCTTCAAAAGCAATTCTATCATCTTAGTTAGTAGCATTTTGTATTGTATGACTGCCGGGTGGTGCAGCAACTGCTCAGATCTACTCGCTTGTAGTACTCTGAATTTTCATACATAAATACCTGTATATTTATAAATAGGGGGATACAGTATTTCCAAACGTGTTTTTTTCGTATGAAACGTATCATCGGATTTTTGAGGCTGTGTGTATGCTGAGTGTGAGATACAGCCTGCTTGTGGACTGTACTGAGTGTGTGAGTGTTGGAGTTGACAGTGTTCACTGTTCTACTCAACATAGTGACACTTCCGTCTCTGATTGTGTGGAAACCGACAGCTCACTGTAGATATAGAAATACTAGAATGTGTCTCCTCGTTGGCTGCTTTGAGTGACCAACATCTGGCTTCCTGTGTGGTGTAGGACTGAAGTAAGACCTTTGTCTGGGAGCTGTGTGTGTGTGTGTGTGTGTGTGTGTGTGTGTGTGTGTGTGTGTACTGTACATCTGCATACTGTATTAAGCTGTTCTATGGAGATAAGGACACATAAAGGCCATCCACTAAGCCCTGTCTGTGTGGGAGGCACATGTACATTCTCCACACCAAGTCATGTGCCGGTAAAATTATTTCAAACTTTTTCCTACATGCATGTGGAAGAACATTTACATTTATTCATTCAGCTGACCCTTTTCTACAAAGTCACTTATAATGTTAAGATTACAGTTATAAGCATTTACACAGCTGGGTTTTTTTTTTTGACTAGAGCAATTTAGGGTAAGAACCTTACTTAAGGGTACTAGAGCCAGAGGTAGTGCTCAAACCTGCAACCTTTAGCTCTAAAGGCAGCAGCGCTAACCTCTATGCTACCACTTGTCCATTAAGAACTTAAGAAGAATATCAAGCTGTACTTTCAGTTGCGTACTTTCCTGCTTCTTCTTCTTAATAAGCATTCCAAAGAGGCTGCTCACTTTCTCTTAACCAAATCAAATGGATTAAAAATTAGGATGAATGACCTTTTAATCCTGTGTGCTGCAATTAAATTACAGTACATTCTAGAATGTGAGTTATCAATCACCCGTTTGATATGAGACAGGATGCTGTAAATCTAAAAATAATCTGATGCATTCTTGCAAGAGTTTAGCACACAAAATAGTTTAGCACAGTAATAATGCATTATTATTTGCAATATAAAGTTATGTTATTTGTGGTGCTGTTAAAATTTTTACCTTTGTAGTACAGCTGAGTGCAGAAAATTAAAATGAAATGCTTAATTAAAAAAAAAGAATAGGAGTCTCATATTGATTTTGTCTGGATATTCTTCTTCATTTTATTAGAATATTTTGTATGGTACTGGCTTGTTTCTTCTTTGAAAGCACATTAAAGGGTTTATGATTGATTTACACTTTAATAAAATTCAGTTCCTATTTGGTTCCATTAAAGCGACCAGGCCGGACTTCAATGACCGTGATACAGACTGACTTGAAAGGAGTTTTGCCATTTCACTTTTTATGTAAAATACCCTGTTAGTTGTATTAATTTATTTTATTTTCTTTTATTGTCTGTTGTTCGCCCAGCATCCCGAGGGTCACCAGGAGCTCAGAGACAGAGCTGTAGGGATCAATGAGGGTTGCGTGATGTTTTGGTATTGATCAGAGCCATGCCACGCGATACAATGTTCAGGACGCTGTGCTCCGGGCTCGATGTTATGGAGCAAACATGGACAGCTGATGGGTCCAGCTTGTCTTCTGCACGAGGGATGTGTTTGTAACACTGGGTTGAGCGGAGACCATATTGCAGGGAAGCTGCAGATTTAAATCTGCCTCTTGTTTGCAGTCATATTTTACCTGTTGTGTTTAGTTATGAGTGATTTTGCTGAATCAAAATTTATCATTTATCACTGCTGGACCAAAACTGTGAGCTTCTCTTTATTTACTACCCTCTCTGCATATCGTCTCTACTCTTTTCTTTCTGCAGCTTGATGTGGTAGTATGTGTTGCGGAAGCGTGGAGCTTTCCACTGACTCTGAAACGTTACCTGCATTTTTGGCATTCTTTGTGGACCCAGGTGTGTTCCGTTCTCCTTGAATACGGAATCCCGCTGGACGGGACCGAACGGGTTTTCTGCAGCCTCAGTGGCCCGGCGCACTCCCACAGCAATGCATTCACTTTCAAATGGGGCCCAATCATTCAGAAAATCTGAAGGGACCCTCATTTGGGTTATTTCACGTCTTTGTCTCCCATTAAAAATACTTCTCTTCATGTGTTCCCCCACCTTTTATCATAGGCAATGGTTTAGAAATTCCTTATTGTAATTACTTTCATATAAGTGCATAAAAATTTGTGCTGCTCATGTGCCAAATTTTTGAGCTATTTAACTTAAATTATACAAAAACTGGGTACCCACGTGACATTAAGACAGTATATTGTATGATTTGTGCAGTTTGTGCAGTTTGGCCAACAGATGAGCCAAATGTGAAATTAACTTTACTGCGAGCAGAGAGTTTTACCACCGCTGAGTCTTTATGGTTTCGTGTAGTTATAAATTCAGCATACGCTGTTTTGAATTTCATTGCACGGTGACGTTTGTCTATTTTGATCACCGTGGGCTACTTGGACGCTATGAGAAAAGAGACTTACACTTCGGAATTCCAAAAACGATCACTAATGTAAGTATAAACAAGCATTGTTATATTGCAGATCACATGGTATTTTAGCTGTACATTTTTTCCCTATGAAGCCTGGAAAATTTTATTTCCTATCTGTCTTAAGGCGTGCTGGGTTCTTGTGAATTTCGGATTGTTGACACCTTGTTTGTGTTAAAAAAAAATAGATGTATATACATATTTTGTAATATATAGAATTATATACATGTGTAATCATCTGCAATACAAAGGGGCCACCTGATTTTTGTAGTTAAACGTGTGTGTGTGTGTGTGTGTGTGTGTGTGTGTGTGTGTGAGAGAGAGAGAGAGAGAGAGAGAGAGAGAGAGAGAGAGAGAGATGTCCAAAGCTAGCAATAGAATCCTGCCTGGTTGTGATGTCCCCCCTCCCCAATCCCTCCAGCACCACACCCCCAGCCCCCACCTTCTGCCGGCCCACTCTGTCACTTTAAGTCCGGCCCCTCAGAGGCAGCCGACAGCAGCTGTTCCATATTCATCAAGCCCTTGAGTGTTAAAGAGCCCTATCCTGACCATGGAGAGAGTCATTCCTCGCACCGGCTCCATCAGTGGCTCACCATCGTAGCGCTCGTCTACTGCTGCCGCTACCTCCCTCCCTCCCCCTTCTCTCTCTCTCTCTCTCTCTCGCTCGCTCGCTCGCTCGCTCCCTTTACCTTCCTTTCTCCCCCTCTCTGCCCCCCTCCTGCCCTCTCTCTCTCCCTGTCTCACTCGCATCCACGCACGCATGCACACGCGCGCGCACACACCTCTTGCCAGCGCACACACGCAGACACACACACACCTGTGCGGTGCGGGGGGGCGCAGTGCTGAGCCGGAGGTGTCCTTTTCCGCTGCTGCCGCCTCCGACGGTGCTCTGCTCTGCTGGAGAGACACGGGTGTCCGTCGCTCTTCCTCTCACTCTGCCTCTTCTCCTGACTCGTGGAATGCTTAACCTGGACTGATGGACATTTCCGAACTTTGCATCCCAGACCCTCTCAGCTATCATAACCAGTAGGTGCAGTCTCTTTCTTTCCTCCCTTTCTGATGTGCCTTTCCTTTCAGTCGTTAACCTTCCCACTGCTCACCGCTGTACTTCTCCCGCTTCCCCACTTTGTCCTCTCTCTCTTCTGCTTTCTTTGAGCACTAGCTGCTGGAACCTCGGGTGCAGGAGTAGATGTAGGACTCGGGGGGTAACTTTTTCAGTGTTTCAGTCATGCTTTGCACGCATTCCGTCTGTCTGTCACACACCCCACCCCCTCCCTCTTTGGCTGTGTGGAGAGGTGTGCTGGTCCATACGAGACCCTCTCTGACCTGGGTCGAGCCCAGGGTGGCCAAGCGGGTAGTGCCGTGCACCAGGCCGAGGCAGCAAACCCTGTTTCGCTGGAGAAGCGCTGGAGCCCGCTCCTGCCGGCCCCCGCGAGTGTAGCGGCTGTTCGGCGACCCTGCTAACACACTCAGGGAGATTAGGCTCACCGAAAACAGGGGCTGCAGGAGGTGGATTACACAAAGGCAATGTTTGCACTTGGAAAGAGACAAATGAAGGCGGCGGAGCGCCCCGACGGCTGGGGACCCTCTGTTTGGGGACACAGCGGGGAGTGTGTGTAAACCTGCACTGGGGGCTATCACCCGGGCTCAGCACACCAGCTCAAAAAGTTCTGACCCACAAGTTGCGTAGAGCAGATTTGTATTATTAGCATTTTTGGTGTGAGGGAGCAGGTGAAGCTGGTGTGTTGTGCTGTGGCCAGAAAGACGAGTTTTTAATAATGGAACAAACTTAAAATCACCGCACAATTAGAATTAGCGCATCTCATATTTTGGATTACCGCTCATATGTATTGTATAATTAAGTCTGTTTAGTTTTAAATGAACCCTTTTCATATAGAATGATACATTTTGTAAATGTATTACTAGAAATTATGGCAAACTACACTGCATTAAAAAATAGGATCACTTAATTTATATGACAATGTACTATTACTATGTGTTTTCCAAAAGATAACTTTGGAAGTCCCTGTATATAGATAATATATAGTTTTAAAAGTAATTTCCTTTATGGTAGCTTTTGATATAAAACCTTTCATCCAATTTTAATTATTATTGAAACATTGGGATCCTTTCAGAACAGTGGATATGTCAAAATTCCATGTGTGGTTTAAATCACGGCATTTCTGTTCCAAAAACTAGGTCTTGCTTTATGAAAAGTGAGCTTTTCTTCTTAGAAATTTTAGCTGAGCTCATTTCTCACTGTCTGCAGACGATCATAGAAATGTTTGGACTAAAAGCATGCGTGACCGATGAGAAATTGTACAATTTGCCCAAGCCATTAAACACTGTACATTTTTTACCTTGTCCTTCCCAGGAAACAGAGTCATACAGTAAGTGCATGTAGTAAGGGAATGAGAGACTGCAGGAGCCATAGAAACTCTTAGGGGAACCGAAGTGCTCCATCCCAATTTCGAGAAAGCCCACTTGCCCCAGCCTTAACCCTTGCCTGGCCAGGGGGAAGCAATTTCATTTAAGTCATTAAGTACCGCGATGAGCGCACCCTAATCCTCTTTGTATTTAAACACTGATGAGGATTACAGCGCTTTCATACGGCTGCGTGCTGCTCTGCAGCGACACGCTCCTTCCCGGGCAGCTCCACAGCCCTTTGTCACTCAAGTCTCCTCACACCGCAAACCAAACCTTTTTATTTCTTTTCTGTTTTATGTTTTCTTCAGTAATGGTGTTGGTCACTCTCCAGCATTTATGCTAAATCGGTTGCCTTCTCATTTTATTGATATTTCCACATTGTAATTTTGTCCTAAATGTGCATACATTAAATGGAATTCCATTTTCTATCTTATATTCAGACGCCTGGAGGAGCGCGAAATATATATTTTTTATTTCACTTGCAGGAGCCACCAAAATGTTGCATTTGTCTTATTCAGTATTTTTTGATCATTACCTTTGGTTGGACAACTTTTCAGTTAAATTTTCAACTAGGTGTGGTGCATTCAAAGCGATGATTTGAAATAAATGGTAAAGCTGAAAATCTTAAATATTTTTGTATCAGGCATTTTAGTTAAATCTTCCAATACAGCCTACACCCTTTAGATGTTTAGAATTTTTAAAAGTATTAACTATAGCTTTCTTTTTTCTTCTGCAGCTGTTCAAAATACTGCTTAGTCTCATATTCTTTGAATTTGGATTCTGAAAGTACATATTTAACTAAAATCTGCTTCGATGAGAAATGCTGGATAGGCTGAAGATCAGTCACCATTACCGAATGTAAACTTGAAATTTAGTAGTGAACTGACTTGACTTTTTGAAATTTTTATCAAGCTAAAATTTCAGGGCTGGCAAATTGTTGTTATGCTGGAAAACTGGAATCAGGAATTAATGGCGTCTCTTAAATAAATGCCAGAGTTTAAAACCAAAATTATTGTCAGTGTGTGAATGTAATGTTTAATGGATAGAAGGCTGACTTTCAAGTATATAAAATTATATATATAACCCTTTAATACTTTTGAAAAAAATGCAGACATCTGTTTTATCGTGTATTTAATTATTTTGGATTAAATGTATTGGTAGTCATGTTTGATGGGATTAAAAAATGCAAAAAAAAAAGTATTGAGGCATTACATTTTAAAATCATGCAAATTTTGATATTCCAGTTAAACAAAATGGCTTAGCGATTGTACTTGCCTCCTGTCTGGAATTTTCAACTAATATTCAGTTTTTTTCTCCCAGAATTAAGGGTAAATAGAGGAATATTGAATTTTAATGTAAAAAATGTAATGTGAATTGCTGAAATTAGAATCTATGTGATATCAGTTTTTAGCTGTAAATGTGAGAACTGTAATTAATGTGCTTCTTTATTAATGTGTTTTTCTTCAAAATTCTAGAACAAAATATTTTTACAGTAATTTCTTGATTTCTGCTTGAACTTCAATGTATTAAATTTAAAATTTAGTGTTTACCAGCTAGAACGCTGAATTTTTAGGTTTTATTTTCTATTAAATTATATTTTAATTGTATCCTAATTGTATTAAAAATTAAACAGACTTGAAAAGCTTTTTGCATTTTGTATGATATATTTTCATTGAAAGTGTATATGCATTACATACCAAAATTTTTTATAAATTGCGTTTGGGTGTAACTGTACTGTCTGTGCACTGTCACTTAATGTCCACCTGCTTTTATACATTAGTGACTTTATTTGTGGAGTGTAAAAATGTAACTGGAAATTTGTAAGAATTTATATTTAATTTAAAAATGTCAAGTGAAATTCAGAATGTGCCACATCTCTTTTTTTTTCCAGGCAAATCATGTCACTGTGTGAGCTGCAAGTATCACCTGAAATGTAGAAATAGGGGAATTCAGGGAAGGTAGAGCAGGTTTCGGGCTACTCACACATTTTTCTCTCATCGTCTTACAGTTCTATATTCGGAATGTGTTTTGCAGCGTGCTGCTCTGTAATGGAAAGTGCGCTGTTGCTGTGGACAGTGTGGAGAGGGCTGTTAGTAGCGGGCAAGTCGTTCATTTCATTAACACGGTGCTGGCGTAAAATCGCTGCAGCGTGTATAGATTGACCCGGGGGTCTCGTGAGCAGGACCCTGTGTTTGAATGAAATGCTTGCACCAGATTCAATGACCGGTCCGTTCGAAACGCTACTGTTAAAACTTGCAGCTGTTTTCTACCTTATTTTGCTCTTAGAGGAATGCATGTATGCATAAAGGGTGTAAAAACGGGGCTTTTTGTCCCCATCCATTGATTACCATTTTGTCGTATTAGACAGCGATGTGCTATTGACTGAAGCAGTGTGGAGTAGGCAGCTCCTGTTTTTCCGTTGTTTGTTCCATTCCATTGCTTCCATTGCTTGTTCCCATTTCCTCTGGAGCAGTCGGCCGGTGGTGTTCCCGTCCCGGTGTCCGTGCTCCTGTGTACAGGGCGCCGCTGAGTACTGCCACAATGAGTTAATCCACACTGAGCAGCGTAAAAAAAAGGCAAATCGCCATAGCAAAGTGTAAAGGCAAACTTCCTTTTCTCCTTTTCAACACAAAAAAATCAGATTTCTTCTCAATTTATCGCTCATTTATACTTGTGTATTTTTTTGGGGATTTTTTTTTAAAAAGCAAAGCAGCGCCAATTTCATTAGTGTATCTTGCATTAAAAGCTTCTTGCCCTTTGGGCGAGTATTTCTGTGCTATTGGTGTAATCAGATTTTTGCCGTCCTTGCGGAGATGGTATCGCGGGCGGAGGCCGGCGCGGGGGGACCAGCGCAGCCCCCACACGGGTGCTATCCAGATGGGATCAGCTAACGCTAATTTGCTTTCAGAATACATTAGTCTAGGAGGGACTACCGGACACCGATCGGCGGCAGTGTCGCCAGCCCTGGCTTCGGCCTCATGCCCCCCCACCACCACCATCACCACCACATCCCCCGCCAGGCTGCTCCATGCTCTCCAGACGGGCCCGGCGGGCACCGGTGCCCTGCCAGTCCCCCGCATCTCCCCCATCTCAGGAGTTTAAATGGAGGCGTCGGAACGCCGGCCCCTCGACAGACACAATGTTTAAATTCAATTTGTCGCCTGGATCTAAATGCACGTCCTCGTCCCAACAGGGGCCCGTTGTCCAATTCATTAGGGCAATTACTCAGTCCGCTGGCTGCACTGGCGTCCCCTTATTTCTGGTAAGGCCTCGTATATGAGTGTCATTTCTTAACTGTAAGAAAAGCTTCCCAGACGCCCAGGACCGTGGGGATCCCGGGACCTGTGCAATTAGGGATGCTAATTGTATCCACTCCCCACTTCCCTACCCCCACTCTTGTACGCCTCCTGTGGCGGTTGCGCTTTTCTTTCCGGCGAGTTTGTAATGCCCGGCTGCCCACACCTGCTTCCTACGAGTGGGACTCTCCCTATTCTGGGAACAAGCACTCTGTGCCCCCCCCCCACACACACACACACACACACACCTCAGGGTGTGACTCCTGTTGCCCCGGCAGCTTGACCTAGGAGCAGGGCCCGGTCACGGTCCACCCCCGGTCACAGAGCCCCACACCTCCGGTGTGTCTGTGCAATTATCTCACTAATTATACTTTTCCATCCTTTGCTGTGGAAACATGAAGAAGGAAAACAGATGTGGCTTAACTGCTGCATCAGCACTGGAGGTGCGACCGAGGGACGGGCCGATGGTAGCCACACATCAGTGTGCGCTTGCAGGGTGAGGAGTCCCTCCTCCCTGATATACACCACACTGTTACTGTTCCACAGTGAAGCAGTAAAATGATTCAGTTGCTTGACTTAATGCAGGACAAAGATTTAAACAAAGAGTCAGTTTTGTGGTGTTTTTCAGACCCTTTTCTCACGCAGCAATGTCATTAATTTTACCAGTTGTCAGTTACTTGCATTGTTCTTTTGCTATTCTCTAATTATTTTTAATTTATTTTTGTATCAGAATTGCACAACATTAATTTATGATGCTCAGAAGAATATTTAACAAAACATGCTGCTGCTCATAAAGAACCAAAAATCCTTAGGTTTCTAGAACTATAGTGATATGTATATATCTTTCTGTAAAATTTCAGAATAACTTGCATTATTTGAACAAGTATATGTTTAAAATTGTTCTGAAACAGTTATAATTTCCTTTTCAGTAAGCGGTCAAGCAGTGTGGGTAAGGGAAGATATAAAAATTATTTTAAAATATTTTGTTGAATTTTTTTGTCATTTCCTTAAAAGATCTTTTAAAAACTTAGTTAAATCCAGCAATAGGTTTTCCTTAAGTACAGTGTGGTTTCTTTAATAACTCCTTTAGACACTGTATACTTGTTTGTGGAAATGTCTCCACAGCTTTGGTCTTGATGGTGTTCATTCAGAGATTCATACTTCGTGATATAGACATATTTTCATAGGCTGTCGGACTACATTGGTGTGGCTGAAACCGAAAAAGTCTGGCTGTTTCAGTGCTCCTCCCCTGAAAAATACATGTTTAGAGTTGCACGTTGATTTAGCAAGAAGCAAGAAGGTTAAAAATCATTCTTTACTTAATTAATCCACATTGAAAAAGCTGCTATATAAAAAAGAAGTGAAAGTGAAATTGTACAGCGGTGCCCGGCAAGGTGCAGTTTTGCCGGTCACAGTGTCCCCACATTGGGGTCCCCGGGTCTCAGCCATCGGCTCCTAAAGTTTGGCACCGTAGCGCTGCAGTACCATCCCGCCGCTGCCGGAACGTAACAATGGGTTTAAAAATAAGCTGCTTCATTAGCGCTGGAGGATATCGCGCCCTGTGCGGTGTTTGCGCCCTTGCAGGATCGGCGCGGTATCACTGACACGGCGCGTCAGCACTTCTCCTGTGCTCTGCTGCCGCAGAGGGGCTGTCTACGCTTACACACACAGTCACCCTTGGGCCATTTTTGGGGAAGCCAGCGATGGGCCACGGTTCGAGGGCCTCTCGTTTCTGTTACTTTTCCCCTGCTGCTTGACAGCGCCTTCCTCGGTGGGTTTCTTTGTGTGCATCTTAAAATGCATGTATCCAAGCGGCTATATTTTACTACTCCACTTTGCATCCAGCCTTTCGTCACAGGGCATCCCAATGTGAAGATGTGGCTGCACGTTTACAGAAATTGTGGTAATATCCTTCAAACGATTGGCATTGCTTGACCGAAAATGCAACTGTCCCGCTGACATTTCTCAGGACGGGCAGGGTAAGAGAAGTGTGTTTCTGCAATGGAGGGTGGTCATCCACTGCTGCGGTCCTGTCTCAGCAAACACACGGCGGAACACCGATGGGTTCCAACGACCTGCTGGGCAAGGTTTGTTCCCCAACAGAAATGCACATTTCACTGACGGATGAGGGAAACAGGTGGGGCCCCACGCTGGTGACAGGAGAGAGCGTTTCTGCACCCCCTCTGAGCAGTGGTGTAACCCAATGTTTATTAATGACGTCTACTGCGTTCGGTGTCCGCTCCTGGGGAGTATTCCGTGACCGTAATAGACGAGTTATAACGGAACTGTAATCCATTCACGCGCCTCTCCCATTTTACTCTGCAAACAGCAGTGCACTCTGCCGTAATTGAACCACGACTAATGTAAGGAATGTGGTTTTTAGCCTCTGTAATGGAACCATACAGTGTAATTTTGTGGGTGTTGGCCCAGGCCTGCTCGCATCTGAGGCCTGGCCTAATGGTGTCGGTGTTGTTATTTTAGGGCTTTGACATGCTGCATTCACGCCTGCCATGTGATCGCCGCAGCCTTTTTTAATGCAGTCGGTAATTAAATGTAATAGAGAGAAGGCAAAATGCAAAGTCCGCCAATTCACACAGTGGACAAAGGCGGCGTGCGCTGGCAGGACCGGGTGGCGTTTATCAGGCAATGTTATTGGTATTGACTGCCCAGTCGTTTGAAGGTTATGTTTCTGAGCAGTAATTGAAATGCAAAATAACATTAGGATCGATGGTTAGCCCTGTTTATTTATGAAATCAATATTGAAACTGTCCGTCACAATGCCAGCCCTGATTCCCCTTGACAGCTTAACCAAGTGCGCCGGGTACGAGCCTCCGATCGCCCCACCCCTCCCTTCTTCCTTGTCCTCCTTCTTTTTTTTGTTTCAAAGCATTGTTTGTTTTTCTTGCTCACGCCTGGTGAAGCTGCTGTTGACATTGCTGGGTGCCATTTGATTAGGAGGGATGGCGCCTTCTTCATATCTTAAGGCATCTGTGGTTGGGGAGGGTGGCGGGGGGTGTCGGCCACGAGCGAACAGTTGTGTATTCGGGCGAGGGTGACATTGGACGCGCAGGTGTTCGCCACAAAAAAGTGCTTCAGTCGCAGGAATAATATGATAAAAATGCATTCAAGCTGTCGGAAAAGGTGTTTAGTAATTTGGATTCGGTGTCCCCGGCCAAAGCCGAGTGCCGTGCAGTGCCACATTGACCTTGGGCTTCAGCCTTTATTAATACTCTCCTTGGGAGGGAGTCACACAAACAGGCAAATCCTGACAAATTACATCTTCCTCCCTTCCTCCCCGTGTGAGAGTTTGCCGTACAGGACCAATGTAGCTGTGCAGTTTTGGTTTATGATGATTTTTTAAATTGTTATTTCCTATTGCCCGCATGGCCCGCTGTGTGGCGGGTCTGGGGTTCTAGTCCTGCTTGGGGTGCCTTGTGGCGGACTGGCGTCCCATCCTGGGCGTGTCCCTTCCTCCTCCAGCCTTGCGCCCTGTGTTGCCGGGTTAGGCTGCGGCTCGCCGCGACCCTGCTCAGGACAAGCAGTTGTAGACATTGTGTGTGTGTGTTTGTGTGTTGCTCGCAACTAGATTAGCGAAATCACTCCATTTTTGTTTTGTTTTGACTTGGTCTGAGTTTCTAATTGGAAAATGAAAATAAATGTCAAAAATAGGAACAGCTTTTTCGCTCAAGGAACACTTAAGAATCTGTAAAATGCATATTTTCAACCTTGCTCTTCACACTTTTATTAGTGGTGATCAGATTCCCTCACTGTCTGCTGTCTCCTCAGCAACAGCATGTGGGTTTTTTCTGATTACGTCCATTAACGTCTTGTTTTAATTTAGTGTGGAGTTTGTGTTTTATCCCTGAATCAAAGTCCATTGCAATATTTTTTTCTCCCTCTCCACATTGAGGGACTGACTTGAAAATATGGGTGATTCGTTGGTAACCCTCAGTGCGTTAGCATGTGCATTTGCAACGTGAGAGCCTTTACCATGATATCAGCAAAATCTTGGGTCAGGGCTGTGGAAAAGCAAGGTTGATAGAAGAACACTTCTGCAAAAATAACATTTATTGTCAACTCTTAGCTTGGCAAGGAACTCACATTTAAATGAAACACATATATTTGAAGAAAAAAACAGATAAAAAATATTCTGAATTAAAATGTGACATGTGTCTGTTAGTTTACGGGTGTTATTGATGTGTGTTCATATTGCATTAATTTTACATAAACAAATCCCCCCTTGCTGAAACACGCTCAACATTCAAGATGCAGTTAAGTGCACCGGCAGACAACATACATTTAAGAATAGAGTCTCAGAGAGCAAATTCACTTTAGCAAGGTGCTGAATTAAATAAAAAACATGAAATGACAGCAAAAATGTGTGCGAATGAAAACAAAGTTTGTTTTCTATTTGCCCTCTAGTTTGGGTCTTGTTTTTGCATGCCATGTGCTGGGACCAGGGGTCCCTGTGTGCGGAGACAGCCGCAGGAGGGGGCAGGGCCAGAGGGGTGTGAGATGTATGTGTGGATTGCCCCCTGAAGGAGATGCATTAATTCTGACATCCTCCCCCCGTTTAATTATCCCTGAATGGTGTGCTGCTGGCTGCCAGTGTATAAATCATGCGCGCCCACCGGAGTTTTTATTGCCAGACACTATTTATGGGGAGGACTAGGAGGAAGATGAGGGAGAGGGGATGAGGTCTTGCTTCCGAGGCCTGCAGTAAGGTTACCTGTGTGCGGATTGTGCGTTCGTTCCAGCGCTGTCGGCAGTGTGGAAAACCTCAGCTCGTCCCCCCCTCCCTCCGGTCGGAGTCGTACAAGAGCACATCCGGCATTTTACTTTGATTTATTCTCTGCGCTTGTGCTACCTGCACAAGTGTGTGCTGTAACTTTTACCATGGGCGTGGTACACGTGCTGGATTCCCAGATTCCCGAATTCCAAAACATGCCTGTGTGATATATTTGCTTGTGCCTCTTTCGGCCTTGACTGGTCTTATGTTAACAGCCAAGTGCACACCAGCGTAAAGTCATCAGCAAGACCTCAACTGTCCACTAATAAATTATACAATTGTCACTTTGACGTATGCGACGAACTGGCTTCCCATCTAGAGTGAATCCCATCTAGCCTAGTACCCAATGCTTCCCATATAGTCTCTGGAACACCGCGGTCCTGCGTTAAGCGCTCATGGATACTGACTGCGAGTGAATTTCTGTATAAAATAGTCAACTGAAATTTGAAAAAATCCTCCTTTTTGCTTTTTGACTTGTACAGAATAATTTCCTAAGGACAGTTTCTTGTAAGAATGACTTGAATGGTTTTTAATAAATAGGGCCATTCAGAGTGTGTGATGTCCATGGGAGCCCACACGTACCGCTATATTCGATCAGTGAAACTGGGTAGGGCGCCAGATACTCACATCTGTTTTTGCCAGCTGATTCTCATTTTGCCTCCTAAGTATTTTTGCTCGGGCATCCCCTCTGTCGAGCTTTTCTGCTGATGAACTCTATAATTTATGAGTCGTGCAGGATGGACTCTTTGTTTAAAGCAGGTAGAGTTCCTCCTAAACAAGGACAGCCTATCGGAGGAAGATTAATGAACTAATTTCATGCATGGCTCCATGCCTCCGTTGCCTCACAGTCCCAGGCAGCGTGCATCTGAACCTGTGATTTACATGGAGGTCCGTACAATAGGCTTAACCCTTTGGAATAACTTTTCTCCACATGGATAAATACACTTTGTCTTTAACCCTTCGGGTGTCGAATTTTCCTTTCCATTTCTGCATTTCCAACCGGAGAGTAGGGGTTATTGTGGGGCGTGCCAGCGTCTGTGGAGGATTAATGTTCCCGAGTGTGTCCAGTACTGGGGAAGCACACGTGAAAAAACCAAGACGGACAGAGACACCCAGATGAAGGTGCATACCATGTTGGCATGTTGCAGACTACCGCTGAATTGGCGCTTCTGAGGGTGTGAGGGTTTCCTACATGCAGTTTTGCGTGATGTGAATGGGCTGACAGGTTTTCTGTTGAACATCCAAAACCAGACAGCAATGAGGAGTAAGGAACCCATGCAATGTGGTGTTGGCACCAGAGACAGGGCAGGGCTGAATTGGTGACTCACAAGACCATTAACTTCTGCATGTAATGAGGACGACGATTATGGGATGTGAGCTGCTACAACTAGGAATAAGAGGACCTGTGTGTAAATCTGCCTGAAACATTCAGCGTGCTCATACTGTGATTTGGAGAATGATTTGAAGCTATTTATAAATTCAGGGATGTTTTTTGTCAGTAGGTCACCACAGTCATTTTACTGCGGCAGGTGGACAAATCACTAGAAATTATTGTAGAGCACAAAAAAAAAAAACTCCCAAGTGTTTCCATACGCAGAGGAATGAACTACTTTTAACATATGATGTGTGATACGGTACAATTCAAGAGGGAGCAGTACGTCCCGGCAGAAAGTGATCCGTTAACCGTTTCACTGACTTAGAAGCAGTTGTGTGGAACGCGGAATACAGCAGCAAACACTGAAATGAATGAGCACTTTTAATCCTTTTTTTTTTGAATCTGAGAGTGTTCTTAGACAGCGTGTTGTGGAACCAATCCCTCCTCCTATAATCCTGCCTAATCCAGGTCTAATATAATCTGTTTCAGGTCCCAAATATCTGTATCATAACAGTCGGTTTTTTTCCACCCGACGTCTCCGGACAGGAAGGAAAGAGGCGATCAATAGATCCGATCTGCGTCTCGGCCGGTGCTATCTAGCCGACTGCTGGAATGCAGGGGTTCTCGAGTAACAGGCGAATGACCTCATGGCTTTATAAAGATGTTCAGTGACGTCACCCTGGAAAGCAGCTAAATTTAATCCCTTGCTGGAGACCCAAGAACTTAATTGCCCCGGTACGTTCTCCAGCATAACCAGGTACCCCCCCCGTGGTAACCCGGCACTGTCTCTAGGCCAACTAAAGACTCATTCCTGGGGCCTGGACCTCTTCGTAAGCAGTGCTTCTCATAACCCCCCCACATTCCATGCCCCAGCACCTGGCTTTTACCTCTCTTTTGTTTGCTGCTGTAAATCTATCCATCATAAAAACATTGTCAGGCTCTGCTTAGCGCAGTACGGTTGCTAACAAAGTGGGTCCAGCCAACACCCTGCACCCGTGTTTGCTGCCAAGCTAATGTTCTGAAGAGGGGTCTGCATGGAGCAGAGTGCCCTTTTTTCCTTTGCAGCACTCACTACACTTACACACACACACACACACACACACACACAGACACAGACAGACAGACGCACACACTAACTGGGGGCAGCCAGATTCCCTGGGCAGTTACAAAGCCAGAGCAAAAATGAGGGAAGGCAGTGGGACTCTCCATGTTGGAAACTGATCCCATGTAAACCCAAACTGGGGGGCAGCACCGCCCTGAAGAACGACTACTCCACTCTGTTCATGCATGGCACCGTGGTTGGAACGCACGCGGTCACGTGTGGAGGAAGCTGATCCCGCTGACCGCAGCCCATAGGTTTGTTATCGGACTGGTGGACCGCACTTGGTGTGCTCCCGCTTTAAATCGACCCGTGTGGCACATGCCATCCAAAAGACCACTCCTGTCTCCCTCAATTAGCCCAATGCGGAGCAGAGAGCGGGGTGTGGGGTGGGGGAAGGCTCCATCAGGGCCGCTATGTGCAAGAGCGTGTGCCTACAGGGTGCTGGGGGCGCTGTCAGGAGTTAATTGAGTTCCACCCTCTGTCGCCCCAGAGGCCAGGGGCTTATCGGGGACATCGCCCAGGGTTTCTCCAGGGCCTGATCTCCCCCCCTGCTCCGGGATCTGATACCACCCAGCCTGGGGAGCTCTGCGTGGACAGCCTGGGATGTGGGTGCCGAGCAGTGGCATCGCTACGCTTCTTCTTCTCCAGGCGCTGACTGACAGTTGCACAACTAAATAAAGCAGGAAAAAAAATCCCGTTTACTGAAGGCTCCTCCTTCTTCTCAAGGTCCAAACAGCGCCTCTCAAGAATCCTTCCACCTGTGAATTTGTTCTTCTCAAACTGGGAGCAGTGATCTGCTGGGCTGTGTCTACCTTTGCCCTCTCTCTCATCACAGTGACAACTTGGGCCAGCGGTGAATTAGCCAGTTAGCTTCAGAAGCTGTGCTGTCCGCACAGCCCACATTGGAGGATAACAGAAAGAACACTCTGCCAGGCATTCGGAGAGATGCCGCTAGGTGAGGGGAGATGCTCCGACACGGAAACCCGCTCTCCCACGTTCCCTCTTGGTAGAGGCAAGGCACGAGGCTAGGTGATCATTAGGGCAACTAATGTGGGTCGCGGTGACCCGCGGAAGGCGAATAACATTAGGTGAGGAAATGTGTTCGGAGGAGCAGTTGGAATCAGATTAAAACTCAGCTGTGCATTATGCTTTGTGGGCACATCAGCCAACGCTCTGTATGAATTCTGATTCCTGTGCAGGGAAAGAAGAGGATGGTGGTGGTGGACACATTTTCAGTCGTGGTCTCACACAGCTGAGCAGGGGAATCAGAAGAGACAGGGAGGGTTCAGTGCGCTGAATGGTGTAGGAGAAATGTTGTGAAACAGTCAAGGAAGTGAGTGCTTGTACCGTTTGCCCTTGAATATGCTGTGAAACACAAGTGTAGTCACAAACTCAGTGAACTCCGTAACAAGAGCGTGTGGCGTAGTGGTTGAGGACGCAAGGCTACAGCACAAACGTTGCCAATCAAATCCATGGGAAGGTCCTGCTGTCCTGTCTGAGCAAGTTATGTTAAATAACTTGCTTCATTAAAAATTTTCAGCTGTGTAAACGCATACATTTGCAAGCTGCTTTGGCTAAAGTGACTTAATAATAAAAATAATAATAATAATAAAACATTTGACACATTTAACACACATGGTAAGCACTGCAGCCAGAAGGCTGCAAACTCTAACCCCTGTACTGAAATTGCATAGCTTTACATAACAGTTTCAGAAAACATAAAGCTTTATGAAAGGCTGAAGGTTAATATTTGACATGTTAAAGAAGTGTGTGAATATAACTAAACTATTCGTACAAATAAATGGCAGTTTTCTCCAACGCACCTTTCAGCGTTAAGCTGCTTGCAGTGATTTACCCATTTATACAGCCGAGAGATTTTTTACTGTATCAATTCAGGGTAAGTACCTTGCTCAGGGGTACTACAGCAAGAGATCTGCTTCAAACCTGGGTCCTTCAAGTGCAAAGGCGGCAGCTCTAACCACTATGCTACCAAATGACATTTCTGCAGGGAATGGTGCCTTGCACTTGGAATTCCATGCAGTAACCATGTAATAATATAATCCATTCTGCTGACTGCACATATAGGAAAATACTGAAACACAAAAGAGGGAGGGGAAAAGATTAACTGCTGTGTTTTTGGCTTTGGGGTACAATTATGCTTGGTGGCACTTGCACGGTGACCCTTAGGCTGGGGGGTTAAGCTCCCTGTGAGTTTGTCAAATAAAAAATGAATGCAGCAATGCTGTAACGTCCCGCATTTTCCATTATAGCGCTTCACGAAGCAAGTGTGCGCTGCGCTCTGCAGCATCAAGTGCGCGCAGGGAGATGGGCTCCGGGTCGGGCGCATTGCCGTGGTGCCCCAGAACCAGCTTTCGCTTCACAGGACAGCAGCGGGCTAAAAGCATGGCGCACTCAGGTCCCATTATGCCCGCTTCTCATCAAGTCCGTTTCCAGATGAAGAAGGGAGAGAGATTAGTTACTTGTATGTACACAGCTGTAGATTGTATACCTACTGCTGTGTGTGTGCGGCAGTTGGGCCTTTCTTGTACCTTCAGCCTGTGTATACTGTTTGTAGAAAAGGAAGGTTTACTGCAGCATTAGTGCGAACTGAGCGTCTCACGCACATTTTTCTTTTGAAGGCTTATGTACGAAAAGCCTGCATTAAGTTGCACACCGTGGTGGGATCAGCGGTGGCGCCGGAAATGGCCGAGCCTCTGGGCTCAATCCACAAGGTCAGCGGCTCCACTGGCGAGTGCTTTTTTTATTATTTATTTTGGCTGTTAACCTTTTTGCGAATTTTCAGGGGTGGTGGGCCCTCGAAGTGCCGATGAATATACATGACAGGCAAGAGGGGGGACCGGGAGACGAGATTTAATGTGACACGGCGACCCTATCTCCATGGCGGCAGGAAGCCGAGGGTGAGGAAATAATGCTGGCCCGGCGACTTGGTGACCCGCACTCTGCCCTTTCCCAACCCCCACCCAGCCTACTTACAATTAAATCAGACCAAGTGGGGCAGGCCAGGGGTCCTTGGGGGACTGGGGACAGGGGGTGTGGGAGGGGTGGGGTATATGCAATAGCCCCTGTCTCTCTAGTCCCTTTTAACCAGCAGCAGCAGCCATACAGTACGACAGAGCTGTCCTTGTGGGAGGGAGGTAGGGCACCGGAGTGTCGTCACCTGTCTCACTGGCTGCCGGTGAGACACTTAGTAACTCCATGAAAGCTGCCTTTGGGCGCCAGCAGGGCATGTACCGTCTCGTCAAGATGCCTCGTTACTGAATTTACATGAAGATCGCAAAAGCCAATTTTGTTAGTGCAAGCGAAGCAGAGGCCGACACCTGGTGCTCAGCGCAGGCGTCCCTCTGACCCCGCCGCAACCTCGGCAGCTCGCTGTGTCCACATGCCATTCAGAATACCTTAATACCTCATATTGACCAGCAAAAGTAGTGGGTTGTAATCAAATGTCGAACCTTATTAACCGCAGCAATGCTCCTATGAAAGCTCCTTCAAACGCTGACAGCAGGACTGGGATGACGTAACTCTGGAAATAAGGCCATGTGTTCAGGGAGGCAGCAGTGTAAAATCACTATATTGCTGTGATTATGCGCCGATGCCCCATTGACACTGTAGGGTTTGTGGGCTGCGTTTTTATTCACACCCCAGGATGTGTTAGAACAAGAGATGCACTTAAAGCAGTGTTATTAACCAGGCCAGTAAAAGTCAATATTCGTCCATTAGACTACTTCTCATTGGGGTAGCACCTGGATGCCTTACTGCGGTTCCCCGTTACGCACTTACACGCTTTGTTCTCCCAGTCGAGAACCCTGGACATCGGCCTTGGCTGAAGCATTGCTGCAGGATCCTGCAGCCATTGGCTCTTTCGCAACTGTTCTCCAGCAGGGCCTGTGTACTATCCTTGCCATCCGCACACTGTCCACGTTGACAAGTTTTGCTGAATCCTCTACACTGTTACCTTGTGGTTCTTAATGGAAGTATTTGAATTTTTCCACAATGCACAGAATGTCCTCCCTTACTCTTTCACCACCTGTTTTCCCGTCCCCCTTGCCCTACCCACAGGCTGCTCAATAGAATGGCTGCAGATGACCGGCACCTGCCTTCCAGCTGTGGGTCCTACATCAAGACGGAGCCATCGAGCCCCTCGTCGGTCATCGACACAGTCAGCCACCACAGCCCCAGCGGCAACTCGGATGCCAGCGGTGGCTACGTCAGTGCCATGAACAGCCACTCCAACGGCCTGGACTCTCCGCCCATGTTCACGCCCGGCGGGCTCGGGGGCGGGGCCTGCCGCAAGCGCTACGATGACTGCTCCAGTACCATTATGGAGGACTCACCCATTAAGTGCGAATATATGTTGAACTCCATCCCCAAGAGGCTGTGCCTGGTCTGTGGAGACATTGCCTCGGGATACCACTATGGAGTGGCCTCCTGTGAGGCCTGCAAAGCCTTTTTTAAAAGGACAATACAAGGTATCCCCTCCCCCATGCTGCACACACACACACACACACACACACACACACACACACACACACTCACAGCAAATGACACCCAACTGTTTCAGTTACACTTTACACATAGTGTTTTCTGAGGCTCCTGGTAAGGTGAGAAGTCTATATGTGCTGTATATTCATGAAGGTTTAACATGTATAACTATGACTGTGAAAAGTAGCAAGTCACAGTTTAGGGACAAAGAGGAGAAGGTGAACTTGGTGACCCGGTGACTTCTGCATTATGGTAGCGTTGTCAAGATGGTGGTTGATTCATCCTTCGGGTGTGAAAGGCCAAGGAGTACACATAGCTACTACAGTCCACATTAAATGTCGTTCTCATTTTACCAGTTTTCATGAGAGATTGTGGGACACCTTGTCAATCATATGGATGTGAAGACCCAGAATAATCAGTAAGTAAAAAATTTAGACAATCTTTATGTTTTAGGCATTGGGCAGCAGGTGGCATAGTGGTGAAAGGTGCCACCTCGACCTCTAAGTACCCAGGTTCAAATGCCACCTCGTGCTGTAGTGCCCCATCTTTGGCAGACAGTTTAGCACATCTTGGGTTTGGACCTGCTGAACAAACAGAACAAACAGAGCTCCTCTAGCAGTCAAGTGGAAGCTTTATCCAACCGGCCTGCAACACTCAATTGTCTGCATCTCTTTACCTTTATTAATTTTTCTCAAAAGCGACGTACAGTATTAGGCTACAGATTGTGCTTTATGCATTTATACAGCTGGCTAATTTTTACCGTATCAACTCAGGGTAAGTACCTTCATCAAGGAAATCACAGCAGGACATGGGATTCAAATCTGGGTTCTCCGAGTCCAAAGGTGGCAGCTCGAATCAGGACACCACCTATCATTGATGTAAGATGAACACCTCTTACTCCAGTAAAATATGTATGATTTCACCTTTGTCACCCGAAAGAATAAGACGCACAGTGAATGAAAAGAATTCAAAAAGGAAGAGAAACAGGGAAAGAGACATCACTGCCAACCGGGGTGGGGGGGCACCATTAAGAAAGAGGTGCATGAAAGGGAAACTGAAGGAGTTTTTCTCTCTTTGCTCACTTGCATTGTCGATTTCAAATGCCTTTCTTTCTTCGTCTTGGAGGGCTGCCTGTAATGGACCTAATCTGCCTCCGTTTGTCCGAGCCACTGGAGTTTTGTCAATAACAATCAGCGTTTGGAAAGTGTAATTAAGGCCGAGGCTTTTCATTAGGAAGAAGGGGGAGGGGGTGTGGCGAGGGGGGCCGTCCCTGGGGAGCGGGACGCCAATTAGAAACTCAGGCACGCGTCGCTGGATAATTTCAGGGAAGGGAGAAGGGTGGGGGGAGGGGGGGGGGAGGGAAAAAAACAGAGGACTTCTTTAGATTGAAGAGGGACCCGGCTGGTCTTTCAGAGGAGTAGGAGGCCTAATGGAATAATAATCAGAATGTAGGTCCCGGCCAGGAGAGGGAGGAGAAGACGGAATTTTTTTTTTGGGGGGGGGAAGCGAAAGATGGCAAAATTAAAACAATGAGAGAAAGACAGAAAGGAATATGGTTTGGAAAGGAAGGTGGATGGCAAGCCATTCAGAAGAGCGGCTGCCGGAGGAAAAAAAGGCCTGACTGATATTGTAAATAATGAGGCGAACAAGGGTTGGAGATGCAAAGCGGCATCCTTAATGAGAACAAAGCAAGAGAGGTTGCTTTTAATTGGCCACTTCATTTTAATCAATTAGACGTGGGCTGCCATTTAGTCGCCAAAAAGAGCCTTTTTCAGCAGTTGACGTGTTTGTGCGGCCTTTACTATGTTAAACGGCCTCCCGCTACTACCGATGTGGATCTCCACTGCACGTCATTGCATCGCTGTGCCCTTGTTATTATGACCCGCGTCATTAGCATTCTCTGTAAAACAATGTCAGCGAGCATGATAAAACTTTTTGAAAACACGAAATACATAAGAGACTAGACAATGTGTTGACATGATTGAGAATATCTGTACTCCTACAGATATAGGTGTATTGGTAAAAAACAAGCAAGAGCAAAACCGGTTTTTCTCATTCCTGGGTATCACACAGTAGTCGGTTGGCTCTTTTGTTTACGCGACACTGGAGTTTTTATGTTATAATACATTGAGCATTTAAAGATGCAAAAACGCACTGATGGAAGTGCCGTAGCTGAGGAAAGCCCGAATTATTTCTGTATTGTCACAGGTGTGCTGTCATGCCCACCTAAATGCCTCTTTCTGTCCAGATGTGCCTAGCAAGCTGTGAGCAGTGGATAAAGTAAATGAATAAATAAATAAATAAAAGCGCAAAGGAGTGCAGGAAAAGGAATTACATACATCTACCTGAGTGTCATGAATTTTTGGTTTTTTTATGCAACTCCAGTACAGCAGAAATTACACAACGGGGAATTCTTGCGGTGCGATGTCCGACCTGTGTGGCCCGATGAATATATCATAATATACTACGCATTAAATACAGTATGTATATGTTCTGTTTTGCTGGTCCGTCCTTCTCGTAACGTCTGTTCGTTGCTTAACTTCACGTGGACCGCAGGCCTTCTCGCCTTCTGTCTAGCTCCCGTATGCTGATGGAGGAATAAATTGTAAGAAGTCCGGCGTCCTTCCTCTTTCAGGAATCGGAACGCAGATCCGTCTGCTGTCACCTATTCATCTGCAGAGAGGCCCCCGCCCCACCGTGCTGAACTTACACATAGAGATACTTACATTCGTCAAGTCAAGGCTTGAATTAAAGTCGCCCTGTATTGTCATCCATCCTGGAAATGCCCCAGCCTCATTTCTCCCAAATCACAGCCCCACTCCGGCCACCCCGCTTGCCCTGCCAATCATAAACATAAATCTGTTATTGAGCCCTATTTTCCCCCCATTTTGAACCCAGGTGTAAAATTGCCTGAGCACCAAGTGAACCCCATGCCCTTCTTTTTTTCCTCAGCTGAAGTAATAGACCTTGACAGTAAGCCTGTAAAAGTCAGTTTAGATTTTGATGAGAAATACCTGTCGTTTTACTGTAATTTACTTACAAGAACTGACTCTGTCCCGATCCCCTGGCACAGGTCCTGAAAAGCCATAAAATAAATTGAGAGAGATAAATATCAAGAAGAAAAGTCTTTTTTCTTCTTCTCTCTCTGTCTAATTCCTTTATTGGCCTAATGGCGTAACCTTTGAAACTCAGGAGTCGAACCCCATACCAGGGGCCATGGGACACATTAACCCTTTTGTGGAAACGAATGGGGGCTCTTGGAAAGTGTCAACGTTGCGGCCGTAATCCGTCCTGAGGATACTGTTCTGAAGGTGCTTCGAATACCACAGGGACTTGTGTAGGACGCACCATGTGCACTTTGCCCGATTTGTGTTTGATTTCATGACCAGCGCAAAGCATGCGGGATATCACAAGTGCACTTAAGATTTTGTTTATTGCAGACGGTGGTGAATTTTGGCCAATGGGCTTCTTATCGTGCGATGCGGAGGTGTGGCTCGAGGTGCGGAGGGCTGTGGAACGAGTCGGCAGTAGGTGTCCCGTGTGATTCACTCGGTGAAACTGCGCTGTTTGGGAACCCTCTGAGGGTCGTCATCCGTGATGCCTTGTGTTCTGAGTGGGGGCCCAGGTGTGCGCCGTGAAAGCGTCACCGAAAGCAGTAAAACAAGATGACGTATTCTTGTAAAATACAACTGTCAGCACAACACTTTGGCTCAGCATTTGTTTTTGCTTACACTAAACCGAAGAAGATGTAGCATTAAACACAGCGTTTTTCGTAATAATGAAATAACCACAACTTTGGATGGAACGGAATGGCTCAAGCATCTTATTTTCTCCGTGTTTAGTGCTGCGTTAAGGGCACACGAGTTGAAAAGCCAACAGAACTGGTTGAGAAGTGTGGCGGTTGCCTCTTCAGAGCAGATGGGAAATTGGGGCTGATTATTATTGCCTGCTACTGTAATAACAAAGGGCTAGAACAGGAAGAGGTAATCAGAGCTCATCATTGTGTTTTCACACCTTTATTTACTCCAATTCCAAAGAGAACAGCTGGAATTTGCATAATGATTTATAACCCAGATATAGGAGGAATTTCTAATTATTTCATATATCTGGGGACCTCCATTTGATCTGTGCAATAATGTTAACATAATTGCGCAAGCCAGCAATGAGGGCTGAACAGTAAAAACTGTACTGGAATACAGCAAAGCCCTTTTCTTTCTCGGTTTATGGGACAGGGACCAGCGAAGCGGAATATGTAAACCGGCTCCTGTTAATGTTCCGCTGGAGTGACACGGAAAGGGTTTAAACAAGAAGGAACTTTTCGCTGATTTAAAGTCGGAGGCATACGCTGTACGCCTGTTTTCAGGTTGTTTTTAATCATGAATTTTCTCATTTACATTCGTCTGCTTTTTGTTTCGCTGATGCAGAAATTGTTACCAGAAAATACAAAGCATGTATAGTGTTCCACCTACTAACTAAACACCATGTTATTTTAATCATAAGCGTGAAAGGCCATAATTTAGGGAACAGCTCAGGCTGGACCCACATGGGGCCGAGCTCTTGCTGTAGGAGCCTTTAGGAAAGGCCCCGCAGAGCCAGATACAGATTCCAGCAGATTCCGTGATTGACTGCGCCGACTGGACGTGCGGATCCAAGCGATTGGGCATGCGGAACAGGAGCGCAAATGTTCCCTGGGTAGAGAACACAGTACAGCCAGGCTTCCTTTCAAGCCTGCGTTCCCAGTAATCCAGGATTTTCGGCTCGTCGGCCTCCCATGGGATTAACACTCCCCTTTTTCTCCAGATGCCCCCTTCCCGGTGCCCTTGTCATGTCCAAGGGGTGGACTCCCATTGTGGACCCCTGTGCACTCCGCAGCATTGCAGTGTGCCTCAATACCTCTGTACTACTCAGTACTATGCGCAGTCGTTCAGAAGGGGGACTTCATTGTCCGAAGACGGTGAAAGGTTCATTATTTTGAGGTGCCGCAATAGCACTGTCTTTGATCTTACAGGTATTTTGTTCACTTTTACAGCAGATAGATGTCATAGTGACTAGAGCGGCTCCAAGGACCCAGGTTTGAATCCCAACTCCTGCTCTTGTACCCTTGAACAAGTTGTTACCCTGCACTGATAGTTATCATATCTGAAGTCTCTTAAGTCGCTTTGGAAAAAAGCTAAACAAAGAAATGTTATGGGGGAAAAATCAGTGCATTTAACGGTTTTAGTTATCTGTTATATACAAAAGTTTCACTGCCTACACTGTATGTGGTCAGTTTATTTGTCTACACAAGGCGTAATTCCGAACCCCAGGCTGACCGGAAACGGCCATTATTCTTAAGTGCCCCTAATTGTGATGCTCGACTGCATGGAGACGCTTATAAAGAGGCACAAAAAGAATGCACTCAGATGTAAGGGCCCCTCTTGTTTGCCCTTTTAAAGCAGAATTGTGTAGCGAACAGGTTCTTCATTGTGTTCCTCCTGCGTCTGCAATCCAAATGGAGTTGAATAATGCATCATGCCCTGCCGCATGATATGTAAATAGTCAGCGATGGAGAAAACAATAACAACAGGTCCAGGTTGTGGCGGAATGCTGTGCGGAGAGAGGGGGCATCTCGTCCGACTCCCTGCCCTGCTGTCGGAGCAGTGGCGTAGCGCCTGTGATCTGGGAAAGTAGGAGGTGGGGTGAAGGGGGTGGGGGGTTGGAAGGATAACGTACATCGCATTAATGAGGACAACTTGCTGGAAGCCTGGATGGCTCAAGCGGGAGCACCCACCTTCTCACCGGCAGCCCCCCTGTTCCAAGAGAGCATCCCTGGAGGTCACCCTGCCCCTGAAGGAGGGGCACAGCCCACCGCCGTATTGGATTATAAGGGAGGGAGATATGGAATGTCTTGCTGTATAAAAGGGTCAACAACAACAACTATAACAATAATGATAATAAATAATTATACATGAGATGTACATGTACTAGGTTATGTATGTATATTATACGTGTAACATATCAGATGAAGGTAATGCTGAGCCACCGTGTTTTACCATTGTACCGTGGTGCAGGGATGGGATGTTGCTGTCATTCCACACACCCCCAGCCATGGCTGAGACCTGCAGGGTAGGGGCTGATGGGATGCTGAAGCTGCCCCATGTGAGCACTTTGCACATCTGTCTGCCAGCTTCCGGTCGGCATTGCACCGCTCCATTATGCTTAATGCCACTGCAAGCAAAGTATCATCTCACTCCAGTGACATGGCAAACAGTCGTTAAAGTTCGGGAGCTGAGCCTCACTCTTCCCAGCAGATTATCCAGGGGATGGAATTAAAGCACAGCTCTGGACCATCCGCTAATCACAACACAGCTCAAAACTGGGCTCTTGGTTTCAAGTAAGACCAAAGCCCATTTTTTTCAGCGAACACTAATGATGGCCATAAGGCAGAAGATAAACAGGTTGTGATAGTTAAGGGATTTTTTTTTTTTTCATAAAGTAGTCAAATCGCAATTTATTCAGCACCCTAACACATTTTTCAAACAATAAATGACATCATTTGTAACATTAACACAAACAAAATCGTTTGACTCCAAAGCAACTTAGAGTGTTAAGCGACTTACAGAGATTTGCTCTTTATTATCCAGCTGGGTAATTTTTGATGTTTCGATTCAGTTTGTGCACGTTAAGCGTAATAGAGCATGAGATAAGACCCAAACCTGGTTCTTTCAGGCCCAAAGGAAACAGTTCTAAGCAGAACGCCACCTGCTGCCCCTCTTGATTAAAAAAATACAGTATTGATAATATCCTGGGATGACTGGATTACTGCTCTGCGAATGATATTTAACGTCAGAAAACGAAGTAATACATCAATGCAACCCACAAAATAAATGGGGGGGCCAAACAATTTGCAGTTGATGCTGTTTGCAGCGGTGCTCCTGACCATATGAGTGTGCTCGAACCCAGTATGAGGTCGCGCAGGCAGACACACACAGCCCGCTGGTGCCTGTGTGATATCTTGGTGGCAAGTGTGGGATTTGCTTCCACTCAGCCCTTCCCAGAAGGAGATGATGAGCCTCAGTCACAGCGTCTCAGCCACTTGCTGCCCTGCTGTATCACATTCCACTTGGGCCTCTTTGCCTTCCCAGAATGCAATGGGTCCCAAGACAGCGAGACTGGAATGGCTCAAGGGTCAATACATCAAAATGTACCTCGTTCAGGGCCCCTTAGAACATCCGTGTTGTCGTTTGGGCTGCCAGCATCTGTCTTGGAGGACATGTGAATATTTCCATAGCGAGCAGTAGGAAAAAAAAACAAAACACCGCACGCTCAGTGAGACGTAGAATAAGTGTTTAGTTTGTCAGAGGAAGAGCGGGTGCGCTGGTGGTGCACAGGTGTGAGCCCGCTGGATCGGACAGCTCCTGCTCCGCATCTCCTCGGCAAAGCCCTTGCTCATGGCTTTTCGGACTCCGCACCTCAGCCTGAGAGCTGCAGCCATTTGTCTTCACTTCCAGCACAGATAATTAAATGAGGCAAAGTCTCAGTTACACCCCGTTGAGCGCAGTGTGCTTATTTAGATTTTTTTTTTCTCTTTTTTCCTTCCTAATGTGTTATTTTCTGTGTATGAAAAGGCAGGTTTAAATAATTTGGGGTTTTCTCAGGGAGGTGCTGATTGAGGTGGCTCTAAATGAAAAGGAATTCATCTTTTTCCCAGCAGGTTGTGGTTCTTTGGAGGCTCAGTGATGAAACACAGTAAAATTTAAGATGTGTAATAGTGTTTCTGCAGAATTTCACCCTTGAGATTTATCCATCACGGACAAGTGCGTGTGCCTGCACGTCTCTTCTCTGCCTTCTTACACACCACGAAACTCACTTGTCTTCTTGTACCCAAAACAAAAACCATCCAAGGTGATTGAGCCTCCACTGCCAGCTCGTGCAGTTCTGGCAGGTACAGAGGTGCTTTGTATTCCGGAACTTCCCGCAAGGTTCACAAAAATATGCTCAACGGTTAAAAATAAAAAGAATACAAATGACACAATGGGATTGACACTGTAAAGGATATGAAGAACGCATAATAGGTAAATAAGAATAATACATAATGCATAAGATTAACAGAGAGAAAATAAATAAATAAAGTAAAGAGTAAAAATGTGAGTACATTCCATCACTGGTCCAACACACACCTGTCTGTCCTCTCCAGGCAACATTGAATACAGCTGTCCAGCTACAAACGAGTGTGAGATCACCAAGCGGAGACGCAAGTCCTGCCAGGCGTGCCGCTTCATGAAGTGTCTCAAAGTGGGCATGCTGAAGGAAGGTGAGTGCTCAACTGGCCCTGCACACACAAACACACAGAGACAGACGCCTCTGTGCCTGGCCCCTCTTTCTCTGTGGGGGATGTCCGCCACGCTCGGACCCCTGAGCGGCGCACGGAAGGGCCTGGGTATGATGTCATCTCCTCGAGGCACCGGGGCGGCATGGTGGGGTTGTCACAGCGGCCAGGCCACGACTGTTGGCCGCAGCCCAGGAAACACAAGTGATTTCACCCCCCCAACACGACAATGTGCAGTTGGGGTGAAAATATGCTGAATAGGTCGATCCGTGCATCTGACTAATAGAAGTGTAACAGTATTCCGACTGGAGAGGCAGAGGCCCGGTCCCCGGGCGCGCGCTCCGGCAAGTCTCAGCTCTCCACCGAGTATTGATCTGCTAAATGTTTTCCGAACGTCTCGGCTGCCTTCCTGTGGATGGTTTTTTAAAGTCGCGCCAACTGGGAATTCAGTGACAATTAAACATGCTGCCGATAGATTTTTCCCCCTCTTTTCTTTTCTTTCCCCCTGCTCAGTTTCTTACGCTTTCAGGCAGCCCACCTGGGACTCCCTCAGAGCTGAGCTGCTTCACGGGGAAAGGGGCTCCGTACCCACGCCTATACATTAATGCCACTTTTATTTAACCATCCGCCGACTTGTTGCTCCTTGGGAGAAGCCACAACACGTGAGTAATGAGCTTTGTGTGGCTGTGCGGTCTGGGACGCGGGGGACAGGGGACTAATGTTTCTTTAACGCCCCCATCACAGAAAGCCTGTTGTCTTTAAGGAATCATTTGTCGTCCCCCTCAGCACCTTTGCATCAGTTGGTGGCGCTGGGCTTTAAAGGACCGTTGCTGTTTAGCGCTGTGTGATGTCACCCACAGCTCCCCCCAGTCTGCCGCTAACAGGAGCGTTCCAGCCGTAGGCCTGCGTAGTCTTCGCCGGGAGCGTTGGCGCTCATCGCGTGTGTGAATCCAGAGTAGGGATGTGGCGGTGGGTTGGAATGGACTTATGGTCGTATGGCATTGTCCTCAGCGAGGAGACCATGCAGACCTCTTTGGAAAGCAGTAGCACTTGTACGTATGAACCGGCTGCTGGTCCTGTCCAGCGATTCGACTCTTTTATCATGTCCAACCTGAATGCTGAAGCCTAGACCAGCCGTAACAGTTCCTCTCTTCAGCATGAACTTGTGCCAGAACAAACAAAAAGGCATGAGCCACAAAACACACAATTGTCGGTTGCTTGGGAGCAGAATTTCCGGACTTCATATTTAGAGCATATAGTAATACGCCTCGGATGCAGGCAATCAGAGCGTGGAAACAGCTGGCAATGTCCAGGTAGCCAGCTGAGGCACTGGAAAAGTGAAGCAGTGGATTGTGGGTAACATAACTGCTAATAATAATAATAATAATCATAATAATAATAATCTGCAGCTATGTCTTTTTCTTCCAAGGTAATGCACAAATTGTATTTTCTATGAAATGTACGTCACTTTGGAGAAAAGCGTCTGCTAAATGTATAAATGTAAATGTAATAATAGTCACTTTAACGGCCAGCAGGGTATAAAGCAAAGGCTAAAGCGAGCCAGGCCACGTCAAGTGGTGACTTTTTCTTTGTCTGTGTTCAGAGGTTCACAAAACAATCCATATGCCTTCCTGCAAGCGAAACGAAATCTCAGTCCAGCATGTGCAACGCTCATGCCGAAGTGGCGGAATGAGCGTAATCACATTACTCTCCACTGAAATATTAATGCAAATATATTATCTGGAGGAATCTGAGACCAGAAAGTAGGTATGGAGGGTCATAAATGAATCAAAAATGTCGGGTAAAAAAGAACGGCACGTCCGTTCTTCGCTTCGCTTAAAAAGGCATGGACATTTTGTTCAGCTCTTTGGTGCAGCGCAGCGAATTTTAGGGTTAGGTTTGCATCGAAGACATTTAAGAGAAGCGTTTCCAAGGAGTAAGCAAATGTGCCACAGTAACCAATAGCTTCATCTTACATGGGTGAAAAATATTCGAGATATTTGTAATACGGCCGTATGTTCTGAGGTAATGGTAACTACACAGGACGTTAAATCACAGTACGCAGTAAATCGGAACGGGATCTGTTTGGAATGAAGACAGAGAACGCATGAAGGATCTCAGATCTATGGTTTGAATCGACCTGCTTGTAAACGGCAGCTTGTGCGTTTCCATGAGTTTGTTCTTTAGAAACGGCCGATCCGCCTTCGTCCTAAGAGGCCTCTTGTTTGCGCTGTTCGGCTGCAGCCCTGACAAAATATAGCTCAAAATCCACCTCCACATGCGCTTAGGGAATCCGTGGCTCTCAACAGTATGGCCTCGGTCCATTTAATATTTCCACAGGTGCTAATGTAAGCCCTTTAAGCGGCTTTCTGATTTATGTGATGTGCGCTGCCGGGGTCACTCTGCACCCTCCTGCGGAACACCAAAGGGCTCAGAGCCCAGGACAAAGGTGACATCAGTCCCCCCAACTCCTTAATGGAGACCCCTGGAAAACAGGCTCTGGGTTTACTGATGGGATTTCATCACTTCCTTTATTAGAGCACCTTGAGCCCTTTACCTTCCTGTCCCTTGTCATCGATTCCACACCCCCTCCACTCCACCCGTGCTGGACTCACAGAGGTGGTTAGATAACCAAATACACATGGCATGTGTAGAGGTGGAGGTGAGGCTCGTCGGCATGGTTGATGTTGCCCTGCCTTGCACCGGCAGCGCTCCCCGTTCGTGGCTGTGCCTCTCCTCTATGGCCACGGATCTGCTCGCTAAGTCCCAAGCACAGGCCCCCTCGCTCCTGGCCGCTTCCCCGGAGTTCCCTGGCAGTAATGTCACTGGCTTGGTGGAAAAAAAGCCTACCTAATTATAACTTTATGGCTGTAAGGAGGTGCTGTGGGGTTTGTAGCTGCCAGCTTCCTAACAGCCTGCGATTGCCACCGTATGACACATATTCGTGTGTGCTTGCACTCACCTATCTCTTTTTTTGTACTCCCCATGATGACCTGCATGATGCGAATTCAGCTCCATATTGGATTCCACAAAGGTTTAAAGGCCCAGCCAGCTCATTCTTTCCTTTAACAGTCATTAGACATGAGGAAAAAAATAATAAATTCCTTAATGTTCATTAATTAATGCAACGTTTTATGAACACTGGAAAGATCGTGTTGCTGGTGTGTTTTCACGCTGTTTTCAGAGGTTTGCGTCCATCGGCAGACTGAGGTCATTGCCCAGGAGTACCTCGGGCTCCGCTCCGAGATCAGCAATCTGTTTAACAAGGCTGCCCAAGGGCCTTAACTTCCTCACCCCCACACCCCCCTGTCCCACCCTACAAAAAGAGGAAGCGATCAATAAGGGAATCAGATGTCAGGGGTTACTGGGTTTTTCTGCTCCTGATCAATGGGCCGAGATCAGAGCCGACTACAGGGGAGAGATATTGAGAGATTATACGAGCGCTTTTGAGCATTGGCTAAGCACCCCCCCAACCCCCCGACACACGCAAACACAGGAAAGCTAACAAGGTCTGTTTGCTTCTCAGGCCAGTCAGATGGAGTCCATCCCAATGACCTTTCTTACCCTTAAAAATATATAGCATACTTTTTCATATCGTCTTACAGTCATAATCCCTCCATTTACATATACTGATATACATACCATATAGTTTAAAGTATAAAGTGAGCACATAAACATATGATGAGTTTGTCTTATTATATTCTACAACATGTGCTCACAACTTGCACTCAAATTTATACATTTATATTTACATTTATTCATTTAACAAACGCTTTTCTTCAGTAAGACTCAAGTCTGTTTTGCTTGTTATGTTCGTTCTAGCTCTGCAGCAATTAATATTTTTCATATGTGTGTTAAAATGAAAATATGTTTTTTGCAGTGTGATCTTTATGTAAGTATTTTTTATATGTTTTTTTTTAGGTGTTCTGTAGTTTTTTTTTTCCAAAATCCATAACAGAACATAGAGACTACAGGTGAAGGTACTGTTATTGACTACAGGTGGGGAGCAACACTGAAATAACAGTCATGTTCCACCACGTTTGTTTCTTTCCCATCTGTGCTATTGCCAGTGAGGAAAGAGGCACGAAAGCCATGAAAGTCGTGGCTGAGCAGGGGCTTCAGGCCTCAACCCTATGGTTGCCAGTGAGGTGTTGGGCTGTCGACCCCACCCCCCCCACGACCCCCTCGCAATTCTGCCATTCCGCCTCCCATGACAGGTGAGAGGATTCCAACAGGCGTGAACAAGTGTTCTCCTCAAGAGCTGGGATTAACTGAGCCATTGAACCCCCCCCCCCATGTCATGTAATATATCACTTACAATGGGGGACAGACACAGGGCTTGCAGCTACAGCAACCCTTCCCCCAACCCCAAGAGCACACACTCACACACACATGCAAAAAGGACAGGTTGGCCATGACAGTTCGCTGCCCCCCGCTCTCCATGACCACCCGCAGCATTCGGCTTAAATGGATCCAGCTGTGCTCTTTTACCGGCGATGTGCGCAATTCATTTGCCTGGCAGCGTTTCTGAAGCCGGCGCGCACAAATTACCGCTTTAATTGGTCGGCACTTGACAAGAGCTCACTGAAAGGCAGATGACGCACAGCCGCACAGTCCGCAGTACTTTTCAGAGGTGAAGGTGGTGCTGTCCTGGGTTGTGTGTATCGCCAGGGTGACGTGTCCTGTAAGCATTTGTTTTTCTTCGTCCCCTAAACTTCACACCTGGCGATTAAACAACCATGGTCACATGCTCCCGGTCCGGGTTCAGGGATTGATGGGCGGTTGTGGGCTTTGAAATTGTGCTGATTGGAGGCTTTAGCCCCCACAGCCTTGAAAAAGGGGGTGGTGTCATTGCCCAGGGCTCGGCGCTCTGATTTTCCCAGCTAAAATAGGGTCCCCCTAAGCTCCCGCTGGTACTGCCAAGCATCCTAACCATTCTGACACATTCCCTAGAAAGAGAGGCCCGGAACAGGTGAGGTGCCCAAAATAAGCCCCCCCGCCTCGCCTGGCGGTGCTACAAAGTGAGTGAAGACAGGCCCTTATGTAGGAGCACACTCCGGCATGGCTGGGGGTTCTTATTGTTTTTGGAGAGAAAGAAGAGACCTGGATCAGCTGGCCCCAACCTCAGTGGCCCGCACTAATCCGCCCTCTTTCCCACCCCCGGTGAAAACGGCTCCCATCGCCTGTGCGACCCTGGTCTCAGCCCTACGCAGCGTACCGCTTTGAAGAGCTGACACCCGAGCTCGTCGCAGCCGGCCCCGTTTCCCCCAGCAGCGGCGGAGCTGGCTGTAGAACACAGGAGTGTGTGGGTCGAGCTCAGCTCACAACCCCGTCATCCCGTTCCCAACCATCTCCTGGAAGAAGAATTGCACAGACGTGCACTTTGTGGAATTTGTTCCAAAGCCCCCCGACTCCTTACCCCCAAGACACCAATATTCTCGCCAATTGTCTGGTTGCAGTCAAGCATTTCTCCCCTAGCATGTTACATTAGTGCAGATTTCATGCCTCCTGGCCCAGCTGTCCTGTTGCCGCGCTGGTCTGGGTGCCCACGTTACATGCAGCGGGCTCTGCTCCAGCAGACCTCCTGGCTGGAGGAGCACCAGGAAGTGGAACGGCCAGGAGCTGTTCCTTGTCTGACAGCAGAGGTGATGCTGCGCTCCAGTGAAAAGGAACCAAAGGGACCCCATGCCTTTCGTAGCCTTGGCTATGAAAGGAACCTGGTTAAGGCCTGACTTTGATTCCTGTCACCATCTGTTAATTGTGGCCAGAGCCCTGCTAATTAAAACAGTACCATGGAAACCTCACACTGGTCTCACCGGGGCTGTCATGGCATGAGCCCTGGCTTCGTGGACTTGTGGTTCGCTTGCGTAGGTGGAGCCACAAGGCGCGATGGGAGACCAAACCCGTTGCCCGCTTAGAGAAGATGAAGGAAAATTTCAATGTAACATGTATTGAAGTACAGTGTAACGACAGTGCTATTGTCTTTGGCCCACCGTACAAAAACACAGTGGTGACCAGTCCGCTAGAGAATGACTTCTCTTCATCCATTCCTTCATTTAATAGCACCTGATCAAAGTCACGGGTTAGTCCTCAGAGGCTCAAAGGATCAGCAGCGGTTTTGCTATATATTATTGCTATGTATATTATATGTGCACAGTATACTATAATGTTATATATTATATTGTATATACTATATAATATTGTAACTATTATAATAATATAACAGTTACATGTATTCATTTTTACAGTTCTATAAATTGCACTGCACATATCATATATATGCATATATTTTTTAAAACTATTTTACATTGTGATTTAAAAAGTTATGGTTTGTTTACACATTTGAAGTAGGACAGCAAAACAGTGGTCAGTCGGTTGAGGACTGTCAAGAAGTCACATTTAAACGGATTATTCGTCTCTCATAGAAAGAAGACTTTTGAGTATTGTTGATATATATTACTTCTCTGTGATCATCAACCTAAAAATGAATGTAAATATGTTAGGAGAGATTTGATTTTACTTTAACCTGCAGCCATCAAATGATCTCACAGTGTTTGCTGGGAAGAAAGAGTGCCCACTGGGAATTGTGGGTAATTAGGTTAGTGGGTTGTCAGTGTCAGGAAATTGAAAGACAATCCTAATCAGATTTGTGTTTCCAGGGAATCAAAGAATTTATATGTGGCAGAAATCTCAAGATTCCACCTTGTGTGAGATAAATATGTTTTACTTCACCTGTTGGCTTGAGGATAAGAGCAGCACAAGGGCAAACATCATCCACCAAACAGGACCATCTGCATTTATTCATTCAGATGACACTTTTCTCCAAAGCAACTTGCAATGTTAAGGTACTGATAGTTATTATTATACAATTCCTTCAGCAATTTAGGGTAAGTGCATTGCTTAAGGCCACTACAGCTGGAGGTGGGGTTTAAACCTGCAACCTTTGAGCCTAAAGGCAACAGCTCTAACCACAACCCTACAAGCTGCATCCGTGGGATGTTTTCTGTTTCGTGTTTAAGCAGAGGAGGGTTTTGACATGGTCGATCCATTTTCACATTTTTTTTCCACTTCCACCCTCTTAAGCTAACAAAGACAAAACCTTAAGTAAGAGAAAAATTGGTCATCATTCTATAAACTTCTGAGTTTTAATACTAGAAATAGACCACACTGGCATTTATTCTTAATTACAATGAACAATTTTTCTATATATTTAAAGTAAATATACAATACCTCAGACATGACACGGTATGAAGTTTTAAATTGGGCACAAATGTGCGGTAAACTGGAGCTCTTCATACAGTGTCATTTCCAGCCTGTGCATAAGTTTGAACACGACAAGCATTGTTTCACTTAAAATGTACCACAAGGCTTTAGAAAAATATCTGCGTGAAAAGAAATTCAGTGACAGAAAGTACATTCAAAATGTTCATTTTTCTTTTCACATGTTGGAAACGTTATGATGTGATGTCTTGTCTAATTAGAAGTCATAATGGATGTAGCCAGGGGCCAACTCCTAATGTGTAAAAAAAAATACAGCCATGTGCTGCTTAATGACGTTTCGCTTAACAACTGACCACATATGCGACGGTGGTCCCATAACATTATAAAGGAGCTGAAAAATTCTTATCGACCAGCGACATTGTAATGTCGTAGCACAATGTGTTACTCACATGTTCGTGGTGGTGCTGCTGTAAACAAACCTACTGCGCTGCCAGTCGTATAAAAGTATAGCACATACAGCTTTGTACAGTATATAAGACTTGATAATGATAATAAACACCTATGTTACTGCTTTATGTATTTACTACATTGTACTTTTTATGCTTATTTTACAGTGTACTCTTTCTACTTATAAAACTAAGTTTACTGTGTAACAGCATACTGTGTTATGCCAGCAGCAGCGTCATAAATCTCATGTTTACTGCATCTCTTGACTGCATTGAGGCTATACCATCTATGTTTGTATAAGTACACTCTATGATCGAGGCTATACCATCTAGGTGTGTATAAGCACACTCTATGATGTTTGCATGACACATTTCTCAGAACGTATCCCTGTCGTTAAGCAACGCATATCTGTATGTTACCAGCACTGATACTGTCAAATTTACCAAAATGAAACATGCAGACGAATACAATAGTCACCTGTAACAACACTAAGCTTTTAGTCAATCGTATAGAAGCGTAACAACAGTAACATTTCCATGTCACATTATGGATAATATTGCCGTTCCTATTGATAATGAAGTAACACTTATTGGTGGCCCAATAGGAGACCCAGCTGGCATGTTTCTGTCCTGCTTGTGGATTCACTTCAGTGCTCACGTTTCCCACATTAATCCGTATAGCAGGAGACCCCCGCTGGTCTCAGCACAGTGAAGGTAGGGGTGTGTCTTGAGCAGATCCAATGCGGTCGGAACCCTCACGTCTGCCGAACGGCGCCGCTGCAGACCTTTAACTGCACCATGCGTGATGGCCAGGCTCCTTCAGCCAGCAGGAGGAGGACAGCAGTGAAGGAGGGAGAAAAATGGCACCAGACTCATTTGCAGTACCCCCTCATCGGCCGCTGGTGACACCGGCATCGCTGACTTAACGTGATGAAATAATTAAGCGAGTGCTGTTCTGTAGACAGGCTGCTAGAAGACCCCAGAAGGCCGACTCCAAGAAGGTGTCCTCTTGTCCTACCAAGGCTCAGCATGCCTGTTCCAAATGCACTCTTTGGGGCCGTGGGGCGGGGGGGAGACACGCAGCTGAAGATTTAATGTGGACTCCCATTCACTCAGGCGTCCTTCCCCTCTGCATTAAAAATGAGGTATTTACCTTGGTGGCCTCACTCGCCCCCCCACCGCACATTAGCGGGAGTGTCGGCTGGCAGCCGTAGCTGAAGGTGCTCCTCTTGAAGGATGAGGGAAGGGCGCATTTCCGCCAAGTGGAACTCGCCGCCGCCGTCGTCACTGATCGTCGTGGTGTGGAAGCCGCGCTCCAAATTGGCTGCATCGTGGAAGCGTCCGTGGGCTTAGGCCTCATGCCTTTCTGTGCTGCTGAGAGTGTTCATTAACTCTACATGCTTGGAAGAGTGCAGGATATGAGAATTGTATAGCTTGTACTGCTTTTGCCAGAACAACACATGCCTAAGGCTCTGGTCAAAGCAAGAGACCTTATACTGGCCTTGCAAAGTACAGTTTCCCCGTGTGAAGAAGAACGAAATCCGAGGAAAACAAATTGAAATGTCCTTATCTCATAATGAAGATAATAAATAACATATGTTATGAGCCCCATGACACCTACTTATTTTTGACTGTACGGGAGCTGGCCTTTATGCGAGTGGCAGGGAGTGATAAGGGCCGCTGCAGGTTCTGTTAGATAGGGACAAAAATTATGTAATTTTATAGAAAACTCGCCATAAACTAACTCTGTTGGGAGGTGGGTGTGGTGCCGGGATCATTTATTTGTGGGCTGAGCCAGAATATTCCATCTGCGCGTATTGCTTGAATGCAGACAGGTAGGGGGATGGGGGGGGGAGGCAAACGTACCATGTACCTGCAGACTAATTTGTATTCTGCCTGTCTTTTCTAAAAAGCTAAATAATTAGAGGGCCAGTCTGTGAGATCATAACCCCGCGTTAAATATTCATATGTTTAGAGCTCTGCCAGAATCCACCGTGTCACAATAGACTAGCCAGGCATGGGACACATATGGGAACGCACTCAGTTTTCTGACACACGCAGGCGACCCCCCCGCTTTTATTGACCATATGCTGACAGAAGCCTTAGCTTCAAGCCAATGAAAGTTTTTTAAACACCTTCAGTTTTATTCATCCCTGTGATATGTGCTGGCTGACATGGTGTAAATTCAGAAGGGCAGAGACAAGAGAAGAAATAATGTATGTGTGTTTTTGTGTGTGTGTGTGTGTATTTCTAACTCCATTTCAGGATATTTTTCATGGAAATTATCTGCACTTTGATTGCGAGCTGTGAAAAATATACCTTTTGTGGATGTCCACATAAGGCAAAATATCTTCTCTAAAAGTTTTCTGTCAAAACCTGACCTAAGCGTTGATATGTTTTCAAGTTTTGTTGGAGTACGGTTACATAACATCTACCGCAGTAATATTCGTTTATGTGAAATCCCCTAATTACACATTGATGTGAGACCATTTTGTACCTTCATTTAAATATATTTTTCAGTTACACTTGGATGGCATCTTGACACCCATGTGCAAGGGTCTGTCAGCAGCTCTACTTTTGACTGCACCACAGTAATTTTTCCTTCATTAGTTGCCCCCATCTGTCCATTTAGGGCCTTCTTTTCAATTGCTGCTTTGTTTGCGGTTCACTGACGTGTCCAATTTGGCCCCTCCCCCTCAGGTGTGCGTCTGGACCGTGTGCGCGGTGGCCGGCAGAAATACAAGCGGAGGATGGACGCAGAAAACAATGCCTATCTGGGCCTTGCGCTGCCACCCCCTGCCAAAAAGCCATGTGAGTTACACCCTTGACCCATCTCAGGCCCCCACCTAGCAGAACCTCCACAAAGTGACTCTGTCAAAGTAGCCGTCTGCAGAGAAAGACCACGCCGCTGCAGATGGTGGGCTCTCTCTCCTCTAGTTGAGCACGCACTTCAGATGATGGCGAAATCTCAAGATGAATTGACCAGGCTGTGGCCGCCCGGCTGCTGCATAATGTGAACGTTACATGTGGCCGTACTGGGAGGGCCTCAGAGCCGCTCAGACAGCGAGACTGAAGTCTGTGTTGCTCTGAAGGATGAGCTGAGCTGGTCCACACTGAGCCCAGTCCCATCTGATGTGCTGCTCATATGTGATGTACAGGTCTGTTCCATGAACAACCTCTGAAGCCGATAGTTCTGAGAAGGACAGCAGCGGGTAGAGGAGCCAAAAACAATACTGAAGTCCTGCTTTTTTAAATTACTCAAATAAAAGTACTTGTCCAAAAACTGACTTGAGCACAAGTAAAAAAGTTAGGTCAGAAAACTATGTGACCGTCAAGTTTTTTTAATATCTTCAGAACCAATAGCAATATTAACAACTTCAATATACTGTTGTAAAAAAATGCGTATGTATTTTTAAAATATCCAATATATATTTTCTGCGGTGTCAAAAAACAGATATTGTCAAAGAAACTAATCAAAATAAAAACAAAACAAAATAATCACAGTCTACAAGATATTATTATCCGTTATTAGTCTAATACCTTTCTCCAAGACAATCTACTAAACTGCATATGATGACTTATCTCTTTATATATTAAATTTTGCTACGGCAATCCAGTGTAAGTATCGGGATCATGGGTATGGTCTGTAATTCAAACTAATGCCCTTTGCTAGTTATATCATTAATTTTCCATTTAGCTGACACCTTTGTCCAGTGCGATAAAGTTGAAAAAACCACATATATCTAGACTGCTGGTTCCAGTGGTATGTTGTGATGTTCCATAATGCATGTAGGACTGAAGTTTTTTCACACTGTCCAGCTGTAAAATTAACTTAAAAAAATATCATTTTTGTGTACTGCTGGTTGACCATTACTCTCTTATTTAGGAGCTCAATTAACATACCAATTAACATATCAGTAAAATAATGTACATACATCTGCAACCAGATGTTCTGTATGTATCCAGAACTCCACTCTGAAATGAGGTTTTTAATCACAACTCTCCATTAGCAGTTTTAAGCAAATATACTTGCAAAAAACTTTCAACGAAAAACACGTTCAGTATTTAAATGATTCACAGGGTTTTAATCTGAATAAGTTTTCAGTTTGTTTCAGACACTTGATATCCGCATTGCAAAATACCATTTATGTTTAAATTAGATTACATTTACATTTATACATTTAGCAGACGCTTTTGTCCAAAGCGATGTACATCTCAGCAAAAATACAATTTTTGCCTTACATTAAGAGGAGACACAGCTGCGGACATGAAAGTTTTAAGCAAACCTAGTTCGTTCCCTACCACCTGCTGCAATGAATTTCATCGTTCAAGTAGGTGCACAAGACACAGACAAATCCCGATACCCACACCAATTTTTAAAAAAAATTTTTTTATTAAATATTATAAGATACACAAATGAGCAGTACAATACCAGAGTAATGGCTGAATAAAGGTTGTATCTGGGGATGCTTCTGGAATTACGATGCGTGAACAGTTACACCATAGATGATCTGAAGAGATCTTGGGCAAAGTGGATCTGGAAAAGGTGGGTTTTCAGACCCTTCTTGAAAACAGACAGACTTTCTGCAGTTCTGAGTGACAGGGGAAGGTCGTTCCACCACAACGGACCCAGAACCGAGAACCTCAGAGCTTTGCCTTTTGTGCGCGGGACCACCAAGCGAGCAAAAGTAGATGAGATTAATGAAATAGGAGTGACTTACCCAATAACTCAGTTCAAGAACAAATTTAAACTTATGAAATTTCACTCTGACAGTATTAACACAGCAAATTAAACTTATTTAGCACATTTTTCCCTCAGTTCTTCTATCGTTTCTCCTGAATGTGAATGAACTAGGTTGTCAGTTCAAAATGTACTGTATAGCAAATGTAACCCGTTACTACCTACCTCTGCTGAAGGACTACTTATTGATCCAACGTGACTTTAAGTCATTTTAAACAGACTGGCTTCGGAGACGTAAGAAATACCATCTTTGCTTGATGGTTCATTTGTGTGTGTTTCTCTGTTAAATTGTTTATATGTGTTTCTCTCCCTGTCTGATTTTTTCTGTTCTCTGAGGTTGTGTATCTGCCTGCTTTTACTGCTTGAGAGTGTACACCTTTACATGTGCATACCATGTATACACTACACACAATAGTATCTGTATAGTGTGTACTTTCCTGTGTGCATTTTTGTTTAGGTGTACATTTATTTGTCATAATGTGTACATTGTACTTATAATGAGAAAGTGAGTTCATGTGTGTATCTGTGTGACTCCAGGACAGCTGTTAAGTTTCTTTTCCCCTTTTTCTTCCTCTACACCAGTGACAAAGATTGTGTCCCACTTGCTGGTGGCAGAGCCAGAGAAGATCTATGCCATGCCAGACCCCACCATGCCCGAGAGTGACATCAAGGCCCTGACAACTCTGTGCGACTTAGCTGACCGTGAGCTGGTGGTCATCATTGGCTGGGCCAAGCACATTCCAGGTAGAGGATCCACCACCGCATGCACTACAGCAGTTCCCAATACATGACAGACACTCTTTTTAATTATGCTTAATACCTTTACAGACAAAGACAAAATCACTATTCCAACCTGTGTTAGTTTGCATCCTTCAGATCCTTCAATTAGTAATACTTGTCTACAGACACACATTATGAACTGTGAATGGTATATTTTGATCTAAAATGATCTGACGGGCATATTTTGTGTTGTCAGCGCGGGCATCCATGCACAAAAACAAAGGCAACGATGGCCACCCTCTCAAAGATTCAGATCAGAAATACTGCAGTGGAACATGAATAAATACAATAAAACAACACATAAGAATATGCTCTACATGTCTACATTTGAAACGTTTGTGATCTGATGAAATGTCACACCCACATTTCACCACCTACCCAGAGGCAGCTGGTAGCGTAGCAGTTAGAGCTATAGCCTTTGCATCTGAAGGTTACAACTTTGATCCCCACCTCTGGCTCTAGTACTCTTGCGCAACGTACTTAGCTTAAATAGCGCTGGTAAAGTTACCCTGCTGTGTGAATGGGTAAAGAATTCTAACCTTAACAGTAGAAGTTGCTTTGGAGAAAAGCATCAGCTAAATATGTAAATGTAGCACATTTTCAGGTGAACGGTGAGATTTGCTTACTCAGTATTTGGAGCGCATCATTTTCAGTAGTTAATCAATAAATCATTGTTTCATGTATGTTTAAGCTAGTGCTACTTTAGACAGACACACTGTAAAGGAACAGACCAACGGGGTAACCAATCAGGTCTTCGCCTATTAAACTCGGACTTCTTCTTCGTCAAAGGAAGTTTGCGCAGTCCATTCTGAGTGAGTTCACAGTGAATGGTGTGTGAGAACCCAAATGATAGCTCACACACCTACACTGTACCTCTTCCCCTTGAATATTAAGAGCCAGTATGGCTTCACAATCCTGTAGTCACTCACATTTTCTCACGTTCATAAACAACAATGCATAAACAACACAAGCACAGGTGTAAGAGCAATCACTGTGAACACCTTGTGTGCTGTTAAGTGAAACTAGCAACTGGTTGTGGGTCTCATGGTGGTGCAGCAGGTAGTGCTTGTGCCTCAGAGTACCTGGGCTTTGTGTCCACAGGTGGGTTCCATCCCTGCTTACTCTATGCGTAGCTGGTATGTTTCCTCCGTGTTTGCGTGGGTCTCCTCCCACGGTCCAAAGGCGTGTGTTTCATGTGAACTGGTGGCTCTCAGTTCCCCATAGTGTGTGTGTGTGTGTGTGTGTGTGTGTGTGTGTGTGTGTGTGTGTTACATTGCCCCGCTGTATAAACTGGTGCATGACTGTAGGCAATTCAGTGCAGAGTATCTAGTACTGAAAGTCCCTTTGGAAAAAGTGCCAGCTAAATATTAGTTAATTATAATAATGTCTAAATATCTTTAGTGACTAGGATGCACAACAGTGTGAGAGAGTTAGAGCAGTACTTTGCATGAAAGCAGTGCAGCCTTACTGATAGGAATTATACATTAAAACCATAAATTATACATGTTCCACTTCCCTGCTCTACTCTGAAAATTTGGTGGACGAAGCATGTTACAGGAAAGTGGTTTTATTAGACAAAACTTCTTTTCCTTTTAAACTTTTCATTTTAAAGTTGCCTGTCTTGTTTCCTGTACCATCTGTTGTCCTCACCAAAGCCCTGATCTTAATGACCCGGTGCAAGTTGTACTTAGTGTGATCCCGAGCGGCTCCAGTTTATTCACAAACATCTGAAAGAGTGTTTTAGGGTTACTCGAGTGCTCTGCCCAGCTTGAACATGGGATTCGAGTACCTGTGATGGCCCAGAAATTGCTAGTAGGTTGGTAGTCCTTGGCCCGAGAACAGGCTGCATCGCTGTGAGCTGGATTGGCAGTAATCGGGTACAGAGGGATGTTTTCCCACAGTAAGGAGATTAGGCGGATGGGCCGCGGTGCCTGCAGGAGCTGTGGGACCGCTGTGTCAGCAGGGGACAGTTTACAGAGCTGCTTACCCCAGGACCGGATCACCGCTGACCCAATAACATAGTCCCCTCCACTCCCATCTGGGCCTTGGTCCCAGAGCTGACCAGGCCAGACCCTGCCCGCCAAGCCCACGCCAAGCCCACGCCAAGCCCAGTGTAACACCCAGGCATCCTCTGGCATTTCGTAATGCAGAATAATAATCTACTTCCTAATTACAAAAATGCAAATCTATCAATATTTCTCTTTACACTGCCCGAAAATCTCATTGAAATCAACTAATCAATAGCATTTGAGAATCTTTTCAAGTAATGCTTTGATCACATTTAAATTTTGTTGCTATTCCAGTTTTCGTTAGAAAAACCATATTTTCCTCCAAAAGCCAAAAGGTTCTGCCTCATTTCTTTTAATAAAGAGTGAATATGACAGTGGTTTCTGCCATGCGATGATTAGCCATAAGCAGATTACTGACAGACTGACACACCCACACACACACACACACACACACACACACACACACACTCTTCTGAAAACAGGGCCCGGTTTCTCCAGGTAAACACCAACAGCGACAACTAATACACTGCGTATTTAGCGGCACTCCTGGGGTTGCCAGGTGTTACAGGTGCAGTTTGTCTAAAATGCATCTTCATCAGTTTCACATATTGATTCTGTCATATCCAAAGCCACACGGTTGGTCCTGGTGCATACTTTGTGATTTTCAGGTCATAACTGGCACATTTAGCCGAGGTTCCAGGGCTGATTTCTGTTATGTGGACCCTACTGCAGGTGATCAGCAATGAAATAATAACCAGGAATTCCACCACAGCTCTGAAACTTAATGTTATGTGCTATGTGTTATATTATTATTATTATATTATTCTTATATTAGTATATTATTTACACACATAAAGTCCTCTATTGCCCATTTTCTTTTTAAATATTTAGAAAAAGTCCACAATAATTTTCAGAACAACATGCACTCTATCATTCATTCACTTTCAGAATCGTCTTGCCCTGGTCAGGGTCCTGGTGGTCTGGAGCCTATCCCAGAATTTAAAAATAACACAGAATTTTAATTACTTGTCCACTTGAGTATTTACCACATAAACTTTATCAGGGATGGTATGTAGTACAGTACTGTGTGTGTGGCGTTGGCACAGGGGGATCAAGGACGGTATGTAGTACAGTGCTACACAGTGACCCCTTATGCCCAGGGCATTGTGCTGAGGCCCAGCTCACCCACATCTGTCTTCTCCCCATGAAAAAAGCAAAAGAGGGGAAAAAAAATTGCTGATTGCATTCTGATAGATTTTTTAGGCCTTGGGCAGTGGAATTAAAAAGATTAACAGTTCATTATGAAGTAGAGCACATTGATTGAGATGGAGCCAATGACCAAGTCCAAAGGTAACAATAGATGTGTCAAGATAATTGGTGCTTAAGTTCTCTGATTGATTTTTTTCATAGCCCCGTCTTTCTGGCTAATGTTTAGAATTGTGTTAGAATTACGTTTCAATTGCTCTGATCCAAGCTTATTGAGTCTGAATAGGCCATTGGCAGACTGCAGAGGATCGCCGTTCAGCAGTCAAGAAATTCACCTGTATTTTCTTTGAAAGGTTTTGCTGTAATTTCCATATCTCTGCTGGGTAAATTTAGAGAACAGAATATATGCATGACTTAAATTACAGCTCTGATATAAAAGCTTTTAATACAGGAGACCTATTAAATTTCGCTTTTTGTCTGTGTCCTCTTGTATAAAGTATTCCGGTTACACATGCTTCCACTCCGAAACGCATTTCGAGACACATTCACAGTGATTACAGCTATGCTTCCCCAGGCCAGCAAAGGACGAATCGGGAGCGACTCCACATTTTGTGAGCTCGGGGGTCTCTGCTGTCGGTGATGGAGTGTTGAACACACACCCGGCAGTGTGGAGATGAAGGCTACTATAAAGGCCAATACAGGAAACAAATTCCCCTTCCACGTGCCATCAGCCTCCCTCATGGTAATGTCCTGCAGTGGTTGCCATTTTAATCCGCCCGCTGATTTATTAGTAATTAGGGGGGCCAGTGCACCTTGAGTGTTTAGACAGGAGTCTTTCAACAGCATATCGCTCTGGGGAGGCCTAGTAGAGCCATGGTGTAATTGTTGTGTGGTCATTATGGGCAATGAGAGGGAGACAGGAACAGATGGGTCCTAAAGAGCGCAGACACACGTAGCTGCCTGTAGCCCGCTGCTGGACGCTGTGCTCCCTCGACAGGCGTGCCAGGATGCGTCCTGGGCATGGCAAGTGCGAAAGGTGTGGGGGTGGGGGTGGCGTCACAATTTGGCACGCACTGTGCTCGCAACCCACTACCCCCTGTCACATTCATCTCTCGCCAACGCTCGCATCCTGAGTGTAGTGCTGGGGTGTTTTCAGCTGGAAAGCACTCCAGTGGGGCCCAGCACATTTTTGGCATCTTGATGCAGCGGGGCAGGCGGAGCCTCGACTTCAGCACAGCGTGGTGGCGGGCACAGCGGCTCCTGGAAGAGCACTTTGGGCAGTGTTCCATCGCGTCAGTATGACAAGGTCCAGGGAAAGGAGAGTCGCTCACTGACACAGGAGATGCGTGCAGTAGTGGAGGATGACGAGTTGGCCGGGATGGTAAGGGGTGCAGTGGCAGAGAGTATGGGCGAGATGGAAACAGGCTCTTGAACGTAAGCCCAACTCTATGAAGTTCTTGATCCAGGCAGTTTACAATATGTTGCATGGTATATCTGTCCTGCATAGCTGGGGAAAGTTGATTGTCCATCATGCCCGTTGTGTTCGATGAGAGCATCACTGGAGGAGCATGTCCTCAGCAGCTGCCCAAGAGCATTGAGGCAGAGCTGCTATTGCTGGTGCCCCAACAAGGTGCTCAAGGCAGTGGCAGTGTCCATCAATGGGGAGGTAGTACACAGTACAGGGGATAAGGGTGAACACAGTGCCAGCTCAGGGCTCCTGGTGATGGCATGAGACTGACAACTCATGACATCACTGAGGCCAGATGTCATGTTGCTGTCAGAAGTAACAATGTAAGTCTTGTTGTTGGAGCTTATAGTTCCTTGGGAAGAACAGATGGAAGTAGGCAGCATAGTGTGTGCCCACTGAAGTAGGCTTGAGGGGCTTTGATGAGTAGTGTTTATACAGAGCCTGTAGTATGTTGGGTATCACCGGCAGGCAGAGGAGAGGGCTATGAAAGTTGTTACTGAGGATGTAGAGAGGTCATCTAGATGGCTGTGGATCAAGAGAGGTGAGTTGCGGGATCGAGGCAGTGCTACCTGGACACGGGGCTTGATCGACCCTGCTTGGGTTGCATGGGTGAAGGTGTCTGATATTGAAAGACCCAAAACACCCTATGACCCCAGATTACATCACTGATGCCCAGGTGCATAGCAAGATGATTAATATTGAAATAAATTTCTGCTGGCCCCCCCTCCTTCCCAAGTTCTATGCATTGAAGGTACCCAAAAGTGCTAGCACTGCTTCACATTTGGGGTTAGACCAGCATTTTTCCCACACATGGATTTAGTGTAGACTTGGGGTTAGGGTTAGGGTCAGGGTTAGGGTTAGGGGTGGAGCTTCTTCCCCCAAGTGTCTCATTGTTGCTGTGGCATGAGTCTCTTAGGAGCGAAAGGGTACCCTGGTCATCCAGTAAGTTCAGTTTTTTTGGTGCTGTTTACTGTAGGTTGTGGTGGAGTAGGTGGAGGTAAGCGCCGTATTTTTATGATTTTCCTAAGGGTTGTGGTCCTGAACAGGATCTGATTGTGACCCCTGGATACCCCATTGGGAGGAGTGCTCATGATTCCTGTGGAGCCTCTGGCTGGTTAGATTGGGGTAGAGCTTACAAGGGTACGGTTAGTAGGACAACTGCGTTCAGTCTAGGTGTTGCTTTGTGCAGTCTGTGTAGATTTGACAGTTCCGATGAGAAAAACTATCCAAGCCAAGAATGATTTTCTCCATAACTGATTCAACGATTAAACATATTCAATGTAATTGCGTGCTCTAACGTACTGGCGAGCAGCACTACTCAAAGCATTTCTAATGCGGCATTTCAAGATGGCAGGGCCCATGGGATGTTTTCATCAGCCCTAAGTACATTTAATCAGTAAACCATCTTATTTATTTAAAGGTAATGCAAACAAGCCTGAAAAAGATAAATGTAAAGTAGAGTAATTACCAACAATCCCATCGTCCTTCTTAATTAAATTCTAAGAGCTCGACTGGGAGATGTGTGGGACCTTTCAGCTTAGGTACGTCCATCTAATTTTTTACTAAGCTGAGAAAACTACAGGTTTTCGCACCTGTGCTGTCTTTGTTTGCAAATTGTAGTGTTTCAGACTGAGATTTTTTTCTCTATGGTCTGCAGGGCAGTTAATGCAGACTTAGAAGGTGGCAGCTAAGACGGCTAAGACCTAACCACGTGACGGCATTCCGTGTATGTTGCCTGCACTGTTGCGAAAGCTGTTTTGGAATCATCAGGTGTTTGATATGAAATTATTAAATAATGAAGAGTACTGGGGTTTCTAATGAAAATGCATGTTTCTTTTAATTATGCATGACCAGTACTGCATCACTTCTCATTTTGTCATCCATGATATCTGCCCAGCAGTTAGCGCTCTGCACACCAGGTTTGTTGTCTATGTGAGCTGCTGTATGCTCATTCCCTCAGGAAATTGCCAGTAGGTGCTATAGTGGTTAGAACTGCTGCCTTCCACTTGAAAGATCCAGGTTCAAATCCCACCTACTTCTGTTGTACCCTTGATCATAGTACTTAGCCTAAAAACTGTATTGAAATATTGTGATGTTGTATAAATGGGCAAATGATTGTAAGCCATTTGATGTTGTAAGTTGCTTTGGAGGAAAGTGTCAGGTGAATGATAACTATCAGACTGGAGACCAACACTTCGTGGCTTTCAGTAGTTTACAGAGAACCGTTGCGAAGTAAGAATCAGAGGTGTGGTACAAATGGAGATGTTTTGTGTTCCTTGCCAGCCTGACAAATCAGCCCCCCACTCTCAAGCCCCTGTTTTTTTCTTTCCTATTAAACGGCAAAATCTACTTACTGTGTTGCCTGGCTGATCCCAGCCGAGCTGCGTAATCTTCTTGTAATAGAGTGTGAATACAGCTGGGTGATAAATCAGCACCTCATCAGTGCACTTTATTAAATATAGAGAGCAACAGACAGCTTTTAGTATATTCAATTTACCAGCTGACATAGACTTATAAAGATAGATTGAGTAATCAGGGGGGATGCTGGGGGCAGACCTGCACGTGAGGGGGGGTTGATGCGCATGTTCGTACAATCTTGTGTATTTTGTTTTGTTAGGATGGGGTGGCAGGACTCCCCTGTAAGCCCCCCGAACAGCCCATGGTGCACTGGTACCTCCCATTGATCCAGGCTTCGGGGCATTGTTGCAGATGGCTGCCGTTCTGTTGGAGAACATTAACGACAACCGCTTGTAGCTCTGATATACAGTATATATAAAATAATATTATTAGAACATGTACTGTATATATTACTAATAAAAACAATGTTGTTGTTATTATTATTATTATTATTATTATTATTATTATTATTATTATTATTATTATTATTATTGTCATGACCCTCGGGGTAAAATCCTTGATGAGGCATCACTCGAGATCCATGCAAGTAACCCAACACACCTGTTTTCAGTTAACCTCATAACCAGTTCCCATCCTTATTAAAGATTAAATTATTACTATAATTACTAAACTACTCATTACTAGTTAGCAAATTCCTGATCAGCCCTTTAGTGCTTTCCCTGCAATTCTCTAGCAATTCCTGTTCACTGACCAGTCCAGCAGCCCTCCCTTTAACATTCCAGAGTGTTTGTTTTCCAGTCCCGAACTCCAGTCCTGCCTACGCCAGTCCTATGTCACCCTGCCCGGGTCCTGTGCGCCACCGCATTGCTGTTGCGTCTCTTTTTATTAACTCTGTTCACGCAACACAGTTTCATCTGCTGTAAGAACACAGTGTGTGTTCCCATATACTTTATCTCCGGGTTTGCAGTGTTCACTTATATATACACGGTTGAGATCATTGCTCTTCACGTCCATGTCCGGACGTTACAGCAAAACACTTCTGTGGAAGTTACAGTCATTATTATTATTATTATTATTATTATTATTATTATTATTATTATTATTATTATTATTATTCAATCGTTGTGTGCCCTATTTTGCAGTGAATTTTGCAAAAAGTAAAGAGTCATTACTACAGTACAGCTGTGATCAAAAATGTTCAGTATCACCACACTGGTAACACAAATGAACTGTCTGCACTGTAAGCCATTCATATCTGATTGCACCAAATGACTGGAATTAACAGACATTTAGCAGAAAATAAAGGGTATTGGACCCCTGAGAGTGCTTCTAGCTGAGGAATTGGGGTCACAGGATCAGAGGGTATGGAGTAAGACAAGGGGCATTACTGTATGTAATGTTTTAAGTCCTTCTGCTGTTCATAGATCATTGGTCAAATTACCCATTCCCAGTGTCTGGAGATGGGCTAATGGTCCCAGTAAGGTTCAGTGGGTGCACACGGAGGCTATAAAAGTGGACTAAGGGTTCTTTACCTTTGTGTGTTTAGCTTTGCTGAAGGATGTCACCATCACGGAACAAAGTTCCCTTGAATCGACCCTACTCAAGTGGCCAGAATTCCAGCAAAATCGCAGAATATCATGACAGGGACATTCTAATCCCTACAATGAACAAGAGAAACCTACACTCTTAATCGTACTTTATATTAATAAAATTAGGGATGTACTCCCTGGAACGTGTTCCCACTTTACAACTTCAGTTTCTAAGGGTTTAATGTAAATTAAAATGGATTAATCAGGACTATGATGAAGACAAGAAAGGGAAACTTATATTAAGTATGGAGGCAATTTAGTGAGACGTGTACCTTTCACTGTTAGGTTGGGGAGGCGTGAAAAATTAATCGGTTCAAAGGCGTTTAGAGCATCCTGCCTTTTGACCTGTGACCTGTGTTCAGTCCACACAGTTTATCGCGGTACGTGTATTGGTTTGGCATTGCTGAAGCCTTCATTGAAGTTTAAAAAGGATCATGGCTGGCTACGGGAAGCACAGATGTGCGCACGCACACACACACGCAACAATCCACTCTACCTCTGTTGTCTGCAACCGCAGTCTTTTTGAGTTTGGGAGCCCACGACTGCGCATTATTCCAAGGTGTTACTGGGCACAACCCTCTGATCGGGGAAGCTCCATCTCTTTATACGGTGAACTCAAGCAAACCTCTCAATGTGTGATAGGTCTCCATCACTTGCATAGCGTGTGAGGACTAACAGCTATAACCTCCTCCTTTGGAGTGGAGTTATTTTTATTTTGGCCGATGCGGGGGGGCATCGCAGACAAGTGGAGAGCGCTGAGCGGCCTGGACTGAGATTGCTGGCGAGGAGGCTGGTGCTCTTGGGTATCTCCCCTGCCTGATTAGGAGCCATGATAGATCAGCGGCCATCCTGCAGGAATTACTCTCGCTCCCCAACCCCCATGGCCCAGCTGAGGATGAAATACGAGGGGGGCTGCAGCTGGAGGGGGCTACCGGGTCTCATAATTACATCTCTTTTTATGGCCGCCGCTAATGGTCCTCAGGGAGAAGGAAACAACAATAAATTAATGGAATATGAACTCCACTCTGCAGAAATTTTGAGCTTTTAACTTGAGTTCTGGTTCTGGGAGACGGAGCGCTTGCACCAGTGGTCTGAATGAGGATGCATCCTGGCTAGTCCAACGGTGCTGGGGCACGACCATGGACCCCAGTTCAACGTTTGAGGGAGGGCTCAAATTGGCTTTCTTTCATGTCTTCTTGCAGCGCAACAAGGGAGAAGCTCACAATTCCGACAGCAGCACAGCTGAAGGAGGCGGCACTGAGTCTCTGATTAGTGTGTGACAGAGAGACAGGAGGAGAGGCACCGGTCCCAGCCGCCAGAGGGGGTCTGAACTGATTTGTTTGGAGATAAACGTGACAGTTTGAGATTTATCAACCAAGAAGGAGAGATTGGCTGCCCCAGTCAGGCCCTCCCCATCCCCGTGTCTCTTTCCCTCTGGGCACCCGGAATAAAATAAATGGCACTTGTACAAGGCGCCCAAAGAGCACACATGTACTGCATGTAAGCAGAGTAAAAACGGGCAAAGCAACATTTTAATCCTGCTCAGATGTCTTTATTGGCCTTATTGTCTCCCTCCTCCCTCATCCTCACGATGTGCTGTCTGCCTCTTCTTGGACCACCCTTTCCTTCTCTATCTGCCTGCCATCTTGCCCAGGGTTTCTAGTAGCCAGGGGAAGGGGGCCACACTCCAGCACCATTTGCATAACAGACAGGGAAATTAGCGTCACTGCAGCACCAGCACATTTAATGGAGGGGCTGAGGAGTCAAGCAGAGGGGTCAAGGAGGGGGCGGAGGCGACGGAAACTGCAGAGCACCCAACGAAATGAATGGGCGCAGCAAAGCAACTTGAAATACGAGCAGGGAAACAAATGTATTTGCTTTCATTGTTTATTTTTTTTTATATTTATTCATTTTTTTTTGTTTATGTATTTTTTCCCACCCAGCTGGCAAGGCCATTAAAAGCTGTAGCAGGGAGCATTACTTGTTATCCGTTGTGGAGAGGACCGGCATGAATTATGTCACTAAGAGACAGGCGAGTCTGGCTTTGTTGTAGCAGACGTTTGTCGGGTTGAAGTTTACAATCCACCGTAAATAAAAGTACACAAACTGATTACATTTTGTACCACACTGTTGATAGTCACCGGCGCACCACTTTAACTGGGATAATGAACTGTACGTGTGTGTGTGTGTGTGTGTGTGTGTGTGTGTGTAATATAGGGAAGTAAGTTCATAGTTATTTGATGCAGTTAAGAGGGAGGGAGACAGGAGGGTGCTATTGCACACGCTGGAAACTGAAATGAACCATTAACCGCACTCACTGTGAGTCTCCCGCACAGCATCCGTCACTCTCTCCAACTTTCTCCCTTAGTGTGTGGCAGGCCAGCGTGCGCGAGTGGCGATCTCCAGATGAAACGAGCCACACCTTGGACGAAACCAAGACCTCTGGGCTCCTGTACCGGCACATGGCTGAGCAGCCGGCGCTCTGTGTTGTTTACAGCATCACTGGACATAGCTTTAGAGCTCCCTTTGTGTTTTACATGTTATTTACACATGGCAGCTTTATCTTAATTGTCTTCTTGACTAACGGTAGTCATGTGTGTTTCTCAGAGCACTGTGTGGCTGACCATATCTAAGTGAGCCCGGCTGCTAGCCCCCCTGCGGCGAGTGTGTGCCACAGTGCTGCCGCACCCGGTGCCATCAGCGGCGCAGGCCCACACCTGCTCCGTTTGTTCAATATTGTGTCATGTTTGCTGGAGCCGCGCGGAAGCGGCTGGTCGGAAATGAAGACGTAAATATTGATATTTCATTAGTGGGAAATCACCTGCTCCGCTGGCACTTAACTCTGACACCTCGCGCGCCTTGGCCTGAGCACCGTTTGACCCGAGGAGACGGGAAGTCACTTCATTACCCGATTAAATTGAGTGGAAAGAGGCAAGGCAAGGCACAGGATCCCATTTGAGGCAATAATTCAGGCTCCTGGAGGGAAAGCCACTCAGGAGGGGGCAGCGCAAGCCCTCCAAGCCCCAAAACAAATTGCGTACTGAGGTTTCAATCCGAGGGCTTTTATTGTCAAACATAATTGCAGGCTGCTGTGTTTAATGTGCTCATGGCTCTGGAAGCTCGTGGCGATTTCGGGGAGATTCTCCATCACTTGGCGCACATCGGCCCAATGCTCCACTCTTATGCGTGGCATGCCGCCGGGGACGGGTACCTCTTATCTGTTTAAATTCACTGCCGTTAAACACGGGCCGCGTGTCGCGATCCGTGTGTACAGTACAACAGTCGTACTGCAGCACCGTGTGCCAGGGGGCGTGGCCGCTTTCCACTTGTGTGACTCTGCTGTTTTCGGCACGTGTTCCAGAGATGGAAAGAGTTACAAGAGCACCAGTGGAGGTGGGTCGACCCCGTTCAGCCTGTGGTGTTTGCATGTTCTTCCGTGTTCCTGTGGGTTTCCTCCCACACTCCAAAGGCGGACAGGTGGACTGGGGAATCGAAATTTCCTGCTCTGTGTGTGTACGTGTGTGTGTGTGTGTGTGTGTTGCGTTGCGTTGCGCTGCTGTATAAATGAGTAAATCACCTCAGGGAGTTTACTGTGGTGTATCCAGCATTGCAAGTGACCTTGGACAAAGGTGTCTTTTAAATACTACTTAGCAATAACTGTAGGTCACTTTGGACAAAAGCATCTGCAAAATGAATACATTTATTGCATTATTTGGATAGAAAGGAATTTAACCAAAAAAGTAATTATGAATATAGTTTTGGAATAGTTTGCATTTTTCACAGATTGAAGATATGCTGTGATTAACTTTATATTTTCACTCTCCAATATTTAGGAGATAATTTCAGGTCCCAGACGAAACAGTATCAGATAGGCTGCATGTATATTACTGTGTTAATTAGCCATGAAATTTAAAAAAAAAAAAAAAAAAATCCCGGTAGTTCACTGACAGTTGTATACATTTTTGCAGTACTAAATATTACGTAAATATATATTTCCATAATGATTTAACAACAGTGCTTTGTTATGTAAAGGCGTGTTATCCAGTTAACCGAAGTTGTTCAAAGAGTGATTTAGGGTCTTAGGTTATCAAGGCATTTTGGGAGGGAGGCGCTGGGCCCCCACTGTGTACCATGGATGTCCTACCCCTTCTGTCTGATCAGACACCTCCATTCTTGTGACTATTGATTCCCCTTCACATTCTGAGAGCCGATTACAATCTGTTAATTAATGCGTCCTCCAGCATTTTCCCCCCACTGCATTCGTGAGCCTGATAAGAGAAATTGGACACTTAGCCGGCACCCCCCCCCGACGCACCTTCCCCAGCCCCCATCACGGTGTGCGGGAATGCTCAAAAGTGTCAGGCTGGCCTGATAAACATCACCCCGCCCGACACCCCGTCAACGAGATAATATATATTAAAAAAGGGGGCAAAAACGACAGAGGGTGCAGCCCCCAGCCTGGTCAATACAGTAATCAAGCTCCTTTTAATTATAAGGGAGCAGATAGCATAGCGACAGTGAACTTGTAAAAGCAATCATTTCAGTCATCAGCCGCTGCGAGGGGGACTAATACGCTGTCAGAATGGGGTGCCTCCAGGCAAACTGAGCACGCTCGCAGAGTGGAGAGCGCGGGGGAGGGGCATCAGGGGCTTTAAGCAGTTTATTGGCAGCTTGGGGGGGAGGGGAAGAAAGAAGGAGAGATGGCTATCGGTTCTTCCTTTCCACTTATTTCCTTTGTCTTCCCTCCGCACTTTGTGCTGCCTCTCTGAAGTCGTTCACCTCGGTGGTCCTCCCCAGGCTTATCTCCCGCCTTTAATTGGCCGTCGGAGCGCTCATGGACGGGGCGTTTTGCTTGATGGAAGGAACAGTGCGCTCGCAAAGGTGCGAGCAGCTGCGCCGGGCAAACTGCCGGTCAGGGGTCCGTGCCGGGGCTGCCGAGCCGCACTTGACCCCTGTCCCAGCAGGGGCAGGCGAGGCTGTCAGCAGCACCTGTCCTGAGCTGCCGTCCCCGTCCGCCAGCCGAACACAGACAGACACACAAACACGTGCGATCGGACAGATGGCTGCCTCTTTTCGGCGGCTCCCTCGGCCGTGCCGCCGGAACGACCTCGGTGCAACGTTCAGCGGTTGCCGTCATTCTCCTGAACGTGCACAAATCGGAGCTACCTGCTGTGCCTTGATGGACAGTTTGTACAAACGCAGCTTAATAAGAGGCATGTGGAGGAGACGATGGTGAGGAAAGTGACTGAGCATCTGTAGACCAAACAGCAGAAATAACAAACACTTCCTGTGCACCTGTCCCCCTAGGCTTCTCCAACCTGTCTCTGGGGGACCAGATGAGTCTACTGCAGAGCGCCTGGATGGAGATCCTCATCCTGAGCATCGTGTTCCGCTCGCTGCCCTACGAGGACGAGCTGGTGTACGCGGAGGACTACGTCATGGACGAGGAGCACTCCCGCCTCACGGGTTTGCTCGACCTCTACGTGTCCATCCTGCAGCTGGTGCGCAGGTACAAGAAGCTCAAGGTGGAGAAGGAGGAGTTTGTCACCCTCAAGGCCATCGCTCTCGCCAACTCGGGTAGGCCCAGTCGCCGTGGTAACCATGCTAGCCCCTGACACGCCTCCATAATTTAGAGTGGCAGCTGTAAAAGTCAACATGTGACACATGTCTTCAACTGAGCCCAGCTACTGAGCCCCAGAAACAGGTTAGTGGAATATGTGCATAACTCGTAGGCGAGCTTTCTGTCATGGTAAAGCTGTTTCGGACCGGGCCGTCAATGTGTTCGGAATGTGCTTCAGTACTTTTGCTGTTGAGTAGATTGACACGCTGCGTTCGTGTACAGAGGTAAGAACAACACTGTCATATCAGACGAGCTCAGGATCACTGCTTTCAGCTACAAAAAACTGCATGAAGACAGTACGAAGATGACAAAATGAACTTTTTAGGTGCAATATCAGTTTGAATGAAGGAACTTGTGAGGAAAAAGAAGCCCAGGGGAAATACAGCCCAAATGAACTTTTAATGATTTACTGACATATCTTTTCTTGTGGTGTTTTTTTTTTTTTTGTATTTAAAAACCACTTTGCCAAAGTTTAATCCGCAAATGCTGTGCATTTCATGGTTTTTTTGTGACACTGGTATTTTTTAAAATTAGAAATACATTTACTTTACAGAAGACAGTAGTTTCGAAGTCAAATACGTGATTTTGCTGACAATTTCTAGTGTTTCTATTTTGGGTTTCTTATTATAGTAAAAGAAATATTTTGTTTTGGTGTTAGACTGCGTTCTGTTGCGTGAGTTTGTGTGGATGAGTCTTACAGTAATTAAAACTGTAATGCAAGAAATTGTTACATATTGTACTTTTTCATATATAATACCTGCAACGACTACTGTGTGATGGAAAATTATGAGCTACAGAGGGAATAGATATCTGAAGCTTAACATGCCCTAATTGCTGTAGGAAATAGAGGAGCCCAGCTATGTATTTTATTTGTGCTCTTTTATCGTTTTCTCAGTTGTTAAATTGCTTGTTTTGTTCAACATGCAGATCCATGCTTTGTTGAGCAAACTAATTAGGACCATGTTTAGCACTGTGGGTAGCGCAGTGATTACAGACCAAAAAACCCCTCTTACCTGTCTAAAATGTTCAGCTCAGGCACACATTTCATTTTCACGCCGCCACCGTCGTCACGTGGACATATGACCCAAGGTGCGAGGTCTTGGCTGGGGCCCGAGACCTTTTGAAGGCTTTCCCTCACACCCGAATCAGCAAAATAAATAGCACTTTCCGGCAAACAAAGGAATTAGCAGAACAATGTACTGAAGGCCCCAGGCTGCATTTTATCTCCCTGTCGAATCACTTCCAGGTTGATAAATTTGAGATAGACAGGAAGGGCGGACAAAAGCAGGCGGGGACGGTGGCGCTGTTTAATCGAACGTCGCGCTCACCGCGGTATCCCTCCGCTCCTCTCCATCTCCATAACAGTAGCCGCGGGGCAGCGGCAGCCACGGGAGATAAATTTAGCATTTCATTAGGAGCGCGGGGGGCCTGTCAATAAAATGTGTTAAGTCGAATGGAATGAGCGTCCGCGAGCGGGGCGCCTCGTTTGTCCTGGCGCGAAGACGCCACACGCGTATCGACAGCCAGGCCCCTCTGATCGATGCCCTGCACAGGCCCCTTTTTGTGTGTCTGAAAAATGAAAATGCTGATCGCAGACTTTGCTTTACTTTCGAGTGACAGTCCTTCGCAGGGAGGGCACACGGGGGGGTGGGGATTGGGGGGTCTCCCGAACATTTGAACAGGGGCTCTGGAGTGATTGCTCTCTCCAGGGCCGCTCAGCCTGACAGCTGTGAAAATTCATAGCCATTGATTTTGTAATTAGCAGTTTATCAATCGGATCGACGTGGGCCCTCTGATGGATTACAGGGAAATTGTTTCTTCAAAGTTATTTTTTTATGCACCCCCACCGCCCCACGTCTTGTTTCGAGACTTCGCCCCCCCCCCACCTCAACCCCCCGCTTCCTTTCAAACACACACCCGCACACCGCTGCCGCCACCCGCCGCACACATACCTACGTGTGTTCAGAATGAGATGAGCTGCAAGCATATGGCCAAATGTCAGTGGCCTGCCTTCGCCTGCGGCCTCTTAACTCCGACTCCAACTCCGACTTCATCTGCCGCTAATCCTCTTCTTTTTCGTCTCAGGACTTTATTTTTATTCATTTCCCGTGGTACAAATCACATTTTACGGTGACGAGCAAAGGAGAGAGAGATGTGATTCAACACTTAGGCAGCAGGACAGAGTGACCCAACTTGTGTCCTCGGCGTTTCCTGCTTCCCGTCCCTCACGCCCCTCCCGTTACACAGCCGAGGGACCCCGAGTATACCCAGCATCGGCCAGTCTGAGTTTGTGAACCCTCTCGCCACCGAGCTGTTCATGACAATCACTCGTCTGTTCTCTTCTCTCCATGTCAGTGAGGGGGCTTTTCTCAGTCTCTCTGTCTGTCCTCTACCTAGTTATTTATTTTCTATGTATTGTTCTATTATATAATTAAATGTACTTTGTATTTATTTTTACAGTGCTGATTTGAAATGTTCAGAGTGAACGAAGTTCTCAGAATGGCTGATTTTCCGTATCTAAAAACCCTGCTTCTTGTTATCGCTCTGCGATTCGAGCTACACCAGATGCCAGTGAACCGAGGCGCAGACAGTGTGCCGCTCACTCGCTCTCAGAGAGGAAGCTGTAGGGAGGCGAAGCGGTGCGAATCTAAGGAGCAAGACCCCCTGCAAGGCCGCGTTCGGTGCCAGGAGGGGACTCAGACACAGAAAGGGACAAGAGGCTCACGTGTTCACAGCGATACGCCGACGACTCAATAAGTGGACGGAAGCTTTACTCAAGCCATTTTTTAAATATGCTCGAGCAGTTGCTTGTGTTAACACAGAGGTCTTCTAATCATCCACATTCTCTCTCTCAGCTCTGTCAGCACACGCCTCTCTGTAAGAGATCGGATATCGTGAAATAATATGGTCTGTAAAATAAAAGAAAAAACAAAATTAAATTTATTTAGACCTGCCAAACTTTTGTCTTAATTTATTTACTTCAGAATATAGGGTTGGAGTGTTTTGGTTTGAACTGGAATTTGAGAAATTATTTCACAGATTTTTTGTAAAAATATGACATTATTATAATAGTAATAATAGGACTTTGTTCCCTTTTTAGTATATAACAAAGATTGGACAAGTCTAATAAGACAAGACCGTAACAAAATTTCTTCAAGTAATGCAAAGTGCACGCAAGTTATGCAATGTGAAATCTGTATTTATAGTGTAAAAATCATGTATTCGGATGTATATAAGAATGCAAGTAATTCACGTTGATTTTATTTGTTTATTTGTTTATATTTTAAACTAACCCTAATCCAAAAAGCCATTTTTGATCTCCTTAATGAGATGTAGGGCTGTAATAATAAAACATTTCCTAAGCATTAATTTTACTACACAAATGGGATGAGTAAGTTAGGCTTTTGAAGAATCGGTCCCCAAATCCCAAATGACATCTTTATAAGGCAAAACAATGTATTCCGGTGCTGTCCTCAGGAACAGTACTGGGGCGTGTTTAATGTGCCTTCCTTCACGCAGGGGATTGCCCTTTGGCAGACCGATATTAATTCCACGTGTGGCCTGAGTATCTTTGGGATTACATTGATTTTCAGTCACTCCGGTCCAAAGCCATATGAAATTCAGACCCAAGCAATGAGTCTTAAAAAAAATTAAGGCACCGGTTTGATTGCACTGGATGTTTGCTTTGGTCCGCGTGCCAGATTGAGCTCAAAGGCTCCTGAGCGAAACTTTCCTTGTGGGATTCTTGCCCATCCACCTTTAGGAAAAAAAAAAAAATCACCCTTTTTGTAAGTGGCACTTCCTAATTGTTGTGAGAAATGCCACAGATCATTCCTAAGTTCATTCACTTCATTATCTTTTGTGACTAGTTAAGCAAAGAAGTGTTGATCTCACCAGTGGTCTACTCTTCCTGTTGTAACTATTTATTTATTATGAACTTAAGTTTTTTTTTTTTTTTTTTCTAATGTTGCCCTGGCTAAGGGAAAATAATTCTTTGTATATGTTCACTTTTCAAATTCAGAGGATGTTTTCCACTTTATTACATTTTTGTAAATAGATGTTGAACTTGGTTATTCACAGCACATTGATCAACAGCATTAATTACTTATCCCAAAAGGCAAAATATATGTTAATACTTCCTTAACCAACATTGCTGTTTCACCAATGTTTTGCCCAGTGAAAAATATGTGTCTTAGTGTCTAAATATGTGTGTTCTGACAAGAGTTTGACCCAGTAAGCACAACTCTCTTGTTACCACATCATTTCCTTGACACTGGACTCTAAACGATGACCCTGTCCATCTGCGGAGACTCTCGGACAAACTCTCTCTTTCTTCCTCGCTGCACACAATCCCTTCCTGTCCACTTTAACAGACTAGCTCCATCTCTCCTTCCTCCTTCTCTTTCTCCACCTTCACAGACTCCATGCACATAGAGGACGTGGAGGCGGTGCAGAAGCTCCAGGATGCCCTCCATGAGGCGCTGCAGGACTACGAGGGCGGGCAGCATGCTGAGGACCCACGGCGGGCTGGCAAGCTGCTCATGACGCTGCCCCTCCTCCGGCAGACCGCCACCAAGGCCGTACAGCACTTCTACAGCATCAAAGTGCAGGGCAAGGTGCCCATGCACAAACTCTTCCTGGAGATGCTGGAGGCCAAAGTGTGATGGAGAGCCAGGCAGCAGCCAGAGGGCGGAGGGGGCGGAGCTCAGGCACAGAGGGACACGGGGGACGCTGCTGACTGGCAGCACAGGTCACAGACTGCTCTTTCTTGGATTCAAGACATTTTTAAAAAGCTTAAAAAATGAAAACAAATGCAACCTGGGTAAAAAATATAAATATAAATAATGCAGATTAATTTAAGATATATAACAAATACTATGTACAGAAGTAATTTTTCTTGTTTTGTTGATGGTCTGTGGTCAAAGGATTACCCCGCCATATATCCTCAGGAGGAAGGTCCTCAGCTTCCTTCACTCAATGAGCTGCTTAGTGTTTCTTTTTTCCGATTTTGAAACTGAAGTGTGTGTATTCTGTACGTTCTTACCAAACCGAAAGAAGCTTGCTAATTGGAGGATCACATCTTGTGTAATACATTTGGTCGTCCCGCCTCCTGGACAACATCAAGACATGTAGATATTAATTGTAGTGAAATGCTTTGCTGTCTTAAGCCTGGCCAGCCGGATAATCTGTCCCATGATCCCTCGTTTCTTGCTGGCTCTTGGAAGACGAGGGACAACACCCAAACCAGTTTTGGTCCAGATGCGTCCGGAAATACCGCGTATTTTGTCGTAACGCTGAAGCAATGCACTATGGCTCAGCCTGAGAGACGAAGTCGAAGCTAGTAACATCTCAGTGTGTTCAGTTCTTTTTAACTAGCATAGTTGGGTGTTGGGTTGTGTGCTGCATTAATCCCTGGAACGACGAGAGATGCATGGAGGCACTCCTCTCACTTTCTGCCTGAGGAGCTTATGGCTTGCAGTTTGTCTGTAGTTGTCTGTTGACTCCAATGTCTCGCTGCTGGCCCATGTTCCAAATACAGGGCCATGTCCATAAAAACACGATCCCCCAAGTTTTGTTGGTTGTTTGCGCTGTGGTAGCTGTCTACGCGAATGGCATGTTACTAGATCGGTGAGAAGGGAGATCAGTGAGCTAGGCGTTATGAAGAGTGGCTCGTGTCCAGGATACTTGGTGTTGGAGCCTGTATGTCAAGCATACTATTTAAAGTGCTGTGAAGCGCTCAGGTGGCACACTTTATGTAGAGGGCACTGGTGCCTGCTCTCCGCCCTGTCTGATTTTTCGTGGAAGTCTTTGGAGAAAAGCGCCTGCTAGATGAATACATGTACATGTAAGTCGGTCTTCTTTTATGCAGGCAGCATAAACCATGTGCAGACAAGAGGTGAGCAGCGGCACACGGCATCACAGAAATGCACCAGGTTTGCCCACATCTACAGCCTTGTTCCTGGGCCAAAAAGTGTGGGCTGACACACAGCTGATCCCACCCCAGGGGGGCGCTGAGACCTCCAGAGCTGCGGCCTCTCAGCCAAAAACACTTGACAAAAGTGAAAGCACCAGCACCTGTGCGGTAGTCTCGGTGTGATCAGAAACGTCGTTCGAAGGAACTTTTGAGCACACAGAAGCCAGACGTGGAACCTGCCAGAAGTCCCTCCTTGTGCAGCTTGAACGGACACCGCTCCGGTTCTGTCAGAGAGCGAGGCCTTGATGAAGGGATTCAAACACTGCTCAAGTGATTAATGGGATGTTGTAAAGTGTCCCTGTGGCAATCTGATACCGCCATCAAAGGAATCTTTTACATGGTAAAGGGGACTTTGGGCACTCCGCTTGATGGCCTGTTGAGCTGGGAGAAGCCTTGGTTCCCTCCCTCTGTCAGACCTCACCGGACGCCTGCTTAAGGTGCGCCCCACCTCCAACAGATGCTATCTCAGAAATGTGTCGTCTTCCGGCCACAGACCTCTCGTAGTTTCTATCTAACCGATCGAATGGTGATAATCTTACTCGGGTCATTTTAGTTAATTTTACTGTACAAAATGATGTGTAGCATAATGGTGTTGAATCGTAAAATTGAGAAGTGATTTTGTTTTTTCGTTCTCCCATAAAAATATTTCAGTGTACTATACAGTATATCAATTTTGTTTGGCCACAGTGTAAATAGGTGTCACTGAGTATTCATTTACCAGTATGTGTCATTTTGTTGTTGTCTGCAGAAACATAAAATAGGAAAGGAAGAACAAAATCCCCGGAGAACTGTGACTGCTTTTTTAAATTTAATTTAATTTAATTTAATTTAATTTAATTTGCTAGATATCCTGGTGAATCATAAGGGTGCTGAATTGAGGGTTCGTGGTGTTAACACCTCAAATCTTTATTAGTTAAACAGCTGGTGAGGAATGATGGCGGTACAGTAAAAAACTGACCCGCGCCACGGTACAATTCCTCTCTCCAGAAGGACACGTAGCCATGCCACAGAATTTACCCATAAATCGTCATTGTGTCCTTGTAATGTACTGCATGTTTAATTTTAGCTCGATAAAGCAGCGACCCTACAGAGGAAGCAACTCAAGCCAATCCCCCGACACTCACGGAATGCGGTTGACCTATAGGTGCAATCCTTACTCAGACAATAATTTAACCAACAAAATGTGTCACGCGATTTACATGCTGAAGGACTTTGAGGCTTATTGAGGCCAAAAATTAGGATCCTTGAAAAGTCTTATTGTTGAGACCTTCGGGGTCTATGTGATATTGACATCTTTGGTCTGTGGATTTTTTTAAGATCCTCTTCAAGAATGGTGTGGTGCTTAATATTTAATAAACCTGCTGGAATCTGTTGCAGGGCAAATGATGTGGTGGATGGTAAGGATGAAAGCAAGAACATGGCCATCCTGGCCTGAATACCATGGAATTTGCAACAGATCAGCAGACACATCATCAGTGTGATTTTCACATGATGTCAAATCAATAATAACAGGTAATTCAGACCAGCTTACTCACTTTAGGAATGTCAGGATGATTCAGAAGATGTCTTTTTTAATTATGTTTGCATAACTTGAAATATAATACACAAAGATACATTACAAGGTCATCTGATTAAAAAAAATTGAGCACGCACCTGAATTTAGTTACTGTGAGTCCAACTCAACTATGGTTGACACTGTTGAAGGTCAGGCACTCTTTGTGATATTGACTGTTGTTGACTGCCCCAAAGCTAGAAAGGGGTGAAATTTACACCATATACATCTGTGCAAGCGATGTTTTTTCTGACCTTTTGAAATGCGTTGTTTATGTGAAACATAGCTTCTGTCTTTGGTTCTGCATTAATGTGATAATGGCTCTCTTTAATATGCGTCAGCCACTGGTCACTACAGTGTTAGTTTTTTTCCTGAAAACATTGAAGAGCTCAAAGAATTTTATTCTGCATTTTGAAAATGTACTGTACAGCTTTTATCCTTCATCTTAGCTGGGTAGCTGATATCCAGCACGCAGTAGTCTGTCTACCTTAGGTACTTGCGTTTCATGGTGAAGTACTTCTGCTGCTGTAATATGGAGAAATCCATCTGAAGTCTGGCGTGAAAAGATTAAAAACTCTACAGCTTTCTTAAACGTCCTAAAAGTGGAGTGTTGTGCTACATTGCAGGTAGTCGCTTCTAAATTTCAACTGGGAAAGAAACAACTTTTCCCTAACCCAACCCAACCCAACCCAACCCAACCCCAACACCTGCCACTGCGTTTGCCCCGCACACACCTTTAGGGTTTAAGACCTCTCGGGGCATGTGACTTGGCTACCGATTCATGTTTGAATACTGAGAACAACTGAAATTCCAGCAGAGAGCAGGCGGAAAATAATCCACTGTAGCCCCAGAGCACACGGCTACACGGCTACACGGCAGACTCATGGCAGCCGCCGTAACATGAGAGAACATGGAGAGAGGAATATCCAATTGTCATAGACACAAATTAATAAAAGGAAAAAAGAGTTTATATCATTTCAGAAAGCACAGATTTCTGGGACTGAGTATTCCCTACTCTATACACTACTAAGGGACAATTTAGGATAATTATTTTTGTTCCTTTTTAAATTAGTGCGAGAACATAAAAGAAAATGCTTAATTTATTTTAAGTAGCTAAAATGGTATATAACCAATTAATTTTAATAGTCTTCTAAACTGAAATCCTCAATAGAAATGGGACAATTAAAGTTCTGCTTCGTCTGCCTTGGGGATGACCAGGAAGGATTGAGACAATTCCTCCTCCTTCACCACTGTGAATTCAGCTAGTCACTTCAACACCCTGTATGTCGAGTGCTCCATGTAACCGTTATTTCGCTAGCTGAATGCGGCCTTTTGATTGTAGATGAATGCGAAGAAATCCGGGCCTCTAATGAGTCACCAGCATCTACGCTGCGCATTCTCAATTAGCACAATGCTGGAATTGGTCGCTGACAAATAATTACGGCCTTCCCTCGAAACTCAAGCAGCATCTCATCACCGTGCTGTTGCTGCCGCTCTGCGCACAAGGGTTTATACTTTCTCAGAGGCAATTCATTATTCTCCGACTTGATGATGATAGGGGAAAGAATTGCTTGTCACCGTGAGCGATTAGATTTGAACAGGGCCGCTGCATACATTTTGCATCAACGAAAGGCTTATATTACACTTAGTTTGGAAGCAGGGCACTCAAATGCCCCTGAGAGCTTGCAACACAGAAATAAGACATGGTGCTACGCTCAGCCACACGCCGAACCCTCCCCCCCCCCGGCCTTTCTCTCTCTTCCTGTGTTTTCCTGCCTGTCCCATTCAGAATGCAGCTGTGGATGAGCCTCTGTGAAAGCTGCTGATCTGCTGATCACTTTGTGCAGTGTGATGTTACATAAAGTAAGCGTCTACCTTCGCTTCCACCTTCTGCCATCCCTGCGCTTCCTGGGGAGGGACGTGTTTCACGGTCCAGAACACCACAGTCTTATGTTTAAACTGTGGGTCTGTATGTGTGTGTGTGTGTGTGTGTGTGTGTGTGAGAGAGAGAGAGAGGGCACACTCAGATGGAACAAGAAATCAAGTCACTGCAGAACCGATTTGTATTTTAGTTGTTGCCTCTGTGTCGCCTATTTGCTCATCGCGCTCCCATACGAGGACTTGCTTTTACAGTGAAACTATTTTGATGGTACACTGATTGGATGATGAAAATGAAATTGGTTATGATGCTTTTGTAATGCAGATGACATAGCCAATGGTTCAAACATATGTAACTATAAGTTTTTGTACACTAATATAACTATAAACTGGCCCTTTGTCACACTGCACTTAGAATTCACAGTATAACAGCCTTGCTTCAGTTCTGACAGGATCATTACTCCACATATGTATATAGCAATACATTGACCAGACCGCCAGTAACTGGGAAGACCTGCTGTAGAATATCAAAACCATGCTGCCCAGGAAAAAAAAAGTGACAGTAGAAAAAGCTTACTTTTATGACTGTACACTAAGCACGTTCTATTTTAGAAGGATTAAAAAAGACTGTGACAGTCATGGATAACTTTCATAACAGCTTGCACCTGTATCGCTGGGCTGCAGCAGTAGATGTAGGTATCTAAAGTGCATTGTGAGTTCTACAAAGCCTGCTTCATAGAATCCCGTGAGAGGAACAGGGTAGTCGCCTGTGAGCAATAACTGCCGTGTTCACACTTCTGGATTGTTGTTTGATTCAACTGGTCAGGCCCCCCTCTGAATAACCACTTCCTAGCCCCTCTCCCCGATGACCCCAACCTCTATAAAAGCTGCATCCACACCATGATCACCTCCGTGGCGATGTTTTTGTGCTGTATCTGTCATGTGCTGTGTACTAAAATCATGTGTACCAGTGGAAAGTTATTTATTTATCTTGTAAATATGTTTAATAATAAAAAGGTTACCTTTTGTTCTACAATGAGCAGCCTTGTCTTCTTATGGCGCCTTTTACAGCAAGGACGATCCTAAGAAATGACCAAACGCCAGAAAACAAGACAACGTTTTTTACTGCACATTTGCACTTCCGATACACATAACTCCCCACATCGCTATTTTCGAGCATCAAAAAAGCTCTGCTCTTACAGGGTTATTTTAAAAGTGTTCCCAGACCACAGCTGGGTATATTAATTCTGCTCTGTTAGTTCCCTGTGGTGCAGAAATAGAGACAATCATGTAGTTCTGACCTCTGACCTCCTTTCTGGGCCCTTGCTTGGCTAATCAATATGGTCTCTAATGGCCACAGAGGCAGAGAGGGGTAAAACTAGTCTGAGACGTTGCCTGTCCCTGTCTATCTTCACCCGAGCTGGAAGTGAATATGCTGGCTTACAAGGCCTTTATCCTTCATTTCACCAGAGAGGAGAGCAGGACCGCTCCAGAAGTCTGCTTTGTGCCCTCGCCACCGCAGCTGATGGAGAACCACCCAGGGGGCAGGACCCGATGCCTCGGAGACCTGACCGCTGCAGGCCCCAGCTCGGCTGGAGATAAGGCCAGATGGAACAGGACCATAAAGTCCTTGTACAATGGAGCTAGGAGGGACAGGGCAACTGCGCTGACTGTTTGCTCTCTCACGAGGATGAACCTATTAAACAGTGGTGCACGAGCCCTGGCAAGAAGACCAATGCCAAGAACTTCTACATTTCACCTGCATACACTAGGATCTTCTAGTATTTAAAGCTGTGAATGAGTGATGCGATGGCAGTGAGCTCATTCCAACTCAGAACAGTTCTCACTTCACTTTCCATGTACAGCATTCTCTGTCCAGAAATCAATGAGAACTTCAGACATGCATTTTTACCATCAAATCAACACTGGCTCCCAACAATCGCCAAAATAATGTCCTTAGAACTGAAGAGGCTTCCACTCAGGTTTACATTTATTTAGCAGACAACTTCTCTCCAAAGCAACTTCCAATGAACTCTGTGTAGTGTTATCAGCCCACACACCTTATTCGCTAAGGTGACTTACACTGCTAGATACACTACTTACTCATCCATACATCAGTGAAACACACTCTCTCTCTGTCTGTCACTCACACACTTTGAGTGAACCTCAACAGCATGTCTTTGGACTGCGGGAGGAAACCCACACAGACATGGGGAGAACATGCAACCTCCACAGAGACCAAGGGGGGATCGAACCCACATCCTCTCACACCACCCAGCCACTGTGAGACAGCAGCGCTACTCACTGTGCTACCGGTGCATCAACTGTGCCTGTCAGCTGAGTCCAGCTGCCACCAGTTGCCCTTTTCTTCTGCATCCTTCAACTTTCTCAGGTCAGACAGCAAGGAAATTCAGTTGACCATCACATGGGTTTGAAGAGGAAAGCACATAGCGTACATATAGTAGGGGGTGTGGTGGCGCAGTGGGTTGGACCACAGTCCTGCTCTCCGGTGGGTCTGGGGTTTGAGTCCCGCTTGGGGTGCCTTGCGGCGGACTGGCGTCCCGTCCTGGGTGTGTCCCCTCCCCCTCCGGCCTTACGCCCTGAGTTGCTGGATTAGGCTCCGGTTCCCTGTGACCCCGTATGGGACAAGCGGTTCTGAAAATGTGTGTGTGTGTGTGTGTGTGTGTGTGTGTGTGTGTGTGTGTGTGTGTGTGTGTACACATATAGTACAGTAGAGTAACTTAAAGCGCATGGGCCAGCGGACCCAGGACCGTGACCTGATCCAGGCCTTTTCCGCAGACATGGACTAATGAGAAGACCGCTCTGCGTATGCGTGCGCCGATTTCTTCATGGACAAGAGCGCCGGCAGAGGTCACTCGCTCCGACTGAGAGCGACACGGGGCCCATGCGAACGGCCTCATCCTTTGAGCGCTTCAATAGGGCTGCAATGAAGTGAAAATGCATTTAGCAGACGCCCCACCAGAGCCAGCGGGGACGGTGATCTCGCGTTCTTTCTTTCCTTCTCTCTTTAAAACAAGGTTTTCCGGTGAACTCGTGTAAACGTGAACCCCACCCCCAGAGAAAAGTGAAGAGGAAAAGCTGGAGTGAGCAAACTTTTCTGTCGTTTTATTACAAATGTAGTGCCTCTTCATACATATTCCTTAAAGCAAAGATTAGGGCGGCGGAGAGAAAAATGCCAGCTGAGCTTTTGCTGCTTCCTGTGAGATTTATAAACTTGCCGAGTGTATCGGCGCTGCTCGCTGATAGGGGCTGTGTGGCACACCGGAATATTTCAGCATATCTCCACGGCGTATCTCATACATCTGCAAGCAAGCGACGCTTTTGCCCGCGCGCAGTCGGCGCTTTATAGCCCCCGCCGGCGCGACACGTGGCGCGAGCTCCTCCCGTTTTCCCGCCGCGCTCTAAGTAATGGCGGGATGAGCGGCGCCGATAAGCGGGAGCGCGCGCCTCCGGCCCCGCAGTGAGGAGGCTTCGAGACGAGGCCGCTCCCGGCCGTAACAAGTGGGGAAATGACCGCCTTTACAAGTGTCCCACGCAACATATTTCCTCAGCAAGTTGGCAGAGGACGCTTGACTTTATTTTTTGTAGTACTGAATGAGCATTCCGACAGTGTTCAGTAATTTGGTGCGAGGTGCGGTCCGCGAGCACTTCCAGCGCGCGCTAACGCCGCCTCACCTGAGGCGATTTAAAACACAGCGCGCGCGCGACCGAGTGTTTGTACAGTGAGCAGCGGGCGCGGCGCTCAAGCAGTCGTTTTCTCTTCAGACGCGAGCTTTTCAATTTGCAGTATTTCTATTCTCGGTGTGTTATTAAATTGAAAACACCAGCGGCAAATAACGATGAAATCAGAAGAAAGGCTTAATTAACCCTTCCTACAACAACATTTCATTTGTTTTATACTATAGACTAGTACTGATCGCGTCATTCATAGGCTGAATGTAACGGACCCTGATAAATATATACAAGGGATATCGAAACCGTTGCCGCTTGTAAAAATAAAATGTTTTAAAACAATGTTGATTTTCAAATATTGGAATCATGAACGTTAAATTTATTACTTTAATTAAACTGGTATTAAACAGCTATCTGAAATAGATCTTTTTAAGTTGCGCTCAATTACAACCGTTTTTTTCAGCCATATCATATGAAAAAAACTGATTGCTTATAAATCGGAGATGAAAGAGAGACAAATGAAATTTTATTTATTGAAAATTATACAGCGAAAAATTTGTATTGCAAGCTAAATACAAATTTCGGCGATTTATAGCGTTCTTATGACTGTTTTATGGTTCTGAGGCAAACGAATAACAATGAAAAGAAAAGTCATCAAAAGAGTAAATATAGATGACCGAAAAATTATTTCACAACATCCACTAATATTTGGAAACATATCTAAAATAATAAGTCATTTGGATAGTGCACTTTCTCCTTATTTAAAGGGATGATTTGAAATTTGTTATACAGATTGAATTTCTTAACTTATGGTTTGATTTTTTTAGTTGTATTTTGACATTAATTTGGAAATTAAAATAATGCTTGAATGTGTTCTTTTGTCTTTGTGAAGACATTTCGAAAGCGTACAAATTGTAGCTGTGTCCCCTGAATAGTATTTAGATCACTTCCAATGTGTAGCTCTCAAATGTCCAAGCAGGAAACATAACCAACAGTTGTGCCTCTTTTAATTAATGACCACATAACTTGGAGCCACTCATGTCTGACCATCCGCCATTTTTTCCCGCCAGATGGCTGGTTAGTCCCTTTATTAGTTTGTTCAGTGTAGTTAATGAAACAATTCAGCATTTCAGCTGATCTGCTGATCCAGTGCTCTGCTGTGGCTTTGTTTGCGCGCTGCTACCGAACCTGTGATAACTTGTGTTTTTTTTCTCTTTTTTTTTTGGAGAGGCAAGAGTCGTGGTGTTGGAGTGATAAGGCGGCGAGCTCAGGACGGACATGACCTTTTCTGTGTGTCAGCCAAAGGTTAGAAATCTCTACTGGCCTTAAAAGAAATGCACTTGTTTGCCCTAATGGAGGCACCCATCCACCCTGGGGGGCAGAGGGGGAGTTTAGTCATGAGGCTGCAGTCGGCTGGGGGTTCCGTCCCACGGGACCCTCTTGAAGAGGAATCCGCTTCGCTCTGCATTTGCTGACTGCCGGAAGAGCCGCCGGCTCCAGTCCTAGCCAGCGCTCAGGAGTCTGCTCGGCCTCTCTCGCATGGGCCCTGTTGCCGGTGGAGCCGTGCTTAGAGCTGTTGCCTTCGGCCCTGAAGGTCGCAGGTTTGAGCCTCACCGCCTACCGGAACACCTGAAGAAACGCTGCAGTAGAATTGCCCAGCTGTGTAAGTGGGTAAATAGTTCTAAGTGGTTTAATGCTGTATGTTGGTTTGGGGGGAAAAAGTGTCAGCTAGATGAAAAAATGTAACGATGCCATCACCACTCATTCTTTCCAATGGAGAAATACGTTGTTTCCCTTGCGTTCTGGCAACAGCCCACAGAGGGTGACACGAACGATGCTTTAAAGAACAATAATACAGCACGTTGCTTTTCTTATACTGACCTAAGTGGATGTGTCAGAACTGGTCAGCTAGTCGTGCGTGCAGAGATAAAGCCTGCACAAATGTTTATATTTACACTTTCCGTTTGAGTGTATATTCAATGCACATTTTTTTATGTTGATGAGGGCTGTGCTGGATGCTTGTGATTAATGTGATGTGTAAGCTCTTGATGTAGATAGCGCTGAGGCCAGATCGCTTCTTTCTTTATTTATTTATCTATCTGCCAAGAGTTTTCCAAGAAATAAAAATCACATAAATATTGACATGGCACTCTGTCTGTTGCCCATTGACATATTACACACTGCATAGTACATATGGCCCACAGTAATTTACACATTTATATTCATAAACGGGGTTTTGTATTTAAAATATGGCTCATAAACGATGATGTATGGAAACTGACAGATCATGTACGATTAAATATCATATAGATCATGGACACCTTTAGTCTTTCCTTGTCTGAGTGCAGAGCCTTGACCACACAGGTGATTTACTGTGTTATGGGAGGAGCACAAAACATGCAGTAAATAAATAAGTTGGTCCATTTCATTTTAGCCGGCCTGGTTAGATGTTCCCTCAACTGCTCCGCTCCATCCCCCTCCCAAACGTCTCAACACTGTTCACTGGAAAAGGACAAACTCGTTTGGTTCATCGGTTAATTTTCAGCGAGGTCTTCGTCTGCGTGCAGCAAGGCCCAGGGCATTGTTTGGCATCCCACCCATGGTCTCGCCTCCCCTCCGCCCTGTTTGACCTTGCGCTGGGGAGGGGGGACGGCAGGGAGGGGGGCAGTGCTCCGTCGCACACTCAGTACCTTTGTGCTCCAACCCTATGGAAATAATTCCATTTAGGACCCTTTCAAGCCACCTCTTGCTCTCTGTAAACACACGCATTCACAGACACACACACATAGATTGAGTAAAGATAAAGATTCCTCGCCGATCAATGAGCGGGCCTGTCCGACGTTGAGGGCAGCGCAGCTCGGACAGCCAGGTTCATCACGCTGCTGTCGACATGAACATTAAAACTTCCCCTTTCCATATTTTCCATTTCTGCTTGCTGGCGTGTGATGTCGCGGCTCACAGCCGGTCCCCCTGCCCTTGGAGGAAGCTCTTCACACGGTTGCGTTTCCAACCCATTAAGTATCTACGCTGCAGACAATACCGATCGCTGTTCGTCCACTGAAAATCAAAACCCAGACAAGCAGAAGGATCTTTTTTTTTTGCTGTTATGCCTTCACAGTCATCTCTATAATGACATATCAAAAGCAGATATGCAGAAAGAGAAACACATTTTCTAAGAAATGTTTCAATTTGGATCAGGGAAGAAAGACTAGTGATACATTTTTATTAGAAACATTTTACTTGATGGAAAATATTACAATTGAGCAGGCTTGCTTTTTGCGTGTTATCAGGGTGAAAGGTCACACATAAAGGTCTCACCCTGCTTGCCTTGTCACAGGTGCCTTTTACAGCCTGTCAGCCTTGGACCATACAGTCGGGCATTTTAAAGAACACCTCTGTCAATTTTGTGTGCCGATCAATACTTTCTGCCTAAAAGAGACGAGAGAGTCTTGGCGTAGCTAAAGCTGCGTATTGGCAGGCATTTTGGGGCACTTTTCAATGGAATTAACAGTGTCACAGCACAGTTAATGAGAAGAGTCAGCCAATGGATTTTCCCAAGCGCTCTGATAGTCGTGTCGGGAAGTGGAGATTCGCCCGTCCCTCATCTCATACTGCCGTCTGGCATCTTTCGATCCCTTTTGTTTTTCGTCAGGATTCGGTTCGCAGTGCAATGTGACCGGCCCGGCTGTGCGCCGCAGTTTTTACGGATAGGTAAAGCAGCATGTGGCCAACTCGTAGCTCAATTTCCCCTCCATTCCTTTGACAGCGAAGCCCAGCGGATTGCGGGACAAATGTTCCTCTCTTCTTTAAATGAAAGCAGGGATGAGCAGCCAGTCTCCCGTGGGGATATAAGATCATGATGAATGAAGGGCTATCGTATATCTTAGCCTTACCTTCCTCTAATGCAAAGTAAATGTTGTTTTTGTTGCTCAGTCAAGCAATGCACAATTTTACCCATTGATACAGCCAGAAATTTTACTGGAACGGTTTGCTTGTTTGCTGTGTAACTTTTATTGTGTGCAGTTTTCTTTTCCCACCAGGCTGCCTGTTGTACCATCTCCTTGTAAAAAGACAAAAACAAACCTGAGCTCAAATGACATCGGAAAGCATTGGAGAACCCAGCTCCTCCCATTGCCTGTCGCAGTGCCTTTATTTACAGCCTTTTAAAACTTTACAGGGTCCTGAATCATGATTAAAACCTCTCCGGTGAAATCTTTCATTGTTGTTGCCGTCCTCTCTTCGTCCATGAAAAGACTTTTTGCCTCCGTGGCCCCCTGGAATACCGTGCAACCCGCACTGGGTCTGTCTGTTTTGGGGATAACCGACTGAGATCAAAATGCTGCATTGCCTGGCACAGTTTGTGGTCTGTAAAGCAAGAACATTCAATAGCTCTGGAAAAAAAACTTTAATCAAACCTTACATGATGTGCCTCCTGCTAGGAAAGCAGGCTTTTTCTTACACATCTGGCTCAAGGACAGGTAAGGGGGCCATTCCCTTCCCTGCCACAGTGGCATGGGCCTTGTGAAGGACAACCCCCATCATAACATGCTTTTAATGTATTCTAATGAGAAGAGCTCCATCTATAGACCACCTGTTGAACTGCAATTAGGATGAAAGGCAAGTTTAGTGGGGATGTCAGTTATTTGTGTAAAATGTACATTTCTGCTTTGATGAACTTTGTTGCCTGGATTATTTTTTTAAACCCCAATACTCTAGAATAGTAGTTGTAATTTCCTCATTTTCTACTTTGCAGATTGTTCAGTTGCCTTTGTCTGTTATGTGCTCTTCACCAAACAGCAGCGTGATGGTGGACAAATATTGGAGAGGGGACTTTTTCTCATTACGATTATTTATTTGTTTGAATCTCCAGTAAGGTGAATACATTTGGGGGAGGGGGGGAGGTTGCATGGCTTGCCTGGGTGCAAGGGGAGATTCAGCACTTTTTCCCCTTTTGATGATATGTGGTCACATTACCCACCTCAAGGCTGACTCGATGTTAAAATGCGCCCGTAAGATTTCTTTTTATTTATATCTGTAGGCCTTGGTTGAAATAGATGAGCTGAGGAGGAAGTACGGGGGGGCGCCGATGTTACGAACAATTTCTTCCTGCCGTCAAGAAGCGAGCACATGCGACACATTCAACTCTTTCATTGCCAGAGCCTGACAGCTGGGGCGCAGGAGTTCGGCCTCCCCAGCAACTTCAATGTCGCGAGGGGTGGGGGGACTCACATCAACGGGCAAGATGCTATGTTGTTAAGTTGAATGTCATCCTTCGCTGCAGGAGGGGTGAATACGAACACGTTGCGCTGTGGATACAGTGAACCAATAACCTCGTGCCATGCCGGTGTCCATCAGGGCCGGCCCAGCGCTAGGGGTCACTTCTGTAGACCGTGGTGGATTTATGGCCGATCTAATGTTCCGTCTCAGTCAAATTTTATCGCTCTTTTTTATGACCTGGCCCTCACGTCCCGTGCTTACGAACTTTTCTATGCAAATCAGTCTTGGGCAGTTTGTTTCATCCTTTCTGTTTTTGACTGAAATGAGTCCACCGCACGAGCGGTTAGGACAGAATATCGGTGGTATGGTTTATCCGTAAAATACACGTGTAGGAAATGTGGGCCCTAAAAAGTAGGGCAGCTATCATGCGTTTCACCAAGGGACCGCATTTAAAAAGTTGTCTGTTCATTTAGGCAATCCCTCCACTGAAGTAACTGAGAAAAGACCGGTTTTGTTTTATAAAGGGCCCGAGTACCAGTCTCGCCCCTGCCAGTGGGTCACGGTATCCTCCTTCTGCCAGCCACCTCCAGTTATGATGTGCTGATGGGTCTATATACAACCTCACACCTGCTGCCGTCCCTTCCACAAATTCTAAGACAAAGAAAAAGTACCAGTGTTCACACTAATCATTCCCATATTGCAAAAGTCACACCTGTTGTCCTGCTGTAAAACACTTCCATCACTTGAAGTGATATTGTGGCGATTTCTGATTTCTGTATTTTTTTTTTTTTTTTTTTTTTTGTCGGACATCGTGCTCTTTCTCTGGACATGCTATAGCGCAACAGATCTAATTGCTCCCGGATGGGTCGCAGCGGTAATTGAATGCATGGATCTGCCACTTCCTTCCCGGGAATGTTCAGCATTCGCCGCCAGTCAGTTGATCCCCGCTGCTCTGTTGACGGGACAGTGGCGTCATGCGTCTTTCTGGCCGAGGCTGGGAGCGCTCCGCGTCTGTTGGTTTTTGCCTCGGCTCGTTCCCCATTGTGCCAAGTCCGCTTCTAATCCCCCAGTGAAAGGCTACTGAGAGTGACTTTAAGAGAAGGGAAGGAGAGGGGACAGCTGTGGTGGGCTTCCAAGGACAAAGGGCTCCATAGCATGCCTCAGCCATGAGGAATCCATGACATCACCCCTACCACTGTGCGCCTATTGTGCAGGCCAGTGGTGGTCCGCTGCGTAACGGGGATCTGCGGCAGGTGCTATTATTTACTAAGAACACGATGAGAGGTCTAATTCATAAATTGTTACAGTCTTATTTGTTCTTCTTTGCCCTTTGGCTGAAGTGCACGGTTTCCCACAAGGGGCTTATGTTATTGTAAGCATCTGATCTCCATATGGCCCCACCAGGGCGACGCAGCCACCCTTCAGCTTGTCATTCTTTTTTGAGTGGGGGGGGGTTAGGGGGGAGAGTAGATTTACAGGCGGCTTCATGCCACTTCAGGGTTTTCCAAACGGATTTGTAGCGATGACGTCGCGCCTGGCTCGTGCTCGCAGCCAGTGGCGAGGGGGGGTGGAAGTGCACCCTCACCCAAGCCGGACCTCCGCCAAAATCGACTCCCCACAAACAGTTTTACTCCCAACAGCTGTGCGGGGCCCTGGGGAGGCTAGGTGGGCCAAGTGGATGTGCTGGAAGCAGACAGCTGTCTGAGGCTGAGGCAGGACCATGGCGTGAGTGGGGGATGCTTCGCGAGCGGTTTGCGAAGCATCGCCTCTTGCACCGACCACCCTGTCAGCTGATCCCTGATGGCTCACATAATACTTGCTCATACATCTGTCACGTTTCCAAAACTGAGAACCGTGTTCCGCATGCCTTTTTTCCAGTTCCACTTCTCGTTTTTCCCGTTTTCAGTTGCTTCCTTCTTAGCCGTCCGCGAACGCCTGCACACACGTCCTCCCCCTTTACATACGATGAAAGGTGCAGGCGAAGGTGAAAGGTGTATGACCCCCGTTTGAGCTTTTGTAGTTTGGACATTGGCAATATGTGAGACAGTAAGTGAATTATTATTGATGACTGATGATTTGCAACAATAGCGTGAGCTCCGCTCCTGTGTAAGAGCAGTGACAGGGAGGAATACAAAGAGACACAATAAATGTTCATCCATGACACATGATTTCTCCAGCTACCGGGAGGAGGAACGAAGTGGGAATATTCAGCCCTGTTGCACTGGTGTTAATGCAGTTTCGATGTTCTCCTCACACTTACGTAGATTTCCTTCCACATTGCAGACACGTTTAAGACCGATTGCTGATTCTCAGTTGCTTTTATTGTACAAATGTGTCAGTAGATGAGTGTGTGTGTCGTCCATGTGTGTAACCTGCCTCATAACTGATGCTTCAGGGAGAGGTAGTGGAACGTTGAACAAGCGCTTTTCCGAAAACGAATGGATGGGTACTCAGTCTGGCAACTGCTTCTAGGTCGTCTGATTTGTCCATCGAGGTTTTTCATGAGTAAGCAAACAAAGTACCATGCAGATTTTTACGATTAAAGTCCAGCAATCGGGGCATTGTCTTGACTTCAGGATTTTTGGAGCGGGGCTAGTGAGAGTATTTTAAAAATCTGGTTGGTAAGACAATGGTAGGTACACACACGGGGTGAAACGTGAAGAAAGCAAAACACCGTCAATGAGCAAAAAGATCCTTCCACCTTTTTCATCACTAAAAATCCTCCACCGCAGTTCTATCACACTCATGTTCACACTCCGGCAAAGGAAATGCACTTCTGTCGGCCTGCTCAGCAGATAGGGAAAGCAACCAGTGCCGACGTGCTTGATCGGGGTGCCCAGAGACGAGACCCAAGACACTTGTCCTGGCTCCTTCGGCTGCACGGTGCAGCAGCTCCTCCAAGTCACAAGGCTGGCCTCGCACAGGCAGCGTTTGGCCCCTGAGAGAGCTATGGGCTCCGTCTTGTGTGGTGCCCATCGAAGCGGCTAATGGCGGCAAACAGACCCGGCTCATGTCTTCCTTCATGCTGGCAGATATTTGTGGCCCTTTAATGCCCCTCAGAAGACTTCTGGCAGTGGTGGTCCATCCTTAAAGTCGTCCTGCTCATTCTGAGATGAGTTATTACTGACATTTACCTTGGTGACGGGAGAGGTAGGTTAGATGGCACTCTCTGGATCTGAGGTGAGCATGGAGTGTTCCAGATAGTGTCTAGACTTCCCCTTTGCAGAACTGGCCTTGCCCTCTCCCACCCCCACCCTCTCCCAGCCCAGACAGCTAGCTGGCGGAATCGAAAGGCAAGCCACACTAATCAAAGGCCATCAATAAACATGCCATCATAACAGCTCGGATCAATCTTGCCTGCTCCATGCGGCATCTTTGCACAGCGCCATCGATTCACATTGGGGGTGGGGGAGGAGACTGTGGCGACATGAGGGAAAGAAGCATGCCGCACTATTAGACCCCTACACGTTCCCTCACGCGTACCCTCCGTATTCGCGGGGTCTTCGGCTCAGACCCCAAAACGTGCTGGCGACTTCACCATTCGGCTCTCGGCCTTGTACACTCGATTTGCACTGATGAGCAAGAACCCACTTGTGGTAGTAACGATGGCCTAACCGCCCGCCCGCAGCACCTCCAGCACCCTGCTCGAACCCAAACTCACTCCAAAACACCTGCCAAGTCTCACTCTCAGCAATGAGTCGATGGCCTGCGGGCCGAGAGGTCCTATGAGTGCAGACAGGGTTATGCTCCAAGGGAAGCTGAGATGTAGGATCATGGACCGTTTCATCTCGCACTGGGTACGATGGAGACTTTTGTTCCAAAGTGATAATGATGAATAATGTCCACAGCTGGAGAGCAAGTACAGGCTCAACGCTGTGGTATGAACCCATGGTGCGATGGATAGCCGTCAATAACATGCACTTGAAAACTGAGGTTGCTGGTTTCTGTCCCTTTGAGAACACGACTTAATCCATTCTCTTGAAATATCCGGAAATACACACGCATCCCGAGCGGGGTCGCGGCAAACCGGAGCCAAACCCAGCAACGCAGGGCACAGGGCCGGAAGGGGAGGCGACGCAGCCAGGATGGGACGCCAGTCCGCCACAGGGCACCCCAAGCAGGGCTCGAACCCCAGACCCGCCACACAGCAGCCCTCAGCCAAACCTGCTATGCTTCTGCACCCCCTAGGAAACGGTAGCTTTGGATTAAAATGTTTACAAAACAGTTGTACACACACAGTAGGTTTGGAGAAAAGTGTTGGCTAAATGAAGAAATGCAAACAGCAAAGTCATATAACCGCAAACCATTGATTACAACACAGAATAGTAATATGGAAGAGTCTGAATTTGTGCGTAATTCACTATATCATGGAAAGTGAGTCACTTCAGATGCAGCCCACAGTGCCAACAATTTGTCGAAATCTGCAGTGCGTCGCTGCATAATAATAGAGTTATTCTAATAAGAAAGAAAGTTAGTGGGAGGTGAGCTCTTGATGCTCCTGACCCTCCGGTAGGTGCCCAAGACCAGTGACATCGGGGAAGGTGTCCCCTCCGCTGGCTGGGCTTCGACTCGGCGCTGTTCTGCTGATGAACTCCTAGAACCGACGCCCAGCAGCCCAGAAGTGTGGGTCATTCCCTTGGATCTTAAAGTTTTCTCTTGCCATTGCCTCTTAGCTGGCAGGAATAATGCAAACTATTACGAGGTTTCAAATCGAACATCTATAGTGAAAGTGCGCACACGGGGTCGCAGCAAGCTGGAGCCTAACACAGGGTGAAAGGTCGGAGGGGGAGGGGACACACCCAGGACGGGACGCCAGTCCATCACAAGGCACCCCAAGTGGGACTCAAACCCCAGACCCACCGGAGAGCAGGACCCAGGCCAACCCACTGCACCACTGCATCCCCACATAGTGAAAGCGGCGAGGAAATAATCGATATGCTTTTCTAACTGCTATTCATATTTCCTCATTTAAAGAACGTGATGTTGCTGAAACACAGCTGTATTACTTCTCTTTTAATACGCGTTAGGAGTCTGCACTCTTTTGTCTGCGTTTACCAGTATGCGCTGCCAGCCAGGTGCGAAATACGTGGTCTCAGCTTTTTCATTTCATACCAGCTTAGCTAAACGAGGGAAAATATGCTTCTGCGCCTCTCCGTATGTTTTTGAGCGCAAACGCTTTTTTTTCGGCTCGATAAAAACATACCGGAACAGATCAAAACACGTGCGGTTGCAGAAAACGTACAGAAATGCATACAACATGATGTATGTGCTCAGAAAATATTCAGAGTAAGAGGAATTTAAAATGCTTGCAGTTTTTGCATTGAAACACCTGGACGTTTACTTAATCTAAGCACGACACACTTTGGAATATGAACCCGCAACCATCTGGTGATTTGAGGAACGCTAGGAAAAAAAAATGTTTTTCCGTGTTTCCCCGTCGGGCTCTGCTATGGGTCCTCTCAGTGCTGGGGTGGCACTGACCTCCTGCTCTCCTCCTCCATCTGCCCTCCTTTCTCTCTGTCTTTCTATCGAACACTTTATTTCATCGCACATTATAGGACTTAGAGCACTTTATTGCACTTTTTAGAAGTCATTCAAAAATGAAGCTGCTTGTCCCAAGCGGGGTCGCGGGGAGCCGGAGCCGGAGCCTAACCTGGCAACACCGGGCGTAAGGCCGGAGGGGGAGGGGACACACCCAGGATGGGGCGCCGGTCCATCACAAGGCACCCCAAGCGGGACTCGAACCCCAGACCCACCGGAGAGAGGGGCCCGGTCCAACCCACTGCACCACTGCGCCCCCCTCTTGCTATAATTATTATTTATTTATGGTTTAGTTCAGTGTAGTGTAGGTTAGTTTATTGTATATGTGGGTGTTTATCAATTCTTTTTTGTTGTGTTTGTTTATTTGGAGTATTTGGTTAAACGTATTTGTGTTTGTTTTCCTCGTATGTTTTATGAAAACGTCAGATAGAGGAGACGGCTGCGAAAAAGAAAAACAACCAAAGAGCGGTCGGTAAGGTGTGCGGCAGCACCCTGGGATCAGGCCAGGGGACTTTATCATATGTGTGCCGGAGTTGCAGGGTAAGATTGCTTTAATTATTTGTTGTTTTAGCCTTGGGACATGTTTTAGTGTTTATTTCAGTTGGTCTCATTGGTTTTATTTGTTTTTATTGTTCATATTTTAGTACTGTGCTGGCACGACGGCTTTTACGATTTATTTATTTCTTGATGAACAAAGAAATTTTACCTGTCGAGTTGGACAGTATGGGACCAGACACTTTTAGTGTTCCGGAAATCCGTTCTGATCAGTGGGAATAAAAGTCTTGCGTGTTGAACATTTTGCACTGCCTTCATACATCAGCATCTGCGCCTTCGGCCGACAACAAAACCGACGAGCGCAAGGGAAACTCTCACACACACACGCGCACACACGCATTTTCTGAACCGCTTGTCCCATACGGGGTCGCAGGGGGAACCGGACCCTGCCCGGCAACACAGGGGGGAAGGGGAGGGGGACACACCCGGGACGGGACGCCAGTCCATCGCAAGGTACCCCAAGCGGGACTCGAACCCCAGACACGCCAGAGAGCGGGACCTGATCAAACCCTCTGCACCACCCCCAAAACATAAAACTGCTCCAGTAAAAAAAATTACTCATCTGTCTAAATGGGCAAATAACTGTAAGTAGCTTCATGTCGTGAGTCGCTTTGGAGAAAGGCGTCAGCTGGACGAATAAACGTAAACGTAGAAGTGCCCTTGTGTTGCCCGCTGTCGGGACACCGCCCCCCGGTGTCCGGTGCGTGGCATCGCACGGCCTGACACGAGTCACTCGCTGAGAGTCTCCCGGTTTGGATGAAGGTAGCAGCTACGTGGGAGGGCCCAGCACAGTACCGCGGTATTTAGTCTTTCGGTCCATTACCTGTGACTGTGATGGAAAATGGCAATAACAGCTATCGCAGCAAGAGCAAAATGAACGTTAAAAGGCTGTCAGCGTATAAATCAGGCGTTTGGTCCGAGCGCAAAATGCCCTGTTTTCGTCTCCTTTTCCCGAGCCTTTAGCTGAAAAAAGAAAAAAAAAACGGAAGGACACGACTACGGGAAGCATTAGCCTTCTCTTCCCGCATTAGCATGCCGAACAGCGGCAGCTCAACGGCACAGTAATCACTTGTCCCGAGCACAAGGAAGCGGGGAGACAGGTGCTTGCGTTCTTTGAGCCAGCTTTCGAAAAAACAACGCGCCCTAACAAAAGAGGCTGATGGCTTTTTTTTTTTTTTTTTTTTTTTAAATCGACCGGGAGGAGGGGAGCTCGGCCGCTTTTATGATGCAACAGTTGCTCCGCACCTCTGCAATTACTTTTCAATTAGCACGGCGAACACTTGCAACGCTGCGGCGCAATTACTTTATGGCTGGGTGTCGTAGCCCATTAACGGCGCCGGCGAAGGCTCGAGAGCGATAAACCATCTGGCCGGGCTCCCAAAAAGATAGCACGCACTTAATGGAGTGAAAAAGTAAAAGCAATTAATGTCACATTAATATAAGGATAATAATGCCTCCCCCCACCTAGCTCATTGTGCTGGCTCGCTGGCACCGGGATGGCGCCGGAGGAAGGGCTGTCTGTACGTCGCCCGGCGCCCCCCGTAGACGGTGGCATCAGAAGCGGATCGCTGTTTATTACGCTTGTGCGAGGCAGCGAATACACGTACGTGACGTGTGTGGCGTCGCAGCAACACGAGCAGGGTGGCGCGGGAAACTGGCAGCGATGATGCAGGACCTTTCTGCAGCCGTTCGCCGTCCTCGATCCAATCGACGCAGCCTTTAATAAGGCCGCTTTACTGGACCTCGTGCCGGCAGTGGGACGGAGGGGGAGGGGTGCGGTTACGGGCCGAGATGCGTGCGGCGCACGATGGACGCCGCAAGCCCTCGCCTCCTCTCGCGGAGGACCGGGACGTTCCGAGGACAGCAGCGGGGCTCGTGCTTCGAGGGCTCGTCGGCTCCTCGCTCGAGCGAATCGGCCGCTGGGATGGCTCCGGTCGTTTTCTGGCGGATGGCCATCGCGTCTGCTGGGTTCATTGGTGAGACCCTAGGGGGGAGGGTGGGGCGTCCGCAGCCATAGTTCCTATCGGTGGAGCGATTGCGAGTCACGTGGGCCCGTGGCGCACGTGTGGCCCCGTCCGTCTCTCCCTCCCACTCCCTCCCCCGTCCCCTCCTATCTCCTGACCCCTCCGTGTTCCTGCCGCCCCCAAACTGTTTGTGTTAATTCCCCTACATCTCCAGGGTGGCTTACATTAGAATATCTTAACCAGCGGGCCGCATTAGCATAGCGTGATGGATGCCCCTGAATCGCGGTGCCAGATAATGTCCACATTTTGCATTTTAAACTAAGCTACAGGGAGGACGCGGACGCGCTATCCATTTCCAGCACCGAAAATTAGGCCCTGCCGCCCAGCTCTTTGCCGTGCCCTTCTAAACGAGGCTTCTGCGCTTTTAATTCATTTATTTTTTCTTTAAGTGGATGAGGGAGGGGTTCGTTGTCCTCTGCATGTCGCCACGGATGACCCGCGATCATCATAAAAATATCAGACCGTGCAAAAAAAAAAAAAATAAAAAATGGAGCCACTCACGGCTATTTTTAGGATGATGGATCCATCGGTGTTTCCAGCAGGAGCTGTTGGCCACGCCCCCTTGTGCTGCATCAAAAAAAAATTCTGGTTCCCTCCAGGAGAGGTAGACGCAAGGGGGCTCTGGCTTGAAATGCGCCTGTCGCAGAAACCGAAGGTAACCGATAAGTCCTGATTGAATTTATCGAAGGATATCGTGATGTCTGTGTACATTTTGCGTTCTTATGATTGACGGGCTTTCGGGTGCGTTTGGCATATATGTGTCACACGTGGCAATGCGTTATTGCAACTCGAGAGGCCTCCTTATCGAACGCAGCGCTTCGCGTGATCGGAGTTGCGAGGCGACTCGCACAAGCCCGCCTGCCACCGGCGTTACGTTACCGATGCGCTTCCGTCACGGCAGCTCGCGTTCGGAAACGCGCACAACATAAGAGGAGGCGCTTTGACTGACGTTCTGCTTTCGGCACACTGAGTCCCAGCCGTAATTAGCCGGAAAAAAACCGGCTTGCGGCACCTCCTTTGCGGCAATCCCCAGTGCAGCACTTTTTAATCGTTGATCAGTTGTAAAACTTAAGAAGGAGGATTACACTTGATCTTCACAGCTAATTGGTGTTTTTATTTAAAGGCAGCGCTACATCGGGAGCCACTGCGATGCAGCAGATCGCGAAGGGCCACAGGGTAGGCGAGATGATGAGTTCCTTCAATAGTCATCACTAGGAAGGGAGGGGAGAAGCTCAGCTGCAAGGCGGTCAAGATCCGCCAAGAGGAGAAATCCACGAATGCCAGTTTCTGACGTCTGAGTGCGTCCCACACCCTTGGGTTGTACGAGGGTTCGTATCCGGCTCAGCCTGTGCTGAGGTCGCACGTCCTCCCCGGATCTGTGCGGATTTCCTCGTGAAGACACGCCTTGCGGGTGAACTGGTGAATCCACGTTGCCTTGTACATATGGATAAAAGACTGAGGGTATTACCGCATGTCATTGCAGCAGATCAAACCAAAGATGTCACTGGAAGCTCAGACGACACGGCTTCGACTCTCTTATTTCGGAAGCATCGCGCGGAGAGAACGGTCAGTGGAAAAGGACATCGTGCCGGGCAAAGTGGAAGGTCAACGTAGAAGAGGAAGGCCCGCTATGCCATGGATGGACACGATCTCCACAGCCATGGACGCCCCACTTTCGAATTTTAGCCGGTTGGTGGAAGACCGGGCGCTTTTCAGGACAACTATCCATAGAGTCGCCGCGAGTCGACATCGACTCGACGGCACCTAACAGCAACATCAGCTAAATACCTGCTATTAATATCTATACCGTACATCTGTACAGAACTGCATCTGTTAAGTGAGTAGATGTAAGTGGGTCCACATTGTATCGCTCATGATTCAGTGCTTTCTGGTGTTTTACTCCTACAAGTAAAGCTTCCGCCTTTGGTCTATGCTTGCGATTCCCTCGCAATTCCCTTTTCGGACCCCCGGAAACAAGCCGCCTGCTCTCTGGTGTCGACAGTTCGATGCCGTCAGCGGCATCCCTTGCAGCTGATAGCGTCGGGGTTAGAGCTGCTGCCTTTGGGTCCGGAAGCGTCCGGTTTGAATCTTACCTCCTTCTGCAGTACCTGTAAGCAAAGTACTTTCCCCTGTGTTGCTCCAGGAAAAAAAACATATCTGGTTGTTTAAATGGGTAAATAATTGTATGCAGCACCACATTGTAAATCACTTTGGAGAAAAGCACCTGCTAAATGGATAAACGTAAATGTTGCAATGTTCTCACAAACCACATGTCCAGATTGCAGTTTGGGTGACCTGATCGCATTGTTTTTTTACAGGACACGCAACTGTCTTAACAACCGATGGCGCCACATGAAGAAGGTGGACTTGCGACCGGCGTGGAACGGCGTGGCATGGCGTGTGGTGGGTCTGGGGTTCAAGACCCACTTGGGATGCCTTGCGACAGACTGGCGTCCCGTCCCGGGCGTGTCCCCTCGCCCTGCCCCTGCGTTGCCGGGAAAGGCCCCGGCTCGCCGTGACCCCGTTGTTGACGAGGGCTGGATGTATGAATGGATGGACCTGTACCTGAATGCTGCCGGTTCAGTCCCGTTGCCTGGTACTGCTGTAATACTCTAGAGATCGGTACGTTCTCTGAATTGCTTCACATAAAATACCTAGCTGTGTAAGTAGGTGAGGTCTTTTATGAAAAAGTTTTGGCTACAAGTACATTCGGCACAGAACCAGGGGACTCCATCCCATCACCTCGTGTCACAGATCGCACCAGGGAAGGCAGAGCGGGGTAAACAGAGATGTGCATCTGGGGCACCTGCTTTCCACACAAGCCAAACGTGAGAGGGAGGAAGAGAATGCTGCTTTAATTCACGTCAGCCCGGCACTTTCGTTGTCAAACAATGCTATGCAACAGGAAATACGTAGAGGTGGTCCCCGATTTGCGATTTTTTTCGACTTTACGATGGTGAGCTGGCGACAGACATTCAGTAGAAACTGTACTTCGAATTTTGAATTTTGGTTATTTCCCCGGGGAAGCGATACGTGGAGCGATACTCTCTCGCGATGCTGGGCGGTGGCAGCGATCCCCATCTCCCAGTCTGTCACGCAGAGGCGTGCGTCAGGCGTGAAATGCGTCTCCGACTTACGATATTTTCCACTTATGATGGGTTTCGGGGAACGTAACCCCATCGTAAATTGGGACCCACCTGTATTTCTGCTTCAGGTTTTGAAACAGGAGGGGGTGCGGCGGCGCAGCGGGTTTGGCTGGGTCCCACTCTCCGGTGGGTCTGGGGTTCGAGTCCCGCTTGGGATGCCTTGCGATGGACTGGCGTCCCGTCCTGGGTGTGTCCCCTCCCCTTCCGGCCTTGTGCCCTGTGTTGCTGGGTTAGGCTCCGGCTTGGGATAAGCAGTTTCAGTCAATGTGTGTGTGTGTGTGTTTCCAAGAAGTACTTTGAGGTGGTGGATTTGTTTCATTCCCATGACTGAAGAACAAAAGACTTGTACTTGAGTACTGTCATGTTCAGGTAATTATGGTGTGTGTGAAGCTTCTCAGAAAACTCTTTTTTTCAATTTCGTGGTAGTGGTTGGAGATGGGATCTCCTCCTTTCTTTGTTTGTTTGTATTGGCCACTTTGACCTCACTGACCAAAATCTATTTTAAGAAGATTTAAAAGAAGTTTATGAATAAGAAATTAAGAAAATTCCTCCCTTTCAACTGCCTGAGTGTGACATCAATAACTTTTTATGACAGTATAAATAATGACTGAATGGGATGACTCTGTGCTCGCTTACTTTCTGAACCTTCCGTTGTGCTCCGCTCACACCTCTCATTTTGACCCAATTACGGTGACGCGTCGAATCACGTGGTTTCGTCTCCACGCGCTACAAACACTCGCTCTTGTTTCCGTCGCTGATTTTGTCACATTTTCTGGTGTTTTCGCTGCAATATTGTAGCAAAATGCAACGGACACCAAAACTGACCACTTTCTATGATGAGCTATCTGAGAGTGAGCTTTTAATAGAAATAGCAAGGTTGAGAAATCAGCTGAAAGCAGCAGAGGTTCCTCTGGAAGGAGCCAAAGATTGGGCAACATTAGATGTTTTGACATTCATAGCTGAACGGGACTTCGTAGAATCTCTCCCGACTCTTTCACTAAACCGAAAATGATTTCTGACGATACGCTTTTCGAAGCTGAAACTATTTGCGCTCTACCATGTAGTCAAGGCTCTCCGATCTTGCGAAATTATCAACTGAAAGTGAGTTTGGCGAAAGGCCTTGATTTCGGCAAAGTGATTCACAAGTTCGCAGCTTTGGAGGCCAGGAAAGGAAAGTTCCGAGTTAGTCGAGATTTTCGCTAAGTTCTGAAATGCTTGTGTATTTGTTTCTGTTTATTTTTATGGGATTATTTCATTTATGTGGGGGGCGCGGTGGCGCAGTGGGTTGGACTAGGTCCTGCTCTCCTGTGGGTCTGGGGTTCGAGTCCCACTTGGGGTGCCTTGCGATGGACTGGCGTCCCGTCCTGGGTGTGTCCCCGCCCCCTCTGGCCTTACGCCCTGTGTTGCCTTAAATGTTTTTACTTTGAATTCTGTTGTTTCCTTAGTGAATTTTCACTTTAACCACATGAAACTATGTAAATGTAAATATATTTAGGCTGTGCATATGATATTGTTATCTAAAGGTGTCATTTTAATTTTGCTAGTTGTTTATGTCACTACTATTTCCGTTACGTTCAGTGATATAGCTACGGGAATTACGATTTACGAGTAACATTAGTAGGAAAAACATGACTAAGGATTCTGTACGGTCTGGTACGGGAGGAGGTCCGTGGAGGAGGTTACACCGTGAATTACCGCATTCAGTGACAGCAACCCTAGTGACGCCACTGTCTCTGTCACTGTCCACTCCTGCAGTTACATCCTGTATAACACACACAGGTTCCGCCCATATTTCAAAATACACTCTACACCGTGCCTGATCTTCCCGGGATTATCTCCCCACCTTATCTCTCTCCATCGACTTCCTGTGGCTATGCTACACTCTGCTGCCTCTGGCCACTTGGTGGGCCCACTCATGAGAAGTCCAAAAGTGAAAGTCCACAGGCTCTTCATTTTAGCTCTTTGGTGGAAAGAGCTCCTTCGGTCCCTCAGAATGACTGAATCCCTTTCAATGTTCAAGGACAGTTTCAAAACTCATCTCTTTCAGGCCACTTTCTCTCATGATCTCCCAACTCCATCCCACCGTCCGTCACATTCACCTGTGTGTTTCCTATAAAACTCAGTTTTATAGGGTTAGGGTTATATCCTCCGGCTGAAAGAGAGCTATAAGAGAAACTGACTGTGCTTCAGCAGTCGCATGTTTGCATCTGAAGCGCTTCACCTGTTGTCAAATGCGCTTTTTTAAAGTGCAAGTTTTGCGTTGGGGGGGTGCGGTGGTGCAGTGAGTTGGACCTTGTCCTGCTCTCCGGTGGGTCTAGGGTTCAAGTCCTGCTTGGGGTGCCTTCTGGTGGACTGGCGTCCCGTCCTGGGTGTGTCCCCTCCCCCTCCAGCCTTACGCCCTGAGTTGCCGGGTTAGGTTCCGGTTCCCCGCGACCCCGTCCGGGACAAGCAGTTCGGGTAATGAGTGCGTGTGAATTTTGCGTTACTTTCGAAAAAAGCATTTGATAAACACCTGCAAGTGTACATTTCCTTAAAGGACATTTGATTGGATTTTCTTAAAAGTGGCAAATTAGACAATGATTTGTCTCCTCAGAAGCTCGAACTCGCATCTGCAGGTCGCAGTTTCGCAAATACGTCGAAGGGAGTTTGAGTGCGAGCGTGTGAATCACACCCTCAAGTGCCGGAGCAGGGAATGTCACTTATTCTCCATTCCAGTCCCCTCACGCGCTACATAAAAATGATTCCCGGGGACAAAGTTCAGCATGATAAAGGACAGACGACTTTTATTCATAGCGGGGAAAAATGGGGTGAGGGGACAAACTTGAGAACAAACCTGTAGACAAATAGGCACGGCTAGGCAGATGACAAGACATCTCATCTCGCGTGTGTATCTATGTGCACAAGCGTGTATATTTGCATGCATGTACGGTATGTGGAAAGTGTGCGTACGAGCTTGTGAATGCGCGTGTGTATGGGGGATTGCAATGAAAGGTGGGTTGGATGCGAATGTGGCTGGTGGGGGGGCGGGGGGTGGTAAAGTGTAGTCAGACCCTGTGAGATGATGGATGGAAATAGTGAGGAGAACAAACCTATGCATCCCTCATACTGTCACCACGGAGAAACCGGAATATAAAGGGATTCGGTCGCCATGGCAGCGCGGCGCACGCGAAAGACACCTGGCCGTCACGCTGCTCCTGTCGGAAGCTGAAGACTTCATCCATCACCTGCGGGTCCCCCTAGCACTTGACTGAGTTTGCTCCGTCGTCCAAGAGGCCTACGGGGTACCAGGCGTCGTTATTTTTGTCACCATTGTTTGGCCGCTCTTGTGCTTCTCGTCTGCGTGCGGAGCGGTTACGACTGCTGTTTTCGCACTCCTCCTGCTGTAGTGCCCATGAGAAAGGGATTTACCCCCAATTGTTCAGGTGAACAATACCCAGCTGTGTGAATGTGTAGGTGGGTGGCTTAATATTGCCAGTTTGTTGGGAGCGAAGTCGGAAAAGCCCACGGAATTTGACATCATCGATCCGTTTATAAAGCTCATACTCACTCCCTTCGGTAATAAACATGATCGGAGCTTCTGCTTGAATGCGTGTGAAACTGCAGCCTTAAATCAGGTATCAACTGTTGCACTTGTCGGTATGCATTTCTCTTTATTTCAATGATGCTGTAATCCAGCGTTTGTATATTAGGACAGATGGTCACTCGGTTACCCCTTTTACGCGGCGAACGGTACATAGAAGTTCTGCAGCGGTGCAGGGATTTCAACTGAGAACCTGAAAAATTGCAAGGCCGTGGTTCAGCGCGTCTGAGGTGTGTAGGAAGCGCTCTCGTTGACTCAGCAGGACGTTTAAACGCAGCCGCTGGCTGAGCCGACGAGTTAAGGACCGGACCGAAAGGTTCGCGTCCCAGGACGGGATCCGGTGTTAAACCCGCAGGAAGGGCAGCCGAACGAATGGTTTTCACCTACTTGGTGCAAGCGTAAAACTGCTTTTACAAAGAAAGCAGCTGTACATTGATATCGATTATTAAAAAGGTTTTACAGGATTGCAAAGCTGCTACAAGTATCACAATGTGTCATCGTCATGGATTTCCAGCAGTGCCGACCACACCGTGCGACACCATCAGACGCACTGACTATAAAATGTTTGTGCAGCGTTTCCGCAGAAATGTATTTTTTTGTTAAAATATCCCTGTAGTTTGTTATAACAACAAAACTAAATTTTTCATAATCAAGCCCAGCTTACATGTATCGATATACCAACCAACCAATGTCTACAACCGCTTGTCTCAAGCCGGAGCCTAGCCCGGCGACGCGGGGCACGGGGCCGAGGGGCCGCGCCCCGGACGGGACGCCGGTCCATCGTAAGGCGCCCCAAGCGGGACTCGGAACCCCAGACCCGCCACGCGGCGGGCACCGCTCAAACCCGACGACCCCCCCGTCAGCATACCTACAAGGATAAAACTTTGTGCTCATTTACTTTGTGAACCTTGCGTTGCGCTCCGGTCAGAGCTCTCATTATTACCCGATTACGGTGACGCGTCGAATCGCGGCGGTTTTGTCTCCACGCACTACAAACACCCGCTCTTGTTTCCGTCGCTGCCGCTGCTGTTTATATAGTCGCTGATTTTGTCACACTTTCTGGATATTGTGGCAATTGGTATTTGTGAACCTATATCAGTCACATTAAAATAAACATAATTTTGATATAGTTCTTAAACATTTTTACTTTGAATTCAGTTTTTTCTTACCGAATGTTCAATTTAACTGCGACACTATGTAGATGTAAATACATTTAGGCTGTTCGTATGATATTGTAATTTAAAGGTGTAATTTTAATTTTTCTAGTTGTTTATGTCACTACTATTGCCATTAGATTCAGTGATATAGCTACGGGAATTACGATTTACGAGTAACATTAGTAGGAAAAACATGACTAAGGATTCTGTACAGTCTGGTACAGGAGGGAGGGGGATGCGCTGGTGCAGTGCATTGGATGGACCGGGTCCTGCTCTCCAGTGGGTCTGGGGTTCGAGTCCCGCTTGGGGTGCCCTGCGACGGACCGGCGTCCCGTCCTGGGTGTGTCCCCTTATGCCGAGTTGCCGGGTTAGGCTCCGGTTCCCCGCGACCTTGTATGGGACAAGCGGTTCAGAAATGTGTGTGTGTGGTATGGGAGGAGATCCATGAGGGGAAGGAGACATCACAGCTACCCCACTGGGTGACACCAACCCTAGCGACGCCACTGGTTTCCAATAGTGTTTAGATTTCCTCAAGCGTCAGGAGAACGTTACCTAAGGGTTTTTCGGTCGCCGCTTTCGACGAGCGAGAACTAAATGTACGAACGTGCTCACCGGGGACCCGAGTGACCGCGCCCAGTGCGAAGAGACCGGAACGCGTATCGATGGACGCGCCGCTCAGCGCCGGTGTGCGGTTTCTTCGCCGGGAACGGCAGCTCGCTTGAGCAAAGGCCCCAGGAGGAGGAGCGAGGAACCCACAACCTACCGTCCCGCAGTTACGAGCAGAATGCGGCAAAGTCCCGTACGCAGAAGGGGATGGTGTGCGAAAGCGCGTCTCGTGTTGGGGAAACTGAGGCAAGGAGAAGGGGGGGTTTTCTTAAAATTAAAAAGTTGTAGCCTATTAGTCTGTGTTTGGTAGCTGAATACGCAGCCATGCCTAACACAGCCGCTAATAGGAAAAGATGTGTGGAAGTGTATGATTTATGGTCGCACGCAGGCAGGGGTGGAATAATTTGGTGCGGAACGGGTACTTACTGAACGGCAACAACTCGGCTACTTATCCGTACTTTCTGGTGATAAATTAGCTCTTGTTTAAAGTAGCCGGGGCCCCATTTTTCATTTTGATTACTACACTTGATATCTCTTTCTTTCTTACTCTTTCTTTGTCACCAGTGGCCCTTAGCATTTTTTCCTGAATAGAGGCAATGCGTTTAAGGAACTCCGTGCGCCGCTCCCGGCGTTAACCCTTTCCTTCCCGTGCCTCGCGCCGCACTCCTCGGATACGGCATCTTTGGGGCTGCGGCGCTGCTTCCCCGTGGCGCTCTTCCGTCGTACGGGGCGCCGCTCGCCACTCGGCAGCGGGGAACGGCGCGCGGGAGCGCTCTCGCTGCTTTTTTCTCCGTGCGGAGAACGTCCTCAAGTCTGCGAAGAACGCCACGCGAATATTGCTACTGCTGCGTCCAGGTCCGTGGAATAAGACGGCCATCCTGTTCCGATATTCTGAAAGGACACGCAAGCTGAGCAATTTGTTTTTTTCTTAGTCTCCCTGCGTTCTCCCCTTCACAGTTTGTCGCCCGGCCGTAATTGTGCGACACGGCCTCCGACGTCCAGAGCGACTCGACCGTAGGCTGTCCCGATGCCAACGGGAAGCAGACGTCCCGTCGGTTAGCTGTCGAGCCCTGCCGAGAGCTGCCCGTTTTGGGACGAGCCTCCCATTAATCCCCTCCCCCGTTCCCGCGGGACTCATCCGAGTGATGGAGAGCAGACTCTAGAGGGGGGACAATAAGCAGAGCAACTATTAGGTTATGGCAACCGGGTCCAATCGATAGACGGCAGTGCGGCCAAGTAACCCAATTGAGCTGCGGCCCACGGGGTCCGCCGGAGGTTCCGCCCGTCTCGCTCTTTCCGGCCAGAATGCGTTGGCAGCGCTCGTAGCGAGCCCCGTTCGCTGGCAGAGGCTCTGCCCCAGCTGGCCCACGGCTGCCAATGCTGGACCCGCTATAAACGGCATAAATAAAGCGCGGGGGCGGTCTGGTTACGGGCAGGTGGGCGAAGGATGCCGTCCAGAGGGGTTGAGGGCGCGGTAGGCCGAGACGGTGACCCCGGTCGGCCGCCGAGACCCAGCTGCGACCTCTGCGGCCTTGTGCTCGGGTCAAGGTGGCCTTATTTCCACACCGACGCCGTGGCCGCTCCCCCGTTTCGCCTCGGAACTTGTGGCCCTTCCCCTGATGACGCTTCCCTGGACTCTTGCGACACCGAAGCTCGTTCGCGTCAGCAGAAATCCGTCATCAGCGCAGAGGTCGTCTGAAGGTCAGAGACCCGGACGGACCTCCGTCGCGTGGAGGTGCTCGTTCGAATTGCATCCCGGCGCGAGGGCCCTACCGCCCAGGTCCAGCCTGGGAGCACCGATGACCCCTCGCACGAGAGCTGACAAAGGAGAAGTTGCCCCTCAGCCTCAGAGCCTGTTGCACGGAGCAGCGGTAAGCGCAGCTCGAGCCCCGGGCCAGACAGCATCCGGGACGCCGGAACGAGGCTTTTGGCCGGGAGAAAGAGCACGACCGTCAGGAGCCAAGGTCCTAAGAGAAGGTGCCCCGGGGGAAGAGCCCTGCGGCGCGGTCATGATACCCCCCCGGCTGTTGATTGACAGATATCTGCCAGCCTCGGGACACGGACCCCCCCCTTCACAGCGCTGATAAAATGTTAATGTAATTAACAGATAATGGCTGTTGTTTTTAGCTGTCAATACTTGAGCTGGAATGGGATAAAGGATCAGGCGTCGCAAAGTCACATTCAGATATCTGCCAGGAATTGTAGAATTCAACGCCCCCCCCTCCCCTCCCCCTCCCCACACCTGCCTTTGTCCCCGTCCGCTCAACCCCCCGCTTTTCCTCGTCCTTCCTTCCTTACAAAGACGTGCGGCAGCGGCCGGCACCTCAGCGTGGACTTCGGCGCGTTGTCCGCAAACGGTTTTTGGACCCTCCGCTGTCCTGCGATCGTTAACTCTTTTGCGGCGCCTGGCAACTCCCCTGGCGTCACGGCGCTCGTAAATCACGCGATCGAACAGGGCGGCGGCGCGGGCCCCGAGCCGCCCGTCCGCCGGCGCGTGCCGGGCCGCAAGACAAATGTATTTATTTGCCGCAGGGAGAGGGGAGGCCTGTCGGGGTGCGGGGAGCCCTGCCTTCGGCGTGGCTTCCTCAGTATGCCTGTATTTTAATAAGCATCAAATGCGAACAAGATTAGCTGCTTCCAGCTTACGAAATGTCAGGGCAGCCGGTGCTATCGTTCATAATAAATGGGCTCATGCAAAAGTGGGCCTTCGTTGCTTTATTTTCCGCGACGTGCAGAAGCCGTTTCTGCGTGACGACGATGACGACGACGATATCGTGTGCCGATATGCAATTATTCTAAAGAGGACCGTCGCCGAGGCGCGGGCCGGCCACGTCCCGGCCCCGTCGCCGCCGCCGCCTTTATCGGCCTCTCGCTCCGTATCGTGCAAAACGAGCCCAGCGGCCCCACGTTTCCCGGGGGAGCCTCGGTATCGCCGCGACGACGGAGGGGGAGGGGACACACCCGGGACGGGACGCCGGTCCGTCGCAAGGCACCCCAAGCGGGACTCGAACCCCAGACCCACCGGAGAGCGGGACCCGCCCAATCCCTCCGTGCCACCGCACCCCCTCGGTATAATGAGTAATGTGAAATGATCAGTAGCGTCAAATAAATATTCCGGTACGTACAGGAGCAACCTTTCTGAGCAGTGGCATCTAACTTTTTTTTGCCTTCTTAGCTCGTGTATTTAGAAGCGTTGTTTTTTTTTTTTTTTGTGTGTGTGTGTGTGTTTTTATTGGTCCCCCTGAATTGTTTGGGTGCCTGCTTTCTAATTAACTCAGTTTGTGTATGCTAATGAGGCCTAATTAGCAGTTGTGTTACAAGATTGCTCTCAACGCATAATGAGAAAAACGCCTACAAATATTTGGCGGCTCGCGTTAGGCTTTCCCCCTTATTAGCCGAGTGTTTATACAATTAGCATTAATTGAAGTGTTAATTAAATTGGGAATGCCATGTTGCAAACAAAGAGAGAAAGAGCTGTGATCTGTGTGTCTGGTATAATAAAAGGCTGTTTACCTCCACCGCAGAACACCTTGAAAAGCGCTCCATAAATGCCGTTGCCCCCCCCCCCCCAAACCTCCACCCCCGGCGCACCCATTTGGAGGGAATTTTCCAGACAGAGGCGATTAGCTCTCTAACCCGCCACTTAAATCAGGCAGCTCTCACCCAGTACTTTGTGTTTAATTACCGTGTAGGGTAATCTGGAGGGGCTGGTGGCTCTCGGGCTTCTCGGAAATGCCAGCAGATGTGAAAAGGGGGTTCGAGGCCGATCGCGCACCGGGAGCCTGCAGGGCCCCAAGGAGGGACGCGGCGGCTGGCGTTCGGGGGCCGCCGACCCCTCGGCCCACGCTCGGTCGCCGGCTCCATTCCGGCGGATAAGATGGTCAAGGGTGGCAGGGGCAGCCGACAGGGTAGTGGTCAGAGCTACCGCTTGTGGACCCTAGGGTTATGGGTTTGAATCCCACCTCTAACTGTACTACCCTTGAGCATGGTACTTGCTGTGAAATTACCCAGCTGTACACACACTGCAGAGTCACGGTGAACCGGAGCCTAACCCGGCAACGCACGGCATGAGGCTGGAAGGGGAGGGATCCGAGGGACCCACCCGGGACGGGATGCCGGTCCGTCACAAGGCACCCCGAGCGGGACTCGAACCCCAGACCTGCTGCGCCACCCCGCCCCCTATTACCCCACTATACAAATGGGTAAATGACATTAGAAGTAACTTTGGAGAAAAGCATTAGCTAGATGAGTGAACTTCTTTGTGGTTGGGCTCCCACCCTTGACTGCACCGAGCAACGGAGAACTCGTTCCTTAGCTTCCGTCCCGCAGCCGTATTGCGAGATTTGCGTTCATTTTCCCGACGAAGAGGGTTTGAGCCTAACAAGGGAGAGCCGTGCTTACTTAATCAGTGATAAATGACTGCCTGGCGACCGGAGTGCCACAACACCATCCGTTTCCAGATGGCCTGCCCTCCATGGCTGTCATGTTGGGGAACAGGGAGCCATCGTCAGCCACCGGTGGGCTCTCCTTGTCATTGTCACCAGAGCTGGAGACCCCTTCTGTGTGACGGGCTGTCTCACAATACCACCGCAAACCTCTAAAGGCACTGGTAACCCTTTACTTTTGCCATAATGACCACAGATAGTTGGTAAGGACCATAGTTTCACCATCTTAGCCCCCATCTTAATTCAAGGCTCCCTCATTAGTTTTCAAAAAGCAAGACATCGGTGTGGCTTCTGAACATTTAGGTGAAAGCAGTTCGGAGCGTAAGCAGAACTTGTGTCGCGAAGGACGGCTGGATTCTTTCGGAAAGTATCCGAGCACTTTGTTGAGCTTAGCGTCGGGCCTCTCGGCTCGCCTGGTTTTGCGTCCCAAGGTGGCCGTCCTTTTAAAGGGAATAAACGCGTGAGGTCTGTCCTGAAACCGACGGTGGACCATTTGGAGATGCTCTTCTGGGGGTCACCCTGAGACCCTTCACATGGCTGCTCATTCATACATGACCCACCTTCACTTGGGCTGGACCAGAGCAGGTACTATGGATTCAGTGTTAGAATCACTACACGTTCCACGCTTTCGCTGCGTTTTTACCCGCACTCGAACCCGAGCGCTCCGTACTCTTCCGCTTTCGGTAATCGCTTGTCCGCGTCAAGGTCACGGCGGTCCGGAAGTTATCGCGGAACCGCCGAGCCCTTCGTCGGGACGGGTGCGCCCTGCGCGGGACTCCAGTCCGCCACCAGGATGGCCGCACGCATCCGGTCACACGTTAGGGACAACGTAGAGCCGCCGGTTAACCCGAAGCGTGTCTTTAGACTGAGCGGAAAAGCACGCTGAGCTGAACCGAAACCTCCGACCCAGCAGCCCTGGCGCTGCACCACGGCGTCACCCTAGTACTTTACGAATACACCTATTACGCCTGATGGATGTGGTGGCACAGCAGGTAGAGCTAGTGCCTCGCAGTTCCTGAGCTGCTTGCATGTTTCTACCACGGAAGAGGGCGCTGGCCAATCACTGCCGTCCTTCCCTCGCCTTGCAAACCGCACGGGTGGCGTCCGTGGGCCGAGCGACTCGACGGAACGCCCGTCGGTGCGTCGCCTCGTAGGGGGATTCATTTGTTCAGGGAATCACCCGTTACACAAAATACATTATGTTTTGAAATTCCTTTCTTTTTGGTGTCTGACATGAGAACAGAAATATTATGCAATTTTTAGGACATTTCAACAGGGCCGCTTAAATCAGTTTTCCAAGCTTTTAGTGCTTAACATACATTTTCAGTAACCGCTTCATTACTGTCCAGGAAACGTAAGGTGAGAGGCAGAGTACGACGCCGTTGCGATCATTTGGTTCGTGGCTAGAGGGGGTGTGGCTGTGTCCTGCTCTCTGGTGGGTCTGAGGTTCGAGTCCTTCTTGGGTCACCTTGCGATGGACTGGCGTCCCGTCCTGGTTGTGTCCCCTCCCCCTCCGGCCTTGCGCCCTGTGTTGCCGGGTTAGGCTCCGGCTCGCCGCGAGCCCCGCTCGGGACAAGCGGTTTCAAACAGTGTTCTTGTGTGTGTGTTCATGGCTGTTAATAATATAAAGAAATTAATTAGAAAAAACTAAATATGTGTTTCATTTCGCACAACATAGAGACACTACATGGATACAGGGTTGTGTAGCATTACCAGCAAGTGTCTGACCCCAGCTTCTCTTCTAACACCCTTGAACAAGGTACTTTGCTTCAATTGCTCCAGAAAAATTGCCCAGCGGTATAAATGGGGAAAAGAATTAATTATATGGCCACTGTAAGCGTCTTTGGATACAGTGTCCCACTGGACGAATGAGTTGTTAAAAATAACACGATAGCATTGAATCTGCTGTTTCACTTGTAATATTATATTTTTTCTGAATGAAAGTGAAAGTCATCGTAGTTCTCTTCCATATTTATTCTATTTTTGTATTGGTATGTTGTGATTTCTATGTACAGTCCTCTTTTCAAGGGGGCAAATAAACAGTAATTTTTAGGTTTGAAAGGGGATTAATAAAATTTTTTGACTGACCTAAGCTGGTGGACAGTTCGGATAGATCAGAATAACTCCTCACCTTCTTCATAACATGACCTGCCCCTCTCACTCGGAACTGCTGAATCTCTCTATTTGCGAAATGCCTCAAAACTAACGCCTTTGAGACTCACTTCTCTGCCGATCTGTTACATTTTTCTTTAATAATTTTGTGATTCCAAACTGTTGAACAATGGATAAACCTTTGGATGCAGCTACTCATGTGATGTGTACCGGTTCCATATGGTAAAATGTGACAAACTGACTGTAGAATCCAAGTCTCGCTGCATCCAAGTGTCTCCTTCGATCGATGTGATGCACTCATTGCATTTTTCTCCGTCATGTACATCGCTTTGGAGAAAAGCATCTGTTAAAGGAATAAATGTAAATGCACTAAAAGTCCTCAACCAACCACAGTTAGTAGTATGATGTAAGCACAGGATGTTGATGTTCCTTGTTTGTTCATTCTTCATCTAAAATTACTTTCGCTACCTAACCCATAGGGGGTGCGGTGGTGCAGCAGGTTTGGCCTGTGCCTGCTCTCCGGTGGGTCTGGGGTTCGAGTCCCGCCTGGGGTGCCTTGCCACAGACTGGCGTCCCGTCCTGGGTGCGTCCCCTCCCCATCCGGCCTCACGCCCTGCGTGGCCGGGTTAGGCTCCGGCTCACCGCGACCCCGCTCGGGACAAGCGGTTTCAGTCAGTGTGTACACCTGACCCACGTACACATGTGAATACTGCTTAATGAAACAATTCCTGGCCACTTGACTGCTTCACACGCAAGAAGCCTAGAAGTTCTTGGTTTCGGCTCCGACGTGACCGACTGAACCTCCTCCGTTCCTCAGAACTACTGAATCCTGCCTCATCGTTCAAGTAGGGTCTCAAAACACATCTTTCAGACCTACTTCTCTCCTGATCTGTCCGCTCCATAACCAGCGCTATGTTCTCTCTCATAAGTACCTTTGTTTTTCCTATCCGTTCTGTAGGCTGCTGTTTGTGGAGCACGAAAAGTACTTTCGTTTACTCGGGGTGGTACATCACTACGGAGAAGAGTCCGCTAAACGAATAAACGTGACGGTAATTCTCCGTCCGTGCGCTTCAACGTTGCGGTACCTGCTTCTTTCTTTCTAATGGCTCCTTTGTGTAATAAGGCCACATCTGTCGGCCGGATGGCCGGTAAAGGACGGCGCTCTACTCCAGAGCTGGCGTTTGTGTGCCCGTCAGGCTGGTACCGCCTATGACATCCTGAAACGGGCAGGTGCGTGATAGGTCAGTGAGCAGTCCTCCAAGCCCACTGCAGCGTTCACACCCTCCCGAAGACACGCGAGGCGTTCCGTCGAGCGTTTTAGGAATTGATCCGCTCAGACCTCAGCAGTACGTACGCTTGACCTTTCAGGGGTGGGGGGGTCTGTGCCGAATTGACCGTTTGGAGTCTGGTCCTGGCCTTTCCTTTGTCATGGGCCCCACAGCTGGTCGCTTAAAAACTGTGCCATGTGCTGGGAGCCTTTGATAGCCATAGGCAATGATGTGTGTGTGTGTGTGTGTGTGTGTGAGCCTCAGCCTCTGCTCAGTCCACCCGTCAGCAGCCATGGCATCCACACTGTCCCAGCGGGAGCATATTCGGTGTTTGGACTTATTCAGCACTTTTGTCTTTTTAAACAAATTTGGAATTCAAATGGACACCTCATGCGGGCGACTGATTCTGCTCGAGTCCTTCAACCGTTCAGACCACTTGAGCGCCGCCATCGAGATGCACCTGTTTTCGGCTGTTCGCCCGGCTTCCTGCTTCACCGTCCTTAGATCGGCTCCCGGCTCCCAGGCCGCAGATCCGGCGCATCCTCGCACGAGTTTTTTTTGCAGCTCGGAGATGAAGCTGTCACCGGACAGCGACCTGTAGGGAAGATTCAAAAGGCATTCAAAACACTTAGGGGGCACAACGTCTCGAAGAGCGGAGAGCGATGCTAATTGATCGCTCTCGGCTGGAACGAGCCGGTAGCTTTATTCGTGCGCTTCCAATATTAATCCTCTAAACACTGACAAATGTACATTCGGGGAGGAACTGCACGCTGGAATCCATGACATTCACCACGGCTATCCCTCGGTTGCTATTCGCAGCGCTCGCCGTTGCCGATGTCTCTGTCGATCGGGGTGGGCGCCGCAGACTCTTTCTGCGTATGCCGATCCGACCGGCCGAGCCGCACCGCGGGGGGGGAAGCGGCTCCGTGACGGGCGGTCGCCGGGCATCTGCTGCCGGTTGCCGCTCCGCGGCCTCCCCCGCGCGGGCCGACTGTCCGTCCGTCACCCCCAGGCGTCCCTCCCGCCGTTAACTGAGAGCCGCGATCCGCGCGTCGCCTCCCGTTCAGCGGCCCGGTGACGGGCGGCGCGACAGCTACACGTGTCGGCCCCGGTCTCGGCGGGCCGTCGCAGCGTGCGGCCGGCGCCCGTCACCGACCTGTCAGCGCCTCTCCGCTCGGCCCTCGCTCCCCGGCGCCCGAGCCTTTCCCGCAGCCCTCGTCACGCTTCCGCCTGCTGCTCTGCATGTATTTACCACGACTCCGCCGACACCGGGAGTCTCCGGAGGCCGGCCGTTGCTGTCACGCGGATAAACGTGTAGCGCGTGACTCCCTGTATAATCGCACTATGCCGTTCAAAGCGATCATTCGGTCGCCCGGCTAAGAGTTTCGACCCATTTATTACCGCACTGCTGAAATCGCTCTTCGATAGGGCAGGAGTCGAGGCAGCGCTCGACGTTCGTCGGCGAAACTCTGCCGAGCTGCCGAACGATGGAAGGTAAAGGGAAGAGTCCGTTCGCGGGCTTTTTCCTCTTTGTGCCAAGTGCACACACCGGTGCCAGAGCACACGCGTGTCTCAGGAGCCAGAGTGGGCCGTTGGCACCATTATTGGACGCCCCCTCCGCGTGTTTGCGGTCCTGGCTGGATAAAGAGGCGCCGCAGGAAGGACGAGGAGCGATGAAGAAACACGGCGCGAAACGACGCGCGGCGGAAACGAAACGCGGGCGGGACGAGCTCTGGAGACGATTGTCGCTCGGCGGTGAAATTAAATATTTCTGTTATTCGCCGGTGGCCCGGTCCCCGGGCCCGTCGCGCAGGACAGCTGGAGCGCAGCAGTTAACGCCGGGTCGCGGAGGAAACACGGCGGTAAACCCCGCGACTCCCTCCCCCGCCCCCCCCGAGGAAGGGGGGGTGCGCTTTCATTCCCATCCAGCTGTGCAATCGTTCCGCCGTTTCCCTGCCAACACCATCGAGGGGGAGGAAAAACAAAACAAGGTAGAAAAACAGCAGCAGCACAGGAGCGATATGGGGGACTTCGGCTGGGGCACTGGGGGGGAGGGGGGGTGGGGGCAAGACATATAACGTTAATGGTGTCCCATAACAGCTCCTTAACCCTTATGCCCCAGCCTGCGGCTCCCCGGGGGCCTGTTTGTTTCCCTGCCAGGGGCGCAGGCGGCGGGGCGCTGATGAGGTGCTCAGGCCTCCGTGAAATTCTCCGTGGCCCCCAGCAGCACCCGTCACCCCCCCCCCCCCCACAGCCGCCCCCTCCGCGATTGCGGTATTTACTTTTTAATCTGGCCACCTTAATACAGGCGATAAAAACTTTGTCACGTTAGATGGTGACAGATGGGCAGGGAGATGTTATTACTGGTTGGTGGGGGGGGGGGTTGTGTGGAGTCAATGAAGGGGCAGGGATGGCTGGGGGAGGAGAGGTGATGGCAGTGCCCCCTATCGCGATAATTTTTCATCACCCCAATTACATCGCTGAGCGCCGTGTTGCCTGTGTGCAGCGCTGGGATCCTGGCGATGGGGGAGGGGGGACACACACACACATAAATAAAGATAAAATGAGGTGCCCCCACCACTGCTGTCCTACACACTATTCCCCCTCATTCCCTCTGTGCTGATGGAGTCAGAGTTCGAATGAAGGCTAAATCTTTCCCAGATAAAAAAAAAAAGCCGGCAGAAACCCGAGGGACCGATGCTTCGTTCGTGCATGCGTGTGTGTGTGTGTGTTGGGCGGAATGCGGGTGTGTGTCCAGCGGCGGCCGGAATCGTGCACAGAGGTCCGATTCGTCAAGAACGTGCAGATGCTCGTGGGCCTCGTCAGGCCATGTGTAAACGCACCTCGACTTGCACTGCGTAGGTTAGGCGTAGTTTATCTCTGCTTTTATAAATCGCTTTAAATCAACGACGTCACGTAATTTGCAGCAGGTCCGTTTCGGGAAACCGCTTCCGTGGGGCTCTTCGGCAGTATCGCTCGGGCCCCGGGGTCGAAGGTTATCGGCGTTCCGGCGATCGAGCGGAGTCTTCGTTCCCGCGGCCTCGAATTTGAGCGGATTTCCGGAAGACCCCGAAAAATTCGCCTCGGTTCCGCTTTACTCCGAGCTCCCCGGCCGCGTTCGGGAGGTGTGTTTGATGGCTGCGCGCCTGAACGCTGCACATGCGGACCTGTCCTGCCTCTGATAAACCGCTACGGCTGGCAGCATCGCCGATGTACACGGCGTGTGCTCATCCTGGCGTGCGCGTCTGTGTTTGAACACGCACGCACACACGCGCGCACCCCCGCACCGGTTTTCCAACTTTGCTGCCTCCCTCCTTAATCGCTCTCCGAACTAAATAAGGGGCGGGGGTGTTTGCGACACGAATATTGACGGCGATCGGCGGCGCCGTTAACAGCTGCCGCGGCTCCGGGGCCACGCATCATTAGGGGCTGAGAAATCTGCCCAAACCCTGAGCCGCCGCAGCCGGCTAATGAAAGGAATGCAGTCACAGATCTCATTTTTCAGCCAATTCTTGTGTAAACTGGAAATTTTCCAGCGTGCGCCCCGTGGACCGAGGGGCCCCATAAATCAGCCGGAGCCCGGCACCTCCGGCGCAGGAGCCGTACCGCCGTACTTATCTCCGCGTTGTCGTCGAGCTCTCGGGTGACTCGCACGGTTACGCGCGGCTGCAACTTCACCTGCTCAGGTGAGCGCTGGCGTCCCGGAGCAATTCCGGTCAAGTACGAGAGCGGGCGCTTCCTGGGACTCGAACCGACGACGCTCTCATCGCGGGCCCGGCGCCGCCCGCTGCCGCGCGTGTCGGGTCGAGGCGGCGATCTGCTCCGGCCGGAGGGCGCGGAGCCCCCGGCACGCAGCCGGACCCCTTTTCTCACCAGACTCTCTCTCCGGCTCCCACCCCCACTCCCACCTCCACCTCCACCTCCACCTCCACCCCCACCCTCATCGAACCCACTCCTCCAAACATCTCTCCCCCGCTCTGGGTGATGCAGGCAGCGATGCCTGCCTTCAAGGCACTGAAATGGGTCATTTTTTAATTAAATACAATATTAATTACTGCGAGCACCATTAACGATATGTGAGATTTGACTAATTAGTGTAATAGTTTTGGAGTCACGCTCATTAAATATGAAAATTACGGCGGGAGAAAGGATTGGTTCCGTGATCAATCTTGTATGGACAGAAAGGAAATGATTTAGAGAATAGCTTTCATTGTACAATTAACTCCATTACAACCCGCCTGACAAGAATAAAGAGAGCTGGGAATTTTGCTCCGTGTTGGAGGTCCTGGGATGCGACGCTTTACGCCGGATGGTTTTAGCAGTCACGTATTCACCAAAGCGCGCATTTTTCTTGACGAACATTCATCTCGCCGTTAAATCCGGAAGGACTGAGCCCTATTGCAATGCGCATCGCTTCTCCCGCCTTCCCTTTGGGGTTTCCCTCCGCAGGGTGGGCTGCTGGTGTGGCGTTTAACGCGGCCCTGTTTTCACCCAAAGGTCGCAGGTTCGAATCTCACCTCCGCCTCTAGTACCCGTTATTCATCGGCGATGATCTCAAGGCGATAGTGCAGGAACATTTACACCTTACATGAACTTAAAAGATGACGGGCGAAGCGAGCCTGAAACAAGTGAGTTTTAAGATTTTTTTTTAAAATGTGGACAGAGATTCAGCAGTTCTGAGTGACGGGGAGGTCGTTCCACCACAAACTACCCTAAACTACCCAGCTGTATAAACGGGTAAATAACTGCAAGTAGATTAAAAATTGTAAGGCCCATTTTCGAGAAAGGCACCAGATTAACAAACATTTTTCACCAACGGCAGCGTTCAGCAACTGAAGAGCAAATTCGGCCCCCAGAAGGTTCTCGTTAAAATGCTTTTGTGATACAGCTGTGTTTCAAAAAAAGCTGAGACTTTACAGAGCATTTTGCAAACTTACATGTACATTTATTCATTTAGCAGACACTTTTTCTCCCGATCGACGTTCATCTCATAGAAAATACAATGTGTGAGTCACAGTAGGAGGAAGAGATACTTTAACAGAATATCCACGATTCCTGATCACCTTCCCAATTATTATTTTTTAAAAACATTTACATTACATTACAAGAGTAGCTGTGTGAAAGTTTATCCGTTATTCATCAGTCATGATCTCAAGGTGATAGTGCAGGAACATTTACACCTTACATGAACTTAAGAGATGATGGGCGAAGCGAGTCTGGAAGAGGTGAGTTTTAAGATTTTTTTAAAATGTGGACAGAGATTCAGCATTTCTGAGTGACAGGGGGAGGTCGTTCCACCACAATGGAGCCAGAACCGAGAACCTTCCTGCTTTTGTTTCGGAACCTGTCGTGCGCGGGACCACCGAGCGGACAGAGGTGCGGGAGCGTAGCGGTCTGTAGCCACTTTTTCTGAGCCGTAAAGACAAAAATTTGGCGGGATCGATAGGAAACAAAGAAGGTCTTTCGCCTGTTATTGCTCTGCACCCGACGCACACCCCAAATTCCAAACAATAAAGGAAACGGGAGCGCGCCGCGCTCGGCCTCCTACCGACAAGGGCGAAATGCGAACTCGCAGGCTGCGAACGGGACTGAAACGATTCAGCACCACCTTCGCGAGGATGCTCCGCGATGCTGCTGGGACAAAACACAATTTGCAGCCTCCGTGCCGAAACTGCATTGTCCCTCTGAAAGTGGGCCAGATGTGCTTCTTTAACGAAATGGAATACGGTTTCTATGACGTATGACATGTGATACGATCGGGAGCCGCTTTGACGGCCGCAGACTTTCCGTCTTCCCGCTTATTTCTACTGCCTGGAAATGTCACCGCCACCGAACATCGTCTCTCCGACAGCATCCCACTTTGTCGGTACAGCAGAGTAAGTCCTGGACTTCGGAACTTTCAGGCTCGACCAGTAACGTGTTCCGCGGCACTCGGTTATTTAGGGGAGGAGGGATAATAAGGAGAGATAAACGAGGTGAGAAAATGACAAGGATTAGTGGTGCTTTTGGCAGCAATTATTCAGACTTCAGAATGAATTACCGCAGCGCTACCATATTTTGCACTTTTTTTTGCATAAGGTAACAGATTTCGTTGTGTGGGCTTGCGGTCGGGTTTCCGGCCCCCTTTCCCGTTGCCGGAAATTGCTCCGACTGCATTTTCCGTACGGTGCCCGACAGTCGGGGGTATTGCCGCACCCGGGCTCTCGTCACGACACAGCTGAGGACCTCGCTGAAATGATGTGCGTGTGTGTGTGACGAAGCCAACGGTTCTGTTCCCCCATCTCACCTTCTTGGCGCCTCAGAGCGAAACCCATGGGACGTAGCGGGGCGCAGGAGTGACGATGGTGCGAGAGGATTCGGAAGGATCTCGGCGCTGTCCGTTCAGCACCGCCACCGTCGCCGCGAACCGCCGACTTTTCCCTCCCGTCTTTCCGTCGTGCCTCTCGGAGGTGGGGGTTGTTTACAATGACAAGCGCGCCCATGGTGGAATGGGACACGCGCTCAGCACGATCACTGTTTAGACTGCGGCACACTCCGTGTAGCCGCGAGGTCATTAAACCGGGGCGGCCCGCCAGGACGCGGCGCCACGATGTGTGTTCACGCGCTATCAGGTGCTCCCAAACGCTTAGCTAAACAGCTTCGGGGGCGGGGGGGGGGCGAGGGCACCGCGCCGCGCCGCCGTGTGCTGCAGAGGTGTGTTTGGATTGCCTATTAATGAATATCGGGGGGAGGTGAAGGGCGGGTGGCGACGGGTGTTGGCGGCCCGTGGAATTTGGCACGGGTTCGGAGCGCGCCGGCTCCGCATTTGAATGCAACTAAAGCTGTGAAAATAAATGTGTTTACCGAGCATCCGTCTTGTTCAGGTGCTCCATCATATTTGGAAAGATCATTCTGGTTCATAAAGGAGACAAATGGGCACAAACGGCGGCCGGCGCATTTACTGGGCCGCTTTGGCGGTAACATTTCCATTCAAGCAGTTTGTGTCCCCTAATGGCTGACTGACACTTTTTTGACGGCGCGGTCCCAGGAAACACGGAGGAAAAGCACCCTCTTCGTCGCACGAGCAATTATGCTCGGCATCATCTCCGTGGTGCAAATCTGGCCTGTGAAATTCCTGTTCTCGAGGCCCCTACTAAGGTCCTGTCACTAAGGATGAGGATGGAAGATGGATGGATAAGGATGGAGAATGGGTGGGTGAGGATGGACGGATGAGGATGGAGGAAGGATGATGAGGATGGACGGATGAGGATGGAGTATGGACGGATGAGGACAAATGGATGAGGATGGAGGAAGGATGATGAGGATGGACGAATGAGGATGGAGGAAGGATGATGAGGATGGACGGATGAGGATGGAGTATGGACGGATGAGGACAAATGGATGAGGATGGAGGAAGGATGATGAGGATGGACGAATGAGGACAAACGGATGAGGATGGACGAATGAGGATGGAGGAAGGATGATGAGGATGGACGGATGAGGACAAATGGATGAGGATGGAGGAAGGCTGATGAGGATGGATGGATGAGAAGAAACGGATGAGGATGGACAAATGAGGATGGAGGAAGGATGATGAGGATGGACGGATGAGGATGGAGTATGGACGGATGAGGACAAATGGATGAGGATGGAGGAAGGATGATGAGGATGGACGAATGAGGATGGAGGAAGGATGATGAGGATGGACGGATGAGGACAAATGGATGAGGATGAAGGAAGGATGATGAGGATGGATGGATGAGGACAAACGGATGAGGATGGAGGAAGGATGATGAGAATGGATGGATGAGGACAAACGGATGAGGATGGAGGAAGGATGATGAGGATGGACGGATGAGGATGGAGTATGGACGGATGAGGACATATGGATGAGGATGGAGGAAGGATGAAAAGGATGGATGGATGAGGACAAATGGATGAGGATGGAGGCTGGATGATGAGGATGGATGGATGAGGACAAACGGATGAGGATGGACGAATGAGGATGGAGGAAGGATGATGAGGATGGACGGATGAGGATGGAGTATGGACGGATGAGGACAAATGGATGAGGATGGAGGCTGGATGATGAGGATGGATGGATGAGGACAAATGGATGAGGATGGAGGCTGGATGATGAGGATGGATGGATGAGGACAAACGGATGAGGATGGACGAATGAGGATGGAGGAAGGATGATGAGGATGGATGGATGAGGACAAACGGATGAGGATGGACAAATGAGGATGGAGGAAGGATGATGAGGATGGACGGATGAGGATGGAGTATGGACGGATGAGGACAAATGGATGAGGATGGAGGAAGGATGGATGAGGACAAACGGATGAGGATGGACGAATGAGGATGGAGGAAGGATGATGAGGATGGACGGATGAGGATGGAGTATGGACGGATGAGGACAAATGGATGAGGATGGAGGATGGATGATGAGGATGGATGGATGAGGACAAACGGATGAGGATGGACGAATGAGGATGGAGGAAGGATGATGAGGATGGACGGATGAGGATGGAGTATGGACCGATGAGGACAAATGGATGAGGATGGAGGCTGGATGATGAGGATGGATGGATGAGGACAAATGGATGAGGATGGAGGCTGGATGATGAGGATGGATGGATGAGGACAAATGGATGAGGATGGAGGCTGGATGATGAGGATGGATGGATGAGGACAAACGGATGAGGATGGACGAATGAGGATGGAGGAAGGATGATGAGGATGGACGGATGAGGATGGAGTATGGACCGATGAGGACAAATGGATGAGGATGGAGGCTGGATGATGAGGATGGATGGATGAGGACAAATGGATGAGGATGGAGGCTGGATGATGAGGATGGATGGATGAGGACAAATGGATGAGGATGGACGAATGAGGATGGACGGATGAGGATGGAGTATGGACCGATGAGGACAAATGGATGAGGATGGAGGCTGGATGATGAGGATGGATGGATGAGGACAAACGGATGAGGATGGAGGAAGGATGATGAGGATGGATGGATGAGGACATATGGATGAGGATGGAGGAAGGATGATGAGGATGGATGGATGAGGACAAACGGATGAGGATGGACGAATGAGGATGGAGGAAGGATGATGAGGATTAATGAATGAGGATGGAGTATGGACGGATGAGGACAAATGGATGAGGATGGAGGATGGATGATGAGGATGGATGGATGAGGACAAATGGATGAGGATGGAGGCTGGATGATGAGGATGGATGAATGAGGACAAACGGATGAAGATGGACGAATGAGGATGGAGGAAGGATGATGAGGATGGACGGATGAGGATGGAGAGGATGATGAGGATGAGGACAAATGGATGAGGATGGAGGAAGGATGATGAGAATGGACGAATGAGGACAAACGGATGAGGATGGAGGAAGGATGGTGAGGATGGACGGATGAGGATGGAGTATGGACGGATGAGGACAAATGGATGAGGATGGAGGATGGACGAATGAGGATGGAGGAAGGATGATGAGGATGGACGGATGAGGACAAACGGATGAGGTTGGACGAATGAAGATGGAGGAAGGATGATGAGGATGGACGGATGAGGATGGAGTATGGACGAATGAGGACAAACGGATGAGGATGGACGAATGAGGATGGAGGAAGGATGATGAGGATGGATGGATGAGGATGGAGTATGGACGGATGAGGACAATTGGATGAGGATGGAGGATGGACGATGAGGATGGACGGATAAGCTCTGCTTTCGCAACAGCTCGTGTGGTAAGATGCCTCGTCCGCTTGGGGTACGAATGAAACGAAAGGCTTTTTCTTTCCCGCCACCTGAGCGATAACGGTAACGGTCGGTCACGGACGACGACGCCCATCCTCCGCGCGACTCCTTCCTTTGTCGAGCAACGGTTCGGTTGAGGTCATTCCCACCAGCAGAAAGTGCTCACGCAGCCGGGGGGGGGGGGGGGGGGGGGTGGATGACCTCTCATCGACCCAGCGGTTCCGAGCTGCTCTGCGTCCCGCCGCACCCTGCACCACCGCCGCGCTCATCATCTCAGCCCAATCCGCTCAACACGTTTAAATACCTCTTACGTGTTTGTCTATTTATTCGCTTAATTATTCTACTTCATTTATTTCCACCCATTTATTTCTTTTCCGATGTATGACGAATGACCCAGCGTAAGTAGTAAGTCACCCCGGTAACTGATGACACTACATAGAGTTCGTCGGAAGTCGCTTTGGAGAAAATTAATAAAATTAAATAAAATAATGTAAATGCAAATGTCCCTGCCTATTTGTGTATTCGGTTACCCGTGTGTGTGCGGAGTCTCCTGTGCTCTGCCGCAGCTAAAAGGAATTTCCCTCTGGGTTCATAAAGTTTCTTTCCTTCGCTCATCCATTCAAATACAAGTTGAAATCAAACCGACAGACTGACCCTCAAGGACCCGACTTATGAATTCCTCTTCCAAACAGTTCGTAAGTCGAGATGGAAATAACGCACGGAGGTTCTTCTCCCCCGAAATGAATAAACCTGCAAAATTCTGTATCATATTTCTGCTGCGACCATTTCCCTCCAATATTTCGAGCGGAGCATTTAAAATGTGACGCGCATTATTCACGCCCTTGCGAATCGAGCGCGACTGACGGCATTTTCGTAAATACAAACAATTCCTCCTACATATATGCAATAAATGTATCTCTTGCCCTGTTGAGAACCACCCCGACATATTATTTTAATGTTAACCTCTAGACTTCATGCCAAACAGCCAATACTTTATCACGCTTTATTTTATTTCTTTTTTTTTTTTTTTTTTATTTTATAGGCCTCTGTCTCCTTTAAATGATTGCACCTGTTTTGATCTGATTAATTTTGTGGTAGCGCAAACAATTACTTTTCATCTTTATCAGTTCAAGCAATCATTCCTGTTTATGGGAATCATTTATTACAAGCGGACAGCTACCTGTTTATTAGAATTTAAAGCAGCCTATCGCCACGGCGATCTCCCATGCGCTATATTTACATTTCAACTTCAGCTAAACAGGCATGACAAACACACGTAGCGGCGGCCGGTCCGCACTTCATTTTCATAATGCCTCCCCCAGCCAGACGACTGCAAGTTGCGCCCAAAGTTATCTGCGCTCCCGCAGGGGTCTTCCCGGGGCCCCGCCGACCGGAGAGCACCTTTTCCGCCTTTTCGAGGCAGCGTCCATCATTTTGGGCCTCGGTCGGACAGCGAAGCCCCGCGAGCCGCAGCCTGGCAAGGATGTTTGCGTGGGAGAAGTGGTGGGGTGGGGGGGTCCTCCGTGAGCGCGAACGTACTTTCGCGCGTCCCCTCCGGGGCCGTGTTCGACGACTCGGCAGCTCTTAATTTCTCCAGACTGGACGCGGAGCGCGCAGGGGGTTGAATGGCGGATATGCGGAGCGTGGGGCGTGGCGGGGGCTCCTTGGTTTGTGGAGGGTGGGGGCGTCTAGAGGACACGGGTGTCAGACGCTGCACCCACAGAACTAGGGGCGACTCCAGATTTCAGGCCACCTCAAGGTGCTGCTAGGACTCGGAGGGCGAGGGGGACATCGCCGAGCGCGCTCGACTTGGGGGGCTGCGGATGCGTTCCGGCCCAAACGCGGGAATCCGAAGTAGAGCCTCTGCGCTCGGCGTGCGGGACGGCGGCACTGCGGGACTCAGATGTCCCGGGGCATTTTGGGAAGGGAGAACAGCTGCTCGCTAGGAGGACACGGTCACTAGAGATGACCGGGCAGGATGACCCGGGTACAAGAGAACGCCATGGTGTACAGCTCACCCGCGGAGCCCTTTCCTGACCACCGAGAGCGCTGTTCTTTCCGCCGCAATATGTGTGCGACCACTCGTGTTGCCTCCTGCCAGCCCAGGGTTGCACAAGGTCTACCCCTTTAATTTGAAGAATATCTCAAGGAATTTTAATTAATTTTCCACTCTTAGCTGCTGAATTTGCGTTAATTTTCCCCCCAAGGACTTTTATAAATTTCATCATTAATAAAATCAGACATTCAATTAGTCCCAAAATCCAGATTGCCAACTGTTTCATAACAGTCTCCCTAAGATTTTCTTTTTTACTTTATAAGGTGGGGGGGACGGGTTGGGGGGAGGGGTAGGTTAAAACTAATTTCATTAATCTAATTGTCATCACTTCAAACCATCTCTTAATTAGTACAAATTAATATGATTAATCAAAATAATGACAAAAACTCATTCAATTACAGGTTTTCAATGGCAAGTGGATGTGTTAGGGGTGATAGGAATATAAAAAATGGGGGCGGGAGGTAGAGCCGCTTTTCCTGTTGGGGATACGTCCTGATTATTATAATAAATGACAGGTTATCAATCAAGCGGCACTTTTAATAAAATTGGGCTAAAACGCGCTTGGGGGGGGGTGGCCACAGTCTCCGGCTCATTTTTGTTTTCTTTTATTATTTTCGCTGTAGCCTGTCCTTCAATCAAACCCGCTTCCCTTCTGGGGATGAAGAATTGAGGCTCGACTCGGAGATCAAGGACTTTCTGCTGATCCCTGCCAATTCTGTTTTGTAACTCTGTTGGGGAAAATGTGGTAATTACGGTGCTCTCTGGTATCAGAGCTCTTTTTGGAAAATGAACTCATTTAATATAAAGTTTGCAAACGCCGAATTTTGCGCATTCCCTGGAAAAGGGAAAGTGGTGGAGTGGCTGTAGTGTCACAGTCTTGTGGGATTGCAGGAATGCGCTTTCCTTCACTTGTGCTCGTGTGCGTGGTGGGTAGTGTGGTGATAGCGTGATGGGTAGTATGATGGGTAGCATGGTGTTAGTGTGACTGGTAGCGTGATGGTAGCGTGGTGTTAATGTGATGGGTAGTGTGATGGATATCGTGATGGGTAACGTGGTGTTTGTGTGATGGGTAGTGTGATCGGTAGAGTGATGGGTAGCATGGTGTTAGTGTGATGGGTAGCGTGGTGTTAGTGTGATGGGTACTGTGATGGGTATCGTGATGGGTAACGTGGTGTTAGTGTGATGGATAGCGTGATGGGTAGAGTGATGGGTAGCGTGATGGGTCGCTTGATGGGTAGCATGGTGTCAGTGTGATGGGTAGCGTGATGTTAGTGTGATGGATAGCGTGATGGGTAGCAGTGGTCTTAGTGTGATGGATTCTGTGATGGGTAGTGTGAAGGGTCGTATGATGGATATCATGGTGTTAGTGTCATGGGTAGTGTGATGGGAAGCGTGGTGTTAGTGTGATGGGAAGCGTGGTGTTAGTGTGATGGGAAGCGTGGTGTTAGTGTGATGAGTAGGGAGGTGTTAGTGTGATGGGTAGCGCAATGGGTAGCGTGATGTTAGTGTGATGGGTAGCGTGGTGTTAGTGTGATGGATAGCGTGATGAGTAGTGTGGTGTTAGTGTGATGGGTATTGTGATGGGTATCGTGAGGGATCATGTGATGGGTAGCATGAGGGATCACATGGTGTTAGTGTGATGGATAGCGTGATGGGTAGCGTGGTGTTAGTGTGATGGGTATCGTGAGGGATCATGTGATGGGTAGCGTGAGGGATCGCATGGTGTTAGTGTGATGGATAGCGTGATGGGTAGAGTGATGGGTAGCATGGTGTTAGTGTGATGGGTAACGGCGTTAGTGTGATGGGTAGTGTGATGGGTAGCATGGTGTTAGTGTGATGGGTAGCATGGTGTTAGTGTGATGGGTAACGGCGTTAGTGTGATGGGTAGCATGGTGTTAGTGTGATGGGTAGCATGGTGTTAGTGTGATGGGTAGCGGCGTTAGTGTGATGGGTAGCATGGTGTTAGTGTGATGGGTAGCGGCGTTAGTGTGATGGGTTGAGTGATGGGTAGCATGGTGTTAGTGTGATGGGTAGCGTGATGGGTAGCATGGTGTTAGTGTGATGGGTTGAGTGATGGGTAGCGTGGTATTAGTGTGATGGGTAGCATGGTGTTAGTGTGATGGGTAGCATGGTGTTAGTGTGATGGGTTGAGTGATGGGTAGCGTGGTATTAGTGTGATGGGTAGCATGGTGTTAGTGTGATGGGTAGCGGCGTTAGTGTGATGGGTAGTGTGATGGGTAGCATGGTGTTAGTGTGATGGGTAACGGCGTTAGTGTGATGGGTAGCATGGTGTTAGTGTGATGGGTAGCGGCGTTAGTGTGATGGGTAGCGTGATGGGTAGCATGGTGTTAGTGTGATGGGTAGCGGCGTTAGTGTGATGGGTTGAGTGATGGGTAGCATGGTGTTAGTGTGATGGGTAGCGTGATGGGTAGCATGGTGTTAGTGTGATGGGTTGAGTGATGGGTAGCGTGGTATTAGTGTGATGGGTAGCATGGTGTTAGTGTGATGGGTAGCGGCGTTAGTGTGATGGGTTGAGTGATGGGTAGCATGGTGTTAGTGTGATGGGTAGCGTGATGGGTAGCGTGGTATTAGTGTGATGGGTAGCATGGTGTTAGTGTGATGGGTAGCGGCGTTAGTGTGATGGGTAGCATGGTGTTAGTGTGATGGGTAACGGCGTTAGTGTGATGGGTAGCATGGTGTTAGTGTGATGGGTAGCGGCGTTAGTGTGATGGGTTGAGTGATGGGTAGCATGGTGTTAGTGTGATGGGTAGCGTGATGGGTAGCATGGTGTTAGTGTGATGGGTTGAGTGATGGGTAGCGTGGTATTAGTGTGATGGGTAGCATGGTGTTAGTGTGATGGGTAGCATGGTGTTAGTGTGATGGGTTGAGTGATGGGTAGCGTGGTATTAGTGTGATGGGTAGCGTGGTATTAGTGTGATGGGTAGCATGGTGTTAGTGTGATGGGTAGCGGCGTTAGTGTGATGGGTAGTGTGATGGGTAGCATGGTGTTAGTGTGATGGGTAACGGCGTTAGTGTGATGGGTAGCATGGTGTTAGTGTGATGGGTAGCGGCGTTAGTGTGATGGGTAGCGTGATGGGTAGCATGGTGTTAGTGTGATGGGTAGCGTGATGGGTAGCATGGTGTTAGTGTGATGGGTTGAGTGATGGGTAGCGTGGTATTAGTGTGATGGGTAGCATGGTGTTAGTGTGATGGGTAGCGGCGTTAGTGTGATGGGTTGAGTGATGGGTAGCATGGTGTTAGTGTGATGGGTAGCGTGATGGGTAGCGTGGTATTAGTGTGATGGGTAGCATGGTGTTAGTGTGATGGGTAGCATGGTGTTAGTGTGATGGGTAGCGGCGTTAGTGTGATGGGTAGCATGGTGTTAGTGTGATGGGTAACGGCGTTAGTGTGATGGGTAGCATGGTGTTAGTGTGATGGGTAGCGGCGTTAGTGTGATGGGTAGCGTGATGGGTAGCATGGTGTTAGTGTGATGGGTAGCATGGTGTTAGTGTGATGGGTAACGGCGTTAGTGTGATGGGTAGCATGGTGTTAGTGTGATGGGTAGCATGGTGTTAGTGTGATGGGTAACGGCGTTAGTGTGATGGGTAGCATGGTGTTAGTGTGATGGGTAGCGGCGTTAGTGTGATGGGTAGCGTGATGGGTAGCATGGTGTTAGTGTGATGGGTAGCGGCGTTAGTGTGATGGGTTGAGTGATGGGTAGCATGGTGTTAGTGTGATGGGTAGCGTGATGGGTAGCATGGTGTTAGTGTGATGGGTTGAGTGATGGGTAGCATGGTGTTAGTGTGATGGGTAGCGTGATGGGTAGCATGGTGTTAGTGTGATGGGTTGAGTGATGGGTAGCGTGGTATTAGTGTGATGGGTAGCATGGTGTTAGTGTGATGGGTAGCATGGTGTTAGTGTGATGGGTTGAGTGATGGGTAGCGTGGTATTAGTGTGATGGGTAGCATGGTGTTAGTGTGATGGGTAACGGCGTTAGTGTGATGGGTAGTGTGATGGGTAGCATGGTGTTAGTGTGATGGGTAACGGCGTTAGTGTGATGGGTAGCATGGTGTTAGTGTGATGGGTAGCGGCGTTAGTGTGATGGGTAGCGTGATGGGTAGCATGGTGTTAGTGTGATGGGTAGCGGCGTTAGTGTGATGGGTTGAGTGATGGGTAGCATGGTGTTAGTGTGATGGGTAGCGTGATGGGTAGCATGGTGTTAGTGTGATGGGTTGAGTGATGGGTAGCGTGGTATTAGTGTGATGGGTAGCATGGTGTTAGTGTGATGGGTAGCGGCGTTAGTGTGATGGGTTGAGTGATGGGTAGCATGGTGTTAGTGTGATGGGTAGCGTGATGGGTAGCGTGGTATTAGTGTGATGGGTAGCATGGTGTTAGTGTGATGGGTAGCGGCGTTAGTGTGATGGGTAGCATGGTGTTAGTGTGATGGGTAACGGCGTTAGTGTGATGGGTAGCATGGTGTTAGTGTGATGGGTAGCGGCGTTAGTGTGATGGGTTGAGTGATGGGTAGCATGGTGTTAGTGTGATGGGTAGCGTGATGGGTAGCATGGTGTTAGTGTGATGGGTTGAGTGATGGGTAGCATGGTGTTAGTGTGATGGGTAGCGTGATGGGTAGCATGGTGTTAGTGTGATGGGTTGAGTGATGGGTAGCGTGGTATTAGTGTGATGGGTAGCATGGTGTTAGTGTGATGGGTAGCATGGTGTTAGTGTGATGGGTTGAGTGATGGGTAGCGTGGTATTAGTGTGATGGGTAGCATGGTGTTAGTGTGATGGGTAGCGGCGTTAGTGTGATGGGTAGTGTGATGGGTAGCATGGTGTTAGTGTGATGGGTAACGGCGTTAGTGTGATGGGTAGCATGGTGTTAGTGTGATGGGTAGCGGCGTTAGTGTGATGGGTAGCGTGATGGGTAGCATGGTGTTAGTGTGATGGGTAGCGTGATGGGTAGCATGGTGTTAGTGTGATGGGTTGAGTGATGGGTAGCGTGGTATTAGTGTGATGGGTAGCATGGTGTTAGTGTGATGGGTAGCGGCGTTAGTGTGATGGGTTGAGTGATGGGTAGCATGGTGTTAGTGTGATGGGTAGCGTGATGGGTAGCGTGGTATTAGTGTGATGGGTAGCATGGTGTTAGTGTGATGGGTAGCATGGTGTTAGTGTGATGGGTAGCGGCGTTAGTGTGATGGGTAGCATGGTGTTAGTGTGATGGGTAACGGCGTTAGTGTGATGGGTAGCATGGTGTTAGTGTGATGGGTAGCGGCGTTAGTGTGATGGGTAGCGTGATGGGTAGCATGGTGTTAGTGTGATGGGTAGCATGGTGTTAGTGTGATGGGTAACGGCGTTAGTGTGATGGGTAGCATGGTGTTAGTGTGATGGGTAACGGCGTTAGTGTGATGGGTAGCATGGTGTTAGTGTGATGGGTAGCGGCGTTAGTGTGATGGGTAGCATGGTGTTAGTGTGATGGGTAACGGCGTTAGTGTGATGGGTAGCGTGATGGGTAGCATGGTGTTAGTGTGATGGGTAGCGGCGTTAGTGTGATGGGTAGCGGCGTTAGTGTGATGGGTAGCGGCGTTAGTGTGATGGGTAGCATGGTGTTAGTGTGATGGGTAACGGCGTTAGTGTGATGGGTAGCATGGTGTTAGTGTGATGGGTAGCGGCGTTAGTGTGATGGGTAGTGTGATGGGTAGCATGGTGTTAGTGTGATGGGTAACGGCGTTAGTGTGATGGGTAGCATGGTGTTAGTGTGATGGGTAGCGGCGTTAGTGTGATGGGTAGTGTGATGGGTAGCATGGTGTTAGTGTGATGGGTAGCATGGTGTTAGTGTGATGGGTAACGGCGTTAGTGTGATGGGTAGCATGGTGTTAGTGTGATGGGTAGCGGCGTTAGTGTGATGGGTAGCGTGATGGGTAGCATGGTGTTAGTGTGATGGGTAGCGGCGTTAGTGTGATGGGTAGCGGCGTTAGTGTGATGGGTAGCGGCGTTAGTGTGATGGGTTGAGTGATGGGTAGCGTGGTGTTAGCGTGATGGGTAGCGTGATGGGTAGCGTGAGGGAACATGTGATGGGTAGCGTGAGGGATCGCATGGTGTTGGTGTGATGGGTAGCGTGACGGGTAGCGTGATGGGTAGTGTGAAGGGTCGTATGATGGATATCATGGTGTTAGTGTGATGGGTAGCGGGATGGGTAGCGTGGTAGTCGAGACAGGACTGTGGAGACACACACCTCTGTTTCCTGCCGGCGCAACCCTTTCGCGGCGACTCCGTTTCCGCACTTGCTCACACTGATACCCCGTCTGTTCCGGCGCGCAGCAGGGCTCTGGGCTCAGATGAGCACGGGAGCAGAAACGTGTCACCGTTTGTCACAAGGCTCCGTCACACAGCCCGAGCAGCAGGTGCACCCCTGGGGCACCGAGGCGTGTGTGTGAGAGTGAGCGAGAGAAACGGGACGCGCCGCAAAGTTCTCGGCACAACGTTGCTTCCCTGTCCGCCCCTCCGGACGAGGACAATGGAGACGGGCTCCGACGGTCACAATGAGGTGGCGGCGGTACGAGGGCCAGCTTTACCACGTTACCTCCTCCATCTGTCCCGCGCTCCCTGGGGACCTCATCCGTGCGGAGGCGCTTTCGCCTCGGCTCCGTATTTTCACCGCAAAGAAATCTCGGTTCACGAGCGCTTCACCTTTCGTTTACTCGTATCGCAGATGCCCTTCTCCCGAGCCAATCGGAGCGTTCCGCTGCCTGCGCTGATTTACCCGGTTGAACACCTGGCCGGCTCGTTTTTACTGCAGCGATTCAGGGTAAGAGCCTTGAGTAACGGGACCGCAAGCCAGATCTTGTGAGTCCAAAGGCAGTGGCTCTGACCATTTATTTATTTATTTATTTATTTAGCGGGGCGCAGTGGCACAGTGGGTTGGACCGGGTCCTGTTCTTCAATGGGTCTGGAGTTCGAGTCCCGCTTGGGGTGCCTTGCGACGGACTGGCGTCCCGTCCTCGGTGGGTCCCCTCCCCCCCGGCCTTACGCCCTGTGTTGCTTGGTTAGGCTCCGGTTCCCTGTGACCCCATCTGGGACAAGCGGATCTGAAAATGGGTGTGTGTGTATTTATTTATTAATCTATCCATCTATGTGACACAAGCTGAGGTTCAACTCAGAGTGAACAAAAGTGCTTTCCATCAGCAAACACTGAGCTACGGACCCCAGCGTGTGATTCTCAATGTACCGTCAGGTGGTCCGGCGCAATCGTTTTTGTCACCGTATCTTAGACCAGAACCCAAGACCAGAGCGGACGGGTTTTTTTTTTCGTTTCGTGAAAGTTCGAGGAGCAGATAGGAGAGAGAGCAGGATCACCAGATTGTGCTTCCGGATCGGTGTCGCTCCAGCCTCCCTGTCATCTCCTCACAGAAGCGTGCGTTCTCTAAGGCTATGGCTGCTTTGCAAATATAACGTGTGTGTGTGTGCGCGCGCCCTGTGGGCTTTTCGAGTTGCACCCCTTCAGGAATGAGAGGAGCACCGGAGTGCGTTTGCTGGGGTACCACTTAGCCCTGGAAAGCAGTCCTCGGGCTACGGTGCCACGCGATGGCAGTCACGCAGCTCGATTGCCCTCAAATCTATTAATTAGCAGGGATGTGGGGGGTTGGGGGGGGACTTGGTGCTTGGAGAGGGATCGCAGAGGTTAGGGGTTCGGGGGCGGCCGCAGCATCGGCATCGGCATCGGCATCAGCATCAGCATCAGCATCAGCATCAGCGGGGTGTTTATGAGGACTGACGTCCCGCACCCAGGCGACAGGCCAAGCGGTGCGTAACGCAGGAGTAAACTCAGCACTCCTCATATTCGCCGCTAAAGTGAAGCCAATTTACAAGCGCTCAGGTTTAGGATCACCGCTGGAATACGACCCGCCCGGTAATCTCCCGCAGATTCTCCTTTGTGTCTGGCATTACTGCCGAAATAAATAACCTTTCGCCGCAATCGGTTTGGGGATCTTCACTTAAATTATCACCCTGCAGATAGCTCACTCACGATCTGCTTCTATATCCATTAACTATCCGGGCAAGTGATTTATCGTTGGGGGGAAGGAAAAAGGAGAGGAGAAAGGGGTAAAGGGAGTGGCTGATGCAGTGAGACAACCGTGCCCTCTAGTGGCCGCGGGTCAGAAGTGCAACCGCGGGAGGGGGGCGTGGCTCCGGGGTAGGTGTTCCCGGTGCCAGAGCAGGTACCCTCCACGTCCGCCTCCCTCGCCGGCCTTTCCGGGAATACGACATCGACGTCCCGGCTGGCCGCGTCCCGCTTCTCCTTTAACGTGCCGTCGCAGCGGTCGCTTGGCTTGTCTCGCCCCGCGTCTCCCCGTCGCGCCGAAACGGGCCCCGACCCCTCGCCGTACCGAGAGCCCCGACCCCGCGCTCGGACGTGGCTCTCTCGCGCCGACCTACGGAAGATGCGAAGGCTTCTTCCCGCCGTCTCCCCCGCTTTGGCGCCCGGCGCTCCCCGCGCGAGCGTCGTCGCCCCTCCCCGGCGCAGCCTTGATGTGCGGTTACACGCTCCGCCGGCTCCCCCTCTGTGACAGACTGTTACTTCCTGGAGCGGAAACGGATTTGATTGTTAACATCTGGGCCATTACAATTGCAAACTAGGCCTCTGTACATCAATCAGGAAGTGATTTCAAAACAAAGAGAGCGTCCTCCAATCAATCCGTTGGGAAGCAGGGGCATTACATGCTCCTGTAATCCCGGCTAATTAGCAGGATAATGGGAATGAGATTTATGAATGTGCGGAGGAGCAGAGCGCGCTCAAATTAGCAGGGAAGCTGGCCAGAACTCCGCTGGTCCGCGAGAGGCTTCTTTGCACCGTTGTTTTTAATCAACTTCGTTTCGGCGGCGCCGCCGCGCCGCCTGCGGTGCATTGTGGGAAGCGGCGGGCGCGGGGCGAACGCTCGAGTTCAGGGCGGCGCAAAAGGTGCGCGGGACGCCCCGATTTTCCGTTGCTTTGATGCCCGCCGTTATGCAGACATTACATACGAATGACATGATTTATTTAGCTCACGCGTTTGTGCGAAGCAACTTAACGATTATTTAGCCGTTTGTGCAGCTGTGTAATTTTACTAGAGCAATTGAGAGTAAGTATCTTGCTCAAGGGTCCTGCAGCTGGAGGGAGAATCAAACCTGTGACCTTCAGGACCAAAGGCAGCAGCTCTGAGCGCCACGCTAGCAGCTGTCCCGGGTACGAGCGCCCGTTATCCATCTGCCCCACGGTGGCGCGTCAATGTCCGTTCGAGCGCTGCATTGTTTCAATACGTCGCCTCTCTGATGAGACGACGCCGCTTTCCCCCTCGAATTACAGCGATCGCACCTGCAATAACCGCGCCGATTTTAAGCATTAGACGTTGATCGCTGGAGATGGCCGGGGGTGGGGGAGCCGAAGAGGGCGGACATACGGCGGCTCCGCACGCGAATACACGCAGCGGTCCATTTCTCCGATCGTGGGCTTTGCTCGGGGTGTGCGAACGGCGGACCTCCGAGAGGGGCCGTCCGGACCGTGACCGGAAATGTGTTTGTCACAAAAGAGCGACAAGGCCGTCGCCGCATCCGCTCTTCAGACGGGCAGCGCCTTCTAGGCCTCTTGCCCTGGAAGCACGCGCTGTACTGTGCTCCTGGGACGGCGCCGCTCTCAGACAAGTTGGTCGGACGAGGGATCCGAGGAGGGAGGGCAGCGCGTCGGAGAAGCAGGCGGCGTCCTTCTTAGAGCCACCGTTTTAGGGCTCAAAGCACCCAGGCTTGCATCTCGTTTCATGCCGCGGCACCCCAGCGCAAGGTACTTACCCTCAATGGATAGAGGTAAAATGGCCCGGCTGCACAAATGGGCAAAGACGTAAAACCCTGCGAGCTGCTTTGGACAGAAGTGTCGGCTAAATGAATAAACGCGAGACGTAAATGTGACCCCTTGGAGCCGAAATGCGATCAGTTCGAACGCGACATAGATCCAAAGTATCGTTCTCGTTCCGCGCGCATCCCTCACGGTCCGCGGCTGCGGGAAGGTAGCGAGCGGTGGTGGAAAAAGAAAGAAAGAAAGAAAAAAAAACACTGCGGTGGATGTGTCAGAGCGGCTGAACTTCGGATCGGGACGCGAGAAGGAGCAGCACAGGTGTTCCTCTCACAGGAGACCGGACATGCGTCTGAGTTGAGGAGCCGTTGGTTAAAAAGTGACAGCGTTCCGACAGTCCCCCTTGCCCCCTCTTCACCTCTCGACGGGACCCGTCAGGCGCGCCTTTGCCCATGTGCTCCAGGCCCCCTGGTCCGTAGGAGGCTTGTTGGGTTCGTTCCGATGACGGGATGCAAATGAGCTCTTCGCCCCCCACCACCTGCAGCGCCTCATCACCTGCAGAGCCTTCAAATGGACATGGTGGACTAAGGTCAGCAGTGTCCCCTTCTGCATCTTCTCATGGGACATTGTGCTTTGGCAGATATTACCCACGTCCCATGCTGGTCTTAGACGTGCACCTATAATAAGAGACTGTCAGAATGCAATAATATCGCACAGTTCGGCGCCCGTTTCTTGCACTCCTCTATTATCTTTACTCGCTTCCTTTACCTCCTTTACCTGCCCGATTCAGTGCGTCTCGACGGGAGCGCGACACATTTCATTTTTAAATTGTCACGCTTATGTGTAGGGGGTGTGGGGGAGCAGTGGGTTTGGCCAGGTTCTGCTCTCCGGTGGGTCTGGGGTTCAATTCCTGCTTGGGGTGCCTTGCGATGGACTGGTGTCCCGTCCTGGGTGCATCCCCTCCCCCTCCAGCCCTGTGTTGCCAGCTTAGACTCCGAATTGTCACAACCCTGCTCGGGACAAGCGGTTCTAGACTGCGTGTGCATACACTTATCGATTCATATCATTTCCTGGAGCAGACTCAAGAAACTACAGACAGCAGCATGTAGCACAACTCCAAGCAGCACGAAGTTGAACGTTACCACCCACCCTCATGCGCCAGTCCTGTTAGCCTGTACAGCACCTGAACCGAACGGTGGATTTCAGCACACGCGTGATTCCGCTGCAAGGAAAGGACAGGCCATGTGACAGCGTGCCAATTAGGCGGATGGAAGCGTGGCCCCAAGATGTAGGGTTCAGTGGCATTCAGAGAACTACTTAATGGGCGGCTCCCATAATGCACTGCTGTTGATGCAGATGTGGAGCTGCAGCTGCTCTGACAGTGACTCTGGACAGAGGTGCCTTGATTAGGGCAAAGGGCTCGGCGAAAGCCTCCTGAAGGGGGGCGGTGGTGGTGCTGGGACTCCCATGGGTGCAGAAGGCAGGCAGGCTCCGGTGGGCGGGGCTCACCCCCCCCCGCCGCCACCATGGGTGAACCCCCCACCTGCCCCCAGCCGCAGAGCCTGCCTGACCTTGCCCCGCTCGGCGAGGACGTCTACTATTAAAGAGGCGCATTCTGATAAGGCTATTCCTTTTCTTTTAGCATCTCTTTAATGTCATCGCTGAAATATGAAGTCATTAGGCGATATTAAAACAGTGCTGACAAACTAATTAACAGAAGACATTATACGGGATGGGCTCGATTAATCCGCTTTAATGGCTCTTTTAAATGGGGGCTCCAATTAAAATTAATAAAGATTTACCGGCGATCGCGAGAAACTGCGCCAAGGAGGGCCTGTCTGAAGGGCAGCTTAAAGTCAGCACGCTTGATCCTTAAGTTTCCGTCCCTTTCATCCGTCTTCCGTCTCTGCCCCCGGACGGCCCGCGCCTCACGAGCATCGTGGAAATGTTGGCGCGGGGGACCGGCGCGTCCGTTGCGTCGCAGGACTCCTCGCGCTGCTCTCTGGGGTCTCACACTCGCGCCCTGGACTTCCCGCTTCTGCGCTGTGTTACGATGCCTCGCCCGTCCTGCCCGTCCCGCCTGTCCCGGGGCCCGGAACTCCGGCCGGCACCGGGAAACCCACAGCACCGGGTGGCAGGCCGCCCGAATTAATCATCCCGAACATCCTGGGCTCCCGGAAAGTCTGAAATTAATTAGTGCACCGGTATTAATTTGAGGCTTTTCCTCAGATGGATATCAGGTAAATGAATATGTACCCTTTGTGATGAAAATAATTAATTCCCATGTTCTCGGGGTAACTTGACACATCAAACCCCACGCACGGCTGTCTGCGACCCTCGTGCTTCCCATAATCCTTTTCACAGGGGGTCAGGGTCAGCGTGCAATTTTTCCTCCAACCTTCGGATTCCAATGCGTAGACCACGTCTGCTGGAGCACGCAGGGCAGGACAGCACAGGGCAGGGCAGGACAGCAGGGCAGGACAGGGCAGGACAGCACAGGGCAGGACAGGACAGGACAGGACAGCAGGACAGGACAGCACAGCAGGGAAGGACAGGACAACAGGACAGGACAAGGCAGGACAGGAGAGGGTAGGACAGCAGGACAGGGCAGGACAGGACAGCACAGCAGGGAAGGACAGGACAACAGGACAGGACAAGGCAGGACAGGAGAGGGTAGGACAGCAGGACAGGGCAGGACAGCAGGACAGGACAGGGCAGGACAGGACAGGACAGGGCAGGACAGGACAGGACAGGGCAGGACAGGACAGCACAGCAGGGAAGGACAGGGCAGGGAAGGACAGGACAAGGCAGGACAGGACAGGGCAGGACAGGGCAGGACAGCACAGGGCAGGACAGGGCAGGGCAGGACAGGGCAGGACAGGGCAAGGCAGGAGAGCACAGGGTAGGACAGGACCGGGCAGGAGAGCACAGGGCAGCAGGGCAGGGCTGGACAGGGCAAGACAGCACAGGGCAGGGCAGGGCAGGACAGCAGGTCAGGACAGGGCAGGACAGGACAGGGCAGGGCAGGACAAGGCAGGACAGGACAGGACAGGACAAAGCAGGACAGGAGAAGGTAGGACAGCAGGGTAGGACAGGACAGGACAAGGCAGGACAGGGCAGGACAGGACAGCACAGCAGGGCAGGACAGGGCAGGACAGGGCAGGGCAGGACAGGGCAGGGCAGGACAGGACAGGGCAGGACAAGGCAGGACAGGACAAAGCAGGACAGGAGAGGGTAGGACAGCAGGACAGGAAAAGGCAGGGCAGGACAGCAGGGCAGGACAGGACAGGACAGCACGGCAGGGCAGGACAGCAGGGCAGGACAGGGCAGGTCAGGACAGGGCAGGTCAGGACAGGACAGGGCAGGACAGGAGAGGGCAGGACAAGGCAGGACAGGACAAAGCAGGACAGGAGAGGGTAGGACAGCAGGGCAGGACAGGACAGGAAAAGGCAGGGCAGGACAGGGCAGGACAGCAGGGCAGGACAGGACAGGACAGCACAGCAGGGAAGGACAGGCCAGGGCAGGACAGCACAGGGCAGGACAGGACAAGGCAGGACAGGACAGGATAAGGCAGGACAGGACAGGGCAGGACAGGACAGGATAAGGCAGGGCAGGACAGGACAGGGCAGGACAGGACAGCAGGACAGGACAGGGCAGGACAGGACAAGGCAGGGCAGGGAAAGGCAGGAGAGCACAGGGTAGGACAGGACCGGGCAGGACAGGACAGGGCAGGAAAGCACAGGGCAGGACAGGACAGGACAGGACAAGGCAGGACAGGGCAGGACAGGACAGGGCAGGGCAGGACAGCAGGGCAGGACAGCACAGGACAAGACAGGACAGGGCAGGACAGGGCAGCAGGGCAGGACAGGACAGGGCAGGGCAAAGCAGAGCAGGACAGGACAAGGCAGGACAGGACAAGGCAGGGCAGGACAGGACAGGACAGCAGGGCAGGACAGGGCAAGACAAGACAGGACAGCACAGGACAGGACAAGGCAGGACAGGAGAGGGTAGGACAGCAGGGCAGGACAGGACAGCACAGGACAAGGCAAGACAGGGCAGGACAGCAGGACAGGACAGGGCAGGGCAGGACAGGACAGCAGGACAGGACAGCACAACACAGCACAGCAGGGAAGGACAGGACAGCAGGACAGGACAGGACAAGGCAGGACAGGGCAGGGCAGGACAGGATAAGGCAGGACAGGGCAGGACAGGGCAGGGCAGGGCAGGGCAGGACAGGACAGGACAGCAGGGCAGGACAGGACAAGGCAGGACAGGGCAGGTCAGGACAGGGCAGAACAGTGCAGGACAGGACAGGACAGGGCAGGAGAGAGCAGGACAGGGCAGAACAGGACAGAACAGGACAGGACAGGACAGGACAAGGCAGGAGAGAGCAGGACAGGGCAGGACAGCACAGGGCAGGACAGGACAGCACAGGACTGGACAGGACAAGGCAGGGCAGGACAGGGCAGGGCAAAGGAGGGCAGGACAGGACAAGGCAGGACAGGACAAGGCAGGGCACAGGGCAGGACAGGACAGAACAGACAGGGCAGGGCAGGACAGGACAGCGCAGGGCAGGGTGGGACAGGACAGGGCAGGACAGGACAGGACAGCGCAGCGCAGGGCAGGGCGGGACAGGGCATTACAGGGCAGGGCAATGTCAGACAGGACAAGACAGGACAGGGCAGGAGAGGACAGCACAGCCTCCCCATGAGCCCAGGTTTTTTTTTTTTTTGGATTTCATGACCTATGTGAGAGAAATCTGTCATTCCACCATAGACCCGAAATACTTTTCTTCAGCCATTTAGGCGCTTCCTGCCCACTGCTCTGCATCACAACTTGTTTAAACGCCTTGTGTTCTTTTCAGGTGAGAGGGGGCATGGTGGCGCAGTGGTGCAGTGGGCTGGACCTGGTCCCGCTCTCCGGTGGGTGTGGGGTTCGAGTCCCGCTTGGGGTGCCTTGCGACAGACTGGCGTCCCGTCCTGGGTGTGTCCCTTACGCCCTGTGTTGCCAGGTAGGCTTCGGTTCCCCACGACCCCGTATGGGACAAGCGGTTCTGAAAATGTGTGTGTGTGTCGTTTCAGCCTAAGAGCGAAGATTTTGAGTGGTTTATGGAACTGAAGTTTCTCACTTCTGGATTTAATTTGGAAATCTACACCTATTTACATATCAGAAAAATGTAAAGTATAAAATATTTCAAATGCTATGAAATATGAATAATTAGAGAATTAATTATAATGAAATTAAATTAATAATCTTTAAAGATGAGATTTGTGAATTCACTCCCAACGCAACTGAAAGTTATTTACTTCATTTTCGTCACATTAAGACAAGTGTTGTGCAGAATTATGGCACTCGGTATTCCTTTCACTACTCTTATTTGCTAAGAACATTTATTGCAGTCTTACATGGAATAATGTTGGTAGTTTTTCATTTTCCTTTGTAATGGTTTTGATGACCGCGCAGGAGAAAAGAGAAAAGGGGTTTCGGATGTGATTCCACAGATTGTCCACTAGGTGGCGCCATTTCGCGCACTGTTTAAATCCGCCTCTTAGAGGCTGTTTCGCTGAAGCTTGTAATCGAACCTTCGCTCAAACAGTACAGCGCTGCTCATGGCATCATCTTCAAAAGTGAATTTAGAAACTGCAGGAGGCTGCTGAGTGCGCTCAGTAATGAAAGTTGAATTATTTCCTGTGTTCGGACACATCCTGGCTGTTGGCTGACAGACAGCCCGATTGGCTGAACGCTTTGTGCTTTTTGCTGGAAGCGCAGTGAAAGGATACGTTTTGTGATTAAATACTTAAGCAAATACTTGGCTCTGTGAATTTACTGTTGAGAGAATGTCTGTGGACAATCAAATTAATTTATCATACACTCGTTGTTCAATTTACAAACAATGCAAAATAGAAGTCTGTTTGTAACTCAGGTTGTTTGCAACTTGGGGCGGCGTGGTGGCGCAGCGGGTTTGGCCGTGGCCTGCTCTCTAGTGGGTCTGGGGTTTAAGTCCTGCTTGGGGCGCCCTGCGATGGACTGGCATCCCGTCCTGGGTGTGTCCTCCCCTCTCTTAGCCTTGCGCCCTGTGTCGCCGGGTTAGGCTCCGGTTCACTGGGGCTCCGCTCGGGACAAGCTGTTTTAGACCAGGTGTGTTGTGTGCAACTCCAAAGTCAGTTTTACAAGTAAGGCACAATCACTAAACAACATACTATAAATGTCTCTGTGTGATGGGTAAAATCCCAGACAAGGGTGTAAAAAAAAAAAAAAAAAAAACTGTAACGCTTCCATTCATTCGCTCCTCCATTACCAGTACTTGTTTGTCCAGTGGAGGGTCCTGCTGGTCCAGAGCCTATCCAGAGAATGGCAGGGTACACCCTGGATGAGAAGGAAGTCCATTGCAGTTTGGCAATTTTATTTCTATTACCTGGGCGGCACAGTCATTGCCTCCTATTCAGTGCTGATAACACAAGCCATGTTAACTTTTCATCATCTGCATAAGGAATAAAGGTTTATGATAATAATACAGATACCCCTCAATTTATTCACAGGCGTAGACACAGGTGTGGTAAATAAAAATGCTCTGTGAGACATTTCATTTGAACATTTCAACATGAAGATGCATTGAAAGAAAAGCCTTGGTAACAAGTGAAAACACCAGCACGTTGTCTCCACAAACTGCCATTCAGAGGCGGCTGTTGATGTGTGAACCCACAACCATGTGCGGCATTAACCATCTCGTCGCAGATCACTAACGCAACTGTACGCAACTGTACGCAACTGTAGACACCGTGGAAGCGACTTGAATAAAGGCGGCTGCGAAATCAAATCCCGCTTCGCTTCCAAGGGCTGGACGGAGAGTCACGCGCTCCTTTCTCGCTGGCAACGGGCAGAGAGCACGTGGGTGGGGGCAGCACATTCAGTTAAAAACCAGCAACCTGGCTGGAAGAATTCAGTGTTTGTGTAGCTGAATTTGCTGAAAACGCAAAATCCTAGTGCGTAAGAGGGGCGAGTGGAGAGTGGCTCTTGTACAGACAGAGAGGGCTGTGCGCTCTCTGCTCTGGTGGAGCGTTTTTCCTGGTTTGCGCCCAGCCTTACGGAGCTCTTTGCATAATGTACTTATTTTATGTTCACAAACGCCTCGCCCTCCTGCTTTTCGGGGTTTCCTTTTATTAATTTCGGAGCGTCCGCTGGTTACATGACCTGGAATGTCTTGAAGAGCCGCGAAGCACAAACTTTCATGAGTGCGCGATTATTACGGTTATTACGGTTATTAAGGCGCAGGCTGAAGGAGCGGCTAAGAACCACCAGGTGTCGCTCGACTCGCCGGCGGAGGGCCGCTGTCCGCGTGCGCGTTCCGTGTTACTAAGTACTGCGAATTCGCCTTCCCTAGTGGAAATAAATAATAAATACGAACGTGTTGCTGCTAGAATGTAAAAAGGTGCCACTGCAATGAAGCAGTGAAATAGTTTTAACTCTATATGACATCAAAGCAACGGCCCGAGACCTGACTTTTGAGCAGCGCTTTGATGTGCCGCCCGCCTCACGTTTCGTGCGTCAACTGGCGCTTGTGAGCGACGCCGGCATCATGAGGCCTTGGTGACCTTTGCTTGAACGCCACGCTTTAGGGAATGCGGAATATTCCCAGTAAACGTTTTGTCTCGCGCTCCGGTGGACGTTCGGCGAAGGAGTGCGTGGGCCCGCCGGCGCGCGGTGTCTGCCTCGCTTTACCGCACTTACCCCGCTCGTGGATCACGGGTCCCCAGCAGTCTCTTTCTGTAGCACAGCGGGCCCCAAAGGGACGTCCGCCGGTGGATGTTTCCGTGTCCTGACCGCGATGATCAGGCCCATCGACAGGACGCTCGTTGCCCGAAATGGGTTGCGGCCCAACGGGTTCTTAGAGCGTCGGGCTCCTGACCGACCGCCGCTCCGCTTTCGAGCTCCCTTTCCGATTCCTACTCGACGTTAATGTCCCTCAGGCATTGAAAGGAAAGATTTATGCCCCACGGAGAATGAACGATCCGTTCGGACAGGACCCAAGTACACTCACCGTCATTTTACCATGATTTCACGCAATATCTTGCGTACGTAGTCAAGTGTATGGCGAACAACGCAATGTGGACGTGAGAAATTCTGAATTCTATTTTTTAATGTCGGTATTACATTTTTGTCATCTAAAACAATACCGGTTATCTTGCGTCAAATATATCGGAGGTAAATATATGGAAATAGTTTATATGAAAAATGACACACAGTAGCATTTTGGCTTGCCCATAGCACAAGGGTTCAATTTTACTTGTGCATTTTACTTTCTTTCTATTGCAGCTGATGCGGGGACATGGCCATGGACTTAATTAAATATTAAGGTCTATTTCTGAAGCTTTTTTCCGTCTTTTTTAAATGATGTCTTGTTTACCATTAGCATATCCAGCACTTGAATAAAAAGGCTTGAACAATTTGTGACAATAAAAAAATGTCCGCTCAACAAGTGAAATGCTAATTAACTTTTTTTTCCCCTAAGAAATCAATTTACGCCGAGCAGTTTGAATTTATTGGAAAACTCAAATAATTAACTCGGTAGTAATTTTTCTCTTTCCCCATTAAGCTAATCGAGTAAATGTATTCATTTCTACCATTCTTAGCATTGGAGATGTACACGTTAAGGTGCCTTACCGGTTTTCCAATTAAAATTGTATGATTTTATTTTAAACATTGCTCTTATGTAAATTTACAGAGCACCTCATTTGATGTAATCTCTTCATCAGGCAGATGGTATGTGTCACCGTGCCATCAACCGCCATTTACCAAATTGAATTAGTTTTACATCCATTACAGACCGACTGAGCATCTTAAATTTAACGATTTTTATTTTGGCTAAAAAATATGCCCATGCAATATTTCATATTTATGGGATAATCACTTGTGTTTATTTGTCTGTATGTAGAATTAAACTGCTTTTTTGGCTGCGTAACAGCTTTGTTACGATTGAAGGTCCCGAGATCTAGCAGTTTGCAGAGGCTACGGTCGTACTTCCGCAACAGTTCGATATTTTGCGTAAATTCACGAACCTGTGTCCGTCGTCTAACAAAACATAGTTCCAATCCTCCATCTCTAGAAATTAATTTTCCTACTCTCGGTTGTTCTTTGCTTGCTTTCTCTCCCTTGGCAAATATTTTCACGGTGATCCTGGACATGCCGTTCCGTGGCACTTATAAAGTAACACAGGCCAGGGTGCAATTAAATTGGTTTTTTTTTTTTTATTATTATTATTCTGCCCAGACTTCATCCTCTTTTTTAATGTGTTTTTTTAATGAACCAAATGTTTCGACAGGGTATCAAATGAACTCTTGCGAAGCGTCGCAACTGCCTCTTCGTGAAAATCCGAGCGAGGACGAGAAAACGAAGGAAAGGGCGGATGGGTCCCGTTGTGTCACTTATATCTACGTGACGGAAATGGACTCCACGTTTCCCGGCTCCGCCGCCTGCTTCCGGCCGCTCCTTTCTGCTTAACGTGACACCCGAGACGAGAAACGTCTCGACGGCGGTTCCCTCGGCCGCGCGCGGGCAGCGTTAACTATTCCGAGGCCGCCGGGCGCTCGTGGGATCGCATCGTGCTCCCGTTTGACAGGAAGAGGGCAGAGACCCGCTGCTGCTGCTGCTGCTGCTGCTGCTGTTGCTGCTGTTGTTGTGGTTCCACGGTTTGCGAGGTGACTAATGCGCGCTGAGCTTGTGCTTGGAGTTGGAGGAAAAACTCAATGGGCTGCCGGAATTTTGCTTGGGTGGCACTGCTCTGTTATGAGGTCACACTCTGCCATTACTCACTTGGTTAGAATGCATTGTTTCTATTTTTAAGACGTGGCAATTGTGCGGACCTGCAGTGGGCGCACAATAAAGGCACGCTGCAGAAATTCGACTTGAATGAGCTGCGGCGAACAATAGGAAGAGTGCGGCTCGTAGGAATTTGAACACGGGGCTTTGTGGACGTGCGGGCGGAAACGGCGCGCTCCTACGGCACCGTCATATATTTTTCATCAAAGGCCGCTTGCGAGGATAAGCGGAACTCTTTATGCCGAGCGACGTACGCGTTCATCCGGCGTTCGGCACCTCGCAGCGATCTTAATTTGTGCCTGCGACGAGCGTAAACCCGGAGCGCAGTTTACGAAAAAGAAAAAAAAAAAAAAAGCGCTCGTCAGCTTTACGGAAGTTTCGCAGTAAAAGAGGGACATTTTTAGACACTGGCGACAGTTGAGGAAATGTAGTAAAACCTATTTATCTTCGCATAACTGCATCAGAAACCCATTCAGTACTGCGTCCCACCTACAAACCACTATGAGGTCTATCAGTAAGAGGTCATAATGGGGGGCGGGGGGGCATTCCAGGTGCGACCCGTCCAATGGACGCCGAACTATAAAACGTGCTCCGACAAAGCGATCGATACTACCACATCGATGGAATGCCCTAGCCTGGTCAAACTCTCATATCTGCAAGGATCTTTAGCGGAAAATGGAGTTTCGGTGCTAAGACTCACCCTCGTTTGGGGCAATTTTCACAAATCTCATAAATACAGCGACACATGAACATGTCATATACTTGAACACACACCGATCAGCCACAACATTAAAACCACCTGCCTAATACTGTGCGGGTCCCCCTCGTGCCGCCAAAACATCTCTGACCCGTGGAGGCACGGACTCCGCGAGACCTCTGAAGGTGTCCTGCGGTATCTGGCACCAAGACGTTAGCAGCAGATCCTTTAAGTCCTGTAAGTTGCGAGGTGGGGCCTCCGTGGATGGGGCTTGTTTTTCCAGCCCATCCCACAGATGGAGATGGGATTGAGATCTGGGGAATTTGGAGGTCAAGTCAACACCTTGAATTCTTTGTCATGCTCCTCAAACCATTCCTGAACCATTTTTGTAGTGGCAGGGCACAGCAGAACGGTCAGAGTGCCCATGCTGACCCCGTTCGCTGCCAAAAGCACCTACGATGGGCACATGAGCATCACAACTGGATCATGGAGCAATGTAAGAAGGTGGCCTGGTCTGATGAATGACGTTTTCTTTTGGATCGTGTGGACGCCGGGTTCGTGTGTGTTGTTTACTTGGGGAAAAGATGGCAGCAGGATGCACTACGGGAAGAAGGCAAGCCGGCAGAGGTAATGCGATGCTCTGGGCAATGTTCTGCTGGGGAACCCTGGGTCCTGGCACAGCGAGCAGTCCTGCTGTCTCACAGCACCTGGGTGGTGCGAGAGGATGTGGGTTCGATCCCCACTCAGTCTCTGTGGGTTTCCTGCAGGTGCTCTGGTTTCCTCCCACGGTCCAAAGATATGCTGTTCAGGTTCCCCCATAGTGTGTGCGTGCGCGTGACTGATCTGCTGATGTATGGATGAGTGACCCACTGTAAGTAGTGTATCTAGCAGTGTAAGTCACTGCGGTGAATAAGGTGTGTGGGCTGGTAACGCTACATAGAGTTCATTGGAAGTTGCTTTGGAGAGAAGCATTTGCTAAATAAATGAATGTAATGCTACTTTGACCTGGACCACCAACCTAAAGATTGTTGCAGACCACATACACTCCTTTATTCCCTGATGGCAGTGGCCTCTTTCAGCAGGATAATGCTCCCTGCCACACTGCAAAAATTGTTCAGGAGTGGTTTGAGGAACATGACAAAGAGTTCAAGGTGTTGACTTGGCCTCCAAATTCCCCAGATCTCAATCCGATCGAACATCTGCGGGATCTGCCGGAAATACAAGTCCGATCCAAGGAGGCCCCACCTCGCATCTTACAGGACTTAAAGGATCTGCTGCTAATGTCTTGGTGCCAGATACCGCAGGACACCTTTACGGGTCAGAGATGTTTTGGCGGCACGAGGGGGACCTTCACAATATTTGGCAGGTGGTTTTAGTGTTGTGGCTGATCAGCGTATGTGTTGAGGACATGAAGATCATTCCCCTTCTAGCAGAGACAAATCATATTTACAGTTCTACAAGTCTGAGATGCTCTGAAATAAGGGTAAAGTCCATTCCACACTGCACCAAGTGCCCAAACAATGTCCATGAAATAGAGGAAGCCCAACTTATCATTCAAAGATGTGGAAATGCCGTCAAATCGTTTGGTGAATTTCTGATGAAACCAGAATAGAAACGACTCTTCGGTGAACCGAAGTGAACCTAAGCGAGCGACAGTGCACTGCTGGGGTGCGAAATCAAATTAGGAACACATTAACAAACACACACGCTGTCTGAACCGCTTGTCCCAACCGGAGCCTAACCCGGCAAAACAGGGCGCGAGGCTAGAGAGGGAGGGGACGCACCCAGGACGGGACGCACCCAGGACGGGACGCACCCAGGACGGGACGCCAGTCCGTCGCAAGGCACCCCAAGCGGGACTCGAACCCCAGCCCCACCAGAGAGCGGGACCCGATCCAACCCGCTGCACCGCCGCGCCCCCATTAATGACACGAGCGAACCAAGCGGCTTTTCAGTTATACTACATTTTTCATTTCATTTTGTCTTATTCCCTAAAACGAAAAATCACTATAAAACCAGTGACTTGAGACAACAAAAAACGAGAGCAGGTTGTAGAGGTTCACACACGATAGGCAGTTATATATTTTAATATTCTTTGAATACAGTGTAATGCTCACAGTCACCTGCATCGGGAGTGCAGGGGTCCCGTTCCGCAAAAACGTTTACCATTAATGCTCAGACACAACGTGAAGATCAGGCCGATTCCCCGATTAATACTACTGCTTTCCAATCCCGCTAACGGTGTATCTTGGACACAAATATACATTGCGTTTACACTCTTTTTTTTTTTTTTTTTCTCACTCATCATCCTACGCAGAGATGTCAATTTATGTCTATTCAAGGAAACTATAGACGCTACCGTTGCCAAAATGTTGGCTTTGGAAGATGTTTTGACACGTACACGCTAGTTACGGAACACGAGACGAGGAAGCTCATTTTAAACACGATCATCTTCTCTTGAACACGGCGAAGGAACGAAAGCATCCCGAACGCACCTACGCTGACTGACGCCAACACTGAGCTCTGCCGTTTCTGAACCGAGATGCTTCGAGAACCACGCGCTTCAGTCACTACGTTCGACAATCGCTACTCTTAACGGCTGAAACGCACGAACAGCAAACGTAACACTTATAAATCCAGCCAAAAATGCCTGCGCTGGCAGTCGTTCAGACGCTTCATCGACCTTAAAATCTACAGGATCCGCTCGTTCCCAGTGGCGCCTTTACGAAAGCAACTTCGACCACCGAGCGCCCGGCGATGCGTCCGACGCGACCGGCGACGGTCGTTTAAATGGCTGTGTAACTATTAGAAAAATGGAAAATTCTACTGTTGACGCTACGGTTAGTCGCGTGAAGCTGATGAAGCTGGTGGACTTAGTTCCGGAGGGCAGCTCCAAATGAGCTCAACTTGAAGTGTACATAATTACGTAACGTGTGTGCGCGTGTGTGCGAGAGCGTGATTGTCCACCCAGCACTCGGCATCAAATGAAAAGACAAGCTGCAGATAATTAAGGCCGGAAACAGACATTTAAAATCCACCGCAAAACGTGTCACGTGTGTGTCAGCGATCGCGTACGACGATCTGCTGGGTTTGTGGGGGCACCGCCCACAGCTCCTTCTCCTCCTCCTACAAGCAGGAGGACGATTTGAACTCGTCTGGAACTTCGCTGTCCAGTTTGCAGATGACCTTGTAGATGGCCTTCTTCCAGGATGGGTCAGAGTCTTTGGACAGGGAGATGGCATTGAAGAACTCGTGGAGCGTGATCTCAGCCACCTCGAGGAACCGCTCGGGTACCTGCGAGGAAAAGCAAAGCAGAAAAGGTGTTTGTGGAGCACAGAGAAACACAGCAACTTTGCTGTCAAAACGGTGACTTTCCTTATCGTGATCAAGAAGCGGCGCCTCATCAGAGCGCTTGGTATTCTTCGCCCACCCAATCTTCTCGATATTGTGTCAGCGCGAAAAAAACGAGGTAATCTTCAGGGTGCATGTTAGGAGGTGTAATTACACTATATTATTTTAAAGGATGCGGTGGCGCAGTGGGTTGGACCGCAGTCCTGCTCTTCGGTGGGGCTGGGGTTCAAGTCCCGCTCGGGGTGCCTTGCGACGGACTGGCGTCCCGTCCTGGGTGTGTCCCTTTCCCCCTCCGGCCTTACGCCCTGTGTTGCCGGGTAGGCTCTGGTTCCCCGTGACCCCGTAAGGGACAGGCGGTTCTGAAAGTGTGTGTGTGTGTATTTTAAAGGAGGGGGTGCGCTGGGCAGCGGGTTCGATCGGGTCTGAAGGAGTCCTGGTGGGGCTGGGGTTCGACTCCCGCTTGGGGTGCCTTGTGATAGAGTGGCGTCCCGTCCTGGGTGCGTCCCCTCCCTCTCCAGCCTCGCGTCCTGTGTCGCCCGGTTAGGCTCCGGTTCGCCGCGACCCCGCTCAGGGCAAGCGGTTTCAGCCAGCGTGTGTGCGTGCGTGTATTTTAAAGGATTACTGACAACGTGCTGTTGCTGTGAAAATCCTTCACCGAGTACAACTGATCGGTACGTACAGAATCGACGCTCCTGACCCGTAGCGAGCGCGACCCGTTCTGCCCTCTTTTCGAAACACACTTCTGTTGTTCGTGTCTTTTTCATGACGTATGAAAAGTAGAACGAATAGGAAGACAGACGTGTTAACAGGCTGACAGAAGGTCAGAAAGATGCGTCCCTTTCCAGCAATTCCACTTCTCAGCTTTGTCACTGGATGGGAACTGGGGGGTGGGGGTGGGGCGATCGTCTGGGGCGAGGGGGCAGCACAAGCGGAGAAGAATCTATCTGATGCTATTTTTCACGCAGAATCGTTGACCGAACGATTGTTGGGATAAGTTATTTTTCTTTGCGCCCAGCTCCCGACACAAAGGCATCCCTGGGAAAAGAATGTCTTGGTCCCAAGGTAAAGACAACTGTCTCGGCTCTTTCCCACCGGCCGGCGGGCTCCCTCGGAATCCGCAGCGTCTTTCTCAGCGTTCCGCGTCAGTAGCAATCCCGGCCTCGCTCAGGCGTGCTGGCCTCGCTAATCCCGAGTTGTTTTAGCGGGATTCTGCGGCTTCCTCTTCCCACAGTTCGATAAAGCAGCGCGCTGCGGCCTGGATGACGGCTTTGAAAGGGTCCCCGGCGCAGGTGCACCCTGCCATGAGGGTCAGGTCAAGGACACCCTGCCTCCCTGCCCCCTCGCCTGGACCTCCCCCTCCAAGTCTGTTCGCCTCCAACGCTTAGCGTCAAAAGTGCCGTTCGGCTCCCACGTTCGGTGACGTCCACGTACCTTCCACGGAACGTCGGCGCAGACGCACGGCGAGCGCGAAAGCGACGCTGCCCCGAGCCGCTCTTATTATAAGCGCCGCGTTGCTCAGCCGATGCTTTTTACTGCAGCGATTTACCTTAAATAACTTTGCCAAGGGTACAACTGGAGAGAACCTCCTGGGACCCGAACGAGCAGGCTTCAGGTTACAGGCCCACGTCCCTCGGAGCGACGCCGCTCCAAACGACCTTGCGGAACCCAAAGCGCAGTTCGGATTTTCGCCGTGTACGAAGCGAGTTCCCGGACGGAGCGATCAGATGAGGACTCGGGGTTTCCGCTCGTTTCATTGACGCCTTTACTTCGCATCACGAGGACCGAATTTGCGTTTTACGAAGCTTGCCGACGGCTCAACGGCACGAGACCGGAACCAGAGCTATAGCTCGGCTCGCGCTCCATTCAGTCGTCCGCCTCCGTTAGCATTTGTTTGCGGGATTTTGCTGTCAATCTCAGGTGAGGAGACCTGCAGCACTACAGAGTAATTACTGCAGGGAGCCTCCCTTCTTATTCCCGTTATGGCGACTAATTTTTAGCTATTGCCGTAATTGTGCTCCTTTTAATTGCATCCGGTGCATAAAAATTCATACCGTTGAAACTAGCGGCAACTAGATCGTCAATTTATGATAATTCGCTCTAAAAGCGGCTTTTCGGGAACAAATCACCTTCGCGAGGTGGGGCAAGACGGTACGCGCTTAGGCTTCGCTTCCGAGGGCGCAGCCGTTGGCGGCCCGGGACACGAGACACGGACTGACGGCGGCGCCTGCCGAAGAACCGCAACGAGACCGGAAGGAGGCTCGCGGCACCAGCGCGTCCACCTACCTGGAAGTCGTTGGCCTTGTTGTAGTGCATGTTGAGGGCTCGAAAGAGCTCGGAGTCCCGGGTGACGCACATTTCCTTCACGTCGCTCACGCCGTCCATAATAGCCTGCCGGGCAAATTTCTCCATCTGGATGTAGTAGAACTCGCGGAAGTTGCTGAACCACTTGATGAGCTGGGAGGTGATGCAGCGGTTAAACTGCGGACACACACGCGTTAGGTTCCTGCGACACATCCGGGTTCTCGGCACACGGCGCTCAGTTAGCGGCCCTGCAGCTCCGCTGGCTCGTCATACGAACTCCGTCTTACACATTCATCCACCCAGTCGTCATGAACGTTACTTATCGCTTAAGCATTTCTTTTGTGTCATTTCGTTGCACACGTCTGAAAGGCATGTAACGCTTGCCTGAATGGGAAGGACGACTTGGAGCGGTCCTAAATGTGAGCAGCAACTCTATTTTATGCTCAGTTACTTTCAGTTCGGTGGGGGCGCGGTGGCGCAGTGGGTTGGACCGGGTCCTGCTCTCTAGTGGGTCTGGGGTTCGAGTCCCGCTTGGGGTGCCTTGTGACGGACTGGCGTCCCGTCCTGGGTGTGTCCCCTCCCCCTCCGGCCTTACGCCCTGAGTTGCCGAGTTAGGCTCCGGTTCCCCGCGACCCCGTATGGGACAAGCGGTTCAGATGGTGTGTGTGTGTGTACTTTCAGTTCTTCTTTTTCATTGCGCTGCTCATTTTCCCACCGAATTGGCGCGCTCCTCAACTCTCGTCTTATTTACTCCCTCTTCCGGTAGAGCAAAAATAGACGCGCGAAAGCTTAGATTAGTTTTTTTGACCTCTGCGTCATCAAAGATGCTCCTTTGGTGTTTTGCGCGCGGCCAGTGACCGGGCCACCGTCTACAGGCCGAAGGAAGTTTCCCTCTCAGTGCTTCGGCATGATGGGATGCGGGTGGACACCGGGATTAGCGGACCCGTTTGTTCGCCGTGACTTCCCACAGGGGGGTCAGGGGCTCAGAGGAGACCCTGCCTCTCCCCTGACCCGACAGGGGGCCGGATAGGAAGGAGGGGAGGGGGGTGAAGGTGCACAAGGCCCGGGTCAGTGGTCTGACCCCCAGCCCAGTCTGTAAGAGCGCTATGCGGTCAGTACCGCCGCGATGGGGCACGAGCCGTCACGGGGCTCCGCTACTTGAGGTCACCGCACTCCAGCTGTCACTCAGTTCAGGTGACATGTGGTTCACCGACCGCCTGTGTGAATTCTGTCATCGGTCCACTCTCGCTCTCACTCGGCCTTTTGCGGCACGTCCTTTCGCTAGCTGTCCGACTTGGCTACGCGACTCCCTGGTGCCGGACGGGGCCGGCTCCCTACGCGCTCGGGGCTTTTGAAGCAGCGCAAAGAAGGTCTTAGCGGGAGGATCTGCGAAAAGGCCATTCCGACTAAAATGTACAGCGTGCATTTTCCAACGTAAAAACAAAGCCATTCATTTATGAGAAAAAGACAAGCGGTCCGTGACGAGACATTTGCCCCGACGGTTGAAGGTTGAGCTCCCCGAAGTGCGGAAAACTGGAGTAACGTTACTTTAGCATTTACGAGGCACATTAGAAATTATGAGAGCGTATAAATGTAACGCGCCACCTTACCGTTTACACAGAAGATGCGGTGAGAGCCTTCGTGCCTTCGTATCACTTACCTTCACATCAGGGAAGAAGGTTTTCAGCACATTGGAACTGGGGTAACGTGTGTAGAAGAACATGAGCTTGGCCTTCTTCAGGTGGCTGGGGGTCAGTCCTTCCTGAATGTATCGGTGTCAAGGGAATCTGCTTGGACGTCGTACGAGGGCGCTTTTTGCGAGCCGACATATAATGCCGAATTCGGTGCAGTCAGGACCGAATTTGCAAAAAAAAAAAATAAATGAACTGTTATTATAATAATAACGATGATAATAAATTGATAGCGTGGGCCAGACTGTCAAATAGTTCTCGGTTTTCCGTGCGTAAACCCAGCTGGCAGGCGTTTCGTCCGTTACTCGCCGCATGCTCTCCGATTGCTAATTAATTACATTACGGAACAACTGCGTTCCAGCCAAGGAGTCGATAATTACAAAACATCTTGTGCGCGTTGGCAAAACAGCTCGCGGAATTGGATTAGGGATTTTAACGAGAGACTTCCGCGTGCAGCTATTAGGCCGATGCCCACCGCTGACGATCGCCGTCGCCGGACAGCGGGACAGGATACGCGACGTGTCGGATCGAGACTCCATTTATCGACGCGGTTTCGCTCTTTTTTCCCAGCACATGCAGCATCGAAATGGAAAGTGTTTGTGCAAAGCCATCAAAGCGAATAAGGGAAATTGTAACTATATCAACAAGAGGGTTTAGCAATTTATGTTGTCAAATCTGTTTACTCAATATGCAAATCGATGTCCTCTAATTAATGTCTTATCTGTGAAAAAAATCCAATTAACATAGTTTGCTGCATGTTGTTTTCCTTACAAGTAATTGTTCACAATTTAGAGATACGGCAGCAGAAAGAGTGGCTCAGAGGGGTTTAATAGCACCGTTTTCTCGATGATGCGCCGAGAACCGGTGCGGGACGCACGCCTTAAAGAAAGGCTTCTCCATTGTTCCAGAAACAGCCCGATCTGACCTTCAAGATGCATACCTTTTGCTCAGAAGACATATATATTCCGTGGGGGGAGAACAAAAGGAAAAAAAAAAAAAAGAAAAAAAACGAATTTGCTGAACAGAAACCGAAGCTCTTTCCGCCTTTGAAAAAACTGGCTTTTGTTCCTAACAATTCTTATCAAAGCCCCATATTCCTTTTTATTTGTCTTTTTCCAGACTTAAAGTCATTACTCTGCTCAGATTAAAGAAGATGCAGTAATTTTCTTTGGGGTTAGCGAGATCAAAGGCAAAATTCTCCTTGAAGTCTGTGCTGCCGTAGCTCCTAATGCAAGTCGGAGCCTCGGCGACTCGCCGCTCCGCCGCCGAAGGAAGAAAGGAAAATTGCCATTTGTTTGTTGCTTCGCCTTTGTTTTCAAAGGCACTGGATGGCAATAATAATAAACTTGCGGACGGGAGTATATTATAAACCACTGACAGCGCAGACAAAATATGCCCAGATATGACAAAAAGCCTTTTGTGAACGATTTGCAGTGTTTTCTCCGAGAGCTGCGGACGAGCCGCGCGCTGCAAATGGCAATCGCATCGCTATGCGTGACTGCTGTTATTTTATAGGCGATCCTGATTTTTACATAAGCGCGGCGATAAATTTCGTCGTGCGCGCGAAGTCAGCGATCGCACGTTATCGTCCGCGTTACCTCCGAAGGCGGCCGGCGCGCGAGGCGGTACGTCGCGCTCCGCCGCTCATTTATCGAAGGAGGGCGGCCGTTCGAAACATTACCGGGGACGCAGACGCACCTCCGCGCCCGAAAGGATATATTGAGCGGCATGTAGGGGTTCCTCTCGGCCATGGCGGGCAGGTCGCCGCACTCCATCTTGACGTGAGGGAGGCTCAGGCCGTCCACCATCATGGGTCCCAAGGCGGCCTGTCGGGAGTGATGGCCCGCGGGGATGGAACTCACCAAGTCCACAGAGTCGGGCGAGGACCTGTCCATCGGAGGCGGCAGGCAGGAGAAGCTCCCGAAGCTGCCGTGAGGGCCGTACTTGAGGAGGTGCTCCAGGATCTGGTTCTCGTGGAAGGGGGCGCTGTAGCCAAAATGGAAGGGGGCGTGGTGCAGAGGATAGGGCCTTTTCACACCCTGGCCGGTCGAACCCGGGTGGCTCAGGGCTGGCTTGCGGACAACCAGCGACAGCGCTTCCGTCTGGCCTTCGGCACTCTGCGCCTCTGCACCCTCGCAGTAGTCCAGCGCTCTGGATTTCACCGACTCCTCAGTTCTGAATAGTTCTGGAGAACTTGGACCTTTGGTGCTCTTCTTGAGTCCCAAGTTCCCGTTGACTGGCGTTTGGGCCACACGTACAGGGGCTGGCTGAGTCAACAGTGTGGCTGAGAATTTCTTGAAAAAGGCGTCGACGGTATCGCCTACGGCTCTAGACAGCTCATACTTGAGAGCCTCTTGCAGGCTCTCCCCCTCTGCGCGCACAGCTGCTTGGCCGCCTTCTCTCTTCCCCGCCTGTCTCCTGTACATTTTAGTACCATCCGGCCTCCTCCCGACCTCACGATCAGGCTCCGTGTGCGGTTCGCTCTCGGACCCCTCTTGAGGCTCCCGATCCCCGGTGACATCATCGTGCTCCGTGGCGCACGCCGAGCCCGCTTCCTCCCTGTCGTCCTGTTCAGAGTCGCTGAGGCTGTGGACCTGGACGAACTTCTCCTGGAGCTGTCTGAGGAGACGCTGCATCGCACGAAGCTGATCCCGCAGGCGCTGACACTCCTCGTCTCTGCTGCCGCCGACGCTCCCCCTGCCGGCCGAGGCACCTTCGCTCAGGCCGTGCTCCTGATGCTGGGGCACCCTCTGCTTCCTCTTGTTCTCCCTGTAGAAATCTCGAGCTTCTCTGGCGTCCTCCTCTCCCCTCTCCCCGTCGCTAGAAAGCCGGGCGTTGGGGGAGCCCGCCATGCCCCTGATGATGTTCTCCACTCGAGCGCGTTTGGCGCGGTGGTGCTCGCTCACGGGTCGCTCACCTTCGGGGGAGCTCTGGCTGCCGGGCGACGCAGGCTCTACAGCGCTGTTCTTGGAGGAAGTGCTGTTATGGTCCTCCTGGCTGGAGTCTGCTACGCTTGAGCTTGACAGGGCAGCAGCCGGCAGGTAGAAGAGGCCCTCGTCCAGCGCCCTCTTGTTCTGGATAGTTTTGCGGAGGAGCTGCGAGATGATGGAATCGTTGGAGTAGGTGGCCAAAGAGTCGTCGTACATCGACCGGCGGAAACATGGGTGGAGCAGCTCTGGTTTCTCCTCCTCCGGGCCACCCTTACAAGGGGGGTGCATGTTCTGGTCAGACAGGCTGAGATTCATGCTTAAAACAGAGTTTAACAGGGAACCGAAAGACAATTTGAAATCAAAACGTGTGATCGTTTTCTCAGAATGCTCCTTAGTAAATCTGCAATATAAAAAAAGATATCCGTGATCAGAATTCCGTTCTGAGTAAAAGCTTAGTACACAGTGATATTTCAATGATATTTGAAGAAATTTATTCACATTTTTCGTTTTAGAAAATTCTTTAATTTATCAGCTCTATTCATAGTTCAGAATCCGGTACCGTCTGTTCTCAATCATCACAAATACTTCCGTTCAAAAAAAAAAAAAACTACCGTCAAGATGCGGTCTGTCTGAAAGAAAGACTGTTTCTTTGACTGAGAAAAAAATACACAGATGAACCACAACATTAAAATCACCTGCTTAATACTGTCTTAAAATTGTTCAGGAATGGTTTGAGAAACAGGGGGGTGCGGTGGTGCAGTGGGTTGGACCACAGTCCTGCTCTCCGGTGGGTCTGGGGTTCGAGTCCCACTTAGGGTGCCTTGCGATGGACTGGCGTCCCGTCCTGGGTGTGTCCCCTCCCCTTATGCCCTGTGTTGCCGGGTGGGCTCCGGTTCCCTGCGACCCTGTATCGGACAAGCGGTTCAGAAAATGCGTGCGTGCGTGGTTTGAGGAACATGACAAAGAGTTCAAGGTGTTGACTTGGCCTCCAGATTCCTCAGATCTCAATCCGATCAAACATCTGCAGGATCTGCTGGAAACACAAGTCCGATCCAAGGAGGCCCCACCTCGCATCTTACAGGACTTAAAGGATCTGCTGCTAATGTCTTGGTGCCAGATACCGCAGGACACCTTTACGGGTCAGAGATGTTTTGGCGGCACGAGGGGGACCTTCACAATATTTGGCAGGTGGTTTCAATGTTGTGGCTGATCGGTGCGTGTTTCAGCACGTAAAGTAACAAATACACTGAATACGACTGCAGACGTGGCTCCACATCCTTTATGCAGAAACTATTTTTTTGTGAAAATCCAACTCCATAGGCAGTAACACAATTACTAGGGCCTGGTTTTTGTCTTTGATTTTAAATTCTGTCATTAAATATGAATGGTTGTGGTTGTCCAAAGAATCCTCATTCTTTACAGGAAGAAAAATATTTAAATGTCAACATTTTTAAGATCCATAAAAATTTATACTTGGTTTTTATTTTCATCTTGTATTCCAAACAACATTTTATATGTACGGAAAAAGAGGGCTGTCCATGAATAAGATATGAACGAAAGAAGGTTAAACTCAGACCACAATGAACTGAACACAATGAACATTTTTAAGAAGTATAAATACATTAGTCCTTTAATATCTTACTTTAAATGAAATCTCTGCTAGAGAGTTAATATAGTAGCGCAAAGTACCACGTCTACCGGACATTTTTTTTCCAAGGGTAAAGAAAGTGTAGCACCTGTTCAAAGCAGCTCCGCGAGAAGAAAACGCATCTTGTAAAGCAATTTCATGGCAAACAATTTAAACGTGTGGCAAGTCACAGATATTTGGTTTTCTCTTGCAAATAATTGTACTTCCAAAGCCAAGAATATTTTAAAAGCCTGAGCTTTATCATGATATGAAACATAAAAAAAAAAACTCCTCTGCCCTTCCTAAGATATAATACAGTCAAAATGCAATGTTTCAAATTGCTGAGGGCAGGTGAATAACTTGTTTCGTGGAAACTCTGACACACCACAGGTAGAGGAGGCAGAAGGGCTGGAAGAACAAGAACAAGAACTCCCCACACACACACACACACACACACACACACACACACACACACACACACACACACACACACACACACACCTGCTGAAACGGACACAGCCCTCAGCCACTGTACACCCCATTGTCAAAGTTGTTCTTCTAAATTGTGAAATACCAAGTGGAATCATACAGATATTTAGTGTGTTTTAACTGCTAAATGAAATATTTCAAACCAGATGGGGGAATCTCTGACACAATTTGCCGAATGTAGGGAATTTAGAGCACCGCGTAACAGCGTAGTGTAACTCTGTGCACAGAACAGTGTAACGTACCTCAAAATTTGGGGAAAGACACCCGATCCGAACAACGCGTCTGGTAATTTTATATTAAAATCTCACTGTAGCCTGAGTTAATTCCTGTGTAAGCACACTTCTCCACTTGGATTATCAACTGTCTCCGTGGCAGAAAATGAGCCGTAACCTACCTGTGATGGAACACTGTCTTCGAATAAAAAAAATGATTCTTCGATTCTTCGAAACTTCCCAAACTTATTTCTGGGAGTGGATTTGATATTCCGAAAAGTGTGTTCTGTCATTTGAATACTTGTGTACACCTTCAGTCTATTGTTCGCAGGGATCACAACAGAATATTCCTGATTCCACTCAACACTTGAAATGTGGGGGAAAAGGTGTCATTTAGATCCTTGCTTTAGTCTCGAAGCTCTTTTCCTCCACACAGGAGCCTCGTATCATGAAGCGCAAATTATTAATCTCTTCTCGGGTTCTTACAAAAAGGGGAAACAAAAAGGTCATTGTCGTTAATATATAACTAAACTTCCCAAAAGTACAACAGTGTTCTACACAGAAAGAATAAAAATGAGCCTGAGCCCCAGACCCTGTGAATCACAGGGTGATGAGAAAAATTTCATTACACTACAGCGGGTAAAACAATATGTGCCCTATTTTAATTTGAAAATATCCTGTTTAAAAATTTCGATCGCTCTCTTAAATCTGCATGGACTTTGTCACGTACAAATTGAATTTATTCCAACAGCAAAATATCAGAGTGGAGATGCATTCAATATTTACATTTTCTGAGGAAAAAAAAGGAAAAATAAGAAAAATCTTTGCTTGAGACTTTCATGTCTGCAGCTCTCACACAGTTAATGCATAAATTCAAATTGTACTTTTGCTGATGTACGTGGCTTTGGACAAAAGCGTCTGCTAAATCATGAATAAATGTAAATGTAAATCATCTCCCAGTTACTGAATATGCAGTTATTTAATTTCGGATAACTCTGCATTTAATATTAATGCCTACGATACTAACTAAGCACTGGCAACTATGGGATTCGACGCACGATCATCGCTCGCCGTCAAGGAATCGATGGGCTTATTCATTGAAAAGTGATCGAGGCAGCGCGCGCCTGGACCGGGAGCCCGAGCGGGAGCTGGAGCTCGAGCGCGAGCGCGAGCGCAGACCGCAGCGCTGCACCCTGACAGCACAAATCTCTGATGACTTAGTTTTACACTCTTTTTCTACCGTCTTGTTCCCCAAAGAAAAAGTAAATGAACACTGCATTTTCCATTTCTGAACATTCTAACAACATTTTCACTTTTCATTTTGTTGATCCTAGGCTTAACTTTTATTTTACCACTATATAAAATATTATTTTGAAGGACACCGAACACAACGTAAAGAAAAGTAGCGCGCGCACGCTCGCTGTATCGCAATGCAACGCACAAAAAGGACAGAAGTGAGAAGCGCTCGAGGGCTGCGCGCGCCTTACCTGTGGCTTCGGCGTAAGGAAGTGCCGGTGCTCCTGCGCGCGCCGCGAAGTTAAAAAGCGCACCGCAGCGCTCGAGCGCCGTCGGGAGCCGCTGTGGGCGTGGCGACCTCAAGCAAATCACCACAGTGAACAGTAACTGCGATACAGTACCTGGCTGCTCTGTGTGTGTGTGTGTGTGTGTGTGTGGGTGCGCGCAACACTTCACTTGTGCTTTTTCGTTGTTTCCCCATTTTACAAAGTTAATGTGCTAATCATTTAACTATTTTAACACACAGCTCTTAAATTTCTTCTGTTACATTTGATTTAAAGAACATAGATAGAAATAAAATTCAGTTATGTGGCTTCTGAACAAACATATTTCTACAGAAAAAAAAAAACAAACATTTCACAATAGTGGGGTTGATTATGAATTTCTCTATCGGGACAGCTGTTGATAACAAATATCGTGCGAGCGCGTTAACAATACCTACACGAAACAAAGTTGAATGTCCTTAACGCTTACTACGCGAGCCCGGTACGGGTTAAACACGAGGGTTGCTTCAACTTGGTACACGCCATCGGAATCCCCCTTTCCCGGACCACGTGGTTCGCCCCATCCCGCTTCCGCTGAGCTCGTGCACACTGACGGACTTCCGGTCTGGGCGTGAGGCTGGTCGACAGTACGGCGAGCGCTAGCTGTTGCCTTAGGCGTTATGTTGTCCCACTCCCGGTGTTTGACCCGGACTCTCGGGCGGTCCCTCTCGGCCCTCAGTCAGGTAGGAGACGTTAAGACGGAAAAGATTTTTCGTTGCAAGCAGTTGCGTCCGGGCGCCTAGTAGTGCGGTGCTACGAAGCGTCTTTTTTTTTTAGGCCGCGAACACGGGACAGGGGGGGCAGGCCGTGGTGAGCCTGGCGGGCCAAGGACAGCGTCACCCGCCCGGCCGCGCGCTGCGAGCGAGCGCGCCGCTCTCCAGGAGGCACGTCTGTGAGAGTCAGCTGGGCCGCGGGCGGAGCAGCGCCTCTCGCCGCCGGGTTTACGTGAAAGAGCGTTAAGTTAACCGTTAACGTGGCTCGTTCCAGCGCAGCGGTTCTGAGTCTTGACTAGTCCGTAGTCGCTGCCGAGCCGGCGGCGGGTGCGGAAGTCAACGGGGAGGTCATCGGGACACGGGAGCGCGCGCGAGGGCCCTCACTCAGCTCAGACAGCCTCAGGCCTCTCTGCTCTGCTACCTCCGAGTCCGAGGGGGGTCGTCGTGATGTCACGATCCGGTTGAGGACTCCCGAGTCCGTCCGCTCACATGCTCTGTCTCTAAATTGCTCTGCGCATCCTTTTTGTTAACAGAGCTGCAGGTGACGTAGTCGCTGAGCAGTTACCTTCCACTCGGGTTCGAATCCCCCTGCTTCCTGCTCAGGTGGTGTACCCTTGAGCAAGGTACTCGTCCTGAGTTACTCCAGTAAAAATAACCCAGCACTGTGAATGAGTAATATCTCACTCTCATAAGCTTTACACTGAGAAAAGTGTGGGCAAAATGAATAACTCAATTACAGGGGGCAGCTGGTAGCAGAGTAGTGGTTAGAGCTGCTGCCCAAAGGTCGCGGGTTCGATCCCCACCTCTGGCTGTAGTACCCTTGAGCGAGGTACTTACCCTAAATTGCTCCAGTAAAATTACCCAGCTGCATACATGAGTAAATATTTGTAAAGTTGTAATGTCTGTAACCTTAACGTTGTAGGTTGCTTTGGAGAAGAGCGTCAGCTAAATGACCATCGAATTACTTAATGACCTTGATGAACATCATGCTTGCCCTTCTTGCACACTTAGACCCATTCTAAATCCGTTTCGATACACGCGGGCGCTAGAAGTACCACCTTCTCGCTGCCGACCCCATACGCCTTCGCTCTCCGCTAATGTGTGTTTGCAGGTGGCCGCTGAGCTCCGCGCGGTGCAGTAAACGTGTTCCAAAGTGCACTCGGTCTGTAGTCCAGCGGCGCAGTGAACGTGTGCCGTGGGGGGCGTTGCCCCCTCGGGCCAATCGTTGGGCCCCCGCAGCGCTGCGAATGTCGTAGTGCGCCTCCCGCACGTTACCTGTCGCCGAGAACTCTGCATCGAAGTGCGGCAATAAATTTTTTACCCTTGAGATAACTCTATAGAAAGAGAAACGTGTAGAAGTTGCTCCTGACACTTTGATCAAATATTAGGCTAAATGGGTATTGTGTTTTTATCAGAATTTTTGTTTTTAAGCAGCACCTTTAATTTTTCCTCAACACATGGTGCAGAAGTGCTTCTGTGTTGTACCATGTTGCTCAGCTTTGAGGGGTTGAAGCAGTTTGAATTTTCTAGTTATCCTAGGTTAACAGCATTCTGTAAAACTTCACACTTCGGCGCTCTTATATAAACTGGCATCGTCACCTTATGGTTGTCTTTGTCTTTTTAAAACTTGTTTGACCTTTTGTTCTTTTCGCAGTGGCATCGATCGCATTAACAACTTTTTGTGGCAGAATGTAGTTGCAGAAATTTCTTAATGACTCGACATGATTTACTGGTAACACGCAAAGTTAGTTTTGTGATTAGTCATTTTTTTTAATGATAGTGGTTAGAGGAATGAAAAGATGTTTCCTGGATATTTCTTACAGCTCATGCTAGAGAATAAATATGCCTTTTACTGATACTGAAAAAACTTAATAATTGTTCTTGCACCAGCTTTGAAGTTTTCTGTTCTGGAGCAGCTTTCCACATTTCGATACATAGCTTCACTAGCTTTGCAGTAATACACTGAATTTTAGTGGGTCTTCACAGACAGTTTAAAGTTTGTGTCATTTTGGTGATTCTGCTTTAGTCATAATCCTCAGATCAGACATCATGCCTTTGTGCTTCCTGACCTTTCCCAAATTGTCTGTGGCCTCTGTTTAACTTCTCTCTGATCAATAATAATAATAATGTGGCATGCTGGCACAGTGGGTAGCATTGTTGTGTCACGGCGCTTGGGTGATGCGAGAGGATGTAGGTTCAATCCCTGTCCAGTCTGGGTGGAGTTTCACGTTTTCCTCGTGTTCGCGACGGTTTCTCCCACAGTCCAAAGATGTCTGTTTCAAGTAGATCGGCGACTCTAAATTGCCCTTAGTGTGTGTGTTTGTGTGAGAGAAGGAGAGAGATTGTGTTCCTGTGGTGTATAGGTGTCTCTCTCGCTGTAGGTAGTGTATTGTATAGTGTGTTCTAACGCTGTTAGTCACCTTGGGTTAAAAAAGGTGTCAGCTACATCAGTTTGTCTAAAGAAATAAAAATATGCATTTATTTACCAAACCTTGCGTTCAGGATAAAACTATCAACAGCTGGTTGTTGAGGGTTGAATTTCCAGCGAGGGGATGTGAGCAGCCCCTTGTCTACAGATCAGAGCAGTGAAGCGAAAGCAGTGATGGTCACTTGAGGGAGAAGCGAAAGGAAACCAGAGCAGAAGAGGAGGAGGAAGATGAGTTCATCTGGAAATTATGCTCATCCTGCTAGGCTGACAGGATTGACCATAAGGACATTTGTGACATTCAGCTAACAAAAGTGGGTGTTTTTTAATCTAGATAAAGTTCTTTGTTGTGGTTTGATCTAGAGAGGGGAAAAAAAAAACCAAAAACCTCAGTAAGTGGAAGATCCCATCTGTTGGCAGTGAAAATTATTGTTCAGTGTTGAACCAGATGAAATCGCAAAATTTTAATAGTTTTGCGTAATTCCACAGTTAATTGAAGTAACACATTAACACTAAATATCATATGTGTGTACGTTGTGTTTGAGCGTGTGGTGTGTAGGAGCACTGGAAGTACTGATCAAGTGCAGGTAGATAGACAGTATTAATTATAATCAACATTTTGAGGTATTATAAAGTAATTAAAGGGAAACTGCCTCATTATTATAACTAATGTAAACTCTGGAGGTAATTGTGTCCATTTTTGTCCATTTGGTGATATTTAAGTATAAATGGGTCTCAATTTTGGGGGTCGGGTAACGTGCAACTTTCACTATTGAAACCTGTGGTAACTACGTCTTTAATTTATCATATTGCATTACCAAGGGATTTGTCAGGAACGCATTACATTTACATTTATTCTTTCAGCAGACACTTTTCTCCAAAGCGACATACAATGTTAAGCTACTTTACAGTAATTTACCCCTTTATACAGCTGGGTAGTTTTACTGGAGCAGTTTAGGGTAAGTACCTTGCTCAGGGGTGCTTCAGCTGGAGGTAAGATTTGAACCTACAACCTTTGGCTCCAAAGGGAGCAGCTCTGACCACTGCCCTTGGTACTGGACCGCTGTCCTATACCATAAGGTCTGAACATATTACTTTTGTAAGGCAGCGGTAAACTATTTCAAGAACAACTACCGTAGAATGTTGACTCTCCAAACTAATTGGGACTAAGGTTGGTTTGGTTAATAAAATTGTTTGGATAATGAGACTTACACGAGAATACCCAGTCTATATGAAACAAAGTGTAATTAGGCCAGCAAATTATTGCGCACAAGGTTATTTCTACTGTTGTTTTTTTTTTTTTTTTTGAAATAGATATGAAAGAAGTTGCTTTTAGGAAATGGTTTGTGAATAATAACCCAAATGTTTTGAAGAAACAATATGTATTTATTTTGAACTTACCTAATTGTTTAATGTGATTTCAACCATAAATAAATAACATAAATAACAAATAACACAGAGAAAAGTTAGTGTTATAACTTTTTGGGGTGGGGCAGTAATTTGGATAATTCAGTTTTGATTATTGGCACCCTGATGATTGACATTCTACCGTATAATCTATCAGGAGCGATTCCAGAGTTTTAAGCAAAACCTTTTGACGTCGCTATATATTTTCCGCTTTTTATTTTAATTTTAATCTGCTCCAAGTATGTTTTAGTAGGTTTCTTTTTTAAATCCTTCCTCCCACTCGAGTACTGTTGAGCATTACACTGGTAAAGTGACTCCGATGTATAAATGCATAAATAATTGTGAGTAGCTAATTATCCAAACATGTAATATTGTGATTCCCTTTGAAGAAACGCATCAGCTTAAATGGTTAAATAAATACCAGTAGTAGTAATGATAAATTTTCTCCACTACAGGTGAATAATACCGTTTTCTTTTTTCAGGGCAGTAATGTGTTGGGGAGGAGGTCTGTTTCAGGTGAGGCCACTTTATTTTACTTAAATGGCACTTGTTTAATATTTAAGGGTTTTTTTTTTTTTTTTTTTGGCGGCCAGGGTTGTTTTAGGAACATTTTCATAAGTTTCTTTTACCACTAAAAAGGTTGAAGAATGGTATGTTTTGAACCACTTAAAGTGCTGGGGGAATTTGTGTTTTTTAAAGACTCAGTACTTAACATAGTCTTTGTGTGTATGTGGAGTGGACCTTTTCTTGTCCTGGACGCCATTAAGAATCTGATGAAAGCTAAAGACCTCTTCAAGAGAAAAGTCCATAGATAAATTTGAAGAAAATATATATAATATAATTAAATATGTATATAATACACACACGCACACATTGTCTGAACCGTTTGTGCCATTCGAGGTCGCAGGGGGCCGGAGCCTAACCCGGCAACACAGCGCGTAGGGCTGGAGGGGGAGGGGACACACCCAGGACAGGGCGTCAGTCTGTCGCAAGGCACCCCAAGCGAGACTCGAACCCCAGACCACCGGAGAGCAGGACCTGGTCCAACCCACTGCGCCCCCCGTGTATAATATATTTAATTTATTGCAAGTAAAGTGGATTGTCCTCATATAGCTTTGTACCACAGGTAGAAATCACGCAGGAATTATTTTTTAACTTAGTTTGTGATATTTTCAAAGTGAGCTGGCCATAGGACCCCCCCCCCCCCGCCAAAGCCAACCCCTTAGACCTCCACAGGGTCCCAGATTGCGAAGGGCTGCGTTGTGACAGATTTTAGCATGAATCATGATTATTGTTTTTCCAGTTCTTTGGCTGTAACAGTGCTAATAACACTGATCTTTGTCTTTGAAAGGCCTCACACCTGGACATCGTGTGGCTTACATGAACGGTACTTCGTAAGTGGCCTTCTCACCGCTACATTTTAACATGCAGCAATGAAAATTTTTTTCCTGTCTTGCATTTTTATTTTTGTATGTATGCTCATGTTAAGTATTTAATTTGTTGTTTAATAGCCTAAAGAGTTAGAACTTTGTTTTTACAGTGTGTGAGTGACAGAGAGAGTGTGTTCCACTGATGTATGGATGAGTGACCACAGTGAATAAGGTGTGTGAGCTGATAACACTACATAGAGTTCATTGGAAGTCACTTTGGGGAAAGGTGTCTACTAGATAAATAAATGTAAATGTTTTTGGATGTTGTAAATGGGTTTTTTTTTCCTTGTGCCCACTTGCACACGGATACTGCAGCGATAAGAGCTCTCTCTTTCAGGAAATGTGATGCCAGGTCCACTGTCTTCCACATCCGATACTTCAGGAGCTCCACAGCTTACAGTAAGCCCGCAGTTCCTTTGCTGTCATTGGTGGTCAAACGTGAGCAACTCCTCAGCATATCCACAGCGTTCCACCGCTTTGTCTTTTACCAGGGAATGAAGTCATCACAGTAAACACTCCCGCATTTGCCGAGTCTGTCACAGAGGGAGACGTGAGGTGGGAGAAAGGTACGGCTCGACTGGCATGCGTCTCGTATCGTCTGCCACGCTTCGCTTCCCTGCCGCTGCAGTATTGCTCAGGCCCCTTTGAGAGGTTAGCCATGGCAGTCCCTTTCCTGTATGCTCTTTGTCTTCCCTTGCAGCTGTTGGTGACACTGTCTCTGAGGATGAAGTGGTGTGTGAAATCGAGACAGATAAGGTGCAGTATTGGGTTGTTGATTTTAATTCTTTTATTAATGGAAATGGCTTCACTGCTATTTTTGGCTGCGTCTCGACACCGACGCTGTAGACACGGCCGTGTCTTCTGCTAATTGGATACGTGTTGCTCCGTAGACTTCGGTGCAGGTGCCCTCCCCTGCTGCAGGTGTTATCGAGGCCCTCCTGGTTCCAGATGGAGGCAAGGTGGAGGGTGGGACCCCTCTCTTCAAGCTCCGGAAAGGAGGTCTGCATCTCTGCAGAGCTGATTCACACAGGGCGTGAGGGGGAAGTCCTCAGGTCCTCACCACAACGATCACACTTGCGATTTGGGGGGAAAAAACTCAGTTTTTCTGTTGCAGATGTGTAGCATGAGTCAGAGTTCAGGTACCTCTCAAGATGACTGCAGTCTGTAATGTCTTATGTCAGAACATCAGCGACTCATCCGTTTGGTATATAAGGGCTTTGTAAGTACGCGGCTAAATGTGAGCCCTAAAAAACAAATGTGCGTGTTTAATTATGCGACTAATTAGTGCTGGTTACATACGCTGTCTAATGGTTGGCATTGTGTACAGCTTAAGAGTTGCATCTAGTAGTAGGTTTACTGTAAGGACCATGACAGGAGTGCTGAACTTTCTCCGCCATTGTCAAGTTCTTTGCTCTGCTCTCTACATGGTTATATCAACTGATACACGCTTGGTGTAGTTATATGTTGTGTGTACTTGCTCATGTTTCACTTAATGTGTTAAAGGTTTGGTGTTTTGGAGTTGCCTAACAATTATCTTTATTTATTTATTTTTTTGCAAGCTGCCGCAGCCAAAGCTCCTGAACCACCAAGAGCAGCAGTTGCCGAAGCAGAAGCCCCTGCGGCCGTGCCGCCGCCGCCTCCCCCTCCTCCATCCGCTGCTGCGGCCCCTCCTGCCGTAGGCCCCATCCCCTCCAGCATGCCCCCTGTGCCACCCATACCGGGACAAGCCATTGACACCAAACCTGGTTAGTGACACGCATCCTTTGTTGTTTGCAAATGGTTCATCTGATGGATGGCGGGGAAAGCGGCTGTAGCGGCTGAGCCGAAGCGACGGACGCTTCATGTGAGTGGTGTGCCTTTGTTTTTGTATTTTAGTGTCTGCTGTGAAGCCCACAGCTGCCCCAGTAGCACACCCTGAAGCTGTGGCCAAAGCCTCTAGGTCAGAACACAGGGTAAGGATGTTGCGCAGTCGGCCACACACACACACACACGTGGGAGAACAGAACGTACTTCCACGTTGCCACAGCACCAGGCTGATGTTCGTAGCTGGTGGTGCAGTTACAGTCATGTGCCAGAGCAAGCCAGAATCACTTATCAGCTGTTTGTTAATGAACTGAGTGGACACACTCACTGAATTACACGTATTTTTGTTTGCACGCACTTATGTATGTGAAATGCCTTGTATTTTCAAAAGGGTCATAGGCTGCATTTCCTAAGAAGCCTTTAGGCTTCCTGTTCTGCCCCGTCACAATGGATGTTGGTTCTATTTATGGAGGTGACCGAGCATGCTAGCAGATTGACCTGTGTACCTTTTTTGAAAGCGCTAGTGTGATCTCACACTCCCAAAAGTGGCTACACACGTCTTTGTCCTCTCGATGTTTCTGTGTGCACTCTCGATGCTGCAGGTTAAGATGAATCGCATGAGGCTGAGGATCGCCCAGAGGCTTAAAGAGGCCCAGAACACCTGTGCCATGTTGACCACTTTCAACGAGGTAGACATGAGGTAGGGTGGTTTGAGACCAGGCACGATTTTCTCCCTGCAGCGCTGCGCCCTTTGTAATGCATGTCAAGGTGGCAAGCGACTCTCCTCACCGAGAAACATGCACTCTTTGTTCTACTGACACTGAGAGTCTCACCCCTGCAGAAATGATGTGAACTTTGAGCATGTGCCCTGCACTATCATAATGGAGCACCAGCTTTCATAATCCACTTTGTGAAATGGACGTAAAGTATTAGAACACCTTTTTTTAATACCTCTTTTCTTTCTCTAATGGCCAGAAAAACGCAATACCATAGTAGCTATTAGCGTTAATACGTGATTGAAGAAACACTTTAACAAATGTTAGCACTTTTCATCGCAGCCCGCTGGAAAAGCTTTGTGAAATTTGACACCATCTTAAACAGGTCAGTGTAAATATTTGGTGCTAATGCCAGTAAAATAGATACGATTGGTAAAACAAGCTTTATTAATTTATGAGGAAATGTTAGTTTTGCCGCACAGGACAGAAGACTCTGCTTTGAGCTTTTCTTCCAAGGGTAAAACAGGAGGTGTCATCTTTCAGCTATTTGGGGTTTGCTACGTGTTATAATTGAATTGGCATCGACAGGCCAAAGGAAGAGTCTACAGGACCGCGCTCATCTGGAGGCTAAGGAAGGAGCCGGCTTTGGGGCCGCGGCCTCCATGGCAGCCCACAGAGACCAGCCCGTCGGGTGGAAGCGCACCCTGAAACGGAATAGGCTTTTAGGTCGGGGCAATAAGATTTGCCGGGATTTCAGAAGTGAAGATTTTTATCGCTTCTTCTCTCCTTTCTCGGAGAGCGCGTGTCTTGGGAGGGGCTAATGGTATTAGCGGAGTAACCCTAGAACGCAAACAAGGTTAGAGGCAGGAAAATAAACAATTAAATACAGGGGTGCAAGCACTGTTTTTTTGAAAGAAGGGAAAATGAATGCATGTTTAACAGGTGCAGATGAGCAGCAGCACCACGTTGTTTTGAAAGTTTTTGCTTTCAATGAAAATCTTGTTCATGGAGTTTTGTGCATCTCATTTGAGTTTGGGAGCGAAAGTCGTGCCGTTGACGGCCTCTCGCAAGACAATTAAATGCACAGTTTTTTTTTGTTTTCTTTAAAAGATCATGCGTCCTTGCTGATGATTGCTGTGCTTGTGCAGTAACATTCAGGAAATGAGGAAGGTGCATAAGGACGCATTCCTGAAGAAGCATGGCATCAAGCTTGGTTTCATGTCTGCCTTTGTGAAAGCTGCCGCCCATGCGCTGCTCGACCAGCCTGCTGTCAACGCTGGTAGGTGCTATTTTTGATTTATCCCTTGGTCTTGCCGGTAGTAAAACCAAGAGACTGAAAACGAGTTCTCTAGTCATATGCGTAGTTTATGTGGTTTTGAGTCTGAATTTTCAGTCCGAGAGCAAGATTTTCTTGTTTTTTTTTCCCCTTCTCGTGCACAACCCACAGAAACCTATATAAGCATGGTATTTTTTAGCCCCAGAAGCTGCTCGGCAAGCCACAGTAAATTCAGACTCATGTTTGGTCTACTTACCAGGCCTCCACATATCTAAAAGTGTTTGTGGTCTCTCTTCTCCAGCCTGCATTTGCATGGTTTTTTTTTTTCTCTCTTTCTTTTCCCTTCCCAAAATGTATTTTTTATGTTTGAAGTCTACCAGCAGGCTAGGCAGTACTGTTTAATGGAAATGCACTTGAGAAAATATGATGTAGTACAAATGAAATACACCTGATACAGGTCTGTGCTCCATGGGTGTCTGTGATGCTGGAGCGCTGTGATGGGAGCTTAAATTTGGGTGCTCACAGTGTGAGGCTGGGGAGGCCATGCATGCAAATCTGTGTTATTCATAACCTGTCTTGTTCTGTGCTCCAGTTATTGATGACACTACCAAAGAGATCGTGTACAGGGATTACGTCGACATTAGTGTCGCCGTGGCTACGCCAAAGGTAATGTTTGTGTAAATGGCAAAATTGCGTTACCCGTGGAAATAAGGAACCTACGCTTTGTTGGATAATTGTGCTTTTTTTAAATGATCCAGTTTCAGCTCAGTTTTATTTTGTCCAGGCCTTTCATGGCCTAGACCACAGAGCGAGCCCACTTGTACATTTCTGTTCACTTTTCTTGGGTTTCAGTCAGTGGGTTAATGTGATCGGGTGTTCCTCTCGCTGTCCCCCAGGGACTTGTGGTACCAGTGATCCGAGGTGTGGAGGGGATGAACTTTGCTGACATCGAGAGAACCATCAATGAGCTGGGAGAAAAGGTATAATGAGGTTTTAATTAAAATATTTACAACTTGCCTTCCCTAGTGGCAGATTGGTAAATTGGTCCAGGTTCACTTGGGGGCCTGAGGTGGCTAGGTTTACCGCTCCGTGTTGCCCACAGCAACAAGTGCAGTTGTGCTTACATGGCCGCTACAGGTGTGAGTTTCGCTCTGCTGCGTGCGTTAACATGGGCCTATGCAAGCTGCAGTCCGTGGAGTGACAAAGCGCACATCGTGTGAAGCGTCTGTCGCTGTTTGCCCCCTTTTCAATTGCTTGAAGCTCTGTACTCCAAGGAGGAGAATAGGATAATGTATGGCAAGGTGGGCAGTGCTTGTGCCTCACAGCACCTGAGCTATTCGCGTGTTGGTTCGAATCCGGATCAGTCCGCCTGGAGTTTGCAGGTTCTCCCCACGTCTTTGTGGATTTCCTCCAGGCGCTCTGGTTTCTTTCGTGGAACTGACTTTCAGGTGAAATGGGCCCTCTAAACTGCCTCTAGTGTGTTTCTGTCCAGAAAAATAAACCTTATCATATTCTTCCACAGTTAGTCCCGCAGATAAAGAACAGTCAGGTTTTTTACTGGAATGAAGATGATTACAGCTGGACCTAGCTGTACTCTTCATTACTCTGTCGTTGCTGCTACACTGAGTTTATCACTCATTATCTGTAGGGGAATTTGGTTCTGTTCTTAATCCTGGAGTCTGGTGTTATCTGCTTGTGTGGAGATTTTTTTTCTGTCATTTTTTATGTCTTTGTTTTTTTCCCAGGCCAGAAAGAATGAACTGGCAGTAGAAGACATGGACGGCGGGACCTTCACCATCAGCAATGGAGGAGTGTTTGGGTCCTTGTTTGGGACGCCCATCATCAACCCTCCGCAGTCCGCCATCCTCGGCATGCATGGCATCTTTGACAGACCGGTGGCTGTCGGGGGCAAGGTATGTGCGCCTGTCTAGACATATTGCGGTTGGCCAGGACTCAGGCCTTCGAATAGACTCCTCAGCATCCCTTGTTGAAAGATGGTTCTGTCTTGGCTGCCAGTGATTTCAAAATCTCCCTCCCCCGCTACAGGTGGAAATTCGGCCCATGATGTATGTGGCGTTGACATATGACCACCGCCTGATAGACGGGAGGGAGGCGGTGACTTTCCTGCGCAAGATCAAGGCTGTGGTGGAGGACCCCCGAGTTCTGCTGCTAGACATGTGATCCATTGCAGGAAATGAGTCTATTGAAAACCACAACCTTTACACAGTACCCTCCAAGTTCCATACTGCATTTGATTTAATTGTGTTGGTTAAAAAGAGAAAGATTGCAGCGTTCTGATACCTCAGTGTTCAGGAACAAACGCAGTTTGGTCTTCTGCATGGATTAATACGGCAAAGAGCTCAATGCTGATGTGCAGTATATAACAGTCAGCATTTTCAGTGGAACAGGTTCCTCCTATTTGTGAAGACTATATGTACACGTAGGGTTATTCTCCTCTTGTTCCATTCTGACTTAGGAATATTTTACCTGATATTGGTCTATGAACAGTGCTAGAAGGGTTGAATGATGAACCACTAAGATCCCTTTAGAATGTTTTGTACACCTGCGGAAATGGCGAAACCCAAAAGCACGACTTTCCGAAATGTTTTTAACGCTTCACTACGGCATTCTCGGACTGTTTCAGACGCACAACCTCGCAGAATGTCTTTCGCACAAATAAGAAATCTGATTCATTGACTACCCTGGGAGCAGGTCCTGGCTGTGCTGTATACAAACCCTGTAACTATTTAAGAAAGAAATTGACATTTTAAACATTAAAAAAACAAATGCTATTGCTTTTGTTATGTATGCATGTATTTGGTCTATTTGGTCTAAATTGCTTTGACTCAGTTTGTTTTGTCAATAGATAAGTTAGTTACTGTACGTTAGGCACTAGTACATAAACACTTCAGCATACGCATTTCTGGCCTTTTGTAAGACACCATGGCAATGGGTTAATTCACCCTGAGGTTCAGGCTGGAAGCTGGAAGATGAGCCAACAATGTAACCATGACGATTTTGGCCGTTCTTGATGGGTATGCCCAGAAGCGCTCAAACATTGAAAACCTTCAACTTAAGCGTGCACAGATGGTGGAGCCGGTTAACACGTAGCGTGAGTCCTGTGGCCTTTGTGAAATTACGAGACTGCTGCTTTCATGACACGCAGGAGAGCAACAAACGGCCCTTCTGATCGAAACGCGTGAGAGATCCACACATCTTGAGCTGCAGCAGAGGATGTGGTTAATAACCCAGAACTTTTGCTCTGGTGAAAGGAAAAGAGGTGTGTGGTCACATGGTTGAAGCAGAATTTTTACTCCCACTTCTCATTACGTCTGCTTCAGGTAATTTATAGGAGAGAACATTCTCACAAAAATGCAGAAACTGTTTGAAAGTATCAGGCAAACATCGATGTGCTGAACAGAAAGTACGGATGAGGTGTAAAATTTTTCCAAACTTTATTGTAGGGTCTTTGCAGTTCCCTTCAGGAGTTGCTGCTTGGTTAGTTGCTGATTTGTGCCCTACATACTTTTGGTGAGGTGAGGTCGTCAAGTGAGGACAGGCACATGAGACGGCACGTGTCTTTAGGGGTTGCGCTGCTTGTCCAGAAAGTCCTCTGTCCGCTTGTGTAATCAATTTGAAATGGGCCGAAAGCTGAAAATGAAGTCGCTGTTAAGGTGCTTAAGTGTTTAGCTTTTGTTAGGACTGGTATATATATCTATGCTTTGGGGCACTTTATTAATGTCTCCTTATAATTAGCTCAGTAATTGTAGCACACTGGCTGCCAGCTAGCGAAATCGACATAGTGCCACGTTTTATATGGAATTCATTAAGGGCAATAATAATAAGGCCGCAAACATTACTATAATACAGGACGAGCCCTCGAAACTGATAATTACAATAAAAAAATTAATCTATTTCCAGCCACTTGAGTTTCCATTAGTGGGATGCACAGCATTTTAATGTGGTGTTCTGTCTTTAAGGGGTTTAAATACCTTTTTTGTTTTGTGGAAGCATTTCTGTACCAAGCCAGATGAAAGGAAGGGGCAGAATTGAACGGACCGCTACTTTGGTCTTCCGTTTCCGAAAGTCCAAATTAGTAGCCTTTTCACTTTTCGTTCTCTGATGACGAATGGATAGTGATGATAAATTGACAATCACCCATTTGCACCATAAATTCTGAGCGTCCAGTCTTTTATCTAACTACTGTAAAAATTCTGTTAGACACCCCATATAGCAAGATGGTTAACTCGGTTCTGGTTTTAAATGTAGATTAGAGGTTAAACCATAGCGGTTGAGTGAACTTTCCTGGCATGGCCTTGTTTTCAAGATACCCTGAATTAGACCACTTGAGGATGTAAGCAGCCCATGCTTGACTTTCTACATAAGTGTGGGTAGTAAATTTATTGCACTGCCAAATGGTTTATTCAACAAGTGTCTCTTACTAGCGTGATTGCAGCGTTACTGGGATGGGAGCGAAGATCCCTCTGATTTCTAAGAGGCTGTGCGTGTAGCAAACTTATTTTTGTGCAAGATTTTTAGCCATAGCTGTACCGTGCAGGTCATGACAAGAAAAGTTAAATGTTGTAAGACTGGCATTTAAACTGTATACTGACTGTCTGCTGCATAAAGTTACTGGTTACAGGATGGGTGCTTTATGTGCACTCACTGTTTTGCTCTGTGTGCGCGCCTGCACATAAGCACAAGCACACAGCTGTGAGGGAACATGGCCCTGGGAGGTTGTAAGGTGGACCTGAGAGAAGAGACTGACCAGATGACCTGGCAGAGTGGACAACAGATGTGTGTGTCTATGAGAACTGTCAGGTTTGACAGTTCCCCCCCCATCACGTTTCTTTTTGTTTCCTACACTTCAAAACAAGTCAAAGTAATGAGAAATATTAATAAACTACAAATCACATCTAAAGGCAAAATGATTTAAATTCCACTTGTATTTAAGTACTTAGCTGCCGCGATGTTATGCTGAGTTATACTGAGCTTCATTGTTATATTTTTACTATGTGTAAAAAGTTTGACAAAATGTCAGGAAGGTACAGAAGGGACAGAAAACAGGCCAGTGTGGACAAGAGGGAGGTTCGAGAAAGAGCTTCTACCAACAAGTGCAGAAGTGGTGTAGTGGTTAGAGCTGCTGCCTTTGGCTCCAGAGCTTGAAGGTTTCAGTCCCACGTACTGCTGTAGTACCTTCGAGCAGAGTACTTGTCCTGAATTGCTTCGGTAAAATTACCCTGTGTAAATAACCCTAAGTAGGTTGACATTTAAGTTGTTTTTAAGTGTCAGATAAATGTAAATGTGTAAAAAAAAAAAAAATACTCGTAAAAGTGAAATTACACATCTTAAAACTCAGAAGCTGTCCGTCTGAAATCTCTGCCACTTTTTAAAATCATCTCATCTTACACACAGTGCGTGAGTGTAAACTGTGCAGTCTGAATGAATGCAAAATGTACAATATAAAGCTTTATGAACGATTACATGCGCTTGTCTGATAGGGCACTAATAGATGGATGGTGCTGCATGTGGATGCTGGTCCTACATTTACTTTTATTCATTTAGCAGGTGCTTTTCTCCAAAGCATCTACGTGTCACACGTGCGCGTTAGACATCTAGGACTTAGTCACGTTAGTTACCGCTTTTCGTGTTTGAGTGACACGTGCGAGAGATGTGGTCGCACAACATACGGAAATGCACGATGGCTATACTGTGTGACTGTCGCTGGTGCAGTAAAAAATGTGCTTTCACCATTAATAGTAAAGTTACAACTTTTTTAACGGGGTATTATAAGGGCGATATTTTAATAGTGATTTTATTGGATCTCTTTCGCTGAGTCCCGTGTACCTTTTCCATTAACCCCACGCACAACATATTCACCAGCCACGAGCAGACTAAATATTGAAAAGGACACAGAGTCGGCATCCAAAAATTTATTTCTCTGAAATCATACATGCATAAATGGTAGCAGGTGCTCTTTGTCTCGGTGATTCGTCTCAGCAGACGCTTTCCCCCTTTTGTGCACCGTTCCCTAGTCTGTGTTTCAGGCCAGAAGCACTTGAATGTTCGCCAGACACCTTGTCTGCTTTGTCCTTTGGGCTTATGCTAGTACGTACGTGTGTGCGCGTGTGGGGGGGAACATGGGAATTAGGCGTACTCGTTTGTTATAATATAAACAATATAGTACACGATAAAGCTGTACCCGTCCCTCTCTGGGGATGCACCGCACATTTACAGCGATGGAGTAAAATTCTTCCACTTTAGGTCGCAGACGGATCGAAGGTCTGCTGAAGGTTCAGGTATGAAATGTGCGTCGGCTGTTTTACCCGATTGATCCGTGTCGAAATGAAGAAAACCGAGAAAACGAGAAGTGGGGGACGTCTCGAAAGGAGAGGAAAAGTAACTCTGATTTACAGCAAAATCCAAAGCGTGAAAACTCATTTTCCGACAGCGTGGGAAAATATTTGAAAAAGTGTGTCGACGAGTATGAAGAGCACCTCGGGCGGAACTCTCCCGGACGCCCGTCCACGTGTCCACGTTTCCCCATCTCCCGCACGGCGCGGGGCCGACCGCTCGCGCTCGGCTCTAGTGTCTGAGTGGGGGGCCGAAGGCGGAGTTTGAGAGGAAGGGTAACCGCACAGTAAGAAGTGTTTACCTCACAGACTGATTCAGAGGAAATGAATCAATGTGTGGCCCGTGGTCGTGGGGGGCTGGGGGGCTGGGGGGGGGGAGACGGGACCTGCACAATATCATTGTCAAAGTTCCCACTTGTTCTCAGACATGTTTTCTCGAAAACCTCAAGTCATCAGTCCCACCGCAGCGAATGGGTTCCTCCTCGAGGCGACCTTCCCCGGTCACGCTGACGCCGAATCCGCGAGAAGCTCCTCGGCCACTTCTCCTTACCGCGCGGTGTGACGCGCGAATGGGAATCGGTTCACCTGGACTGATCGGAGGCCTCCGTGAGCGGCGTTACTACGGAAGGAGCCGAGATTCGAACCGGTGTCCTTCGAGGGCAGCAGGTTGTCTCTAACTACTCCGTCGGCAGATCGCCCTCGTCAGGCCGCTGGGATTCGGCAGCGATGAGTACGAAACACCCATACCGTGTCCACCAGGTTTTACCGCAGCGTGCTGAAATCACGATGGACGTTGTGCTACGGCTGGCGCTGCTTCCTCTGGACTGTCTGCTCCCAAGTTCAGATCCCACCTCCCGCTGTAGTGCCCTAACCCTCAACTGATGCAGTAAAAAATGAGAGAACTGTGCAAACGGGTAAAGCAGTGTAAGTAGCTTCACGTGGTAAGTTGCTTTGCAGGAAAGCAACGAATGAACGAACGAACGAATGGCTACAGGGAACCGGTCTGGTACGTCGGACCTCGGTGCATTTGATCGAGTCCGGTTTCTGCACGGTTCGCTCGGCGATCGCTGTCATTCCGACCCGGAGTCGCAGCGCCTTCGGTGTCGTCCTGCCCCGCTCTTCCGTACGGTGTCGTTTCTCCAAGGGACCGGGAGCGAGCGCTATTCAGGAAAGAGCTGCGCGGCGCTCGGAACCTTTGGTCTTTCCACCACTAGGGGACACTAGTCCGCCAGGCAAGCGCCAGCGAGGTTACCCCGTCGGTCCCGGTCGGTGGGCGAGGAGACGTCGGGGAGGCTGGCTGCCGGAGCCCTAGCTGCCCAGGGAGTGCCACCGCACCGCACCGAAGAAGGGGTGACACTTGATGTCGCTCACGCCGCCGCCTCCGGAGCCCAGCCGGTGTCCCGCGTCAAACTGCAGGAGCTGCAGGACGACATAGGAGAGACGGGGCCGTGCGTCACACGCGAAGAGACCCCGAGAAGAGAGGGCGGGCGGCGGGCCGAGGCTTGTGGGCGCACGGGTGCGGGGATGACGTTCCTGTTCGGCGTGTCCGAGGAGAGGAAGGAGCACGGTCTCCCTCGACCGCTGACAGGCCTCAGCTGGCTGCGATGCCGCTGCGATGGGCTGCTTTAGGGGCACGGAACCTTCCGGAAACCCGCGTCGCGCCGGGGCCCATTTTGTAATTAGAGGGACCCGGGGGATAAGCTGGGAGAATCGAAATTTTGGGCCGCCAAGTTTTGCTACTAAAATTGAAAAACAAATTCTGATCTCGGGAAAACGATGGTTTAAAAAAAAAAAATAAAAATCTTGCCGAATAACGAAAAAAACCGTTTTACTGGAAAACTGAAGATCCGCTGCCTTGTATATCGTGTAAATTCTACACGGCTCTTTGAAACGTGGCTCTGCGGGTGACATTTTCCATGACAGGAGCGGTCAGCCCACGCAGTCAATAGTACCGAAGCGCAATGCTGAGAATTGGGTTCGTTTTCAGTCATTGAAGTATAAATCTGTTTTCCGCACCAGTATAATGTTTCAGTGTGTTAATATAAATCATTAAATGAAAATAAGAAATTAAAATGTTATTTTTTGCTTCTTCGTGATCTGAATGTTTCTATACGTGAAATAAAAATGACTTCTGTCGTCGTGTGTGCGGTAGAAAGGTGGAAGTAGAGCAGGCGCAAAAATAAGCGAAGCCCAAGCTGCACCGGTGAAACCAGGTAGGCAAGTAGAATGAGGAGTGTAAATCATAACTATTTCTATTTATTCATTTAGCTGATGCTTTTTCCCCCAAAAAGCACTTATAACATTAAGCTACCTACAACTGTTTAGCCATTTACACCCCTGGGTAGTTTTTACTGCAGTCATTTAGGGTAAGTACCTTGCTTAAGGGTACTCCAGCCGGAGGCGAGGCTCGAATCTGTGACCCGTGGGTCCGAAAGCAGCGGCTCGAACCACCGTGCTACCGGCTGCCAAAGTCGTCGATGCATTTTATAAGTTTATTTAAATATTTTACACAAAAATAATGACTAAGAAGGTGCCGGACGTGTTCGCGCTCTCACCTCGCTGAGCAGAGAGGCGGCCGCGGTGCTCAGGTGATCCGGGATGAGCAGCTGGGTGTGGGAGAGGATCCCGGTGGGGTGGCACTGGCGGAGGGGCTTCGCGGGAGGCGTCGGTCGGACGAGTACGGGGGAGAGGAAAATGTCGAGCGTAAAATGACGTGACGCCTGAAAGGAAGCGCACCGAGTGCGAGAAGGGTGTTATTTACCATGCCGCTGAGGAGCTCGTAGAGAAGGGCCCCCAGGCTCCACCAGTCGCAGGCCTCCGTGATCTCGGCCACCCCTCCGATTTCTGCCAGACGGAAGAGAGCAGACAGGAGGTTACAGGCGAGTCCCAGCACCCGCGCGCTGCGTTCACACGGAGGGGAGGACACTTCGTCCCGCCGGCGTGGACCCAACGTTCTGAGTGAATGTCGGACATCCCAGCGCTGCCGAATTCCGAACGTCAGACGTTTTCTAGCAGGACAGCGTAGCACGGATAGTTCACGTACACTGAGCTCTAAGCAAGATTCCTGCAAGTTTGGCAGTGTGTGTGTGTGTGTGTGCGCGTGTGTCCTAGGTGAGACACGGGTGTCGCACCGGCGAGGTACAGTCGCATTCCTCTGCTGAAAAGCGGTCCCACCTCAATGTCCGCACCCGATTATACAGACGTACTTACAACCTGATCTGAGCGGAGCAATTTAGGGTAAGTACCTCGCTGGAGGTGGGATTCAAACCTGTGACCTTCAGAATCCCACCCACCCTAGTCGTCAGCAAGTGTATTCCCGCACGCCGTATGGAGCTCCAACTCCTACGTGCTCCAGCATCCGCGTGGAGAACAACTCAAAGAAGCCGCGTCGACAGGTGGAGCAGCCTTTCCGGCGTCGTTGCTCTCCGCGGCACTGGATGCCGACGGGCCACTCGTTTCACTCAACAAGTAAGAGCAAGTAAGAAATGGGTTCGACGTGGACGGCAGGAAACGGCGGATTGGGACGCTTAACGGAACATTTACTTTCACTTTTACGTTAAACTTTACTATTAACCGTTTCATTAGCGCTTTTCTCCAAAGCAACGTTCATCTCGGAAAACAATACAACAGAACAGCGCGTTACACCAGACAGCGTCTCGCTTACCATAGTATAAAGCGGTGTACGTAACACCAGCAGCCCCATGTATTGGTGACCGCGGTATTTCCCCCTCTGGCTGTCACTGTCACTCGCCTACACAATGTAACGCATCAAAAACAAGTTATTTAAATATCAAATGAAGTTACGGATTAAATGTTTTGCTTTTTCACATTATGTGTGACGTGTCTTGCCAAAACGGAAGACTGCTGGTAATACAGTACAGCACAGTACGGTGCAGTACTCCGAGTAGCGCTCGGCCACATAACGTTCATTGGGCCCAAGAAAAAAGCCACAGGTCCCAGCCATTGGGGAAGTTGTGAGAAACACTACGCTACGTGCACCCTCATCTCCAGGCCCCTCGCGCTGAGGGGCGCTCCGACACACCGTCACGTTGTCGCGTGACGCGGTGGAGAAATCCCCTCCCAACCACAGACACCGTGCGGGAACCGCACGGCTGTCGATACTGGCAAGGTGCGAAAAACACACCCTCGCCGGAGACGCGCCGTCCGCACGGCATGCGGAAGTCATGAACTCTGAGTACGGTAATCGTGAGTACGGTTCCTCCCTACAGCGGCCTGGCCCAGACCGGAGCTGTGACGCAGTTTCCTCCGATGCCGATACGTTTACCTGGAGCGCAGTACATGTTCTCCATCGCTTTGGCGCTGATCTCCAGCTGAACATCACTCCACTGGCCAAAGTAGGTCAGGCAGACGTTTCCTGTGCACAAAGACACGCCCTTCACTTACGTCCCAGAGATAAATCCCACACGTGATCCCCAGACACTCAACTAACGGGCATAGTCTCCATTTTCCCATAATTCTCTGCTAGCGGAACCATACAATGCAGTGACTATGGAACGGGGTAACGGCAGCTTGTGGGGGTGCTAGGGACTGACCGTTGCTGTCAAGTAGGATGTTCTTTGGGTTAAGATCCCGGCACAAGATGCCCTGCTGGTGCAGGCTCTCCAGGGCCAGCACGATGTGGGCTCCCCACAGTCGAACCTCGGCTTCCGGGAGACCCCGGCAGCCCTGCTCGCTCTTTTCCTTGGGCCGCCGCGCCGGGATCCGAGGAAGCAAGCACCACCCGTCCACCTCAATGGGCTGCTCTGCCTCCAGCCCATCTGGTTCTGCCTTCCTACTTGACATGTGAGCAGCTGCAGGGGGTGTTGGATGCGGATCCCACGGTTGCCCCCCTGTTGATCTGGCTTCGGCCGCATCTCTCTTCAGAGGGCTTAGCAGCTCCCAACCGTCATCCGCCTCTTCTCCTCGATGCCTCTCACCGAGGTCCTTTGGTTCCGGGGTATCCAAGGAGACGCTTGTCGGGATATCTGTGCCACGGCTATGAGAACCAGAGGAGGGCTGGGTATTTCCTGAGAACGTGTTTGCTGTTTGCACCGCAGGAACAGCTTCCTCAACGCAAGAAAGTGCATCTGTCCTTATGGCTTCTACAGTCTTTTTAGTTTCCGCAGCTGTTGGCCTACAAGTCGACCCGGATCCAGGCGACCCGTGCGAGCTGAGAACACCCGTTGCATGTACGGGGTTTCTGTTTGGGTCACAGACCAAGCGAGGACCTTCGGGGCTTCGAGCAGTCTCTGCTGCCGCACCACGCCTGCCCTGGATTTGCTTGCGTACATCTAGCTCCAGAGTAGGTGTATCAATGCCCTGACTCTTAGCGTCCACTGGTGAAGTTGGCTCACCTTTGGAAGGCTGAAGAACCCATGGAGCCGCTGCGGAGGACTTGGCCACGTGAGGTATTCCATAGGCTCCTGCCACCTCTCGGCCTACGTCGTTCCACGCGCGAGTGTCGCTTGGATTTGGGCTCTTGAAGCAACTTGTGTCGTTGACATGGAAATCTGGGCTGGACTCAATTGTCTGCACATGCTTCTTCAGAGGATCCCAGGTCCTGCTGGGAGCCTCATCGAGCCCTCCTGTGAAGCGGCCATGTGGTGGCACAGTACACGTTACCTGAGTGTGCGATAGCCGTTGCACCGTGATGTGCGCTGATCCAGCCCCCAATGCGGCATCCCGTTCTGGCGGCCCGGACGCCCGATTTGGCTCCGGCGGATCGTCCGAGTGTCCGGCCCTAGCGCTGTACAAACAGCCTGTCTCCTCACAGTAGGAGTGTGTCCGGCAGCTCTCCAGTTGTCTCTGCACCTCCTCCCAGGAGGCGAGAGATTCGGTGTCCCCTGGCTCCGGGTCCTGGTGAGCGCTGCCCTCTGAAGCCAGCCAAACTACAGTCTTGCTGCTCTGCTGGTCGTCCAGGCTCATGGCGGGGGTGGTGTAGCTGTTCCTGAGGTGGATCTTGCAGTTGGCGGGGCTACAGCACTCAGGGTGTTCCTTCAACTTCTCATTCCTCAACTTACGCAGCTTTGAGAAGAGCCTCCCTCCTTCCAGCAAGAGAACAACAAACATGTTAGCTGTACTTGCAAATTTGAAAGGGACAGCTGAAAAGCAGCTTGTTTGGCCTGAAGACCTTAGCTCCACCGTCCTGCCTAGATAAAAGCAGCCCTCACAGGACAGAGACGTTATAATGAGCTACGAACTGACTTGTGGTAACGAGCAGATCATCTCGAGCATTTCCGAAATTTGCCGTGAGCCGAAATGGCCACGACGGACCGATAACTGGTGTGGGGCGTGATCCGATACATGGGTCTCACCTTGAACGTAGCCCAGGTGGAGGTAGACGGCATCCTCGCTGACATAGTAGCGGAGCAGCTTCACCATGAAGGGCACACCCTGGGGGATGATGGTGGGCTGCTCGCGACTCTCCCCGCTTGACTTGGGTAGGCTCTGTGGGGCGGGGAGCAGTCCTCGCTAAGGCTTCGGTGCACAAGACGGCAGATTCTAAGGCAAACGTCTCTCTACGAGCCTCTCAGTAGGTGACCTAATTCCATGACTTGTTCAACATGGAGTCGAGAGGTGTGTTCGAGTGAAAGCAGAATATATGGTGATAAATGGGGCGGCAGGTGGCATAGCGGTTGGTGCTGCACCTTGTGCTTTGGTTTGAATCCCAGCCCTGAGCCAGGATTGTACCCTGAAGTGATACGGCAACGCTAACCCAAGGTAGCTACCTGTATAAATGGGTAGATTATTGTAAATTGCTTTGGAAAAAAACTGAAGAAATACAGGTAACACACGTTGACTGAAACCTCTCGACCCGTGCAGGGTTGCGGGGAGCCGGAGCCTAACCCGGCAACTCAGGGCGTAAGGCTATAGAGGGGGAGGGGACACACCCAGGACGGGACGCCAGTCCGTCGCAAGGCACCCCAAGCGGGACTCGAACCCCGGACCCACCAGCGAGGGGGACCCAGCCAAATCCACTGCGCCACCACGCCCCCTAAAGGTAGACCAGGCTTCAAAGAATTTTTTAAGAACTAATACTGATAAGTTTAACGTGTGCGATACACGCTGACCTTGCTGAAGGGGCGTTAGAGGTCAGTCAGGGTATAACCCGCATTGTCCTCAGTCTCCAGTATTGGTGCATTTAACGTTTTGACCAAGACGAGGCCCCAGCCCAGCTGTTCCAAATCTCTGAGTCATTTTTCATAAAGATGTTTCTCAGAACACTGCGTGAACATTCTGCCCCAAAGTTCTGTAGCGGGGAATCAAGGAGAAGAGCTGAGCTTTCAGCTGGATCGATGGGCTCTGAGGAATGGCCCGAGGCCCAAGTGCCTCCGCATTAAGCGGGGGGGGGGGGTTGTGTGTGTGTATCCCTGACCCTGTCTCCTAGCACCGGCGTGCTCCGGTTTGCTGTCGGCGGCTCGTCTCCGTCGGCCCCTGGCCGGCTCTGCCCTGCGGTCCGGCGGCAGAGCTCCAGGGTCAGCGCCCACTCACCTTCACGATGAACGTCTCTTCGGCGGTGAGGCTTTGAACAGCCAGGACCTAGGGCACGGGGGCACCAAGAGTCATTCTACGAACACGCACGATTTGACGTGAAGCAAACCTTCATAAAATCAACGAGAAGCAGTCAGAGGTGTGCAAAACATGGCAATTCAGTCATAACTGAGCGGCCGCGCCGTGGTATACGACACGGGTCTGGGAGACTCGGTTAATCTTTCTCGCCAATTAAATAATAAAAGTCAGTACGGAAGGAGCATTTTACAGCAGAGGCTTAAAAAAAATCCCAAGATCGCAGCGCAGGATTGCAGGTCAAGCGAGAGCGGCACCACGTGACGCTCCGTGACACAATGAGAGCCATTCCCAGCTTCCTCTTTCCACGGGCCGCTCCCTACGGCCAGGTGTTTCCTCTGCGGCTTCTTGCGTTTACTCAGGAACAGGAGCGGAGGGGAAGCTCAGAAAATGCAGAACTGCCCCGCGTTCGCCGTTTTCGGGTTTGTCGGACAATGTGTCGAAAAAGCAATAACTGCTCGCTCCGAGCGGAAGTTAGAGCTCAGGCTGTAGTTGGACTGCCACAAAACCGAAAAAAGCAGCGATGAGGAAGAACAAGAGGACTGTTGTTCCTGCGACCTCGGCGCGTGACCCGAGGACTGTGTGATTTTTAATCTCGTCGCGGTTGCCCGAAACGGGCCGTGAGCGCGAACGACGCCGGCCTCCTTACCTTATCGACGACCCCGACCACTTTGCACGTCTTCAGGTCCTCCACCGGCATGCTGAGGTTCCTGATGGGCCGAAACCTCAGGCTGCTGTAGCCCTGCCGAGAGAGGTCGCGGGGGGTCACGCGTCATCCACGAAGAGCGCCTCCGAAACGCTCGCCGCGTTCGTTTATTAATGCTGCCGCGCTCGAGCCCGGGGCAGGGCAGCCGCGCAGAAACTATTCCGTTCTTCCTGTTGACGAGTTTCAGCTCATCCCTTCTCTGGCTCTTGCGCGGCAGTCAGTGACTCAGGGTCAGCAAGGGAAGATGACGTAGGAAGCGTTGCCGTAATGCCTGGATTTGAGCGTGTACTGGCGAGGCACGTTAGCGTCCCGTGTACGAGTCTGGCGTGAGCCGAGTCGCTTTGTATGCCAGTGTAGGGTTTATGGAGCATAGCTTTATCTTTAATCTCACCTGGAGCAACATTCAGATCATAACTTTGTTGTTAAATATGGACAATATTTCTGTTCATTTCTGTTGTTCTTCATTCAAATATACTCTGTATTACGCAACAGCTCACAAGATTTGTCTTGTTATGAAACCGGTCTTCCCGGTTGTAGATGGTGGGTGGAGCCAGGGTGTGGGGGTGGGGCTAAAGCCAGGGTGTGGGGGCGGGGCTAAAGCGCACTGCCCGCCTCCTTCCAAATCAAGGTGATGGCAACCAGCTGACCGCAGGTCGGTCGAGATGGATATTTAAGGCAGTTGGCCTGACAACTTGAGCAGTTTGGGGGAAGAGAGGTGAGGGGCCTGGAGAACTTTCCGTATTCGGCCACGTGTTTTTTTTCCGTTTTTACGTCTCGGTCGGTTTTTGCCCGTGTTCTGCCTTAAAGAGGTTGCATCCTCATTTCGGATTGCCATCGTTACTGAAAGGGAACACTTACTCTCCTTCACCTCTGTCCCACCCGTGTGTCCAAGTGTGCATACAGCCTATTTACTGTGATTTACCCATTCGTACAGTTTGGAAATAGTGCAATGAGTACAATTACCCTGCTCCAGGGCACTACAGTCATTAGCAGGGATTCGAACCTGCATCCTTCAGTTATAAGCTTTAAACAGTGACATCAGACAAACTGACTGTACTTTGAAAATCACGTGCGGGGATCTGTCAGTCTGACTGCGTATCATAATAATGTTCGCATAACCATCTGGTTTTATTAATAATCAGGCCCTGCAGTCGGTCTCCTACCCCAGACAGAGTGGTCCCGATTCCCAGGCTGCCCTGCAGGTGAGAGTTGAAGATTTCCTCTGCGCGCTTCAGGTACTGAGTGGTCTTCCGCTTCACTGCCTCTCGTCTCTCCTTGTTTGGGTCCACTGCAAAGGGGGCGGTGCAAAGGATTCTGGGTAACTGTCTCCGTGGTAGCGTTAACGCAGAAATGCCCACCACCCGGCGTGCTCACGTTTTACAGCGGAACATAAATCTGGAGCTAAGAACACAGTGGGCTCAAAGCATGGTACAGGCAGAAAGGCACAGTTGTGCCTTCACTTTCTCGATTAGCCCTTTTCTCCTTCGAAGAGCAGCTCTTTTCAACAGGTGTAACCCACGCAGGTGTCCCGACAGCACTGTTTCAGTGCTCACCGCTGGTCCTTTTCCTCCAGGCTTCTCCAGCGCTCTGCAGCACTACCTTCTTCTAGTCCATTTAAGGACATCGCTGATTGAGACCAATGCCGAGGCGCAACGAAGGTTTCCGCGTGACGTGCACGTGCACGTGCAGGAGCACAGGGCCCACGAGTGCTGCTCCGCGGCGAGTCGAAAGGTTGCTCATGCTTACCTTGTATGCCGTTGAGCAGCAGGTCAACCCCGTTCTTGTAGTAGTTGAAGGCCGCCTCGTAATCCTCGCTGACCTCCCGGTCCAGCGCCATGCGGATCTGCTTTGCGGCGTCCACCAGGTAGTCCCTCTTGGCCATCTCTGGCCGGGGTCCGACTCCAAGCGCTCTGGAGAGCTCCGGCAGCTGGGCCAAACCAGGCCAGGGGGCGGTGCGCGCTGCGTGTCCTCTAGACAGAGCCACATGTCCCCGCCGGACTCATGCCACCAGACCCGGACCGGGTGCCTCGTTCACGTCTCCTCCCGTGGGCAAGGACCGTTCCTCGGCGGAGTCCTCAACCTGTCAAAACAACAGGTCACTCGGAGAAGAGCGCGCCACGTTTTCCGTCGTTCCAAAGTCCCGCATGACAGATAGTATCGTGGACAGAAAAGAAAAAGGAAACGTGCCGCTGCGGAAAGATGCGACGCCCGGCAGCACGCACCTTGCGCTGTCCGGTCCCGCACGTACGCTTATCACCGTGCGGCAGTTAATCTCGACTCAACTCCCGGTTGAGATCTTTCCCGACTTTACGCGTGTCGCGTTCCTCGAGCGCAGCAGAAGTCCCGTAAGAGACGGGGGAAAGTCCACCGCAGTCGATGATCGGAGTAGGCGCTGCAAAAGCTGAGCAAAGGTACATCCAGCGAAGGAGCTACTGCAGATGTACATGCAGTGGTGTTCGTGGGTGTTGGGAAAGGTACAGAGGTACAGGAGAAGACTCCTTCTGTCTGCTGTATTCCTTTGCTTCGGGAAGACTTGGACTTATACTCTCAGCGGACAGGAATAAATGGACACGTGCGTACTGCGAGTCGAGCGCTCCTGCGAGTGACTTTCGTTCTTTCGCACCGAGTGGATTCCAGCAACGTGACGCCTACAGCAGGGGGCGCAGTGGTTAGAGCTGACTCCCTGCCCTCGCAGAACTCGAGCTTGAATCCCAGCTCCTGCCGTAGTACCCTTGAGCAAGGTACTGACCCTGAACCGATACAGTAAATATTTACCCTGCGGCGAGTCGCTTCACTAAGCATCTGTCACGCGGAACACAGGGAGCCGGGACGGCCGAACCCAAGCGCAGCGTTGTGCGTCTGAAGTTGAGGGAAGAGGCAAGTTCTCAAAACCAGGGACAGGCGAAGGGTCGGAGAACGAAGCGAGGAGTCAAAAAACCAGAGATCGTGAATAGAGTAAGAGTGTGTATAGTAACGCGAGGAAGGGCGGTTGTCCCAAACGAGATTCCGCAACTGTACGGGAGCTGAAGAGGGTCTTTATAGGGTGAGCGATTACTCATGAGCTAGTGCGGAGTCAGGTGTTGTCGCTTGTGTTGTGGGCGTGGACGTGACAGCATCACTAAATGAAGAAACCAAATATTAAAAAGCAGAATTTGGTGTGTATATATTCCGAATTAAAAACCCATGTTATGGACCAGCATACTAATCAGAGAGCTTATGCATCATTTGCGTTCAGCTCATGCCGTTGAAACATATAGTTATTGTAAATAATTGTGCTGGATGCATTCTGACTGACACCGTGGGCTTCGCTGGCACTGTCTGCCTCTGCTGCTGCTGCTGCTGCTGCATAAATATTATATGACACCAAGGAAAAATGAAACCACCGTGAGTACTCCCACACCAGTCATGGCACGCTTTCCCGCAGCTGGGATTTGAAAATCAGATCGGAGTAAAATTTTCTTCCCTTCGTCTGCGCTATCCATCTCCTCCTATTAGCGTTTTCTTTCGGATCGCTGACCCACACCTACAACTACGGGATCTCGGGGGGCTCGTCAACACGTCAAAGAAGCAGCATCCGGCAGCTTCGTGCCTATAAGAGAGGCATCGAAACTGGTAAAAATAAGAAGTTCACAAGTGTCCAAGGTTGGCGTCCGTGTCTCCGTGGCTCCCCGGCATCTCTGCAGGAGCGCGACCCGTAGCAAAGTGCTTCGCTGGTGTCCGAACAGCGAAAGCCCAAGAGCGCAGGATGCTGTACGAGACAGAAAAGATCTCCATGTGACACAGGGAGGGGGTGAATGTCTATCACTCCATCACCAGGTTGGCATTTCAAAGACCCGTGTCGTTGCTGCCATTCATGCTCCGTATCCACCCAAGAAGTGAGTCGGGACACATCTGGGTTCAGCTGATGGGCTACGGCTGGAGTACAGAGAAGGGCCATTACCCTGGGGTTAAACCTCACACATAAGCACCATTTCCCATGTGGGCTTCAGCATCGCTCGGTGCGTCGGAATTAGCGAGATCATGTGTGCGAAACAAGATACGCATCTTCGCTGAATGTGAATTCGCTCCTGATGTAAGACGGACCCCCCTCCCCCCCCCCCGCTGCTTCTGAAACTGCATCCATGACATCGCTGTTCTAACCACCCCCCACCCCGCCCCGCCCACCTAGTTGAGAGGGAACTGAAGGATGACAGAGGTCGCGGCAGAGTAAAAGCGCACCATACCTGGTCTGCTTCCTGCATGTCCCGCACTCTCAGCCTCAGCATCACCCTGCCCACACGGCCTGCTCAGCAGCACATCACAGAAAGAGGAACGGGCTCAGCGCAGGGGCTTATTGGCTGCAAATGATGTCACCGCCCCCGCCATTAGTCACACAACCTGGGATTGCCCCTCCCATTTTAAAGCCCTTAAAGAGACAGAGCACCTTTCTGAATCTCGGCCCCAGTTCTGCGTTTAATCAGCTGCAGGTTCTGCAATTTATTTCTTCAATAGTACTAGATAGTACTGTATTTCTGTTCCAGTGTACATGGCACGAAGCACAGAGTGTAAATGTGTATGAAAGGAAGGGCGTGAGTTAGGACTGGTTTCGAATCCTGTTTTTCCACAGAATTTGATTCAGGTACACTGTCCAGCGCGAGACATTTCGGCAGTCAGACCAGGGTTTGTCCCACAGTACCAGGCGGAGACACCCTCTGCTCGGCAAACAAAGAATCAGGCACTGAGAAGTACCCTGCGAAAAATGGGGCCCACCCCCCAGACTATAATGGATGGCTGTGCAGTGACTCTGTGTGTGTGTGTGTGTGTGTGTGTGTGTGTGTGCAGAAGGCATCTGATCATGAAAGCCCATTAGCACGGAAGGCAGAACTGAAACTTAACACCATGCACAAGTTGAGTATCATTTGGCAAGTGCATTTCACAAGGGACGTTTCTAATACGACCGAAATAGTTCTTTCACCAGATGATTATGCTTGCTTTTCATGTCATTTATACGACGTAGGAAGAGTATTCAAATCTTCCCGTATTAGGAAATTATGGTTGTTCAGTTGCAAGGATCCACTCGTGATAAATGGGTTTCACCGGGAGCGGCAGCGGGTTTGGCCGGGTCCTGCTCTGCGGCGGGTCTGGGGTTCGAGTCCTGCTTGGGGTGCCTTGCGGTGGACTGGCGTCCCATCCGGGGTGTGTCCCTTCCCCCTCCAGCCTTGCATCCTGTGTTGCCGGGTCAGGTTTCGGTTTACTGGGGCAAGCGGTTGTGAACATCGTGTGTGTTTAAATGCCATATTTTCCGCATTCAACTCAGCACTTAAAGGCACGTAGCAGCACTTATTGATGGAACCGTGGTGCCAGTAAATGTTGCTCTCCTCAAACTGCCGAAAGGCAATGCCGGAGGAGTAGAATATCTCCTCCATGTTAGAACGGGTTGATAGCAGAGGAGGCCTACAGGACCCTACACACGATGGAGGTGTTGTCCACTGATAGCGTGATCGAACCAGTTGCCCACATCTGTTTGATCTCAAAGGCACCCGTGCCTGTCTTTGCAGGTGCACGCTGCCTCGAGATTCGTCTGTGGTATACATTAACCACAGCCCACTTTCGTCTGCTGCAAACGTCTCACTGGGGGGAGTAAACGGAAGAGAATCTGAGGCTAACCACCCAGAACTGACAGGCCAAAATGTTCATGTTCATGTTGAGTTTGCAGGTGCTTGCCTAGCTTTCGCACTGGTTATGAAAGTTAAGACCAGTTTCAGGTAGTCGGCGTAAAGCTGCAGACCGGTCGCGATCGTGCCGGTCTCCTGGAAGTTCCAGCAAGTAGGTTCAGAACCTGGAAGGAGAGCTTGGAACCTTTCCCCACACCTCCCCTATGTATAACTGGTGTTCACATGTACACGCAACTTCAGGAACCTGGAAGGGAAGAACTGAAGCACTGCCGTCAATGTTTTGAGCGCTGGGATGGCCAGTGTACGATGTTCACGGTGTCTGGAAGATACTCGCCGATGTTGGAGTAGGATGTCTCTGCTCATTCATCTCCGGCTTCAGCTGGAGTTTGAAGTTGCGTTTGGTGGCTACCGTGTGGTCCCTGTCATAGCGCTGTAATTTGCTTCAACCTCATAGTCATAGCAGAGATGTGTGAAGGGACGTCAGAGACATAAACCAAATCAGAGGCACTTTTTTTTGTCAAGACACCTCATTGCGTTGAGATCGTAATGATGTGAGAATAGGATTATGAAACTCAAAAGTAATCACTGTGATGCTTTTCTGTCACTCATCTAGAACATCTAGAACACGGATCCAACTATGTTTGTAACTACAAATGTACCACAGCTTTCTAGAAATGTGCCTTGAGTGAAGACTTGAATGCGGAGAAGGACGTTTACTTGGATCCCCCCATGATTTGAGTCTCCAGTTATTTGATTTGCACCTTCAGGCACCTCCAGTTGGAACGTGTACCGCGCTCTTGGTCCTTCTCCTTGAGGTGAATCTGCATAGTCAGGTTTATGATCTTCTCTACACAGGCTGCCACCTTGCTTTCGAAGGTTTTCTGGAACGGGCGACTCATCCTGCCCGTATACATAATGAAACAATTCTTATGGCGTTAAATGAATAAGACAGGATGATGGTACCTTGCAGACCTCCAACTTCAAGTTATGGTTCATCTGCAAGACAGTCTCCTTTATCACAACCTGCCTTGTGATGGAAAACTGTTTTTGGGCAGGAAGGCCATTCTCCAGCATCCCATTCCTCACTCCAGAGGGCTGAGAGCTCAACCTGATCTTGTTTCTGTTCCACTTGTGTAGACCAGGGTGAATCTGAGTGGGCAGTGTGCTTACCTCCCAGGTGAAGAAGGTCTGTTTCAGGTGAGCTTGGAAGTACAAACCAGGAATAATCCCATACCAGACTAGATGAGTTCGGTCTACCCACGATAAACTGTTGGTTCAAACGCTCCATTCTTATCCTGTAGACGATTAGCATCTGCTTCCTGCCCAAAGCCAACGCAGCTCTTCCTACTCAGCTCTTTTTCCCACCTTTTGACTTTTTACTTTTGACTAAAGTGTAAATAACCATAACTATTTATTGTAGTGGTGGGGCAAGGGGATCATTCCCATCAGCTCTTGCAGCGTAGTGTACTTGTGTTGTCTTTATTCTATATGCTGCATCTCATGACCTCGGTGTGTTCGTGTTTTTCTTGGGGTCAGAGAGCTAAGTGCTTGTGCCGCACAATGTATGACCGACACACAAGGTCCCTCAAGCCTCGTCTGCTGTGGTGGAAACACTGTCACCCTTGTAAAAGATTTTTTGAAAAATGAAAAAAAATATTACGGATACCAGCCATTTACAGATGTCACTTATATCACAGTACACATATTGTGCAGAACAGCTGTATCAAAGTACATTACCATAGTACAGAATAACCACAAACTCAGTGAGAAGTCAGGAGGGAGTGTGGACTGGTCCTGTTGAGACAGTTCTTTCAATCAGTATTTCGGTCCTCAGATGAAACACAGACCCGGCAGTAGAGCAGAGTCGCAGATGTCTTGCATTCGTCTCCTCGTATGAAATTGAATTGTTCTAAAAAACCCGGGATGACAATCGAGTTTCATCATCGTTCTTCGTGTTGTTGGCTTTCATCTTGACCCGTGTGCTGCGGATTCAGGGCAATCCATAGCGGTTACGTACAACAGAGTAAGAAGACCCCCAGCAAGCCCCGCTGTCAGACTCTGAAGATGACGTTTGACGTTGCTCCTTGACCCGGGTGTTCAGTCGTCCCCGCTCGTGGTCTTACCCTCTCGTTTCTTGCCCTTTCTCTTCCTGGTCTTAGCAGCCCTGCCTTTGGGAGCAGGCCGACTCGCGGTAAGCGCCGGCCGGGACCTGGTCAGGTGGCTGCCCGTGAGGCTCAGCGCGGAGCGAAAGACGTCAGGGCTAGGGGGCACGTCCGCCCCCAGGGCGGAGCGGGGCGCTTCGTCAAGGAGACCGCGCCCGGAGCGGGAGCGCACGGCCGGAGAACTGGCGGGGCGGGAGCGGGCAGCACCCGGAAGGGAGGGCGGGCGAACGCACTCGCCGCTCACGTCAGCGACGGAATAGCGGCTGCTGCCGGACATGACCGCGTAGTGCCACGAGCTGAGCGGCGTGGCCGAGAAGCGCCGCGGGCCGCTCGAGCTCTCCTTGTTGCCCCCCGGGGACATGACCATGGAGCTGCGGGGGGTGACCGCCTCCACGGCACTCTGGAAGGTCTTGAGGATGCGGTCGCTCTTCTGTTTCTCCTTCTTCTGCCGTGACTCGACCTTGCGCAGCTGCCGCCTGTGGTCCCGCATCATCTTCTTTCTGGTATCTGCTAGGCCCCTGGACAAGCAAGGCATTGCGGGATTGCGGCATGTCGCTCTCTGAGCGTGCGTGTGTGTGCGCGCGCGCGCGTGCGTGCCGACCGCACCTTATGCTCCTACACCTTGTGCTGCGGGGGATTTAAAGCACCGAGTTTAAAAACGGGACGTTTGCCGGTCTAATTCCCAGGAGGTGCCCAACTGTAGTGCCTTCGGGAAGGTATTTATTGAAGTTCTTTCTAGAAAAAAAAGGCTGTGTAATGTGGTAACGATCACTCTGGATAAAAGTGTCAGCTAAAAATATATTTGGTCTAATAATAATCATACATGAGAAACAGGCCGGGCACTGAACTGGCACCGGAACTGATACTTTTCACATCGTTCCTGGTTCTTTCATAGACTCGGCGAAGAGACACAGTAAAGCTTCGAGATGTTTTATCTGCGCAAAGTTTCTGCAGATTTTTACATTTATGCTTTTAGCTGACGCTTTTTTCAAGCGACCCGCAGCGTTATGTTACTTACTAGTACTGAGGTATTCGTACAGCTGGGTAATTTTTACTGTTTCGGTTCAGGGTAAGTACCCTGCTCTACGGTACTGCAGTAGGTGGTGGGGTTCAGACCCGTGTCTTTTGAGTGCAAGGCAGCAGCTCACATGGTACCAGTCAAACAGCTGCCCTGTTCGTGCCTTTCAAAGAGCTGCGTCGGAACTAACCGCTCGTCTCTATGCGATCTGAAGTTTCCGGAACTTTCTGCAGTACTGCAGCGTAGCTGAAAAGTGCACAGCAGGGAGAATATTTAAAAAATACACAAAGAAAATTATTGTATGATAGATAATGGGGTAAAATGCTAATGGGAACACAATTTGTTAAAGAGAAAATAGTAAAAATTATTTTTTTAAATATTCTCCGGTATTAAAGTCAGTATTAAAGGTGACGTTCATCCTTTTTCCGCATACAAACTTTTCATAACGCCAAGTTAAATCTCAAAAGTTACCTTAAGTGCAATTAAAACTATGACTTGATGTTAGATTTACCACGCAGCAGTTAAAAAATGGGTAAAAATGGAGACCTGTTGCTCGACGCGAGGTCTGTCTCCCTCAGCCGATAGCGAGAGGTGCGCTCATCCAGGTGCTCGCTAGTATTTAGCTGGCGCTTACGGTGCTTCGTACAGTACACCGAAGAAGTCACTCAACCGTCTGTAGAGCACAGCAACGTAACGCACTCGCTCGCACACTGCGGGCAATTCGGAGCCAGTTCACCTGAAACAAGTTGTTGGACTGTGGGAGGAAACCAGAGCATCTAGCTACTTGGAACATGCAAATCCGAACGGACTGAGCTGGATTTAAAACCTTGACCAGACGAACATCATGCACTAGGTACCAGCGCTGCCCGCTGAGCCACTGTGCCACCCCGAGGCAGTGCTGTTTGCAGCCCTCATGAGTGCATGCTGTAGCCGTTCCTACAATTTGGGTTTAATTTTTGAAAAAGCTCACCTGTAGTCCACGCTTCCTGTCCGTTCTTTGTCCAGTTTCTGTATGAGTTCCTCGATCTGATATCGGTCCAGGGGTATGCTGGATTGCTGCAAGGGTTCCAAAGCATCTCAGACTGCCGACATCACGAAACGGGATTTTCCAGAAATTTCCGAACTACGGAATAACAGAAAGCCAACTACGACTGGAGACAGACCCACGATGAGAATGAGATTCTTCTGGTAAAATACAGTCCGCCTGCTGGACAGCTGGACACCGAAACCTTGTGGTAAGAGCGCTGCTGGGGGCCAGGTTACTTTACCTTGAGCACTCGATCGTGGCAGAGCACTGGAAAATCATCACCAGATCACAGGGGCAAATGACAGTGACGGTCCCCGCAGGGGTGGCACACACCTGCACGGCCTTACGGAAGTCCGAGACCGGGACGCGCATGGTGCCGTCCTTGTCGATGTTCCGGAAAAAGTCCCACAGGCGAAGCTTGCGCTCATCTAGGTAATCCTGTGGGGGGAGCGTTCGCTTAGCCAACGATACAATATCCCGTTTGCAGCTATCATCAGTCATCACTATCGGTGAACCTGAACAGCATGTCTTTGGAGTGTGGGAGGAAACCAGAGCACCCGGAGGAAACCCACGCAGACACAGGGAGAACATGCGAACTCCACGCAGACTGAGTGGGAATCGAACCCACGTCCTCTCGCACGTTTTTCGTACCTGGATGACCTTCATGGGGTCAGGACGTTTGGGGGGTTTCTTGGCGATGAAGCCCCCAACACCCCCGTAGCGCACCTCTAAGCCCGGATGCTCCTGGCAGGTGACCTCGAGCAGCTGCACAAAGTTCTCGTCCACCAGCACATTCTTCGGGGGGACAAACGGGACATTAGCATCTCCGCTCCGGGTGCAACCATCGCTACGACGCCAATCTCAGATTGTGCCTGGAAAAGCTTCTGTGTTCCCACTGAACAGGGCTCACAGCTTTTCCGGTGTGTTCTCAAGCACCTGCCCCGAAAGGCACCACTCACTGAGATGTTGATTTCCTCCAGAGCGCATCTGGAGCTGTTCTTCACGGTGCTGAGTAGAACCAGCGCTCCCTCCACCGTCAGCGAGTTGTAGGCGAGCTGCCGAGACGGAACACGCATAGAGAGTGACGCACTGCTCTTCAAGGTGGAACTTGCGCACCGAGGATGGTGCCGGTACACTGACCCGCAGCACCCGCAGCGTGTCGTTGATCTCCAGGCCCCGGCACAATGTGCGCGCCCCCTCGTTGGTGACGCGGTTGTGGCTAAGGTCCAGGTGCACCAAGGTGTCGTTGTACTTGAGAGCTTCCCCCAGGGCCAGGGCGCCCTCGTTCCCAAAGCCGTTCCATGACAGGTCCAGGTGTTTCAATGTAATGTTCACCTGGTTTTTCAGGGTAGCCGCACCGTCACTTCGGGCACTCGTAAGTCAGAGCCGTCACGGAGGGTGAAGCCTCGATACATCTTTAGGTAAGAGGTACCTTACTCACGTAGACATTTTCATTATTACGTAACAGACAGATGTATAGATAGATAGATAGATAGAACATTTATCTATTTGGTCAAGACTTTCCTCCAAAGTGACAAACTCTCAAGATTCTTACAGCTCTTTACCCATTTATAGAAGAGGGTCATTTTACTGGGGCAATTCAGGGTAAGTACCTTGCTCAAGGGTACTACAGCAGTGGTGGGGCTCAAACTTTGCTCCTTCGCGTCCGAAGACAACGTACGGCACGTCTTCTTATGAGACGTCTTTCACGTATGTTTCCTTCTCCGATATTTATTTCACAGTTCACACTCACCACCGGCAGCCCGTTCGGTACCGACCAACAACGTTCGCAGCCCGACCAAATGTCATCGGGGTGGAGGCAGGTGAAAAGCACTCCTACCTTGAGTCCCGCAGACAGTGCGACAGCCCCTTTCATTCGGAGGTGATTCCAGCTCAGGTCCACAGTCTCCAGACCCTCATTGTTTGCTGATGGAGGAAGGAGTTAGGGCCGAAGCCTGCCGCAGAGCCCCCAAGTGCGGACCGGCACTTCTGCGAGGTCTTACCTAACATCTGGCTCAGATACTCTCCCCCTCGTCCACAGAACCTGTTGTGGCTCAGGTCCAGCTCCTTCACCCTGTGGTTGTTCTACGAGAGAGGGACGTAAAATAGGCCTGCGGTAACACGAGCATTTGACCCACTCGTTGTATCTTGGCGAGAACGCGTCAACCGGCTTTAGAAGCAGGGGGTGACCGGGAACCGATTGCTACCGGCTTACCGAGAAGGCATCAGCAAAGCATCTAGCATCTTCATCTACGAACCCGTTGCCTGGTTCACAAGGGATAAAAGCTTCCGTAAGCGGTCGGCTTTGCGCCGGAGAGCATTCTCGATGTGTCGGAGCGTGCCGCCGGATGCTACCTGAAAGTCTGATGGACCGCAGCGAGACGTTGTCCGGCAACATTTTGGCGACGCACTCGGCGCCTGCAGCGCGCAGGTGGTTGCTGGAGAGGTTCTGCATCGGACAAAGAAAAAGACTCAGCAAAAGCCATCCCCGTTTCTCTGCTGCGAGAAAGCACGGTGGGCCCTCTGTGCCTGTGGTTCGCTTTTGGATATGCAAAGTCATGCCTCCCGCCGCAGTACCCTTGAGCACGGTACTTATGCCAAATTGCTCCAGTCAAAATGACCAGTGTATGAATGGGAAAATACTTGTAGGAAGCTTAACGCCGCAAGAAACTTTAGAGAAAAGCGTCAGCCGAGCGAGTAAATGTACATCTTGTCTCGCTTGGATGTGGGCGCCATTACGGCGAAGCGGAAACCTACCAGATGCTGAATGCTGGAATTTGACTTGAGCATTTCCACTATGTACCGGGTCCCTTCAGACAGCAAAAAATTGTCCTCCAGCTCCAGTGCTGCGATGCGCACATCCGTCTGCAAGAACGGGTAACGTAACGTCCTAGTCCACTCAAAGTCCTCAAGGAGGTGTGTGCAACGTGGGTCCCGTAACCCACCCCTGCTCTTACCGCAAGGGCTGTGGCCAGCGCCTTGGCCCCCAGAGGCCCCAGGCCATGGTGGTTGAGGTTCAGGGTGCTGGCGCCCAGATGTCGCAGGTAGTAACTGACAGGGACCACACCCAGCGCCCGGCAGGCCTGCAGGTACAGCTCAGTCTGGGACAGATGGGGGTTGCTCTCCGCCTCTTCTGAGATGAAAGAGCCAGAGCTTAATGGATTGTGTGGACTGTGTCATCTGCTGTCCCAAACATCTGTGCTACATCCTTAACCCCCAAGTAGTCTCTCGCACACACACACACACACACACACACACAAGCACTATCATTTCAGGTGAATGAGGAGTACAGCTTGTGATAATAAGTAGGAATGAAGTCCATTACAAGGTTGGGCGGAATGGTGGCACAGCGAGTAGCTCTGCTGTCTCACAGCACCTGGGTGGTGCGAGAGGAAGTGGGTTTGATCTCCGCTCAGTCTGTGTGGAGTTTGCATGTTCTCCCTGTGTGTGTGTGTGTGTGTGGGTTTCCTCTGGGTGCTCTGGTTTCCTCTCACAGTCCAAAGACATGCTGTTCAGGTTCCCCCATAGTGTGTGGTGTGAGTGACACAGGGAGAGTGGATGAGTGAGCCAGTGTAAATAGTGTATTTAGCAGTGTAAGTCACCGCGGTGAATAAGGTGTGTGGGCTGGTAACGCTACATAGAGTTCATTGGAAGTCGTTTTGGAGAAAAGTGTCTGATAAATGTAAATGTAAGGTGTACCACAACGTGATAATCCACATTTACTTCATAAACAGTTATAATGAGCTTCCCATTTTGCACAAGAGCTCCAATAACACAAAGTTATCTCGAATACAGTGCAAGAGTTAAAATATACAGTACTGTGCACAAGTTTTAGGCACTTGAGGAAAAAAAGCTGTAAAGTGAAAATGCTTCCAAAAAAATGCTCTTAACTGATAAACTTCCTACAAAGCTTAGTAACCATCCATCTTCAACAACCGCTTGTCCCGAGCGGGGTCGCAGCGGGTTTGCCGGGTCCCGCTTTCTGGTGGGTCTGGGGTTCGAGTCCCGCTTGGGGTGCCTTGCGACGGACTGGCGTCCCATCCTGGGTGTGTCCCCTCCCCCTCCGGCCTGGCGCCCTGCGTTGCTGGGTGAGGCTCCGGTTTGCCGCGACCCCACTCGGGACAAGCAGCTGCAGCCTGTGTGTGTGTGTGTGTGTGTGTGTGTGTGTACTTTCTTTCTTTCACGACATACAAAACCCTTACTGTAATACTGTACCTTTTCACAAAAGGGATGCTTGGAAATCTAAAATACGCTCTTTCCCATTGACACTAATGCAGAAGACGTTAAATAACTGCCAAAAATAAATATTTTTGTGAAACATCTAAGCGCCTAACCCTTCTGCACAGTACTGTACCGCATCCTCATGTAAATGGACCACACACCCATCTTATGCAGACAGGTTAAAACGAAGTATTGTTGAGGAAGATGAGGAAAGTTGTAGGTGGGTGCACTAACCACCGTCTTTCCCTTCAGGCTTTCGCAGGGTTTACCGTCTGCTTCCAGGTCCGTGTCCCAGCCGTCGTCTGCCGGGGGTGATGGGGTCCTGTCCTCTAGGCGGAGGGACTCCACGGAGAGCCCAGGTAGAGCCGTCCCTCTCCCTTCTTCGGCACTCATTGAATCCGTAGCTGTAACTCCTCAGCGTTAAGACTCCGCTGTCTGAATGTTGAAGTTTCACATCCTAAATGTGCAGTTTACCTGCTCCTTACCACCTGGAGAACTTCTCCTCTTCGTAGTCAGGAACAGCCTGAGAGTCCGCCCTCTCGGTACTCTCACGGGCAGCCGAGCATGCGTTTAGACCAAACCGTAACATGAACCCGGTGGTGTCAAATTGAATCGATGAAATATTCATGTGGATTGCTGAAAGTACGGGAGCGCATCCATGTTTACTCATACATTTATTTAAATTTATTCATTTTTAATGATTTGTTATCGCATACTGTGGTCTGGAAGAAGACATAACAAATTAAAAGAAAAACCATACATACAGTATCTATAAATAAATAAAAAGACAGGCGAAGATGAACTTGGGATGTAAATTCAAGAGCATGGTAAGGGCAAGAAGTATTTGTGGTAACACAAGATTAAACAATAATAAATCGAGTCTTTGTTACGTTTGGCGTTTGTGGCCTATCCTGAAAGAAGCAAAGCTCAGGTGAAGAAGGAGCTCCCATAACGTCCTGCAGAACTCCAGTACCAGAATGGCTTCGCTAGAGGAAATTTCCGAAGAAAGCATAAAAGTCTCTTTGTGGCATTTCCTACTAAGGTTATTACTGAAGGCCCCCTCTCACAGCCCACTTGGTGTTCAGCAATATCAGCATCATAATTTATGCTTAGTATACCCCTATAGTGCCTCTCATACTTTTATCTTCAGCAAATTATTATAATCAATCTTGCCGTTGAAGTGCTCCTGTCATACTGCTTTAAGATTTATGAAACTCTGAAAAGCAGGGATTGGCAAATCGAGACAACTTAAAAACTGGCTTTAATTTAAATGCAGTAACACTGGGATTTTTTTTTACCGTAAGCCGGGGAGATAGTCAATAAGACGTGCGTTCTGGGACAGGCGTCAGGGACGAGGCTGGGAGACAGAGGGACGGGTGGACCCAATCGCAGGCACTTTTAATGAAGAACACCAAAGAGGCAAACCGGAATCGAAGTCGTGGGGCAGGCAAGGGTCAGTCGAGGGGCGAACATTATCCCGAGGACACGACGGGAGCCAAAGTCGATGTAGCGAAGCCAATGTCTGGAGCCGAGGGATGGGGAACGAAGGGGCGAAGCGGGACGGGAAAAGCGTTCGTGTGTTTTGCGGACCCGTAGTCGAAGCGGCGCTTCCGACGAGGTTCCGCAACCCGCCGAGTCAACGTGGTGCTTTTATACCCCTCTGCTTTGATTTGCTGCAGGTGTCATCGCTTGGGCTGACGGCGCCAGCGCCAGCGTGACAACAGGATTGTCCATAAGTATTGTAGGCTTGTTCGAGGGCCAAGCGTGTAAAAATTATGGTAAGTGACAGTGAATCTTAGACGTGTGGAAATTGAACAAGTCTATCCATCCCTCCAGCTTCAATAACTGCTTACCCTGAGCATGGTCGTGGTGAACTTGAGCCTATCCCTACACCGCTGCTGCAAGGCGGAGGGGGGAACACGCGTGACGAGAAGCTAGTTCAGCGCAGGGTGGCCACACATGCACACATTCACACACTAAGCTTAATTTAGTGCCACCAGTAAACTGAAAAAATATTATTTGTTTCATCGTATTTAGGTGTGATGTGTGCTCAAGTGTGTGTCTGACTATGACTATTTTCACGTGTACTTCATTTACATTTACGTTCATATAGCAGACACTTCTGTCAAAAGTGACTTCTGTATTAGCCCACACCTTCTCATCCAAGGTGACTTACAATGCTGGATACACAGCGTATAATGAGTCACTTATCTACACACCGGCAGAACACACCCTCTCTCTCACACACACAAAAACCCAATTAATTTCAATTCAATTCAATTCGATCTATTTTTACAGAGTGCTCTTCTCACGCAGTGCTGATCAAATACTCAGACAGACATAATACAATTAAAAGGTTGGCTGTACCTTAAATTACTACCGTAATCATGCATTTACTACAGCTGTAAGAAAACCTACTGGCAACAGAGGAAAGGAACAAAAGATCCCAAAACTTGAGCCTCACTACTCAGGTCGTGTCGGCGTTGTTGCCCCAAAGCACAGCACACAGATGAAACACGATCTTTTCGGATTACTTGGCAAATTTGTAGGCAGCAAGGCCTGTAGCCACCATCTCCACAGCGAGGAAGGCGATCTCGCGTTTTTTTTTGGTCATCTGACGGCGTATAATAGTCTGACAGCTCAGGTTTGCAACTAAGAGGGTCAAGTGTTTTGCCCGTGGTCAGAGCATACTCGTGGACTGCAATATCCATGTCCCGGAAAGTTTGCATGGCGTGGCCTTGTCAGTAGAGCTCCTTATTAGTCCAATCAAGATGCTCGGTTCGTTTTCGTGACCATTCGGCCCGTGTGGCCTGTAATTGTTCTATAACTCCGTTGTGGTGCTCACACTCTGTGTTAACCTCCAAGCTTTGCAACATCGAGAAGAGGTATGTGCTTAAGCTGAAGGTAAAGGCGTTCACAGCGACCGCCCCCCCCCGAACGAGAAATGCTATCGAGGCCATTTTACTTGATAGAATCTGCAGGATGATGCCCCGTTTAATTAGCATGTCCTTCGTCGCCAGAGCCACGTTGACAACGACCATGCTAACATCACGGGGCCTGAGTAGCCCACGGTGCTAGGAAAAGACATGTTTTGTTACTGTTACTATGTAGCAAACAACTCTGCATGTAGAAAGAGCCTTCTGTATGGGAAGCATTTGGAGATGGCTCTAATTGAACGGTGGTGGTCAGCTGGTTAGCAGCAGGGGATGTGGGTGGGGGGGCAGGATTCAGTTGACGGCTCCGCTATCAGCGCCTGAGGCCCTGCCGTGCGCCATTCGCCTTGTCCAAACGCTGCAAGCGATTGTTGTTGCCAATACAACACTGCTCCTGCTAACCCAGGACCCCAATGATTAACACAGGCATTGGCATCCAGTCCACTGACTCTTGTGATGTGCCTTAGCCTCTCGGAGCTTGGCCAGGAGTTTTTCCTACTTGCCTATCCGATGGCAGTCCTAACCCCCCGTGGCCACTTTTTTGGGGTGCTTTTGGCACACCACATTTCTAGAAGTCTCCCCTATTAGTGTGGTCTGCGGTTCTGACTTTTGCTGTGCAGTCACTCTTGGGGGTCTTTTTCAACATCTTCAGTAATTCAACACTGCTTGTCATCTTCAACCATCAGGATCCCTTTCATGCTGCAAGCTGGCACATTCCGACTGACATTCCGCAGAGTGCTGCTTTGCTGGCCGCAATCTTGCCGGGCCTCAAGATCCTGTCGTACAGGATAGCGAGGCTCCGTATGTACTGCTTGCGAAGCTGTCGAGCCAGACCCGGCTGGGTGACCACATCAAACTATCCAAACTCTCCATAATGTATTTGGCATTTGCATCGCTGGCAGACTAGACCACCCAGCTGTCACCGATGAAGGTCAGCTCATACTCAAGCCTGTCACAGAGGGCAGACAGGCATGTGGTTCTCCAGCAGCTAGAAGCCAAGCAGGTTGTAGAACTACATCCCAAACATGCTCACAATCATACTATCTATTGTTTTTGCCACTCCATCTCCAGCACCAACCTGCATCTTGAAGCCATACCTCCCCCTTGAAGGGTCAGTCCCCTGGTACTCAGCATTCTCCCTCTCCAGGGCAATTTTCTAGAGGTGACTGCATCACTGGTATATGTCTAAGTCATCAGTGCTCACAACCTCATTGCTGCTAATTTTGATCATCATCATCTTCTTTGACCACAGCCCTGCCCAGATTCTGGGCCACACTCCCAGTGGTGTCAGTCAAGCACAGAGTGATTGTGAATGCCAGGCAGGCAGATCTGGGGACAACAGGGTCACAGGAGCCAAGGGAGGGAGAGTTTTTTTTTTTTTTTTCCCCCCTCCAAAGCAACTTACACTGTTGAGGTACTTACAATCATTTACCCATTTATACAGCTCAGTAATTTTACTGGAGCAATTTAGGGTAAGTACGTTGCGCAAGGGTACTACAGCTGGAGGTGTAGGGACTGAACTTGCAACCTTTGAATCCAAAGGCAGTAGCACTAACCACTACACTACCAGCCATCCCTATCACCCATTGTTAATCTTATCACAAACAACACATGCCTTTGACCCAAAGGGGGTCAAGAAGGCAGCAATGCGGGTTCAGCTTGTCCCCATACTCACTGGTAGCCATGTGTATGCCTCTCGCAGTGTGTCGTAAGTACGCTCTATTGAACCCGTCACAGCGTTACTCCAATAAGCTATAAGGGAACATGGCGGACTTTGAGTTGGGTGAGATCAACCGGCCTGGAGAGGCCTGACAGTGTTGACAGCACGGAAGACACTAGCTTCGCTGAGCCATCCGTCGACGCAGGGGGTGCAGTAGAGGCCGCTGATAGAACTACAATGACGTTACAGCAAGAGTTTGTCTTATTAGCCAGAAGAGGCCAAAAACCAGGCCTCGGCTACAATTATTCAAAATTCGAGCTTCTCGGTGGGCGGCTCCGATTCAAGGCCACCCTTAAGTTTGACCTCACAAATCCTCATACCGGTGAACCCCCCTCGGTGGCAACAATTTCTAATCACCGCTGCTGGGGGGGGTGTCGTCCGCCATGAGCTTGGGTTTACAGACTGGTGGTGGGGCCAGGAAAAGTAGCTATCTCCTACAGTAATCACATAGAGCTGGTCTGCCCCCTCCCCACCACTCGGAAGCATATATTTTGGACCTTTATGACATTTACGACACAGAAAGACCCGCTCCTAAGACTGACGTCCCGTCAACCTAATTCCACCAAATTATTTTCGAGTCTGGTCCGAGCGTCTAAGGACGACAGCGCTACCTGCTGGCCGCGCCGTGCGGGACACCATATTTCCGATGGACTCCGTCCCCGTGAGCGACCTTCTTCTATTCGCTGAACGTTTCGTTTCTAATTCCTTACGAGCTACTTTTAATGTAAAATGACCTGCGAGAGAAAACGTGAGTATTGCGGCGGTGCAGGAAAGAACAAGTGTAAGAATACATTTTTAGAAATGAAAATGGAAATAATAATACACCATGAAAATATTACTATAGTACTCCGTATTTCTGTTATTAACTATTATTAGGAAACCCCACCGTAAGTCGAGGAGCACCTGTATAAAGGTTCATATAGTTATTGCAACCGTCACCTTAATTTTTTACACCCTTTCTTCAAAGGTACGACAGCCTAGTGCTGCCTGTGCCGTTTCTCAGGTACGACGCTGTTAATTTATTATTACGGGCTCGTGCAGAATCCAGGCAATTCCGAAGGCTTCCCGAAACTTTTTCTCACAGCTGCACATCGTTTACATGGTTATTTCAAAGCAACTATATGTGGGAGTCATCAAATCCCTGTGATTGTTTGCAATATACTACTACACTAGACTAGCGGCCTAGTTTGTCCAAGGCTTCGAAATCTCCACATTTCCCCCCATTATTACACAGGGATGTTTCTAACATCAATCCAGCTGATATCTAATATCAATATCAACAATAATCAATAAAATAATAAATAAGAGCAATACAAATATTAAACAGAAAAATAATCAATACAAATCAAGAATCTAACATCAAATAAGATGAAGCGCCTCGCGACGGGCCCGTGCGCTGTGCACCGCGCGCGCCGACTGTCAATAAAGTTTAACGGATACAGGAAGCGCGCGCGTCACTGGGAGGCGGTCGGAAGTGGTGAGCGTTTGTTGTTCTGTGCTGTAAAGCGAGTCGCACCACCATGTTTTCGGTAAATAAATAAAGAAAAAAGATGGACAGCTAGATGAATAAACGAAAACAGACGGAAGACAGATTTTCGTGTTCGTCTTGAGGCGATTATTGCGGTGGTAAACGTCGCGTAGGACGCGAGCCTGTGTCGTGTCGTGTGTGGCGGCGCGCGGCTCCGTCCGGATTGGACACGAGCGCCGCTGCTGGTGACGTGGAAGCCGCTGCGGCTGAGAGTGCACGTGCCGTGGCGCGAGTGTGGCCGTCAGCGGCACGTGGGGTGGGCGGCCTGGAGTGTATCGGTGTATCAGTCAGTGCCTCAGTGTGAGTGCCTCAGTGTATCAGATTGTGCATCAGTGTATCAGTGTGAGTGTGTCAGTGAGCGTATCAGATTCAGTGTGTCAGTCTGAGTGCCTCACTGTGTATCAGATTCAGTGTATCGGTGTGTCAGTGCTGTGCCGTTAGCTGCCGCCTGTCATGTCACGTAACGTTGCCCTGCAGGACTTCCGGATGCTGGGCGACAGAGCGGAGCGTGATCCCGCCTTGTCGTGTGCCCCCGCAGGTGGCGGACAGGAGCATGACCCCCGGCCACAGGCCCCTGGCTCAGCTCTCATGAATCATGGCAGCGAAGGCCCCCCCAGGGGCCGGGTTCCCGGCGAGGGACCCCAGGACGCCCCTGCTGCCGGCGCGCGGCCTCGGCTGCCGGGAGGCGTGGCCCTCGACGTCCTGGCCGCCGAGGAGCAGCGTCAGGGGTTCGATTCGGGGGAACGGGTGGGGGACGGGGGGTGTCCCTCGGCGGGCGACAGCGACATGGAGCTGGAGACCGAAGACGAGGGGTGGGGAGACAACCGGGCGGAGGATGAGGAGGAGCTCTGGGAAGGACGAGCGGCGAAAGGAAAGGTGGCTGACGGCGTGTGTCCGCGGCGGGGCACGGAGGAGCGCGGCGCTGTGACGGCGCTCCTTGGCGCGCAGTCCGACCGGGGGCTCGGCACCGCGCTCCACCTGGGCGCCGCCGCGTGCGTGGACTGGGACTCCAGCGACTGGCACTTCTCCTCAGAGCCTGGCTTAGACCACCTTGTCCACTGCCCCCCTTGGCAGTTCCCTTACATGAGCTACTACGCTTTGCCCCAGCAGGTGGTGCCCTTTGGAGGTGGGTTGTGTTCCGCTAACAAATAACTGAGTGGGACTAGACAGAATAGCAGATGCTCCTCGCTGATGCTTGGTACCGTCGTCATATTCCGGTGTTGCGCGGAGCTCCGGGGTCCACGCATTGCTGCCGTTATGGCCCCTGTAGCTAGCGGGGCCCCAGCTTGGGTTGCGGGTGCAAAAAGGCATCTTTCTTCTCCAAGTGCGTTATGGGTCTGCATGAAACCTTCCGTCTGTACGGAGAGAAGAAGCGGCAGCTAACGGCATTTACGTTGGAGAAGGGTGTGTGTGGGTGTGGGTGTGTTTGCTTGCCCACCCGTCTCTGCTGAGCTGTCAGGGCTTTCAACGGGGCCATAAAGATGGTATGAGAGCAGCAGGTGTCGTAGTGGCTACATCTCCCACCTTGCACTTTAAGGTCCAAGTTCAGATCCCACCTACCTCTGATTTAGGTACTTACCCTGAACCCTGAAACCAGGGCGTCTGATGCCCTGCTTTGTTCGGCTGTATGTTGCTGTGAAGGGACCGAACCCTGTGGTACCGCGCTGCTGAACAGGGTGTGGGAGGACGTGCCCGAAAGCCGGGAGCAGGCGGCCCCCGGGGACCCGTTCACGTTCACCGTCATGTCCTATAACATCCTGGCTCAGGAGCTGCTGGAGGCCAACGCGCAGCTGTACCACCACTGCGAGCCGCACGTCCTGCACTGGGAGTTCCGCCTGCAGAACATCTTGCGCGACTTTGACGAGTGGAGGCCTGATGTGAGTAGGAATGGCAGGGGGGCCTCTGTGGGAAGACCTGCCGCTCAGAGCGGCCGTAAGATTGCGGTGAGGTGCCTTTCAGAAATCTCTGTAGGCTTCATGTTTCTTCCCGCTTGGAATCTCAAGTCTGCTGGATTCCATATAATCCATGGTTTATTAATTAGGGACTAGACTGTTGTGGGGGGGGGTGGTCCGGTAATGCGCTTGACCGGTCATTCCAACTTATGATATCCATGATTTTTTTTCCTTAAATTCTTTTGACATGGTAGTAATCCTGTTATTATGCAAATAAAATGTTTTAACAACTTTTAATGGCGTATCTTTGTGTTGTGTATGTAGGGTTGTATGCTTCCAAATCACTTGAAATAGTTTTTTTTTCTTTCAAAGAGTGTTTCTTACCCCACTATCCTATTGCTAAGGAGAAAAATGACCGATGATCTTCATGAGAGGGAGGAGACAAGTGGCAAGGATACAGAAAGAAATTCTGTATTTGCATGAAAATTATGTATTGAGAGCTGTCTGCTTCAGTTTAACTTTCAAAATCAGTTAACCAACCACTTTCAGTTTTTTTTTTAAACAAAATTCTGGAGAATATATGAAAAAATACTGTGTTGCACTAGACTGTCCACTCATCCCAATATCTGAGGTCTGCATCTGGACATATTAGACAACAGTATTAGAGCTCATATCACTGATAGGTCTGGGAACATTTGGATTTGTTGTTTCATCTCTTTGTTTTCATAGATCATGTGCCTGCAGGAGGTCCAGGAGAACCACTTCACAGACCATCTTCAGCCGGCACTGAGTAAACTGGGTAAGTCTGTGGTGTCTTTTTCACTTTTCAGTGGCATAAGTGTGCATTTCAGTGAGCCTGCACGTGTGTTTCAGTGCAGTATTTACCAAACCAGTGACTTTCTAATGGATAACTTGAAGTTTCTAGGATCTGAAATGAATTTACCACGTTTTTCTGTGGGAGGGTTGGGGTCATAAGATATTTTATTGTTGTACACTGGTTCCTCAGCAGAGCAACGCAGATAGTGCCGTAAGTATGTTTGTCATTCGATTGTCACCAACTAGGAAGAGACTCTGGAGTTAGGAACAGTCAGCAAATGCTTAATAATACAGGAGTAGCTCCTGTTGTTTTGGCCATTATGTTCTGTAAAAGTGCCTTGTTATGTATATAGATGTAACAGAAATTGGTTGCAAAGCTTCTTAATATCTTTATTAGCTTTGAACTACATTGACAATAATGCAATCTTAAAATGGCTGAAAATAAAAGTATGTTGTCCCCTCACGCTTCTCTTCGGTGCCGAATGTCGACAAATTAATCTCGTTAACATCTGCAACGGCCGTCATCTTATCGATCACCGACACTCGCAAGCACCAGATATCGGGTGTAAACACTGTGGAAAGGAGTTGAAAGAAGGCGGTCTCATACTCCTGTTTCGCTTGTGTGTGTTCTGCTGTCAACTTTGAGCTGCGTGCATAAATGCAGGTTGCTTTCGCTCTGCAAATGTCAGAAATTTTAGGAAACGGATAAGTGACAAAGGTTTTTAAATTTTAAATAAACTGTAAAATGTTTGTATCTTTCAAGGTTTGTAACTGTGTGACTGAAATGACATCACAATCCGTACCTTTTACCTTCGCCTAGGCTACAGCTGTGTGTACAAGCAACGCACCGGTGCCAAGACAGACGGCTGTGCCATCTGCTACCGGCGGTCATCCTTCTCCCAGGTCTCCGTCCGCCTGGTGGAATTCTTCAGGCCCCAGATAGAAGTTCTGAACCGGCACAATGTGGGTGTGGTGCTGCTCCTCCAGCCCGTGGGCCCTTCGGGGTCAGAGGCCATGGCGCAGGGGCCGCCCCTCTGCGTTGCCACTACACACCTGCTGTTCAACCCCAGGAGGGGCGACGTGAAGCTGGCCCAGCTGGCTGTGCTGTTGGCAGAGATCGACGATGCAGTGAAGCCGTGGAAGTCAAAAGGCATGCATTGTCCCATCGTCCTCTGCGGCGACTTTAATGCAGTTCCCAACATGCCCCTGTACCAGCTCATTACCACCGGGCAACTGTACTACCACGGGATGCCAGCCTGGATGGTAGGTCAAATCCCCCCAAACGCTGTTAGTGGACCAAAGGTGTTCCAGGGTGTTCAAAAATGTAACGTGGTACAAAAATTATCTGACAGTTTGTCACCTAATCTTACATTTACATACATACATTTAATGTCACCTGCTCGGTGAAATCGTATACAGTATAAGGTAACTTTAATGCCAGGTTTGCATGTACAGTACAAGGAATTTGATGTGGCGTATGCTCCTTCAGCTACGTTCAACATTCAGAAAGACATCCGGACATACGGAACATCATCGAAAGTGGAGAGGTGCCAAAGATTAACACATTTGAAAGAAGCTGCAGTAAATAAACATGCAGACAGTCCAAACGGTACAGTACAATTACTGGAGTGCTGCGTATGAGCCTCTGTAAGTGATACGGGGACAAAGGTGAAATTAACGGTCAGATTAAATATAAATAGGTGTCACTGCATTACATTAGTTTATAGCTGGATGCCAACAGTGGAATCTTACTGTCCGTTTTTGTTGGGATATGCTTTTATAATGTGCACTTCAAATAAAATACAGTACAAACATAACAGCAGCTGCTGTTTGGCAGTGGGTGAATGAGCCAAAACATCAATTTCTCACTGAAAGTAACAGCAGATTCATGTGTAGGTTTTAAAATAATGTAGAATATTAAACTAAAAATAAACTGAGAAACATGGGGGCAGAGAGAATACATTTATGGACAGTCCAAAGCAAGAAGAGAGCATGTTTGTGCAAAAATTGTGCTTTTTATTACAAATTAGTGTTTTTTTTTTTTTCTTTTTTTTCCCCTTCATGGTGTGCTCAATGATGTATTTTCTTTTTAAAAATTATTTTAAAGGAACAATCACCTGCTTCTGTTTTCCCCTCATTGCAGATTTCTGGGCAAGAGGACTTGTCTTACAGAGCTCATCACCAAATGCTGTTCGCCCCCTTGTTGCCAGGCGACCTGGGCATCACTCGCAGCTGCCAGTATGTGGCTGGGCACAAGGGGGCGACACAGAGCAAGGAATCGGGTGGTGTGGAGCATGGCTCCAGGAGTGCTGGTGAGGCCACTTGTCAGGGCCAGCGAAGGGCTCTGAGCTGACAAGCGTGATTCCTCTTACCTGTCCCTGCGGAGGGCACCTCCTGCAGATAGCAGCCATGTGAAAAAAGGGACGATGTCTCGCTGAGAAAAAACACAAACCTGCCCCTGACTGCATAGAAAGATGCTGTAACTTTGAGCAACGTTACATTGCAAGTCAGGATGTGTGTGAAAGTCTCTGCTCCAATGTAAATGGAAAGTATTGCAATTGGAGCCAAGCTGACAGTGGATGATTAAAGAATGCCTTTGGCTTTTTTAATTTTTTTTTATTTATTTATTTATTTATTTATTTTTAAGGTATTTCCATTTAGGGGGGTGCGGTGGCGCAGTGGGTTGGACCAGGTCCTGCTCTCCAGTGGGTCTGGGGTTCGAGTCCCGCTTGGGGTGCCTTGCGACGGACTGGCGTCCCGTCCTGGGTGTGTCCCCTCCCCCTCCGGCCCTACGCCCTGTGTTGCCGGGTAGGCTCCGGTTCCCCGCATGGGACAAGCGGTTCAGAAAATGTGTGTGTGTGTGTGTATTTCCATTTATTTGGTAGGTCATGCTGCTGTTTTATCGCCCTGTTTATGTGACATTTGCAGCATTTGCCTTGTTGGTGGTTCCCTTTTGCTCTGACATGAGCGCTCCTTTTGTAAACGTCCTATGCAGGGAGACTCCAGTACAGCCACGAATTCCTCGAGCAGTTTCGCTTCTGTGAGGCTGCACGTGTCCGTCCCCAGGACCTGGAAACGATTCCAGGGGTGACGGATGCCACGCCAGGTAAGGGAAGTGCCAAGAAGAGTTTGTTTTTGGACTGTTCCTGCTGTTGCTCATCTATTCCGTATTTCCATCTCTCACAGATCAAGGCCAGTGGAAGCCAAACGTGCACAGGTTAGATGGGTTATACTTTCGAATCTGTACTGCATGTTTTGTTAGTTGTAGCACAGCGGGGCAGCACCACAGAACCATGTATGTGTGTCCTGTATTTTAGGTTCAGTAACACACTTTGCCATGAGCTGAACTTGCGCTCAGCCTACAGCCACTACATGAGCGGCACGGGTCACCCCGAAGTCACTACGATGCACTCAGATTTTGGTACCACAGTCGACTACATCTTCTATTCCTCTGGCCCTGGTAGACACATGGACCACCGGGGTGAGTGGCACAGAGCTCGCACAACAATAAGTGCAGCCTGTTGGAATATTTTGCAATGACGCTGAGTCGGTTCTTGGAAGTGGAGCATTTAAACCAGTTTCTCTTGGTCTGGACCCCTGTGTACCGCTCATCTGCTGTGCATCCTCTACACCGTGATGGGCTTTGCTGCCAAAAGAAGGCGAATGAATATTTGTGTGATAAAAGACAGTGTTTTTTTTTTTTCTTTGCAGGGGGCAAGCTCAAGCAGGATGTGTGCCTGAAGCTCACAGGTCGCCTTTCGCTCCTGTCGGAGGAGAACCTGTGGCTGACGAAAGGACTGCCCAATGATGTCTTGTCGTCGGACCACCTTTTCCTCTTGGCCAGGTTCCAACTGGGACACAGCTCTGTGTAAGGGCTTCCTGGCTGTGAGGCTTTCTGGAGGTCAGCAAGCGAGGGAACTTTCTTTCAAATACGTCTTCCAGTTCAAATACAGTCTGGCTGCAGTTCAGTTTCCCCAGTTTAATATTCAGGCTTGGAAAATGACAGAAATTCCACAATTTATATACATTGGCAATAATAAAAACTAAGTGGCTGTTTATGTATTTTATGTAAAACGTCAGATACGGAAAGTTCAGGTGAATTTAGATATTCAGCATCATGGTATTGGTGATTTGTTTTTCCTCATTTTAGAAGCATAAGAAATCAGTGTTGGGTGGCCTTTTAGATTTTTTTTTTTTTTTTTTGCATGTGTCAGAATTTGAGCTTAGAAATCCTGTGGAAATGAGATTTTGTTTTCACATTCATTGGGATCATAGATGGTTTTAAGGCAGGATGTGTAGATGCCAGTTTTACACTTCATCTGGGAGAATGTTTGTTGATTGATTAGAGGTGCAGGTCGAAGGTCTTGAAAATTAACCCTTGGGAGTGTCTGGATCACTACTCCTTAAATTGGACAGTTTCTGAGAACTCATGCACATCTGGGTGATCTGTAATGGGAAGGAGAAACCGCTTCCTTCACTCAAGACGTGAGCAAAGAACCTGAAATGGCAATGCATCTACTTGTATTTCCACTAAGTACCAGTATGGGTGTCAGTATATTTAATTTGGTTATGATTTATTGCTGTTTGATTTTGCTTTTCTCCATCTTTTATTTGTATTATGCAGATGTTTTGAAATATTTTTGTATTAAACATGACAGTGGAGTCCATTGCTTTTAAAAGCATCTTCCCGTAACCTGGTTTTTGCCCAGACTGTCCAGCAGAAATGATCTTTTAGCCAGGGATGGCACCAAACACTGTTGTTGGATCATCATTTGGACTCCTGTAAGCTCACACTGAAGTCAGAACCTTTCCACAGGCTGGAAATGTCTGCACTGATGTAAGTTCTAATTGAATGCATTTGATGTGTCAAACCTTCTGAGAACTCAGAAGATGTAAAGCATGTTTTAGAAAACTGTCACAGGTGCTTTCGTGCTAATTTATTCTTTATCTGTGAAATTATTGAGTTATTTGTGCTTTAGCTTTGGCAATGCATTGAGTCAAAGTCCTGAGTCCTTTAGAGCTCGGTTCAAGTAAAAGCCAGAATACCCTGGAGTCAGAATGGGCCGTGAGTGTCTATCCCAGTCTCACATGCTCAGTGTTGTTTTGGAGGAATACAAGGCCTGAACACAATAATAGAAACACCTAATGGCATATTAAAATCAAAGATTTAATTTAGGAGTAGGGCCATCCTTTTCCTTCAGGACAGCTTACTTTTTTCCCATTGCTCAGGGCTCCAGGTTTTGTGCTTCTTATGCCAGGATATATGACTTGGATACAAGTAGTTTCCAAAAGGCAGCCTTACCATAAATTCCAGCTTTGTGACGCTCATTATGCACGGTTAAGGGGGGGGGGGGGATCACAGAGGTACTGATTTAATTCTGTGGTAATTTTCAAGGCTGCACTTTTACAGCATTTAGCAGCTATCCTGTAGTTTGTCCCTGTTTACATGTGGTGTCACTATTGGAGACGGTTTTGCACTTTTTGTGACTGCACCTGCAGTTCAGTCAGTGACTATATGGGCTCTTTGGAACTGTTAGTTGCCTTTAAAACTCACACGTCAAAGTGGTAACCGTCACGTGTCTTTTAGAGCTAACGCCTACTGCTGATCACTGCTAATAGACGATCAACCTGATGTGATTAACCTTTATTGCTGTGTTTGTGCGACTGCAAAGTTAAACTCCTTTTTAATGTTGAGTTTCTGTTATTTTGTCCATCTGCTGTGTATACTGCTCAAATGAATTATTCATCCACACCACAAAAGGCAGTCAAGCATGAGGGCACATTGGTTCCCATTGGAGACCACCACGTCCGCTTCTTTGTGCATGTAAATATCTCTGCGACTAAGGCTGTAGATGGAGAAATGGAGAAACTAAACAGTGCTGTGCATTCAGTGCAACGCTGAGGGCTGAAGTAGAGTTTTCTGGGGAATTTGAAAGTTACAGTCCTACAAAATACTGTAATTGCGCTTACGTTGTAGAGTTCCCTCTACTACGGTGAAATACGTCAGAACACGCAAGATGTGTAACGCACACACGCACGGAACTGTCTCCAGCAGTGCCACACTTGCTCGACAGAAGCGGGTCAGAATGCTTCAAAGTAGGCTCATGTTCCTCTCGTCTTTCTGACGAGCGTGGGGAGGGGGTGGAGCGGCAGATAAAACCATTTCTCTGTGGACCCAGAAGCAAATGCGAAGCCTGAGTCCCTTGCTTTCTCGGGACAGAAGAACGTAGAGCGTCAGACAGACCCGTCCCCCGTCCTGCTCACTGCGAGTGTGTCATAGGCCAGCACTGCCGAACTGCAGCGTCACCTTCGTTTTTTTTTTGTGTGTGTGTGTGTGTGTTACGAGGTCCTAGAAACAAGGCACCACGACAAGTAGTGTGTTTGGGGCCCCAGAGGGTGATTTTGGGGAAAAGAACCTAATGGATAAAATCTGAAGTCTTAGTAGTAGTACACTGTCAAGTGTTGCAGCAGAACAAAAGATATTGCAAAACAGATTAGCTTTTTTTTTTTTATATATATATATATACTTAGTTTTAAACGTGTATTGAAACTTTAGAGTAAAGGCTATTTTTAATTAAGCAAAATCAAGTTGTGTAATAGACGGTATAAAATTCAGAAATCCCACAAAACTTTTAGAAAAAAATTCTTTATTACTATTGAAATATGACAAAGTAGTACTGGTGATTTTCTTTCAGAATGGTCATTTTTCTGAAGAAAGAATGTTCTGCATAACACTTCCTTGTTCTTTTCAGACAACTTTACACAGTATAAAAAGCAACAGGAAACCTGTAAATTTCTCTAAATTGTTCATCAAACTAATCACTGTGCCACTGTCTGCCAGTGGCAGTAAAGGGTTTGCCTTTTCCCCTTGTTTTCATTAAAGTGAATGACAAAAACACGAGCGGAAACTGCCACCAAGAGAGAGCTCAAGGGCCACAGACGTACTCCTCCTGGCCTTGGTCACGTTTGAGAGGCTCTGTTCCCGTGTGTGTACGCAGAACAAGTGTGCTGAATTCGTTGTCGTATGGATCCGGTGCAAGAAAGCCCATCTTTGCTCTGGGCTCGAACCCAAGTCTCTAGAGCACACAGGCTAAGGAGTCAGGACTTCTCAAGCAGTGTGTGAACTCAGCGCACATCCCCTTAGACCTCACATAAAAAACAAATGCACGCATCATGATGGCAAAGAGACTATAAACTTTAGACGTAATGCAAAGTAAATACATTTAGAAGAGGAATGTAACGCTCGAGTGTTAAAAAGCTGTCTCCAAAGGAGAACTCCCTAAGGAGGCAATAGTTGTTTTCATTAGATAGCAGATGTGATCCTCAGACACCCAGTTTTGTTTTTGCAGGTTTGTACCACTGCTGACTACTCAAAAATATGTGAAATAGAGAGCATCTTCTTGGGTGTGTTTTTGGGAAAAATGATTGCCTCTAGAGCAGACATAATTCTGATTTGTGCTGAAAACTAATCAAGTGTCATTTTAGGGCTTAACACAAACACAAAGACAGCAACGTCCCTGCACTTTGTACACAATGTGAATATTGTAAACAAACCACTTTTTGCACCTAAACTTAAGACTTCACAAACCTTGGCTAACACTTAAAGCACAGGATTACTACCTGAAGCCACCTTTTAAAATGTCTAAGAAAAACACTGTCCCTTCCAAAACACTTTGCAAAATACATTATTAAAAACTACCTCCAACCAACATACAGGCAGGCTATCTTTTACATCTGACCACGATTACACCTTGTCCAAGAAACCTATGTAAACAAATGATTTAAGCTTTTATTAAAATAGAGCGGTTTTTGTAGCGGGCAGGTCTCTCTGACAACAGACATCTGTAGTCTGTTGTTCCGAAGGTCAGCAGCTACGAACATCAAGATCAAACTACGATAAAGGGGAAAACCATCCCTTGGGGTCCACCTCCATTTCAGAACAAGCAGGTCTTCGAACATTGAAATACTTAATATACTCAATGTCAAAACCTTGGAATATGTGTCCTTATGAATAAGAAATGGATATGTGTCCCTCACATTCACTACTGGTGCTAGAAGAGAAAGAACTGTCAGTATCTATTCAGTAGAGCCACAAATACTGCCAAGAAGTTGCAAGTTCAAATGTGTTTTATGTGTATACGTTTCCACAGCAAAGAGTTTGCGTGAAATTGGCTCGACTCTGCACGGAATTCCCTCTACGGGAGGGCGATACAGTAGCGTGCCTTGCAGAACACAGCATATGCTCACAAGTCACTGATGAATTGCTTCAACACAGTGGGAGTGTGCGTGCGTGTCGTCTACTCACTAACCTGCCGTTAACAAAACAGTGCTCCCCCTTAGTTTACCTTGCAGATATGTGTCAGTGCCCTGTTTCTGTATTTATGATTTATTGACTACTCCTTAAATTCTAAATAAAAGGCACCAGATGCTTGGCTTGCAAACTAGTTTCTACAAAAGCTTGGTTACTGGCCAGCAGAGCTTAAGGTTAATTGTGTTTATATACATCAAGAGCAATGCAAAGATGCCCAACGATCGCTGAAAATCTCACGTGATCAATATGATGGGTTCACTTATGTAAAAATGGCCCCAAAATTAGCTGTTAAAAAAGTAAATCCACTATTTTGCAATTCACATTGATTTCTTGTTGCGTGAATTGCAAAGCAGCAGAAATATCCCTGCATCATGAAAAAAAAAAAAAAAACATTTTGTTTAAAAAATTAAAAACTGTTAATGTCTTTGTTGGTTTTTAAGAATGCTTTACATCACCCATCATGTGTTGCTGTGGCGTTAGGTGGATCAAAAGCACCTGGTGCATCGGATCTGTTTCGAAGAACCTCCCAGGCAGCGGGGGGCTCACTGCCCCCTCACACACGGATCTGGTACCCATTCATGTCACTGGGGGGCTTCTGCTCCAGTGTCTTCTTTTCACCGGAAGGTCTGAAACAAGCAGGAAAGAGGTTAAGAAAGACGTACCAGTAGGTGTGGGTGCTTCATGGGCACAGAGATACTGGCCTACATCTCTGTTCAACATCCCATGCAAAACAGTGTCAAGTTCCATCTTGCACATGTAACAGTTATCCTGTATTCATCGCTGGAGAATTATGGAGGATAAGCCGTGCACTGCAGTTGCCAGGGGACATTTACTGCCTGTGCTGATTATTTATCTTGACAGATTTGTGAAAGGCCATTACCTTCATATATTATCATCAGTCTCAGCAGGCTCGAGATTCCAATGTTCATATGCGTACATGAAACAGAGCTGGCAAACACCAAAGCGTACCGTCGCTCGGTGCGGCTGTTGCGGCGCAGGGGGCTGCCTTGGCCTCGGTGGGGGGACCCCATGTCTTTCTTCCTGTCTTTGGTTGGGGAGGTGGGAGCAGCCTTGGCAATCTGTTTTGGAGACAGGAGAGTCACTAGGCAGAGCGCAGACACTGCAACACTTTACAGCACGCTGCCTCATGGTTGTCTATTGATTAGACATCTACTTTCTCTACCAAAAATCAATGAGCTGATAGTACACGGTGCACAATTATAAGCTGCTTTTGGAAGAATGCTCTCATGGTAAGAGGATGACTGAGGCATGCTGTGCAAGTGTCACAGTAACTCATCCCCTACTTGGCAAGTTCAGAAAGAGGGAGCAACAACTTTAATTGACATCACTTGGCAGTCTTATGTGAACGTTAATCGAGTAATAATTATGAAAGCTGTAAATGTTTATTTTGTGGCCAAGCCAAGAGGCAGCTGTATGTAAAAGGAGAGACCAGGACAACACCGGTGATACCAATCGCTAGATACGAGGTACCAGTTACTACTTGCAGACAGTTCTCCGCTCGGTGTTATTACCTCTGTCAGTGAGTGGGTTAAATTTCAAAATTTTAGTCAGAGTTCATTGTGAGAGAGCACATCTGGTGAGGATAAGGCATCTGTTCGTTCCCTGTGTAATCCTCATAGGGTTTAGAATACAGAGGCTCCAGATGCGCCTACATTCAATTTCAGTCATTCGTCCTTGGCTGCAGAGGACTGACAGGCAATGTGTGCACACCGCTGCTCAGAGCAACGGGTACTACAGCAGAGCGATGGCCCAGGACCCATAATGAAGCTCAGTAAAGAAGATTGTGACACATCAGAAATCATTTGTGCCAAACCATAGCAAAGCTGTTATGGAGAGGATGGTGTTCAGTTTGCTGCTTTGCATCAATAGTACAGACAAGAGATGTTCCTTGGGAAAAACCTGTTTCAGACATGTAAAGGCAAAAATGGGAATTCAGTGACACAATTGCAACCTATCCTTTAGCGGATAATGTGGGGCACGAAGGAAATTCTATTTCAGTATTCCAATTTGTCCAGTTTGAGTAGTACATACATTCCCCGATTACCTAAAACTTAAAACAATAAAGCCATTTGATGTTCAGATTTAAAACATTCCACCTCTACCAGTTGCAACGATTAAAAAATGGAAATTCACAATCAAATATGAAAAGCATCCTTTGAGGGAAGTACTCAGTATCTGACTGTGCTATCTGCTTACTTTCCAGCACCCTGATTCAGAGGCTCCATTCTCTTCCAACACTTTCTGGCTACTCGGTTACCGTAGACACCGGTCCTGCAGATTTCGAACCACACAAATCTAAATAATTAGCTCATCTGTTGAGCCAAGGCAGGTAGTAACTTTTTAATTAGACCATTTCGTGTTATGATATAGCTGCACTAAATATCTGCAGGACCAAAACCCACGGTAATGGCTTCAGCCTTAGATACAAGGTAAACTCCTCGCCCTTCATCTCACCTTGAGCCGCATATCACGGGTGTGCCTCTCAAGCTCCCGTCGCAGCTCCTCCTTGGACAGCTTGTCCATGTCCAAGACAGAGTGCTTCCACTCAATCTGTTCCACACTGTGTGGGTCGTGCGACACATACTGACCAATCTTCACCTTGCGAATTGTGTGCCAGTAGCCGCGGTACGCGCTCTCAAACTCTTGCAGCAGGTCCACCAGCGTGCGAAACTCTAGTGGTTTAAACATCAGGTCCTCCCGTCGGCTGATGCCCAGCGCCCCGAAGCGGCCCCCGCTGTGTATGCCCAGCACAATGTGCCGGAAGTGGTTCCCTGAGAACTGCGTCTTAAAGCTGAGGGGGAAGCGCTCCACACCCGGCATGCTGTTTGTGAGGTAACTGGGATGGACAGGAGTCAAGGAAAGCAGGACTTCACCCTCGCTGAAGGTGCTCCACAGTCAAGTGCTCACAGTTAAGTGGGAAGAAGAAATCTATCTGTTCTCATATATCACGCTCCTAGCAGTTTTAATCCAGGAGAGTCAAAGTCAGACACCAGTACGAATTTAAAGTTTTTGCTTTAAATTCCATCCCTATTTGTCTAATCCAGTTGATCATATTGTTGCTGATACAGAACGCTGCTGCTGCTGCACGAGTTGTGTTTGTCTAGCCAAAGCGGTCCCATGTATCTCCTCTACTCATTTCTCTGCATTGGCTTCCTATAGCTGCCCGGATCAAATTCAAGACCCTGGTTATTATCTACAAATGCATCAATAGAACTGCTCCCAGCTATTTACAGGACTTGATCAACCGCTACACCGCAGCCAGACCCCTTTGCTCATCTATTTCTGCTCACTTGGTGGTCCCGCACACGAAAAGTAAAGTACGGAGGTTCTCGGTTCTGGCTCCGTTGTGGTAATGACCTTTCCCTCTCAGTCAGAACTGCGGAAACTCTGTCTACATTCAAGAAGGGTCAGAAAATTCACGTTTTCCGGATTCGCTTGACCCAAGATCTCTCCAGCTTATGTATGGTGTAAATGATCATGAAGTTACAGTGCATGAACATCTAGATAAGCCTTTACACAGCTGCTACTCCTGTTGTATGTAAATGTTTGTGTACCTTTTAAAAGAAAAAATCGTAGGAAGGTGATCGGGATTAGTCTATCCTGCGCTTTATGCACCTACTCGAGCGATGAACATCGGTGCATCAAGCGGAAGGTAACAAACTAGGTTTACCTAAGGATCACACGTCTGCAGCTATGTCTCTTTCTCTTAATTTAATGCACAAATTGTATTTTCGCTGAGATGTATGTCGCTTTGGAGAAAAGTGTCTGCTAAATGAATAAATGTAAATGTAAATATAGTTTAAAAATAATTCAAGGTTCCAGGAAATGCCAATTCCAGTGCTATGTCTTACAATGAATCATTACTACCGGTCGTGAGAATTCAGCCAATAAATGGGATATATTGAACCCAACACTATCAACACTTTTGGGCCTGAGACCGACAACCTCGTCTCCTGTGTCTTGCCGATCAATGTGTTCCAAAGCTGGGAATCAGAAGGGAATTTGTTTTTGGCTATATCAAGCCCAGGGAATTTAAGGGAAACGGAGCTGTCTTTATCAAGACTTTTGCCTTAGGGCTCCACAGGGAGAGGCTCAACCTGACTACACAACTGCCTAATTCCCGACCGCTTTACCCTCACTTCCAGCAAATCCAGGTCTCAGGGTAGCAACCTGCTGACCACTCCACCCCCGTTTGCAGCCTGCATTTGCCATAGCTCATCCTTTCACTCTTCCCTTCGTCATGTTCATGCAGTCTTCTGAGGGGCTATTTAGCTCGCTATGCCAAAAACTGCTCACCAAATTATACATGAAGTAGGCAAATCCAGCTTTCTAAAATCCATTTTTGTCCCTCGGTAATATTTAACGATCAGGACACATTTTCTTGCTAACTTGCCTTGAGGAAAGTGGGGTGTTAAGCAGACAGCTCTATTGCAGTTTAAACAAACCAACCCTGACGCTAATTAGAGACCCTCTTGATGTTTATAAGTCCGTCGGTCCGTGCTCAGCAGAAAAACCGTATGTGAAGGATACATGCCAAGGATCACTGCCTCAAGACACTTGATTGGCAGCGACTCACGAATCATCTCCTTAGCGATGTCCATTAACCTACACAGGAGAAATGTGACAGCATTTAGGACACACTTTCAATCCAACTGAGGTAATACATCAGCTTAGTACACATGCAGGAAATGTGATTATATGTAATATAATGAAACTAAATTGTGTAGCTGGATTTATTCTTTAGTAAATTCTTCCAGAAAATGTAACAAATTCGTTTCAGGGACTCCTGATCCTGTGCAACTCATAGTGATGCTTGAAAGTTTGTGAACCCTTTAAAATTTTCTGTATTTCTGCATAAGTGACCTAAAACATGATCAGATTTTCACATAAGTCCTAGAACTAGATAAAGAGAATCCAACTAAACAAATGAGACAAAAACATTACACTTGTTCATTTATTTACTGAGGAAAATGATCCAATATTACATGTGTGTGGCAAAAGCACGTGAACCTTCACTTTCAATAACTGGTGGGACCTCTTTGTCTAGAAATAACTGCAACTAAACATTTGCACCAACTTTCAATCAGTCCTTCCCATCAGCTTGGAGGAATTTTAGCCCATTCCTCCTTACAGAACAGCTTCCATTTAGGGCTGTTGGTGGGCTTCCTTGCATGAAGTGCCTGCTTCAGGTTCTTCTACAACATTTCTATATGAGTAAGGTTAGGATTTTGACTGCTTTAACCATTCTATAAAAAGAATGACTTCTGGATTTAGGGTTGCCGTCTTGCTGCTTGACCCACTCTCTCCTGAGTTTCAGTTCACGTACGGGTACCCTGACATTTTCCTGTAGAATTGGCTGGTACAATTCAGATTCATAATTTCATCAATGATGGTAAGCTGTCCTGTTTCAGAGACAGCAAAACAGGCCCCAACCATGATACTGCCACCACCACGTTTCATAAATGGGATAAGGTTCTTATGTTGAAATGCAGTTTGCCTTTCACCATAACACTGGTGAGCCAAAGAATTCTGTTTTGGTCTCATCTGTCCACAGAATATTCTTGCAATAGCCTTCTGGCTTATCTTTGTGGTCTTTAGCAAACTGTAGATGGGCAGCAATGTTCTGTTTTGAGAGTAGTGCCTTTCTCTTTGCAACGCTGCCATACACACCATTGTTGTTCAATGTTCTCCTGAATCTCTGAGAAGTACGTCGCTTTGGAGAAAAGCATCTGCTAAATGAATAAATGTAAATGGTATACTCATGAACACTGACATTTGCCAGTGCGAGAGGCCTTTAGTTCCTTAGAGATTACCTTAAGTTTCTTTGTGACCTTCTGGACTATTACACGCCTTGCTCTTGGTGTGATCTTTGATGCTCCAACTTTCTTGGTGTGCACATGACGGAGGACCTCTCCTGGACTCTCAACACCACCTGTCTAGCCAAGAAGGCCCAGCAGTGCCTCCGCTTCCTATGGAGACTGAAGAGAGGCAAACTCCCCCCTCCAATCTTCACCACCTTCTACAGAAACAATAGAGAGCATCCTGACCAGCTGTCTCACAGTGTGGTACGGGAACTGTATAGCCTCTGACTGCAAAACCCTACAGCGAATTGTGAGAACAGCTTAAAAGATCATCGGAATCTCTCCACCCACCATCGACACTCATACAAAAACCATTGCATCTGCAAAGCCACCAGCATTGCGGACGACCCCTCTCATGGACTCTTCGCCCTCTTGCCATCTGCCAGAAGGTACAGGAGCATCCATGCCACCACCAGCAAACTCCACAACAGTTTCTCCCCTGAGGCAGCCAGATTACTCAACACCCTGCTGCCTCCCAACGCTCACCTGGCACAGTCAAACAGCAAACCCAGCATGACTCAATAGCAATGAACACCTGCACTTTACAAAGCTGCATCAGACACTTATTATGGGACTCGTTTTTGCTGCTACACTACAAAACGGTTTACAGCCCATGTCTCATGTATCTACTGTTCTGTATATTTATTGTCCTGCACTTGCCTCACACTTGTGTACTTGCACTTTATGTAGTCTTGCGTACTATTCTGTGTTGCACCAGGGTCCTGAAGAAACGACATTTCATTCCACTGTATACAAGTTGTATAGAGGAAAGACCAAAAAAACCCACTTGAACTTGTTGGTCGACCGCTCCTGGGGAGGGCATGAATGTGTCCACTATCTTCTGGACAATGGAGTCTGCTGGACAATGGTTCTTTAGAAATGGTTTTGTAACTTTTTCCAGCCCGGTGAGTATCAACAGCTCTTTTTCTAATGTCCTCAGACATGTCCTCTGTGCAAGCCATGAGACATTTCTACAAATCTGTGTTACAAAGATCACACTTTGATATTGAAGCCCCAGCTTTCTTTTCTTTAAATAAGACAGGGCCGCCCCCCCCCCACTCACACCTGATTCTCATCCCATTGATTAAAACTCCTGACTCTAGTTTCCCCTTCAGATGAACTGACAATCCTAGAGGTTGACATACTTTTCCCACGCACAGATATGCATCATTGGATCATTTTCCTCAGTAAATAAATGAACAAATATGATATTTTTGTCTCACTTGTTTAATTGGTTCTCTTCATCTAGTTGTAGGACTTGCATGAAAATCTGATCACATTAGGTCATATTTATCCAAAAATAGAGAAAACTGAAAAGGGTTCACAAACTTTCAAGCACCACTGTACATTCCATGTCAATGATTTCCTCACTGACCATTCTCATATTTCTAAAAAAAATTATGTACAATTTCCATTTTTTGAAGTTAAAAATGATTTGCCTGTCTAATCAACTTTGTAACTTTAATAAAAGGAAGTTTATACCAGCTTTCTACTTAAATGAGGTAAGGATTTCATGAACTCTAGCTCTGCCAATTCCAGTCAACGGTGTAAAACAGAATTCAGTAATTGTTAGTTGGATATATGAATATTTTTGTGCTGTGCACAAACAACCAAAGTAAGTCCCTCAACAGCTGGCTTATCATGCTGCACACAGGATACAACACTGTACAAGCAGAACACACCCTACTTTTGAACCCCATGGGGAAGCTGGACAGGAAATCAGGCACAACACAAATGGCATAAGGCCTGATCTAGTTACATACCACTGCAAGAAAAACACATACTAATTTCATCCTTCAGCTCTCAGTTATTTTACCGGCCCATCATTTTTATACCTTTATACAACATTAAGACATATTCCTGATATAGATGTACATTGCTTTGGAAAAAAAAAGCATCTGCTAAATGAATAAATGTAAATGAAAATATAGGTGTTTCTCCTATGATCACTCGCTAGTTCTTTGCTTCTTTCTTTGCTTACAAAATGTGTAAAGGCATATATGGAGAAAATGTGAAAGGCTAACAATGCTTGTCCCATATTGTTCAAACATGAATTTCACTGGGTCCTGCAACGTAGTATTTGGAGCAGGAAATAATAGTTGGAGAGGTATGAACACTCAAACGGTGCCGTTACCGTTAATGAGCGAATATTGACCAATTCCATCATTTTTCCACCTAAATTCCAGCAGATTTTCATTCCTGGAGAATGCAGAGAGTCAAGAAAAACACACACACACACACACACTTTCTGAACCGCTTGTCCCATACAGGGTCACGGGGAACTGGAGCCTACCCAGCAACACAGGGCGTAAGGCTAGAGGGGGAGGGGACACACCCAGGACGGGATGCCAGTCCGTCGCAAGGCACCCCAAGCAAGACTCAAACCCCAGACCCACTGGAGAGCAGGACCCGGTCCAACCCACTGCGCCACCGCGCCACCCCTCAAGAAAAGCATTTAGCCATATATTCAAACCGCAAATGGGTTTGTATATTTACTGTATTGTTTTCAGTGTGAGGGGTGCGGTGGTGCAGTGGGTTGGACCACAGTCCTGCTCTCCGGTGGGTCTGGGGTTCAAGTCCCGCTTGGGGTGCCTTGCGACGGACTGGCGTCCTGTCCTGGGTGTGTCCCCTCCCCCTCTGGCCTTATGCCCTGTGTTACCGGGTAGGCTCCAGTTCCCCATGACCCCGTATGGGACAAGGGCTTCTGAAAGTGTGTGTGTGTGCGTGCAGTTTCCTCCAGGGTCATCAGAACAGTGATTTGCAGATCAGATTCTGGTGACCAACTGAAATATTTTAGCCTCTATGCTATGCCAACATATACCGCAGCTGGGAAATTTTGGTGACCCCCAGCGTATGTTAGTTTTCTTCCAGTTTAACCGAAATCACAGGTACTGTATTTTTCCATTATTGAAGGCAAAAAAAAATTATTAGGTTACCTGTCCTTCCTTATAACAGGTGCTGTGTAATATAAATTATACTTAATTGTAAATGCTTGTGGCTTAACAGTGCATGTCGTAAAGTCCAGGTCTCTGCTTTTATCACAGTCTGTTAATGTCACAGTAATGTGGTCTGTACTGACACACACACACACACACACACACACACACTTTCTGAACCGCTTGTCCCATATGGGGTCGCGGGGAACCGAAGCATAACCCAGGGCGTAAAGCTGGAGGGGGAGGGGGACACACCCAGGACGGGACACCGGTCTGTCGCAAGGCACTCCAAGTGGGACTCGAACCCCAGACCCATGGGAGAGCAGGACCCGGTCCAACCCACTGCGCCCCCTCACACGCAGCTATCTTCTGAACAATTAATTAAGAGTAGAGAATCGAGTTCATCAGTAAACATCCTCTCCCTGCCTGCCTGCCCCTTCCCGTGAGGGCTCTTTGACCAGTACAGTTCCAGGAAATCCCTTTGAGATGAGCTGGGCATGATCACATCAGCAAGGCCTGGACCTGTCATTTCAGACAGTAGAAATCCTGTTCAAAATGACAAACCAGTGAACAAAACATCTTATACATACGCAGTAAGAGGCCTGTTCTTCTTAATTTCAAAAAACTGTGTTCCAGTGTGATTGTACCTGAAGGACACTGTTAAGAACAAATAAGGGAAGGCCGATGGCACGCATTCTCTGTCAATCGCCAAAACAAGGGCGGTAGGAACTGGCCACAGTACAAAAAGTAAGAAGCAAGAACTTTCGTCTTCCTCTTTATTTGGTTGGTCACAGGATTCAAAATACAGGATGTTTTTCCTAAAACTTGAAAGCCTTAAAATTGACATTAAACTGACAATATTTAATGCTTCTCACTCAGGGCAGCTGGCAAAAACTGTAGAGCTCTGTCTGGGACAATGTGTCAAGGCTACTAGTACCTACAAGACAGGCAATTAAGAATACAGCCATGTACAGCCCAAGTACAGCCAGATGGGCAGGAAGTAAAGCTACTGGACTGACTGAAGTAAAACATCTAACCAATACTTACACTAGAGTTCTCCCAATAGTACAGACAGGTGTAAAGACTTGTCTGATTTTCAGTACCCCGTCCTTTTAGGCCCATCGCCTGGCTTTCCGAGCATGGCAGAAAGGATACTGCAAGTCCCTGATGTATCGCTGTATGGCTTCCAGGCGCTGTGGGACGGTGGTGGACGGCTGGTACGTAGGCACGCTCGGTGTCGGAATCTGCGGAGAATAAGTGAATAAGTCAGGCGTGCGCCGCTCAAGGGACAGCACAATCCCCGTATTGACAGTGCATGGAGAATGACCTCTTGTTGGGCCACACAGCTCCGTTTCAATCTGGCTCAACCCATGGGCTGAATCTGAATTGCTCCGTAAGCCTCACGAGGCACCGATTAACTGGAGAGCGGGATTTCTGGGAGGACAGATGGCACCCCCCTTCTCTGTGAATCCCATGGTCTCAGTCTATAGACTAGGCATGACTCTAATAGTGTCAGGGGCATTCTTGTGGAATGTCACAAGTGTGTGACACAGACCACATGCTTCCCTAAGCTCCAACCAGGACATAACGCGGGCAAGGCAGTTAACTACTGGTGCTCTGTGCAACACACTTCAAAAGAAAAGTTTGGTAAATGCTTTCAGAGAACAGAACAACAATGATGTTTAAACTCAAAGAATGCAACACTGGTTCGAAAATAATAAAACCATTGTTTTAAAACTATTTATTTTATTTAAGATGCATCAAACCGATGCCCCAGGATACTGTCAGTGCTGTTACTACAGTGGGAGACGTCGCGGTGACTACAGCACGGCTGTAACAGATAGAACAAAATGTGGCACTGATTATTGAAATTTCCTAATTTTACCTGATAAGCCATATGTTGCAGAATTAGTATGTATTTCTTATCTTCTGGAGCATAGGGGTCAATGAGGTGGATTATTCAAATCCCAGAAGGGAGTCCAGGTGTGTTGCACTTGACCTTATCTAAACATCCAGTTGCAGCACATGAATGAGTACAACTGTGATTTGGATCAAAACAGTTGATATATTACATTAACCTGACACTCTTCTCCAAAGCAACTTACAACGTTAAGGTTACAGTTATTACAAGCTTATAATTATTTACCCATTTGGACAGCTGGGTAATTTTACACGATGATTGCGGGTGGGTGCCTTGCTCGAGGGCACTGCAGCCAGGGGTAGGGATCGAACCCGCAACCTTTGGATCCAAAGGCAGCAGCTCGAACCACTACGCTACCAGATGTAAATCGGTGAGGGGAAGAATACCACAGCCAGTTCAGCACACAGAAGTACTGACACTGTGACGGCACATACAGCACAACAGAGGTTTCTTGTTTTCAGCTGATGAGGTGACAAGTTGGAGAAGCTTAGATGCCCCAATGTTGGAGCGTGCCGGTGAAGCCCACAACCTGCTGGCGTGCAGGCAGTAGGCAGACTCGCCCCCTCAGCCCCTCACCTTAGGCAGGTCGCAGGCTCCCCTGATCCTGCGGGCTACAGCCTCCCCCTCCGGGTGGATCCGGGCCACGTGCCGCCACATGCGCTCCCACGTCTCCTCGCCCATGGGCAGCCCGTCCCGGTTCACGTAGAAGGGCACCCCGCCGTCCCGCAGGTCCTCGTCCCCGTCCTCCTCGGGATCCTCGTCCCTCTGTAGGCCGGCCGAGGCCGCGCTCGCGCTCCTGTCCCCCGGCATGGAGGGCCGCTCGCCCCTGGCCCAGGGCCTCGCCTTCCCGCCACGGACCAGCGGTCTGTCAACCGGTGGCACCGGGAGCCACGCCCACAGCTCGCGAGGACCGGCGCGGGCACCTTTTCACCTCGTTCGGCGGTAATGGTGCGCCATAGCACTGGAATACGTGCGCTAAGTGGCTTTTCCGCGGGAGAGGAGGAGGAGGAGGAGCACAAACGCTGTCCACATCCCCCAAACTGGGAGCCTCCTAATCCTAAATACCTCAAAAGCTCCTTAACCCACTGATATACATACAGTAACAGTTCGCTCCGTCTAGAACACGGACGGAGCTTCTTGAGGCGGAGAGTCAGTCCCGGTCCGGCTCCTCTCCTCTCCTCACTCTGTGACAGTGACGCGAGTGCGAGAACAATTTTTATAAATTCAAACGAAACGCCTCACGCGATGGATGCGATACCGTTATTATTATAAACGAAAGCAGCTCCTTCAGACTGTGCAGTTCAAGGTGAAATTTGCGCTAAGAGTCAGTGCACACACTACTATTTGTCTGTAGCACTCACTCAGTCAACGTGCACGAGAGCCTTCTTCCTTTCTCTCTCCCTCCCTCCCGCTGCGGGAGACAAAAACTAAGCGCCGTCCGCGTCCGTCCGTCGTTGACCGGCGGTGCCGGCGCGAGCCAGAGCCGGCGCGCTCCTCCGCTCCTCCGCTCCTCCGGCACGCGCAGCCACAGCACCGACTGACTAACACGCGCCGCAGGGGATAACACGCCGCACGTCAGCAACTTACACTCATCAGCAGGAGGAGGTCACAGAACCAACCAACCAACCGACCGACCAACCCACGCCACGGACACAGCGGCCCTCAGTCCTGGCGAACAGCAGCAGCAGGCGAGTCGGATCCCCCCTCGACCCCTGGGCCGAACACCGTGAGCGCGCCCCCGCTCGCCCGCCGCTCTCCGTCCCTCATCGCGCGTGCTCTTCTCCTCGATGCCGCCCGTTCCGCGTTCCCGCGAAGTCCGGCCGAGCGCGAGCTGCTCACGGTGCCCTCACCGCCGCCGCCGTTCGGACACTCCCAGAGCCGCGCCTCGCACGCATGCGCACTGTGGACGGATTACCGCGTCCCCCCCCTCCGCTCCGGTCCCGCTATAAATAGAGGGATGAGCGCGCGCTGTTAACGGACGGCGGTTGTACGTACGGGAGTGTGTGCTCGCTTGTCCCCAAGTAGTTCCTGCTGTAGGTCCCCCCCCCCCAATTTTAAAACATAAACCTTCACTCTCGCCACGAGGTTTGGGCAAAAACTTTGCCTTTAAAATTTAGGGGAATTTGCTGGAATTGAGGAAGGAAGAAGAAGGTACCCTTCTTTATTTCTTAACAGCGAAACAACGACGCTAAGCCAGACAAAACAGACAACTGAAAAACATTGATTGAGTTTGCTCTTCTTCTTGTTCGTGTCATATTATTTTATTACAAATCAAATGCAGAACGGCCACTTACATTTTCTAAACAAGCTATTAATTCTGAATGTGGTATAGAAGCCATATATCTCCTGAACATCAAGTTTTAGTCATTTTCAGCCCTCTACTCTTTTAGAAGGAATCATGTGTGCATCTGTTACAGAACAAAAAAAAATATTAATAAAACCATCCCATAAGCAATTCGATGAACAGGTGGCTTATGGCCCTTTCCACTTCCACTCAGCTATAACCGCGGAGCACCGTAGTCGTCTGGCATCCGTTCGATGTTGTACCTGTGTGAAATAAAAGTAATCAGTAATTGGTAACTGGTAAAATTACACTTTACCAAAAGTGCTACAAGTCAGCTTGCAAAGAAACGAACACACGTCTTACTGCTTTCTAAGTGTACAGAATAGAGCGAAGTGTTAATTTAAAAGGGAGAGTGGGATTGATGCAGTTAACAATGTAGCGGTTCACCACAGTAAACAAAGGATATGAGACATGATGCAATAATCCATAAAATACATTTTATGTTTATGAAAAATGCACTGTAATTACTGAACCAAGAAACAGTTTAAAAATGTGGAAACAGCTGTATACACTACAGCGTGATACCAGGGTTGACTGAAACATGTTGAATCTGAGTGTACCGCACATGTCCTGTGTACTTTGGCAGCGTGCTGGTGGTGGTGGTGGAATTAAGGTCAAAACCTTGTGACTATACACCAGTGGCAGGACTGGTTTCCGTTTAGTCCTTTTGGTGTCACGTGCAATACTTGAGAACATATTTTGCGACGGCAGCTGAAAGTGAAGTTTCTCGAACTGTGTAACTGAATTTTGGGTAAAGTTCAGGAAGAGAGGTCAAGAATCACGCTTATGGAACAGAGACAAAGAGCAGAGGAGGAATTTAAAAAAAAAAAAAAAAAGCTACATCTGCTTTCCTGAAGACAAAGTCAAAACATTTGTTGATGAATATGAGAAGTTACTGGAATGTTCCAAGAAGTGTATAGAGTGTGAAGGAAGGCACCGCTGAAAAGGAAAAGGACCCCAATCCTGAGGAATCTTCAGATGTCAAATGACAATCTCAGTACTTTTCAATGAACCCTTGTTTATACAAATATACAAAGAATTCACCCTTTTACATTTTTGACTACAGAAATACTGAGTGGGCATCTTCAGTCACCAGGAGAGGGTCGCTTTAGGACTGCTAGTAACTCCATCCGATTAGGTGACTTCAGAAAGTATATTCACAAGTATAAATCCATTTTAAGTTATAAAAAAAAAAAAAAAAAGTCACCACATAAAGCTCATTTATTTTGTCTTTACAGTTATGTTCTTTGCATTAAAGGTTGAATTAACAGATAAACATTGTGTATCATATGTACATATGTTTTGTTTGTAATTGTTTTAATAAATACAAAAGAGATGAACAACCCCAGACAAACATCCGTACAGTATTATGGAGTAATCAATGAAGGAAAATGCCTTGTTGTAGTGTATTGTTATGATGACTAATGATTAGTGAACTGAGTGAATTTAAGGAATCTGGTAATATTTTATGTGACAAAAACATACAATTTTAACCAGTAAAATTAATGGTAATTACACCTTTGATTTGTGACAAATTTACCTTACAAAGGGTTTTTCAGAAACAAATTACCACATGTCTTTGGAATACATGCTGTACATGGAGATGTACATTCCAGGAAGATATACATGTTTGTAACGCCTAGAATGTTCTATGGAAACTCTAACCTGTGGTTGGAGATGTACATGATTGGGACTCCTGGAATTTTCCTGATCCGCCTCTTTAGGTCTCTGTCCACCGTGGCCACAATGTAGCACTTGTGCTATAAAAGAAAAAGCACCAGGATTCACTAGTTACTTTTAAAATAATGTAAATTAGCATTCCTGCTTTCTGACATAGTTTAGCTAATTATGTGTTTTATATTTAATCCTGGAAAGGCATTTCATTGCTTTGTCAAAGGATTTTACTTAAGGTTTTGTACAGTTACAGTCCCTGGTGCCCAATAACTCAACTTTCTAGACACTTAAACAACATATAAAAACATATAACTGTCTGAAACAACTGCAGTTCAGCAGTTTACCAAACACATGATGTACACATGACAAAGAATAGTGCAGTGCCACTTTACCTGTGTTACCCTTTGGACTAGACAGTCGTCTGCATACGTTCCTTTGTGTGAGCACGGGAGTCGCTCAAAGCGAGGATCCTTGGCTATCCTGTAAAATGATCCACACTAATCAAGCAGTTTGGTATTCTGTCTGCGCAGTTTGCCGTGTGAGTGTGCCCATATAAAATATATTCACTTTGAAATAAGTGAGCATCAAAGCTTATCGAGTTAATGTCAGGAAAATGACAAATGTGTGATTCTATGTTTATTTCAAAGCCTTAATCAATTCATTCCTTCAGTGAGGAAGCTCTTCCTTTCCTCTACTGTAATACAAGTGAAGGTAACATACATAAGGAAATATGTAAGGAAACGTAAATGTTACAGATCTTTAGGGTTACAATTGCAACACAATATTAACAAGACATGTCTCTCAGACAGGGGTAGGCAGATGGTAGTTGTACCTTAAAGCAACTCGATACTTCATTCCCAGTTTCTCTATCTCAGCCATGACACAGTCTGTGATGTAGGGGATACCTTGACCACACAAATTGAGACAAAGAGAGAAAACAATGCATCTAATTTCAATATACATATAACATGGCTACATTTATCCTCAACAAAATTGTTAATTCCTTCAATTACATTTTTCAAAACACTTACACTTAGCATAAAGACAGTCCATCATAGACTGTACTATATCAAGCTTGGCCTTGATGGAGAAGTTGATGAAGTTTGTATCCACCAAGATGTGGTATGGGGGACCCAGCTGTGTGTTGTATTGAAAGAATAGGCACGACGGATACTTTGTCCTAGCAACAGAAAAAATTACAATGAGCTATACTGTCATCCTAGCAGTTAATTTCAAGCAGTCTGTTCAATGATCCAAAATACCATATACTGTCCTAAGTCTTTAAAACAGTAACAGTACACCTGACCCAAGGATTGATACATACTGTACATAATACAGTCTTCAGACCAGTAAGTTTTACTCACACTTCCGTTTCTTTTAATGCAGACGGGTCTTTCTTCTTTTTCTCTTGTGGTTTAGCACGATCCTGTGGTTTACTGAATCAGGAGAATATGAAGAGTTTAACGCCGTTGTTAACCAATCAAGGGAGGGGGGCACGGTGGGTTTGGATAGTGCCCACCGTGTGGTGGGTGTGGGACTCCAGCCCCGCTTGGGGTGCTTTGCGACGGACTGGTGTCCCGTCCAAGTTGTGTCCCCTTCCCCTTTCGACCCTGCGCTCTGTGTTTCTGGGATAGGCTCCGGCTCAAAGAATCGGGACAAGCAGTTGTGGACATTCGTTGGTTGGTTGGTTATTAAACAATTATAGCAAATATGCTAACCCATGGGGTATTATAATTACTGAACACACTCATATCCAGAGCTTCTACATGTGATCACTCCACTGCAGTTATTTCCAAACGGTTTCACCTAGTGAGGGGCGCGGTGGCGCAGCAGGTTTGGCCGGGTCCCACTCTCTGGCGGGTCCGGGGTTCGAGTCTCGCTTGGGGTGCCTTGTGACAGACTGGCATCCCATCCTGGGTGTGTCCCCTCTCCCTCCAGCCTTACGCCCTGTGTTGCCGGGTTAGGCTCCGGCTCACCGCGACCCCAAGCACTTTCAGCCAGTGTGTGTGTGTGTGTGTGTGTGTGGTTTCACCTACACACATCGCTGCCTTTACATTCATTGAGCAGCAGCTAAGAAAGACAAAAAGCTTACATTCGTTGATCCTTCAAACTTATCATCCTTTTCATCGCCGCGTACTTCTTCTTCGCCTTTTGCTTTCCCTTTGGACCAGAAATGACACCAATTTACATTCTACACAATGTAAACGTACATAATTCATAACATAACACAGTGAGTTACCAACCAAACACGCCAGTATTTTGCCAGTGAAACATGACCAACGCTACATTTTGCCATTAATTTACTAGTGACTAACGCTCAGCTGACATTTCACTTAAATTTAAGCTCAGTAAAATTAAAGCCACTGCTTGTGTTGTAAAAATTAATTTAGCACAAGTTTTAAATTAAAGTTTCTGTAACTTAAAACTTACTGTTACTCGTTACAACACCAGGAGTGTGTAGTGATGTTTAAACGAGTACATCCCAATTAGACGAATCACAAAGCCCACCGATAAGACTCTTAACATTGCCTTATGACAATATAATCACAACAAAACGAATAAAATTCTCATTATTAACAAATACCATGTTGTTTTCCAACGCTGCTCTCGCCGGCTTAGCAAGAGGCTCGCACGCGATCACGTTGTCTTCCTTAATTGCGTCATTAAGAAGCGTCGATATCGCCGCAGTGTCGTCATCACCGAGAGCCAAGCTTTACGTGCTCTGCGTCTCTTGTGGCGTTCACCTCGTAAGTAGTCACTGGATAGAAGTGGTATTTGTGGTGAAATTTTAAATAAAACGGCATTTATAGAACCGCGTAAACTTCACGAAAAAATAAATATTTCAAAACGTAAGAGAAATGTCACATATCGAATTTGTGCGACTTAAACACTAGCTTAAGTACTGGAGTCCAGTCCAAGCTAACGTTAACCTAGCTAATCATAATGATGATCAGTCACTGCCTCTCTCAGCCAGGTCCAGGATGTCTGGTTCAATACACGATTAGACAAATTACCATTGTGACACAACAGCAAAAGTAAATCGGTGTTCTCTCCTCTCGCTCGTCATCATGAAAAAACAATCTCTGGAGTTATGCTAAATAGACTTAGAAATTGAGAATGAAAAATGACATACCGGTTTTGCTCCGTCCGTGTCACTGACTGACAGGACATTTCTGAGGCTCCTCGAACGATTTCTGACTGTCGACACATCAGTAATGCGAAAATACGTGTTTTGTTTACTTGTTCTGCCTTATCGGCGTGTTGTTAAATCCCTGGCGTAATAATTCCGTTTCCGCTCGTGTTTCCGAGTCGAGTGGAACGATCCTGAGTTCGTCCTCAGGCAGTGCCGTCGTTGACGCTGCGGGCTTCGCGCGCGCGTTCGGCGACGACGTTCGTTTCTCGCGCGCGCGCGGCGTGCTGCCGCTCCACTGCTCTTCGTTCACGCGGGCCGGTGAGCGGCGGTCGTCGCGAGGACGCGCTCGTTCGTAGTCATATGCAAATCACTGCAGCTGCGAGGGCCGCATCTGATCTGGTCAGCGGCCCGAGTGTTTGTGTTCGAGTTCCACTCCTTCTGTCGCTGTCCTGGTCTAGGTTCTTGCCGTACATTTGATTTGTACAGTACGGATGTCATGACCCTCGTATAAATCATCGGTATTGTTGCACTAATATAATTATAATAAACTAAGGCAGTTATTTAACAAATTGCCGTGGAAAAGGGAACGCACTGCAGAATAAAAGGTAAGTAATGTTGCAGTAATGATGTTAAGTAGCTGGCCGAGGCGCCTGCACGTTTTATTTGGAGACTGTCAGGACCCAGATGGTAATGAGTGAAGTGTGAGAAGATGGTTTGTGTTTGACACTGATACACAGTGACAGTGTATCGTTTACTGTGCAAACTTTTTGAACTCTTCGCAAGTGTGATGCATCTATATTTCATTGATCTAGATTACATGTCCGCTCCCATCAGCCAGCTCTCTTCCAGTGTAGCAGGTATAAATATTGATGCCTTCTTTGGCAGCTGATACAACACTGCTCTGTGTGGAGCAGCACGTGACATCATTAAAGTTTTGGCAATTGCTCGCTTTGGCCCCAGTAAGTGACATTTAACGCATTCTAGATGACGTGAACTCCGCATGCAGTCTTTTTTTTTTTTTTTGCAGACATTTCAGAGCTGCGCCAGCGACTTACTGTGGGGGGGAGAAAGCATGCTCGTTCACCTCAGTGAGTGACATTTCCCCCCCCCCCCCGCCTTCCTCCCATTCACTGGAAGAAGTCAGAGTCGAGGCTGAAGATGGTCTGATGGACCGCCGCTTCTTGCTGACCTTTGCCTTCTGCTCTTGCTCGTGGGTTCTTTTCTGGGAGTTGCGCTGGCGGAAGAGCAAAGGAAGTCAGATTGAAGAATGGCTCCAGGGGCAGGGCCTCTCTGAGTACAAGCACTTGTTTGAAGGTGAGACCTGTGTGGGATAAGGGATGAAATGACTGGGAAGATGTTATGGACAGTGACAGCACTAACACATAGCCTGGGCACATTCTTAGCATGCTCCTTTAGAGTGTTGTCCGCACAGTCAAGTTTTCGGGAATGAAGGCTAACAATGATGACGTTACCATATTTTCACTTGTGCTGTTTCATGTGCTGTAAATACTGCTGAAATTTAGTGAAATTTTAATGTTATTCAGTAAGGCATGGTGGATGCAGATGGAGACTCTGCTGATCTATTGTCAGTCACTCTGCATCATGATCTCTTCTGTTTCACTGCTGTAATCTGTAGATAATCATTTTAATTGGCATGTCCGTCTCTCACTTAACCAGTCCTATAACAAGGGCATCATTGTATGTGTTGTACATACACGTCATTGTACTCTTGTGGTGGTGGTGGCCTTAAAGGCCAGATCATATGGTCAGCACTACTGGATGTCATATGCATAGATTATAAGGGGATGGGTTGCAGTATTATTTCTATAATCTTAAGAAAGAATGTAAATAAGACTCAGAAGTGGTAAAATATTAAAGGGTAATTATTTGATTGAAAGGAGTTTAAGCATTCATAGAAGGCACACACGTAAAGGAAGATTGCAACTAACGTATGTTATGAGCCTTGAATACACAGTTGTGTTAGTGCTTGTAGGTGTTCCAGCCATGTTCTCCAGCTGTGTTTAACAAACCTGCATGTTTGATCGGTTTATAATGAGAGAAGCGCCTGTGCTGAATCGGTTCGGTGACTGAATTTTTCCTGAACAGTAAGTTACCTAGAAAATGATGATGTAATTATGTTAACCTCAGTAAAGGGCTTTTGGGGTGTTCAGCGTTCTGGTCACTGGTATACTGAATTGCAGGATCGTAAAATGAGATGTTCATTCAGAGTCCAGTGCAAACACTTGTGGTTTGGTGAGTGTTTTGAGTGGTAGCCACAAATTGAGGCTTTTTCTTAATTATTGTGTTAATAAAGAATGTGCAGTATTGTTGAGGCACTGCTGTAGCAGCGCAGTCTGCTGACCATGTTAGTTTCACAGCCTGGTGGGTCATGGAGGTTTTCTGTAGTAGCAAGTCTTGTTAGTTAATACATGACCTTTAAGGCTGTGTGGAAGCCCAGTGTGGTTTTGTTGTTCCTGTGGGAGCTTGTGTCTGACCCCACTGCTCCATCCCCAGATGTGCAAACATTGGAGGAGCTGAGCCTGAATGTCCTGACCCGACTGGAGGAGGTGGTGCAGGAGCGCCGGCATTGGCGGGACATCGCCGAGGCCCATGTGCAGCTGCTGCGCGACTTTGCCTTCCAGGAGTGGCTGTGTTCCCAGAGCCTGGAGCACTACTACCACACGTGAGGGGTCCGCTGCCTTGCTGCCGCCTTTTCAGCTGTAGAAACATACATTAGCGCTGTCTTGTACCACAGTTACACGCAGGAATTTGCAGTCCCCGTGCTTTGTACTGTTATGGTACCAGATTGTGAAATTCCAGATCCTAAACTCCATAGCTCTATGACTATAGCCAAAATTATTAGAGTTCTGAACTGTAACATAAATCAGTGCATAGGCTACTACTGTACAATATTGTTCAACAGTCATTTTGCTTGGAAAAAACTTGTTTATTTACTAGATATTACATAATTGGCAGAGGTGGGACATTGTAGAAAAGTTCTGTCACATTCCATATAAAAGAAATAACTAAACCACAGTTGGGGATTGTTGCTGAGGTAGTGTGACCACCAGGGGGCAGCTCTCCCCTGCTCATGGCTCACTGAGCTGGGTGACATTGAGTGGTTTAGAGGGCGGTTCTATCTCTGCTTTCCTCAAGGTCACCAGACTTCTGTCGCTGCAGTCAATCCCTGCTGACCTGGTTGTGTTGCTCTCTAAAAGACACCTTCAATGAAAAGGGTGTGCTCCTAGTTTACAAAAAGGGTCAGCACTGTGACAGTTATATGAATTATATTGTTGTAGCCGTTCCACAGGTTTGTTGTCCTTTTGTTTTGCATCGCTCCCTCATGTTTTATGTGTTTGGCGACTGAATTTGGACTGTGGTTTTTCCGTTACCAATATGCTAAAACAAAATATTTTCATATGTTCTGCTGCAGATAATAGCTGGAGATCGCATTAATTAGACAACAGCAGCTGCAGAAATAAGGCCTGCAGAAGCACCTCAGATTGACAGGCCAATATCTGCACACCTCCCTGTGTTTAAGTCCTTGAGTAAATATACCGTTGTCATAAGTCAGGCCTTAAAAGCACCACTTTCACTGACTTACTGTGATTCTGGAAGTGTGTACTTGTCTTTCCTGCCAGTTTCATAAGTTGTCTTTCCTTCCTTGGCTGCTGCAAAGGCTAAAGACCCTGGGCTGTGCAAACCTCGATGATTTAGCCAAATTTGACAGCCGGCTGCAGCTCTCCCTGGCTGCCTGGGGTTACTACTACGAAGATTACATAAAGCTATCCTCTGGCGTGAAGGTTCTTCAGGCCTCCAAGGGGCACCGCAATCAGGATTACGAGATCCAGCTGGTGCACAGCCTGGCAGAGCGGCAGCTGAATGAAAAGTGGTCAGTTGGTGAGTTCTCTGAAAAAGTGCAAAAATGCATGAAGTTCTGTCAGCCCTACAGGGCCGTTAGAGTGTGTTAATGTCTCTGAGCTTTTCTTTGAGATCTTTGGTATATACAGTACTGTGCAAAAGTTTTAGTCACTTGGGGGGGAAAGCTGTAAAGTGAGAATGATTCCAAAAATAATGCTATTAATAAACTTCCTGCAAACCATCCATCGTCAACAACCGCTTGTCCCGAGGTTGACCACCTTGTGTCCTGTTGCTATACTCACTCTTGCCATGGTGTAAGATCTGAGAGTTAAATTTCCACATCTGACAAAACCTCACATTTTCAGTATGGTTGTCCCTCACCCAGTTTTATTGCCTCTGTACAGCTGTCTCTGGTTCAGTTGATCTGTGTGCCATACAAAGACCTCAAGGTGGTTTATTACTATTTTGCTTTCTTTCTTTAACGACATGCGAAAACCGTAGTGTAATACTGTAACTTTTTGCAAAAGGGATGCTTGGAAATCTAAAATATACTGTTTCCCATTGACACTAATGCAGAATACATTAAATAACCATCTAAAACAAATATTTTTGTAAAACACCTAAGTGCCGAAGACTTCTGCACAGTACCGTATCTTCTGTGGTATACATACTGCTGGCTGTCCCTAGTGAACACTGAATTCATGTTGAGGACACTTTTAGGCAGCGCTGGATTTAAAAAGTACCTTTTAGAGAGAAACTGTTTAATGCATCAATTGATAATTAATTCCTTTTTTGAAATTTTCTTTTCAATACTGCTTTTAAATTATAAACAAACAGCACCCCACAGCAAAAGAAATTGTGGACATTTTGGTTCACTATGGTCGATTGATAGGCATACATTTTTACCATCTGATGTAATGAATTTCCATCAAACAAATGTCTTCTGACCAGGAGCTGAATTTATTTGAAAAGATTATTATAGGCTACAGATGTTACAATGAAACGATTATATGATTTCATTGATGTGGTATATGAATTGATATGGTATGACCCAAGTTCTTTGCCTTAGTCATTTTGGCTTTTTCCAAGACAAAACCCTCTAAATATAAAATTGGAGTGCAATACCATATCACGGAATGTAAAGTGCTGTGTTTTAACATCAATGTGAAGATAATGCTTCATCTTAATCTTCTTATATATATATATTATATATACACTCACACACACACACACAACACACTCTCACAGTGCTTCACCTATGGGCACACAGACCAGTAATACTGTCGTAGTGCCTATGGTACTGCTTACACTGATTACCTAGGTGATGCTGTGTCAGGAACTGGTCAGTGTTTGATGGTGAAGTTCCTGTTATTGGCAAACATTAATTGCTCAACATTGTTATACCAAGCCTTTTCTTCGAAATACACCATTGCTCAAGTGTAGGCAATGGCTTTTCCACAGCATAAGTGATGCTGCAGCCTTTATGAGCTTATATACGTGACTTTGTGCCTTTTACTTTCGGACAAAAAATGCACAGATGTAACAACGAAGCGAGTGCACAAGAATTAAAACTATGAAAAGGGCTTACATTCTTAAACACACCCTTCAGCCTCTTCACTATAAACTGAAAGGAACTGGGAAGTCAACATCTCCTTCTGTTTGCCTTGCAGCAGGAGCACTGATATTTGGCTGTACTGTGGCACTTTGCTTTCTGATACGAGACCTCATGTTTTACGTGATTGGTAAGTTGTGATTAGTGGCTTTCCAAAACTGATAAACAAATGAAATGCACCCTTTTTAGTATCTTTCATAAGTGTTGTATCAAAAATGCCATTCCTCAACAGCTTTGGGGTGTGCAAATGTGAAATAGTCATCTGTTGCTTCACACTGTGTTTTAGGTGTATTTTTAAACAGACATAGTTCTCCTATGTAGATAAACCTGTATAAAATGCAATGATCAAAGTACTTTGTTTTTACAGTTCATGCTCATAACTGATATGGATTTTGATGTTTGTAAAGGAGTTGTTCCCATGTGAGCTGATCATCATCTTTGGTTCCTACAAAACACCAGGTGGAATTACTGTTTCCATCATAGCGTTCGTCTTCACCATTAAGTTCCTGTGCGAACTCGCTGCACGGGTGGTCAGCTTCCTGCAGAATGAGGACCGAGGACGACGGGGCGACCGCAGCATTTATGATTATGTGCGGGGCAACTACCTTGACCCGCGTTCATGCAAGGTCTCTTGGGACTGGAAAGACCCACAGGAAGTGGGGCAGACCATGAGCTTCCGGGTTCAAGTACAACAACGCCATCCTATTTTTTTATACCAGTGTCTTATATGTGGAGTCATATCGTGATCTTGATTATTTTTATACATGTTGGTGCATAAAGTTCTGGAGTGGGACTTGAAATAGTTAACCATTTGCCTAAACTTTATCAGTACTCTAAGTTAGTTTCTTTTACTAAACATTTAAAGCAGTCAGTTACACAAAATTGTGTTAAATGTGTTATTCTAAAGGGCAGAAGAGCTGTGTCCCACCACATCCTGAGTGAGATGCTGTTGCAACCACGGACAGTGTTCTCGATGCCCTGCCATGATCTCCCTGTCCTTTCACAGCTCTTCTACAAGAATGGGCAGCCTTTTCCAGCACACCGCCCCGTCGGCCTGCGGGTCAACATTACCCACGTCGAGCTGGCCCTGGACATCCCCGTCACTCAGGAGGTGCTGCAGGAACCTGAGGCCAACGTGGTCAAAGTGGCCTTCACGGTGCGCAAGGCCGGCCGCTATGAGGTGGCAGTGAAGCTAGGAGGCCTCAATGTGGCCTACAGCCCTTACTACAAGATATTCCAGCCTGGTAGGTCTCTGTCTCTGCCTACATTCCCAGTGAGCCTTTTTTTTTTAAAATTTTTTTTTTTATTTTAAATTTACAAAAACACTGGGTCACAGCTACATAATATTATCATAACACAAGGCCCTAGCAAAAGAAAATCCATATCTTGGGTCATATATACACTAATTTACAGGAAAACATTGATATAGACTACCATAACAGAACATTGTTATAGCAAGCCTTTTAGTTGAAATACACCACTCCTCAAGTGTAGGCAATGGGTTTTCCACAGCAGTGTTACTAATGGCAGAGAACTTTAATGAAAAATTAACTTAGCTTGTGATTTCCTCTTGTATTAAATGCTTGTCTCCAGCACAACAGTCCTGGGTTCCATGCAAGCCCTCTAGCTTACCTTTAGCTCCAGGCCGGGTCATCTATTTGTGGACACGTTTGCCATAACTGCAGTTATGCAGTAAATAAATAAGCAACTTTCACTGTTTCTGTGGGGTAGAAATATGTTCAAACAATATAAATGCTTATTATGGAGTTGGGAAAATTAGCATGATGGCAAGTAACATTTTTTTAGAATATTTCTCTGTGCCTTTGGTTTTGTAATCTTGGTCAGTTCACCTAAGTAAAAATTCAGATGAAAGCCACATCCATTAAGTAAAAATGAAAGTCTTCCAAAAGTTATGCTTTGCCAGACGACTTTGATGTTAGCCTGCAAAACAAAGTATTCTCACCAAAAGTTACAATTTTCTTGCTGAAGGGAAGCCAGTACTTTTGCACATTACTGAAGTCTTACATCTGTGTTTTTCTCACTGTGCATGGCAGTAGAAAGATGCCATTAACATTTGGATGAGGGAGGCAGACTTAGCAAAGAGTGAAACTGAGCCAGAGGATTTTGGGAGTTTTTGAACATTCAGCATCAGTTTTAGGATGTTAACAAGATTTTGTGCTGTTCCTTCTACCATTGGAATTTGTGAAGATTCTCACCCTGGTGTCATTTGTTGTTGATCTCCATACCCAACGTTCTTAAAAGAAACACCTCTTTTAAGTTTGTTCCATGCTGCTGTTCCCCATGTTTGCTTCAGGTGTCGTGGTTCCGTCTAAGACAAAGATTGCATACCATTTCTCTACGCTGGTGCTGACCCACGGCCAGCAGCACACCCTGCAGATCGAGCCTCGTGACGAGTATGGCAACCCCACCAGCAACTCAGCCTCTCTGGCAGACGAAGCCAACTACAGCGTGAGCGTCCACCCGGTAAGAAACCCTGAAAGAGACTGGGCAGTGTGAGGCATTGCAGCGACCTCTTTCTTTTGGGTTTAGTTTTTCATGAGTTATATTTATTATTTACCCATATTCAAGTTTGGTACCATTCTTATTTCAACAGTAAGAACTCTCTTCAAAAAATGCGGATGCTTAACTCCTGGGCTGCCTGCTGCCCTTTCATTAGTGCTATAGGATGACTCTTCTGGCTGTCCCTTCCCCTCCCTGTAGCTGGGCTCGCAGGATGACGATGGCTCGGAGGACTACTACAGTCAGTCAGTGTCTTCCAACAGGCAGCTGTGTCAGGTACAGCTCCGGCTCACCCTCAGGAAGAAGGGCTGCTTCCGGGCCCGCATCTCCTACCAGAACCAGCCCCTCAGTAACGGCGAGTTTGACATCATCGTGCTGAGCGGTGTGTACCAGGGCAACTGCAGGGAACGCTGTTTGTCCTGTCCGGTGTAATTTTTTTTATAAGTGTTCTGTGTTTTGTCTCACTTCAGTTATGAACCACATCCCTAGGTTGCTTTGTTTTGTGGGAGAGCTCTGTTCAGTGTATGCGTACAAACTTCAATGAGTTGCGTAAATTATATCAGGGGTTGTGTCTCCCCAGAAAATGAAAAGAACTGTGTAGAGAAGCATGTCTCCACCCCAGGGACAAGCATGTACTTCGAGGCATACCTCTACAGCATAGGAAACTACAGCAGCTCAACCTGGCAGCTCCCTGCATCCTCGCTGCTGGCACCACAGAGGCGGCCCTCCACAGCTGATGAGGAGGAAGATCACGACTCACCCGTGGAGGGCCAGCCTGAGAAAGTCAAGAAACCAAAAAAAGTCTACTGCTACATATCACCAAAGGTTTGTTGCCAGTATAGGATGTGCCATTAAATACTATAGATCACTCAAGGGTTCAGCAAAATTATCCCTCCTGAAATGTGACACTATGTCTCATGTTAAGTTCCTTAACTATTAATGGACACAGTCAATATATTGTTGCTATAATCACAAACTGACTGCTAGTAATTCTATGAATCCTAATGGTTTGGCTTGATAGTTAATGTACTAATAATTGAGTTGTAAATTAACGAAGATCAATAAGGTTGTAGGGGATGCTCTTATAAATGTGTAATGAGAGAATGTTTATCGAGCAAAGTGCTGTTCTGAAAGCTGTTTTAAAGAAAATGCCAATTGTGTGTGTGTTGTGAAATTTCACATGTATTTTATTTTAGCAACTTTCAGTGAAGGAGTTTTACCTGAAAATTATTCCCTGGCGTCTCTTCACCTTCCGAGTATGCCCAGGTACCAAGGTAAACTGTCACGGTTTATGGTCGCCAAAAGATGACACAGTGAAACTCATCCTGAAACCCTGAATTTGAATGTGTATGTGATGGATACAGACAAAACAAACATCCAGTGAAACTTCTTGCTCTATACATTATTCAGTGAAGAAACGGATCATTGTTCATTAAGACATTCTGAATTACCCTTGTGACAATACCTGGCACTCTCCTGTAACAAACCAGTGTCCTTTATCTCTCCCAGTTCACGTACCATGGACCAGACCCCATCCACAAGTACTTGACACTGGTGGTGGATGATGGAATTCAGCCTCCTGTAGAGCTTAGCTGTAAAGACAGGAACATCATGGCTGCCACCTTCATCCGCTTCCTCCACAAAAACATTGGTGAGTCTGTGCTACAATGGGTAGCCAAGCAGAGGAACATTAACAGTGAAAGGTTATAAAGCTCCGAACGGATGATTAGGTGTTGCTCTTCGCAGTATCACTCAGCCTTTCGTGATGGAACTGCTTTCCGGGTGGTATGTGTGCAGGCGGTTCAGAGACTTTCCAGGACAAAGTGAGCTTCTTCCAGCGGGAACTCAGGCATATGCACTCGAAGCGGCCCCGCACCAAAACATGCCTGAAGGTCTCCCGGCATGCCCTCCTGGACTCGGTGAGCCTTCACTCATTGCTTGCCAGTGCCCAACCTCAGTACTGCATTGCTGTCATGCTCTGGTGTTTTCAGTTCTGCAGAATATGATAGTGTTTTTGAGTTACTGTGTCTCAGTATAAAACCTCCTGTTTGATTTTTACATTGGCTGCAGAATCTAGAAAGTAAGTTGTACGTCAGGTGAATGAGTTAGGTGTTGTATTTTTCCACCATAGTCTCTGAAAGCCACCAGGAACTTCTCTGTGTCTGACTGGAGCAAGAACTTTGAGGTGGTCTTCCAGGATGAGGAAGGTGAGTGGTCCCCTTAGTGGATGCACAGCTTCAGTGGGCGCTTTTGGAATATCTGTTTGGTTTTCCTTGGGTGAACACAAAGACAGTGTATTTCAGTGCTTCCTGTTTGCATATTGTATGACAGTGTGTCATGCTGCTCAGAGACTTTGTAACTTGACTTTTTGAAGTGTATTTTTTTTTACCAAGTTGGGTTTTAAATGTTCTACTGAATGACAGCGTTTCATTAGGACTCCAGAGCATGAAGTGATTTTTATAACCAGGAATTTTGCTTCTATTTGTGTTAGGTATTCATTTCCCAAAAATAAACTGCAGTTATACCTTTGAACTTTGATTTATTAAAAAAAGAAAAAAAAAAAAAGCCAGTTGCATACATGGTTTAAAAGTATATTTTGCATTTTTGTACTTCACTGAACCAATTAGTGCTCTACTGCAGAGACAGCAGATCGTGCAGTGATTAGGGCTGCCCGGTTGAAATCCCACTTCTACTTGTAGTTCCCTTGAGCATGATACTTGCCTGAATTAGCCCTGTAAAAATGACTCTGCTGTATAAATGGGTGAATCAGTATAAGTAGCTTAACATTGTAAGTTGCCTTGGAGAAAAGTGTAAGATAAACAAATGCAAATGCTCTAATTGCTGTGTTTCAGCTCTCGACTGGGGGGGTCCCCGGAGGGAATGGTTTGAGCTCATCTGCAAAACACTTTTCGACACATCCAACCAGCTCTTCACTCGCTTCAGCGACAACAACCAGGGCTTGGTATGTGTCCACCCTCAACATTCTCACTGGAGTGATGGGAGGATGAATGCCTAGTATTCAAATGAAAAAGAATAAAGTGTCTGAATCTGGCATAAAGGGCTGGAATTGTCTAAAAGTGAGAAATGACGAGTTCTAAACTAGGCCTAGTGTGCATAATATTAGAATATCAACGAAACAGCCACAGTGGAATGGAATTGCTTGTGAGCACTGTGCCCGCAAGGTTATGAGACATTTCTCTGTTTAGTTGGGCTGGAAAGCATAATCTGTGCACCACGATCCTCATTCCAGCCAGGTGAACTGAAACTCACTTCTTTACAGGTGCATCCCAACCCTGACCGGCCAGCCCACCTGCGGCTGAAGGTATATGAGTTTGCAGGCCGGGTGGTGGGAAAGTGCCTGTATGAGTCAGCGCTGGGCGGAGCCTACAAGCAGCTTGTTCGAGCCCGCTTCACACGCTCCTTCCTGGCTCAGATCATCGGTCTCAGGATGAACTACAAGGTGAGTCCGTCCTCTGTGCCGTTTCTCCTTTTCAGAAAGCCGCCAAGCGCTTCTGCTCTCACGCTCCCACCGGATTACTCAGTGCATCAGCCCACTTGGTTAGACGTTACGAGCATCACATTTTTAATATTGCGAGTCATTCGATCAGGTCATTCTGTGGTTGTTTTTGTGTAACTCATAGAGCGCTTCGTTCCAGTCCAAGTTCAACAATCTTTCGGCTTCTTCTGACAAGACAAACGTTTCGTTTGTTTGACACGCCAACAGCTTGTTTCACTGTTCTTTCCGTGGCAGTACTTTGAGACGGATGACCAGGAGTTCTACAAAACCAAGGTCTGCTTCATCTTAAACAATGACGTCAGTGAGATGGACCTGGTGTTTGCTGAGGAGAAGTACAGCAAGTCTGGCCAGCTGGAAAAGGTGATGCAACGTGTTTTTGAAGGGCCTCCACTTTAATCGCTTGGTCTGCCTTCTGCTAACGACCAGTCCGTACAAGTGGTTTTCAGACCGGCTGGGGTTTCTGTGGCAATAGGAAGCAGAAACAGAGCAAAGAAGGTTGTATGATTGGCGCATCTCTGTGCGCATACATGTGTTCCCTCGTGTTTATTTAGCGTCACGTCTTAAAATCGCACAGGTCGTGGAGTTGATTTCTGGAGGTGCTCAGATTCCAGTAACCAATGAGAACAAGATGCACTACCTGAACCTCCTGGCCCAGTACAGGTTGGCCACTCAGGTACGAGATGAAGTGGAGCATTTCCTCAAAGGTAAGCCGACTCATGGGGGGGTACCTGAGGCATTGGTGTGGATTTCTGGGATACGCTTCTGCTTGAAGCACCTGACAACTAACTTATTTTTCTTATTTACAGGCTTAAACGAACTCGTTCCGGAGAACCTCTTGGCGATATTCGATGAGAATGAGTTAGAGGTATGCTGTGTCCCTTTCTTGACCTACATTGTTTTTCTCCTTTTTTTTTTCCGTTCTTAATGCCAGCAGTGGTATTTTTAAGAGGAGCCCAATAACTTACTCTGTCATTTTGGTGTGGTTGTGTGTTCCCCAGCTACTGATGTGTGGCACTGGAGACATTAACGTGCAGGATTTCAAAGCCCACGCAGTCATTGTTGGTGGATCGTGGCACTTCCGGGAGAAGGTGGGTGCTCGACACGGTTCTCATGGTGTTCATGGGTTCGAGTGCCCTCCGCCTCGTGAAGACGTGATATATCCCGTGGCTGTTCTTCCACAGGTGATGAAGTGGTTCTGGGCTGTGGTGTCTAGCTTCACTCAGGAGGAGCTGGCCAGATTGCTGCAGTTCACTACGGGCTCCTCTCAGCTACCCCCTGGAGGCTTCAACACCCTCTGCCCTTCCTTCCAGATCATTGCTGCCCCCACCCACAGCACACTACCTACCGCACACACCTGGTGAGTAACGCTACCCGTCATCACATGCACCCGCCGACTATCTATAGGACTCCGTCGTACTAAGGTGGTGTCCTTGTGACTCCATGTTCCTGCTGCCTCCAGTTTCAACCAGCTGTGCCTCCCAACATATGACTCCTATGAGGAGCTGCACAAGATGCTGAAGCTGGCCATCAGCGAGGGGAGCGAGGGATTCGGCATGCTGTGAGCTGGGCCTCCCACCGCAGTCACGCTCGTTAGCTGCCCGGCACCTCTGTCCCTTTCTGTCAAGGGAAGGGCGCCCCTGCGGGACTGATGCCCAAAGTCCCAGAGTCCTTCACCAGAAGACACATCTACAGGGAGTCTTAAGAATGCCTTTGGGCTCCAGGTGCAGGCGAGCAGCATGTACATATGAGTCTCTTTTTCGTGGGAAACAATGGCTTAGTGTACAGAAAAATGTCCTTGTGAAGTTTAATTGTAGCTGCTATAGATGCTTAGTTTGCTGTGTTTGAGGGAGTGCGCTGAGGGTGCTGCGTTGCCGCCGGGCTCATTTTCAATGCCCAAGTGCAGCATATTAAGCACTTGACCTTTGCACCAACTAAGCTGGGGAACTTCGGAGTAACAGAAGCGAGCTAGCTGGAACGCAGCTATTTTGTGCACCCTGAGCACTTTGGCCTTAACCAGTCTGGGAGGGAACTGCTCTTATTTCGTTGCTTTGTGTGTAATTTTTTGTCACGACTGACAGCCTGAGGGCCATTTCTTTTTGCTAATGGGGAAGAAGAAAGACAGTAACGCACTTGTAGTTTCAAGCAGTGGAAACACCAGTTTTTGTTTGTACAGATGGTCCCTGACTTACGATGGGGTTACATTTTGCGAAACCCATCGTAACTCAAATATCACAAGTCAAAAATGCATTTAATACACCTAACCTACTGAATGTCATAGCCTAGCATACGTGCGATGGCCATTACTGGCTTGCTGCCTTCATGCTGGGCAATTATCTTGAGTTTCTCCTCAAAAGTGATTGCATTTCTCTTTTTCTTCCCACCAGTAGCCGGAGACACAGATGGGTGTTTCTGTGACATTATGGATGCGCAAAACACAACGTAGATACGGGGGGGGTATCTGTATAGAGACCACGTGGCAGACTGGGAGATGCGGATCGCTGCCACTGCCAACATCACAAGAGAGTATCACACGGCATATTTCTTGCCTGGGGGGGGGGGAAGTCAAAATTACAAGTACGTTTTCTACTGAATGTCTTTTGCCAGCTCACCATCGTAAAGTTGAAAAATCGTAAGTCGAACCATCGTAAGTCGAGGAGCATCTGTACGTGGAAATGATTGTCCCAGTACCATTAGTTCAGACTATAAAAGAACAAACCTGTGTTTCCCATACATTTGGAAAGATGAATGAGAATTCCATAAGAACTGAACTTTAAGTTTTGCTCAGAGGATGTTTGGTTTTCTCCCCCTTTCTTTTCCCCAAGAAGCTGTGTGATATGTTAGTCATAAAGGATCACATCTACCTGATGAACTGCATGCTTAATGTGTAAAATTAAGGTAGCGTTTTTTTTTTTTTTTTTTTTTTTTTTAAAAAGTCCTCTGCATTGTTTAAAATCCAGTTGTTTTGGTGGAAAAACCGCCTTAATATTTTAATGCTTTGTCTGTTGTTATATCTCAAGTGATGCATATTTAAGGGAGAGATCAGGTACTGAAAAAGGTAAGTTTAAATCATGCTGTAGTGTTATTTTACCCATGAGGTGTATTGCAGCAGTAATTCTTCACAAAATGTGAAATGCAGTGAAATCTTTTTCTTCCAAATGTTGTTCTTTTGGGACTCAAGATTTCTGGCATTCACACCAAAGTGTGTGTGATGTAATCTGGACCTTTTCCGGTGCATCCAAGCACATTTCATCTGTGGGTATTTACTCGCAGGGTGCCGAGGGTTAAACCATTCTATGATGTTTTTATGTGTCATGTTTTGCTTTGGTTTTGTGTTTGTTCTTTACCGTCGGGTAGGTGGAGTTGCTGAGCTAATAGAGCTAGAGGACGTGGTCTGTATTGCTGGTATAAACAGAACTCGGAAGCCCTTAGAATGGTTTAATACAGTACGTTCTACATATCATTTTGCACCACTGCTGCATGTATGCGCTTCTCTTTAGGTGTTTTCTCTCCCAGAATAATACAGCAGGAGCCATATTGATGCGCAGACTGTGAAAAGCCCTAAGCATCCAAATATAGAATAAGTACATAGAAGACTGAACGTGGAAGTACTCTACTATGCTTCCATGAATGCTATTTGTAAGACGATGTAAAATACTTGTTAAACATTTAAGATTTTGCATAGTTGTTCCCCCCCCCCCCCCCCCCCCCAACTTGGTGCACGTATATAGTTGTAACAAGGCCGGCTGGACGCTGAACGCGACACTATCTGAAGTACACGGGCGTAGTGGTACATTGTGGCACACCGGTCTCCTCTTGGTTTACACAGTGTAGCTGTGAGGTGCAGCGGTGTTTCCCTGCCGGGGGTCTCGCCTGGACGACAGCGGGCCCGTTCACCAGGCCGCTCAGATCTAGCGCTGACTTTCAGTCCTAACATGCACTTTTTCCGCTAAAACTTTTTTGCTACAGGTAAGCACTTTTTCTGACTTTCATAAGCTGTAGGAGGCGTTTGTTTAATGGTTACACAAGGATATTTCCAGAGCTGTATGACGGATGTGAAAGAGTGGATAAGTAGGGCCGGTTACCCCTCTCTGCGTGAGTTGATTGTTGAAGGAGCGTTTCATTACCTTTCAGGGAGATACAGGCTGAATGCTGATGTGATGGTGCTGCAGTCATTTCTCAACTCAAAGTTTCAACGTCACATTCCAGAGTACCAGTTAATGGGGAGGCATAAAACACAATGCATGTCACTTTTTTCATTTAGCTTTATAAGCGGTGTGCAAGAAGGCCGTGTGCGTGATTGGAGTGAACATCGGAGTGATGATTGCACAACTGTACCAGCTGCAGGGAAAAGAAGCATTGCAGGCTCGTGTAATGGAATTTAATTTATAAGGAGCATCTTGTGTGTGACGACACGGAGTGATGTCACACTTCAGGTCTATTTTGCTGGAAAACTTTCAGCTCTTTTCTTGGTTCCCCCTTCTTTTGCTTGTGTTAGATGTTGATTACAAAAGCCCTGTTTTGCTTTTGCAATGGGGTAATGGCTGTATTTTTAATTCCTGTAAATATTGTGACATAAATGCATATGGTGTGAATCTTTTTCCCCCCCCCTTTTTTTAATTTTTTTTTTTGGTTATTTTTTATAAAGTGTAAAGTGGGACATTGTGGACCATCACCAATGAATGTCTTGAGTTCTCTGCACTGCAGCTATGTCCCAAGGGCTCCAGCACCTTCCTCTTGTCTTTGGGATGAATAAAGTGAAGGAACTGGATGCCGGAGTGGCGGTTGTGTTATGTTCATTAGCTTTTGAGCTTCACACTCGACGCTGGGACCTCAGGTGGTACATGTACAGGAGAAGAGGCAGTACTTTTGTCACCAGTTACATTTAGATTACATTTATTCATTTAGCTGACACTTGTCTACACAGGCAACTCACAGTGATCAGCTACTTTGAACTCTTTTCCCATTTGTACAGGTGGGTAATTTTTCTGGAGCGGTTTAGGGTTAAGTATCTTGCTCAAGGGTGCTACGACTGCAGGTGGGATTCAAACCTGGGACCTTTGGATTCAAAGCCAGCAGCTCTAACCCCTGTGCTATCAGCTGCTAATTCCTCTTCTACCCTTGAGTAAAGGTCTTTGAGCTAAAGTAGTTCCTTAGTTAACATGTCCAGTAACATTGTGAGATTAGTGTCTCCTGCGTTGTGTGACTAATGCCAGTACCATGTTTCTCCACTAGGTGATGCGCTTGTTCAAGCTTGTGTGGACTGTACTGTACTGCATAACTTGTACAAATGCTGTATATACACCATATACCCTTTTTGCAGTGAAGCTTCTTATCAGACACTTTGTCACGTGTTCTCGAACAGACACACACACTCGCTGTCCCAAACCCAAAAGGTTTTTCCTCCCTTTGTGGTATCAGTGCAGCTGTTTATGGTTTTTTATGTATTTAAGAAAACCAGGCGTATTCTTTCTGCTTACGATAACATCTCAGCCACATTTCAACCACCTGTAACCACCTTTAAAGCTAAGTATAAACTATAACTGAAGGTTCAGTATCGTAATTAATTCTAATTCTTCATGGGCTTGAAGAAGCAAGTTGGATGGTGGGAACAGCTGAGTGGAAATTGGTCTTAAGTCAGCATTGCTGCACAGTTGCAGTTTCTTTGCCATTGGCCTGTTTTTACACAAACTCATGATTACGCCTTGGAAAGGGGTCTTTTTGTCTACAGGAAGAGTAGGATTTTATTAACTGATTTAGCTGAAACCTTTTCCTATGCAGCTTCTAGTGTCAGCTTTGTGTACCCTGCTAGTTAGTGATTTATGCATACATGCAGCAGAGTAATTTCTGCAGGACGAGTTTTGAATAAGTACCTTCATCGTGGGTACTGCAGAGGGAGTGTATGTTCAATCCCGTGTCCTTGGAGTGTAAAGTGACCGCTCTAACCACCACGCCTCCCGTTGCCCAAAAACCGAACTATGACTAAATGGCGCTTAGCACACTGTCGCTGCCCAATACGAGCAGGATTTTGACCGTGTAAAGACTGTGTACAGTATGACAGCTTTGTCCACGAGGGGTCAGTAACAACTCACATGTTGAGCTCTGTTTGCCCTTGGTTTGGTCCTCCCTGTCCACTCCTTCCCCATGGACCGGCAATGGACGCTGTCCGTCGAGGAAAGAGCGTTTGCCCGCTCGGAGGGGAAGGGCTTTTCGCTTCTCCTGGCTGGGAGAAGCAATCACTGAAACTTTCTGTAAAAGCTGCCCAGGATTTGTTTGGCCTGTGTGTGGAGGTTGAGAGCTGCAGGAGCCTGGACACACTTCATTAGCGCTCAGAAATAATGCGCCTCATTGTACAAATTCCATCTTCATTGCTATCGCGCTTCCGTCCTGCAATGGCTTAATTGTGTTGACCGGTTGGGGTTTTTCCGCTGCACCTGGGACCAGCTCATGGGGTCATTTTAGGGCAAGCAATATTGGGTGGGGAGAATGAAGAAACCCCATTGTATGGATCTCAAGCTTTCTGGGGAAAGGCTGCAAAGCAGTTATTCTCTCCGTGAAACTGGCTCCCAGGTGCCGTGTTTTATGGATTTTCTCACTTCCATGTCTCTATAACGTTCGCTGTTATTACGCAACAATTTGTTGTTTGATTGCTCCCATCTCTAAGTTGTTTCTTCCCCTTATGTGGAATTTGCAGTATTCATTTTGTTTTTATAAAACGTTCTTCTGCCGTAGTGTCACAGAGCAATGACCAAGTGATTATGCACACACACCGGCTGAAGGCGTTTGTCCCGAGCGGGGTTGCGGCCAGCCGGAGCCTAACCCGGCAACGCAGGGCTGGAGGGGGAGGGGACGCACCCAGGATGGGATGCCAGTCCATTGCAAGACACCCCAAGCAGGACTCGAACCCCAAACCCGCCAGAGAGCAGGACCCGGCCAAACCCGCTGCGCCACCCATGCTTCCTACAGATTATAGACAACATACAAAGAAAAGGTTGGCTATACATTAAATTACTTGTGTACCTATATAATTTATAAAGTTGTAAGTAAACCTACTAGCCATAGAGGAAAGAAACAAAAAAAAAAAAAACCTCCCAACCAAAAGTCAAGATTGGGGGGGAAACTTGCGAGGGTCCGAGTGCCAGTGGCTGCCCACCCATTCTAGAGTGAAAAATACTTTAAATCAATGTGCAGGTATTTATAACAGTGCAACTGGATGCTAATAACTTGATGTCCCAGTTCACATAGTCACGTCTCAGCCGTCGTTGCAGGCCGTCGTCTGCTTCGGGCATCAACTTCAGTGAGCATAAGGTGCTGGTATCATATCTGACCTCCTCAGGTCTTATACAGAGACAATGCTCAACAAGAAAGAAAGAAAGGGTTAATGACATAATGAGAGTAGAGAGATTAATACAGGATAAAAAACACAATGTGGGGCTAGAGCTGCTGCCTTTGTACTTAGCGGTTGCAGGTTCAAATCCCACCTGTATCCGTGCTACCCTTAATTGCTCCAGGAAAATTCCCCAGCTGTGAAATGGGTCAATAATCGTAGGTGTCTTATTGTACGTTGCTTTGGAGGAAAGTGTCAGCTGAATAAGTAAATGTACATGAAGATGACTCTTGAGTTGAGGTGTTCCTTAGCAAAGGCTGGCGCTTCGCTCTGAACTTGTGGGCCAGAGGATGGCCTGCGGTGACCGAGCTGTTCCCCATCGCTGCCGAGCTCTCTGGGATGCACAACGTGAGTCCTGAGCCTCGACAAAGCCCTTAGTTGGATGCTCCCTTGATGAGGAAGTCGCGCTTGTCATCCCTCGTGGCTGCGGTGAGGCCTGTCGGTCGCTCTGTGGATTCCATGTGAGCTCGTCACCCTGGGCGGACGTGATCGGCGGCCGCTCGCTCGCTCTGGTGCTCAGCTCTGTTCGCCAGAGTCCTCCCAGAGGATCGCGGCAGCTTTAATCTCAGCGCAGCGACCGTTTATCTCCTCCAGTCAAGTCCGCATCGCTTTCTGCGCTTTCCGGACATTTCTTACGCTTCACGCTTTCCGTAAATTCGCTCATGCCGCCAAGTCGTATTTATTGTCTGTTTTTTGCCCAGGGGAGTTGGTCGTAAATGATCCGTGTAACGGTTCAGATGCTGTACTCACGTAAGCTGCTCCTCGTGCCCATCGTGCTGTGCTGGGGAGCAGAATTTCTCAAGATCTGATGCTGTCAGACATCATTTCGCTCACAGTAAAAAAGAAAAAAAGCTTTGGGCAAGAAATTTGGAATCCGTATTGTAATGTGGCTTAAATCACTCGATTTAGTAACAATTATAATAGATTTACTAGATGGAAACTGTGTTATGCTGCACATCGCAGGCTGTTTTCGTCCGGTTCTTGGGTTTAATAGCGATGGATGGATTGATGGATGGATCGATCAGTTGATCCCAGAGGAAATCACTCACTCTAGGATGTGACCATCCACTAATGCTCCTGCTTACCTTGTTCTGCCATCACCTGTTTTCTCCTGCAGTGCCCTGGCAGAGAGAGCAGGGCTGAATCCCGTCGCCAGCATGCCACTGGTTTGCTGCTTGGCCCCTGGTGGGCTGCGGTGGAGGGCGCTCGGCACGAGAGGCTCGACGGGACTCCTGTGAGAGCTCACCATCGCGCCTTTGGCTTGTGCTCACATGCCAGGGCTCACTTCCCACCATTGTTGTGTAGACTCCAGGCGGGCAGCGGCCAGACCATCTTGAAGCACTTGGAAAGAGGCGGTCTGGTCCCGAGCCCTTTGCATAATGCAGCCCCCCCAACCCCCCATCTCCACGTACAACCAAACGCCCTTTAGGGGACGCTTGATGGGCACAGAATGGGCCGAGGACGAGCAGGCAGGAGAGCGGCTGCCCAGAGGTCACGACGCTCCACCGTGCACACCGTTTTCTACGCTATTTACATAATCCTGGCAGGCGTCTCTCTAACAGGTATCTTGAAACTGTCAGGGTGCCGTTTCCCCATCGCCTCAGTGCTCTACGTGTCTATTGTTAATTTATTCATTTGTAGGGGACCTTTTTCCCTGCATTTTTATCTGTATTTCTAAATATTTTCATCCATCCATTTATCCATTTTCTTAACCGTTCTTTAGTCTTAAATCGTCTTAAAGTCCTTTAGGGTCGTGGTGGCAACAGGGAGAGCAGAGAAGCCCTCTCCCTCATCCCTGTCCCTTGAAACTTCCTCCAGCTCAACCCGGGGGATCCCCAGCCGCTCCTAGGCCAACTGGGAGGTGTTCTCTCTCCAGCGGGTCCTGGGCCGACCTCGGGGCTTTGTCCCGGTTGACTGTGCCTGCTATACCTCCAAAGGGAGGTGCCCAGGGGTAATCCTTAACAGATGCCCAAACCACCTCAACTGGCTCCTCTCAATGCGGAGGAGTAGCAGCTCTACTCTTGAGTTCCTCTTGGATGGCCAAACTCCTCACCCTGTTACGTAGAGTGAGTCCCACCGCACTGCGGACAAAACTCATTTCAGCTGCTTGTATCCGTTATCTTATTCTTTCGGTCATTTCCCAAAGTTCATGACCAAAGGTGAGGGTAGGGATGTAGACTGACCGGTAAATAGAGAGCTTTGCCTTATGGCTCAGCTCCCCCTTCACCACTACAGTCCGGTATAGCGACCGCATTACTGCTGCCGCTGCTCCCAGTCTGCGGCCGATCTCACACTCCCTTTTCCCCTCACTCGTGAATAAGACCTCAAGATACTTAAACTCCTCCACCTGGGGCAAATTCTCTCTTCTTACCTGAAGGAGGCATGCCATCCTTTTCCGTGAGAGGACCATGGAAGGAATATTTCCTACATTTGCTGTTGGATGGAGCAAACATCTCGGTGTATGTGTTCTGGGCTGGAGCCGCCAGCTTTTTCTGCATGGGCCAGAGTAATGATGATGATGATGATGGAGGTGGCCATATAAGAGGCATTCCAATACCCTGCTTGTCATATCCAAGAATAATAAAACTGTATGGTTCCCTACATCTAAGTTCCTTTCAGGTCCAGTTCACACATTACATTTATTCGTTTCACTGATGCTTTTCTCCAAAGCAACTTAAAGTGTTAAGGTTACAATTATTGACCTATTTCTAAAGCTGAGTAATTTATACCGGAGTAGTGTAAGGTAAGTACCTTGTTCAAGGGAACTACAGCTGGAGGTTAGGCTTGAACCCGCAACCTTTGGATGTGAAGGCAGCAGCTCTTACCACTTCACTATCAGCTGCCCCTTTTTTTTTTTTTCTTTTCTCCACAGTGCCAAATGGCTGGAAACTGTTCTCTGTCCATTCATCCTTCACCTTCTAACATGCAATTTGGGAGATATTTCACAAGAGCTGGGCAACAGGAGGACATCACTTTGACGTTCCCATACGCCTGAGATGCAACCACAGCCCGGGCCTGGCTCTGGAGTGGAGTGCCGAGTGTTATTTGGTGAACGTACATTAACGTTCTTTGACCTGCATCGCAAAACACCGCAACACCTCTGTGACAATGGACCGCAGAGGAACCCTAAATTCACCCACGGGTGCACTGGACGTACGCACAGCAGTGCAAACACCCAGATTTCAAGTGCAGCAGAACAAGGCTGAGTTCTCGTTCCTCCCACAATGCCTTCTGTTTTCTCTCCCTTTTAAAGCTCCTCTTGATAATTTGGGGGAAAATTCCTCTCGGCATTTTTTTTCAGTGAAACAGGTTAAGGAGGATGCAGTGATCGGGAAGCCTGGGGACCGGTAAACACCCCACCCCCCCGTGTCCGACCTCGCCCGGTGCGGTCGCTGGATTCATACCTCATACGCGACTTGGTTGAGAGGCTGGGGGCTGAGGTACGGAGCTGTATGGGTCGGCGTGTGGAGGAAGCGCAACATCCGCTTCGCTGAGCGGACCACCTGCGGGGCGTCCACCGCGGTATGAAGTTTTCCCTCCATCTTGCGGGTTGTTTCCTTGATCTGAGCTGCTGATTACGCAGGAACGCAAATATTTACAGGTTTTAATTGACCGCTAATAAACAACCGTCTGAGGGGTCCGCCAAGCTCGGCAGCCTCTGCTCCCTACGGTGCTCACGTTAAACGCCGAGCACAACTGCACTCTGACGGACGAAACGGTGCCGATTTAGCTCCGAGCCCAAACGTCCTTCCCGAAACACAGCTTTGTCGCACCGATGGATGTGGGACCCGATCCTCCCTCCCACCCCAGCTTTTTCCGGAAAGCCGTGGCTTTTCTCCCCAATGCCAGCAACCGCAAGTGTCGCTTCAGAGGAAGATGTCAGTGCGGTCGCACCAGACGTTAGCAGAGATGACAGCTGCTGCTTGGACTGGGGCCTGGGGGGGGGGGGGGGCGGTGACAGCCCTTGGCAAGCTGCGTCCAGGGATGCTACCGATTAGCACTGCTCGCATGTCGGGGCCTGCGATGCATCAGCCCTACGGCAGAGTCCAAGTAAAAGCGGCGAACGGTGCCCAAGAACATGCCGATCCCCCACGATTTCAGGAAAGGGGGTAACGTTTGTGGCCAAAATGTTGCCCCGACCCTCCCACCTCCCCTCCGGATCCTCTGTCGTGCTGTGCCAGGCACGATCTGGATGTGAGACGCGAATGCAGATGATGGAAAAGTCATGCCTGGAAGCAGTCGTCATGGTTTGACGCATCGGCCGCAACCGATGAGAGCGAATCGTTCCCCTCGTGGATGTTCTCCTTGCGGAGGGTCCGGCGTTCGGGACAGAAACGTCAGAAGAGGAGAGTCTTCCGGAAGCCTTTGGGACAAGCGAGTCGAGCGCTTCCGCGGTACTTCCGCAGAATGCGAAGAATGAGCGGCATCGCCCTTTGCGCGGGCCTCCGCTTTTCTCCGAGCAATGTTTGCAAAACGCAGACGAAAAGAAGTAAACGTCTTGTTTCAGTCGCACGAACTCAGCCAGCGGAACGAACACCGGGCTGCAATTTGAAAGTAATTAGGGAGCTGAGGGCTGCTGGGAAATGCCTCTCTCTAAAAAGCACCATCCAGCAGGCGTTCGTGTGATGCCGGGCTGTTTCCCGAATGACGTTCTACAGCCCTGGAGCTGACGAAGTGAAGGCCGAGGTCAGGCGTGCATCACGTTTGTAGTCATCTTGCACCCAAAATTAAAATCATCCTTGTTAAAAGTGGTTGAAGAAGACGGAGTGCTCCGTCGCCTCGAGGTGTCCCGCTTTCATATGGTCTGGGGTGAGCCATTCTTATGGGACATGGGGGGGGGGGGGGGGGGGGACACTTAGTCTTCAGATGTCCTCCAAATGGTGCAGATCTTTCGCCCTGATTTTCCCAGACCCCCTTCCCCACATGGAGGTGAATGGGTTAGGGTTACGGAGCAGTGTGGGTCTTTGTTAGGATGTGGCCAAAGTGAAGCGCGGAAGACAGATGAAGCTCTTGGACAACAATTTTATTCTCTTTTAAATAGACAACACCTGTTGGAAGCAAACTTCAGAGTCCTGCTCAAGTAGGAGGACTTCCTCGGTTGGGGTTTTCCGCAAAGCGTGGCGCCATGGGGGACGTTTCCATTTTCTCAGCACAATGTATAACTCGGAGTATTAAAAAGGCACATTGAACAGCAGACAGAGCTAGAGATAGCGATGCTGCTTTGATTCCCAGATGTTGCTGGTTCTCGGTCGAGGAGCAGGTTACGGAGCTGCCGTTCGAGTAGGAAATGCATGGAGAAGTAAATGGGGTCCTGGTGAGACCCTTGTTTTATGTTGGAGGTGATTCAGCAGTTCTGAAGGAGAGCGAGAACGGGGCCAAAACTGAGAATCATCAACCTTTTCATTTTGAATGTTTTGGTGAATGGGACAAGCGAGCAGCCAGAGCCGATGGAGTGCAGCGCTCGTCCCGTAGGGATGGATCTGGTCCTGTAGGCGTTGATCCTTCAACCGTCTCATAGAGGTGAGGAGACGCATGAGAAAGCTGGATGGCAGACACTGGAAGACTAGGAAGGAGAGAGTGGCAGAAACCAGCAGTGCGGGTGAGGTATTACCATATCGTGGGCCAGGAGCTGAGCAAAATGTGGTGTGAGAAACTGGCAGATTTGATAAGCGCTGCAGATGAGGCGGCTCTAAGATGAGGTTATGAGTAGAGTCCACTGGTAGAAGAAGAGATCTGAATCAGTTGTTGCTCCCAGCCTCTTCGCTCGGTGTGGACGAGATCTCGATATTGAGCTGGGTGACTTTCTCATCTCGACGGCTAGAATGACCGGCGAGGAGGTCTACGGTGTCAGTCTTGGAGGGGTTCAACTGTAGGTGGTCATATAGCGGTGTGGAGCGATGTACAGGATATGCTCTTAATGAAGCCGTTGTCCTACTTGGGTAACGTTCATGTTGGCAGCTACTGTAATACGCACACTATGAAAACGACGGCGTCCAACAAACGGCGCGTGAAGATGGACACCTGCACCGTGTCGCCTGGCTGCATGCACCTGATGGGTAAGATTGAAACTAACCGATGATGGAGCCGTTATCGATATTCCGTGGCGATGGGAGACGTGGAGGAGGGGCTTAACGCTGAGGTCGACCTCAAGGTCATTTCCTCTCCAGCTGAAGTTCTTTCCAATTTTTTCCATCGGTTTTAAAACGAAATAATTAATGGTTATCGGGTTCCGTGAGATCGGTGCCGGATCGCCTGCATACTTTCGACATCCTTCGAGCAAAACTGCACCACAGCGGCGATACAGTTGATTCCGCCCTCCGTTCCAACCAGCGCTGCGTCATGCTCTCGCGGGAGACGCTCCTGCACGGCCGAGCAACTGGCTGTGTTTCCGCTCTCCTGCGTGCAAGTGAACATAGCGAAAAAACTGCAGTAAATCCCCACAAACGGTTTCTGGAGATGCGCAATTAATGGTGTCGCACTGGCAGAATCCTGTCGAAATCTAAGGCAGCTTTGGATTTGATTGAACTGGACTGGATTGGACTAGATTGGATTTAGTGTACTTTTTTCACAAATTGAAGCGATTCCACTTGTCGCGTATCGTTCCGCACGCTGTTGTTTTTTTCCCTCTTCCCAAAATGAGCTGCTTGGCCTCAGTTGACCACAAGGGTTGCAGTTATGGATAAAACAGTCCTCAGGTTCGGAGGAGCAGCCCGGAGTGGGGCGGGGCCACACCTCACCTGACAGGTCGGGATGGTGACGATGATGACGACGACCACGACCACGATGGTGATGATGGCAGGAATCACTTTGTCCCGCGAAAACCCGGAACATCCAGTTCCAGCAGGGTTTCCCGTATTTCCCCGAGCACGACGACAATGCACCGCTGCGGGATCCATGTCCTCTTCACATGTTCTGCCACCGAAGAAGACGGCGCTCAGCTCGAACGGCGGGAACGGCACGGAAACGGCAACGCGATCAACAGCGAGGAGGTCATCTGGCCTCCACATGTGGAGCAGTGCAGGATGGAGGTTGGCACCGCTTTCCCGGAAGCTGAACTCCCGGAGTAAGACTGGGCGACTGCTGTTTGAGCGGAGCACTGGCTGGGGTTTCTACCGACTTCTGGGAAGCAGCAACAGCAGCAGCGATGGGAATGTACGAAGTGGGCCAAATAAGGAAGTATCTTAGCCTGGGATTTGACTTGGCGGCCCCGGAGCCCTACGTGCCTTGGCCAGAGTTCAGGCCCATCGCTCAGGGCAGGGGGCAAGGGGGCAAGGGGGAAACGGGTGGTGGTGGCGGCGGGGGCCAGGATGGTACAGCCTGGGGTGAGAAATGAGAATGGGGTTCTCGTCGCTGGAAACGCACCTGCGTAAATGTGCTGGATGAGCACCCGTTATTCCTGCGCGGTATCCTGCGCCCCTCCCTCCTCTCAACAGCGGGTACAGATGGCCCCGGGGGTCGAGCGCCGACCCTCCGTGGACCCGGCCGAGGACTGGGCCGTTCCTCCGAAGAGCGATACGTTTCGCGCTTTCTTCGGCACGCCCGGCCGCCAGCCGCTGTTTACGCTTGTTGACGTTCCCGCTCGTGGAGACGGAAACCCGGCCGACGTGGCCCGGATCCAGGCGCGGCCGTGACACCCTTTCGGGGGGGGCGGGGGGCTGAGGGAGGCGTCGGCTCGACGATAAACGGCACCAACAAAGCGGCGAGCTCCTGTGCGCTTGAGGGAGCCGCCCTTGCGGCCTCAGCCTACAAAGAGCGTGTCTCCGCAGGGAAACGCAGCCCTGTTGAGAGCATCTGTCCACCGCGCCATCTGACAGGGAGCCTTCGCACCACTTAAATAAGTCCTTAAATCCGCCGCCGCTGCTGCTGAGGGGGGAGGGGGGGTGGACCGTTTCCCATTCGATTTGGCAAAAGGGCCGTTTTGAAAACGCAGAGCGCTTCCTCCGGGCCAAGGGCCTCGCAGCAGTTCCGTTCGCTCAAATCCCCCACCCGATTCCTCGCGGATCTGAACGAATAATCCACGCGAACTCCTAGAAGGGGCCGAAAAACATGGGCTTTTTCAATAGAGGAAAACGTGGTTTAAGGGGCACCTTTGTAATTAACAGCCATTTCAGTAATTAATTGTGGTTTTCGGGGCTGCTGTAAGGCTCTTCACCTCATCCTTACACCCATTTCTCTCACACTTGTGCTCGTTATACGTGCGTAAGCGCCTGCGTGCACACGCGCACCCCGACCGTCTGAAACCGCTTGTCCCGTACGGAGTTGCAGCAAACCGGAGCCTAACCCGGCAACGCAGGGCTGGAGGGGGAGGGGACGCACCCGGGACGAGACGCCAGTCCATCGCAAGGTAACCCTAGCGGGACTCGAACCTCAGACCCCCCAGAGAGCAGGCACCGGCCAAACCTGCTGCGCCACCATGCCCCCCTGTGTGTTTTCAGTATTACTACTAACCTTTGCAATTAAATTTATTTTTATAGAGCGCTCTTTTTACACACAGACAGTTGCATACACTCGAGCATTTTTCCTTCGGGAAAATTAGTTGGTTCCCGGTCAATTTCAAAACCTTTATCTAACTTTGAAAAAGGTCTCTAAAAATGACATACAGCACTTCAAACAATAAGTTAAAATAATCATAATAATAAAGTACAACAGTACACTGTATGATATTTACATTCATTTATTTAGCAGATGCTTTTCTCTAAAGCCACTTCCACTGCACTCTGTGTCGTTTTATCAGCCCACACACCTTATTCACCGCGGTGACTTACACTGCTAGATACACTACTTATGCTGGGTCACTCATCCATACATCAGTAGAACACACTCTCTCTGTCACCTACACACTCTGCGGGAACCTGAACAGCATGGCTTTGGACTCTGGGAGGAAACCTACACAGACTGAGTGGGGATGGAACCCACATCCTCTCGCACCACCCAGGCACTGAGAGACAGCAGTGCTACTTGCTGTGCCACCGTGCCGCCCTAGTTATTGAGGTTCTCGGAAATATTGCAAGAACCCACCTGGGCGAACGAGTGTCGCGCCGTCGGCGGCATGCAGAAAGCCGGCTCTGGAGACGGAAGTGGCGGAACGGCAGCTTTACTGTGCCTCTGCGTTGTGATGCAGCAGCTCTACCGGAGAACACACACGCACCCGCTCGAAAGCTCTTGAACAACACGACGACGTGGGAGTCATTAATCCCCATAACGCCCTGCATTGATTGCCCAACAACTGTCTACATCAGTGCTGTATTATAGGAGAGCTACCAGTGCCACCACTGCGATGTGTTCTGCAGAATTTTTTTTTTTTTTTTTTTTTTTTTTTTTAAAATCAGTCTCAGTAAGGAAATATGAGAAAATGTGCTCTTAGACGGAAATTTCTTTTTTTTTTTTAACAGACGATTTCATAAAAAGGTGTTATGTTAAAGGGGTTGGGGCAGATGGCGAAGGAGGGAATTCATTCTCAAGAGGTGTTACAGCGAAAGAGCTGAAGCCAGAGAGGTGGAGGTTACGTTGCTGTTAGGCGTGTGCGTGTGCCGCTGAGAAACGAGGAAAATGCCATTAGAATGCAGTGATCCGTCAGAATAATCCATTGTGCGTAAATGGCAAAACCGCTGGAAAGGCCGACACTTGTAATTGTACAGATAGCAGCCACCTGCATTAGGGTAAAACATGGTAAGGAAGCTGAGGAAGGTTCCTGAGTACAGCGAGGGATATTCCAAGCATTGTTTCTAAGAAGCACTAAGGTAAGTACCTTTCAGAGGGACACTACAGCTCGAGAGGGGACTCGAACCTGCAAGCGGTGGGTCCAAAGCCCGCAGCTGTACCCGGGAGAGCGGAAGGCATAAGTGATGTTCAGGTAGAGACACTGCTGTACATGGAGGGATTGCAAAGATATCCACATACAGGCAGTCTCCGGGTTACGAACATGCAACTTACGCACGACTCGTACTTATCTTACTTAATGGTGAGAAAAAAATTAATTTTAATTAACAATTAAATGAAAACTTCATAATTAAGCCTATTAAAAATCTGAGTTACTGTATATACAAGGGTTTGCAATAATGAACGGGAGGTACTTCGCGAAGCGCATCAAAATGCTGGGTGTCTACAGCGGTTTGTCAGCCCAAGGTAGGACAGGCTTCCTTCTTTTCCTGTTAACCGTGTCTCCTGTTACTGCATTTGTCCGTACATTTTTTTTTGTTTTCACCCGCCTAATCATGGCACACGCAATGTGTGCAGCCCTTATTTCGAGGAGAGTTCCGGTGAACCGGAGCCTAAACTGGCAACACGAGGTACAAGGGACACACCCAGGAAGGGACGCCGGTCCATCACAAGGCACCCCAAGCAAGACTCAAGACTCAAACCCCAGACCCACCACAGAGCGGGACCCAGCCAAACCCGCTACGCTGCCGTGCCTAAGTATGGCACCAAAGTGTAAATGTAATGCAAGTGATGGTGATGCATCAAAGAAAAGAAAACGATCGTGACTGAAACTAAAGAGTAAATAATAAAGCGAAAGATGAAACACCAGTGAACACTGGAAAAGCGAGCATTAAAGCATATTAAAGTTTCTTTAATGTTTTACACACACACACACACTCTGATTCTCGCTATCATAAATACTGTAGTTTATTATTATTGTTATTATTATTATTATTACTGTATTGTTATATTAAAGATGTTTTAGTGTATCTGGAAGTGTTTCTTTAATGTTTTTTATGCATAGAAAGGTACGGTATATACTGTATACTAAGACAAACATTTTACAAACTGACATTAGATACCCACCTCCGACTTACATACAAATCCGACTTACATACAAATCGACTTACAGACAGACCGAGGACACGGAACTCGTTCGTAATCCGGGGGACAGCCTGTTCGGAGAGCGATGGCTCACGGTCAAAGGGTCAAAGCGTGTCGCGGGTATGATCGCATCACACTTCCACAACGGTTTGCCCACAATCCAGAATTCCTTAGAGTTGTCATTCAAATCAAATGCTAAGTTTTCAAGAGGAAGAAATTGAAACGCATTGTCACATTTGGTACGAGCGAAGAGCTGCGCTACATAAGATCCTCGGTCAGGCTCTAGGCCGCCTCTTCCCAGCGAAACGTGCGACTAGCTGTGAGGTCGGGAAACCGCTCTGGCGCGCTCGACGAGGCCGCGTCCAGGGCCGCGCGTTGCTCCGCCCGATGTTGGCCGCTTTCAAAGGCGCTAACTAATTCATCGCACGGACGGACGGACTTTCGTGATTCGGATGCGAGCAATCGAGGACAGCCAGGGACGGCTTTTATATTCTCGATTCCCGTGCGCTCTTCCAGAATTGTTCGGTTCTCCGCGCTGCCACCAAGGCTGTTTGGAGCTCGAGATAATTACATCCTGAGTACATCATCGCAGCAAGATGAGAGAAGCTCGAGGAACCGGTGTCCGGAAGCCAACGTACGGGAGGTCGAGAATGTCCTCGACAATTACATGTGAAAGCAATGAGGGCTGCTGAAAAAAGGCCAACTTTCAGTCTGCTTTCCTTGGAAGGGGCTGTGATTGGGGGAGAGGTGGTTAAGAACCATCGGCAGACATTCTTGTCCAGGTTCTCTGCTTAATAGGCTTTGGGTGGGGAGCTCTTGCTTCGGTTGCTGGTTCGGAAATGGAAACCAGGGACAGGACCGCATACTGTATGTACAACAAAACAGCTGGTGGTGACCGGTCATTAAGCATAGAAGTAAAGGTCACTTGGCACAGTTACTTGGTCGGAACAGTCCGGAATGCGATTCAAACGCTTTCCTCCAGCTGGAAAAAGGACTCTTTTTGTCTAGGCTTCTTAGACAGCTTTACATGGTGGCCCAGCGGGTAGCGCCGGTGCCTCGCGGGTCACGGGCTCTGCGTTCGGACCCCCGGGTTTGAGCCCGGCTCAGTCTGCGTGGAACTGCAGGCACTCTGGCATCTTCCCGCAATCTAAAGACATGTGTTTGAGGTGAACGGGGGAGCCTAAATAGCCCATGGAGCGTGTGAGTGAGTTACAATGCACTTTTGTCGAAATATCTACTGTATGTCAATAATTATAGGTAGTTTAGTAATTCTAGCATTGGACAGAGGCATCATTTAAATACTAAATATTGACTGCACATCATTTTGGACAAAAGTGTCTCCTAAATTAATAAATGCCCGATCTAAGATTGCATCATTAAAGGCCACGTTACATTTGCATTTTACGTTCATTTGCTCAGCAGACGCTTTTCTCCGAAGCGACGCGCATCTCGGAATACAGCGAGTACGTTACATCAACGGAAGGAGAGATTTCGCTGGTTACAGTCGAACGATATTTGTAATCAGGACTTGTACCATTACACTGAAATGTGCCAACGTACCGTACGTGCGTTTTACATTTATGAGTTTCGTCTCGACTGCTACGCTGAGACATCTGTAAGATTATTCATTTGTGATGCTGAGTCAACATTAGTGATTTATGGTTGGTTGACGATGGACTACGGCCACTCTGGTAGGGTGAGCCTACTACCACACACACACACACACACACACACACACACACACACACACACACACACACACACACAATGTGTGCAACCGCTTGTCCCGAGCCTAACCCGGCAACACAGGGCATGGGGACACACCCAGGACAGGACACCAGTCCATTGCAAGGCACCCCAAGCAGGACTCGAACCTGAGACCCCCCCATACAGCAGGCCCTGGTCAAACCCACCGCACCACCGTACCCCCTAGTCTACTACTATTTTGCTTCTATTGTCTATTTCTTTTCTAAAATTCATTCGTCGTGCAAAGGGGATGAATTATTTATGTGTAATATATTGCTGCATGCTGAAGACTCCAACTATCTACCGCTTGTGGTTTCGGAAGTGATCTAATGACCGCGATAATCAGAAATAAAGTGTTTATTCTGCATCTCCTTTCATATCTGCTGCCCGTTTGTATTATGAAATTGTTTTGACCACCTTATGCGTAATTACTTAGTGATGTGAAATGTCACCATGGAACTTCACTCATGGTAAATTATAAGGTATATCCTTTTCATAAATCACACCATGATAAAGTAAATTTTAGACTTATAGAAGATATTTTGATTCCCATTTGTTTCCATCAATTAATTGGATTTACTAGTCATTCAGGTAAAACATTTGTAGTTAAGATGCTATAATGGGAGCCAAGACAGTACAGCGGGTTAAACGTTGGCTGTTCAGGCAAGAATATGTGCGGCTCAGTCTGTGTGCAGTTTGCATGTTCTCCCCGCGTTTGCGTGTTTTTCCTACCCCCGGTCCAGGGATGTGTTTAAAGAGGTCTGGTGAAACTATACTACCTGTGGAGTGTTTGGGAGTGAACGTGCGTGTCTGCGGCCACCCTGTGCTGGGCTGGCAAGCCTGATTAGTCAGCATGAGTTTTAAAAATAAGCATATGTTCAGATAATAAAAGTCTGTGTTTTTTGTGCAGTTACACAACAACAGCTGATTTGTTAATCATTTAACATTTTGCCGGTTCACACAGAAATGTCCAGTGGAAACAAACCTTTTTAGGAAACGTATTCCTAGAAAGGGGGCACGGTGGTGCAGCAGGTTTGGCTGGGTCCCATTATCCGGTGAGTCTGGGGTTCAAGTCCTGCTCGGGGTACCTTGCGACAGACTGGCGTCCCGTCCTGGGTGTGTCCCCTGCACGCCACGTTGCCGGGTTAGGCTCCGGCTCACCACGAGCATCCTCAGACAGTGTGTGTGTGTGTGTGTGTGTGTATTCGTGAAAAGAAGAATACATTTGTAGGACGCTGTAATTTTCTGTCCTGTGATCTGTTTTCAGGTGTCCTCCTGTTAATGACACACTCAAGGGCACCCATATAAATTCCTAGGGAAACATAACACCTGTTCTAGTGATTCAGGCCCAACGGTTCTTGCCTCTTGTCCTATTAAGGGGCAAAATATTCCCTCTGTTCTGCTGTGTGAAACTATAATCTGCTCCTAGACCTTGGACACTAGCCTCGCTGAAGACGTTTTCCTAAGGCTCTTAGTAAAGTAGAGTAAATCTCTGCAAGAACTGACTGAAGGAGATGTTGCGCAATTGTACTTGAACTGGGGAACTCTTTGAACCAATACAGGGTTTACTGTCTAATTCGCTCATTCACTTTCGTCAACCGGCTGACGTGGTCAGGAAACCTACACAAACACATGGAGAACATGCAGACTCCATGCAGACCGAGCTGAATTCAAACCTACACTGGAACAGCACAAGTGTTGTGGGGTGGCGGTGTTAAAATATGCCATTTATGTTCCCCTCAGGGGCCCGGTGGTGCGGTGGTGCAGTGGCGCAGTGGGTTGGACCCGGTCCTGCTCCCCAGTGGGTCTGGGGTTTGAGTCCCGCTTGGGGTGCCTTGTGATGGACTGGTGTCCCGTCCTGGGTGTGTCCCCTCCCCCTCCGGCCTTACGCCCTGAGTTGCCGGGTAGGCTCCGGTGACCCTGTATGGGACAAGCGGTTCAGAAAGTGTGTGTGTTCCCCTCGACCTTAGAATGAAGGGTTCGTCTAATCTACTGACAGAGAGCGTAAAAATACGTTGTTCTTCACAGTTCCTGCTTTCATTGTCTCTCATCAACTATAATGACAATCTTTTTAATTATCTTCTCTCAGAAAGTCACTGATTGTCTTTTAAAGTCTCTGAAAGAAAATGACAATACAAGTTGAGTTGGGAGGGAACCAGAAATGGCACGTTGACTGCTATGAATATTGACATATAGGGCAATGGCCAATACTGGCATGTGATATTATTTCCAAACTTTCACCCCACCTTTCCAGAAAACACACACACACACACTTTCCGAACCGCTTGTCCCATACGGGGTCGCGGGGAGCCGGAGCCTAACCCGGCAACACGGGGCGTAAGGCCGGAGGGGGGGAGGGGGCACACCCAGGACGGGACGCCAATCCGTCGCAAGGCACCCCAAGCGGGACTCGAACCCCAGACCCACTGGAAAGTAGGACCCGGTCCAACCCACTGCGCCACCACGCCCCCTTTCCAGAAAACACATTACTGTAATTAATTATGCATGCGTTAATTGTATAAGACAATTTTGTAATACGCATCATACAAAACTAAGTTATATACACACACATTTTCTGAACCGCTTGTCCCATTTGGGGTCACAGGGAGCCAGAGCCTAACCTGGCAACACAGGGCGTAAGGCTGGAGGGGGAGGGGACACACCCAGGACAGGACGTCAGTCTGTCGCAAGGGACCCCAAGCGGGACTCGAACCTCAGACCCACTGGAAAGCAGGACCTGGTCCAACCCACTGCGCCACCACGCCCCCCCCAAGTTATATATACATAAGATAAATAGATGCATAAAGGATGTATGCATCCAGAAAAGAATGGCTGAGATGGTTTATTTAGGGTTAGAGTTAGGTCACTGATGTTTTGGTCATCTCTCATTTGTTGATTGAAAGTTTCACATCTACCAAGGTTCAGTGTGGATGATCCTGAGGACTGCTGCCCAATGCTGGTGCCCACTGTGCTAAACTGGCAAACAAACACCTCTTTACTATCGTGACAACCCAGCCTGAAGAGGAAAGACCATTGTTTTGTACTCTTTTACATGCTTTCATACTTGCGTTGTTTGCTTTGCATGAACAAGGTATTTTAGACTTTCTGTATTTCAGGCTGAAGCTGAAAGGAAAAACAAAACTATTTTAATTATTCCTTGGGGCAATGGCACACATCTGGCCTAAATGTGTGAGGGTTGTGAGGGTTAGGATCCCATGTGACACCCTTGGGCCCACCCCAAGTGGCCCACCTCTTCCAGCCAATCTCCAGACCTTCCGTTGTCTTTCTTACTGCACGTAGATGGTCATCCATTGCCGGAAGCAAGAAATGGCAAAATGTTGCTTTTATGGGATCACATTAACACTAACAAAACTGGTTGAACTCTTTTGATCGTATTGAGTGGGTCTCTGTCAGAGCTGACCCTTCTCAGGAAAATGTGGCCATTGAAAAATGCCCCAGGGAATTAGCTGAGATTTCTGCAGCCCTACAGCCTTCTTTGTGTGTGTCAGTAGGCCCACTGAGACCTGACTAACTGGCACCTGCGTGTCCACAAAGTCTTGTGGGTCATGCCAATGTTGGTCACGAGTCACTTGCCGGAGACTTAAGTTCTGCCTTCTTATCGCCATCAACTGGGCTAAAGGGCATTAGAGCCCATGGTGGAGTCCACATTTCCCACCCCGCAATTTTTGGCAAGGGGTAGCTGGTCAGGTCACGGCATGTTATTTTTATAGTGCTTTGGTTTCCAGTTATACGTCCTCTTATTTTAGTAGAAAAATTCAGATTTACTGCCTTGCTCAAGAATCGTACAGGAGGACGAGTAGTGAATTAAAAACACCGTCTCTTTCCGGTTTAGACACTGAGTCTGAAAGTGAATCATATTTTAAGTTACTAGTCATGTCTGGCTCACGCGATTTAAAATTAAACTTGTTTATTTCAGATGTTATTGTCTCCTTTCCCAAGTACAAAAAGCAGCACCCTGCGGTCTACTCTGGAATAGTTTGTTGCCATGGTCAAATGGCTATTGATATCTGTCTTTAGGGAGAAGCTGAAGGCCCGTGCTCAGACCGGGAAGGTCCGGCATGTCTGAGACGTGCTTCGTCCACCCTGCCGGGATGTCTGGAGCCCCTGTGGACTAGGTCCTCTGTGAAGTCGGAGAGCACATTACACAACATCCCCCCTCCGGCAACCTTGAAGAGTGTGATTTACTACGAAGGCAGCGATGAGAAAAGCTAAGGAAAACATGTGTTCCAGACTTCACTGGGGACAGGGAAAGTCACAGATTGTGTAACAAGCCCCATGCCAGTGAACACACCGCAGTCGTCGTAAAAAATGAAAAATGTTCGGCTGACATACCGCAGTTGTGTGAATCTGCAGACCCTCATTGCAATCCGAAAAGAAAACAAACAACAGGCACTCGCATCGGAATGAGCCGCTGTGGCGCTGTTTATTACGGTAACTTTGTCTCTTGAGGCGCTGCCAGAGGCGCTGAATTGATGCTTTTGTTCTGGATTACACGGAACAAAACCCTAGAATGTTAAAAATCCACATCTTAACATTAGAGCATTGTTTAAGAGAAGGCTGAAAATCGCTCCTTCTACCTGTGGTACAAGCGGGCATTTTCATCACTGAAACCAGAGAGAGAAGGTGACAATTTATAGGTACTCCATTTACATTTACTCAGGTGAAGAATTCACACAGTCCATTTCACATACGAAGGTATCAAATCGATATTCTGAGTTAAGGTGATTCGTGTCAGCATGTCAGAATTAGATCTGATTTATGGGATTTGAAGAAAGTGAGACGAAGGCTTGGGCATCTTCTGCAAAGAGGAGACAGGAGACACACGGGAGGATGCCCATACAAAAAGAACAAACACAGAAGAGGTCCCACCACAGAGGAACTCCCGTGACGAAGAATATCGATGATGGCCAAAGGACCAAAAAATTGATGGAAAAAGAGATGTCGTCTAGTCTAGAATCTCCTGCGCCAAGTTCCTAGAGCAAATAGAAGTGATTAAGCTGACAATGTCAGAAAGGTGAGAACAGAAGAGGGGTGCAGCTTGAGCATTTCGTATCGAGTACAGCTGTGTAGTGCCCTGCAAAAGCTAGCAAAGGATCCTGGAGAAACTTTGTGGTGAACTACACTTTAAAAGTAATAGGAGGGAGACCACATGGTGATCTGTGTGCAGGGCTGAGTAAAGGCTTTGGGTATTTTGATCGCATGAGCCATCTTGAAGTCAGCGGGAAAGTTACTCCGGCGCTTGGCGAGAAGTTGAGATTCATGCCGCTATGCCGGGAAGGAAGGACTGATCAGTACTGAAAGGTGGAGTGTTAAAGGAAATTGGAGCTGTCAAGAGCTATTGGATGTTGGATGACCTGTGAACCACACACAAACTCATGAAGAGAGCAATGAGTTAGATAAACTGAAGGTTTCCGTACAGAAGGCAAAGGCTCCTGTCCCAGTTACTTAATACAGTTTAATTTCGATTTTCTGACTTTCTGCTATATTTGACATCGGCAGTCACACACACACACACACACACACACACACACACACACACACACACCATCTGAAACCGCTTGTCCAATACGGGGTCGCAGGGAGCAGGAGCCTAACCCGTCAACACAGGGCGCAAGGCTGGAGGGAGAGGGGACACACCCAGGACGGGACGCCAGTCCGTCACAAGGCACCCCAAGCAGGACTGAAACCCCAGGTCCACCAGAGAGCAGGACCCGGTCCAACCCACTGTGCCACCGCACCCCCCTACATCAGCAGTCTGTGTGTTGTATACGTATATACCATTAGGCCCAATCACAATCATTTTGTCTCTTAGTGCATCACATACCATTGAAATAGCTCTTCTTGCTTATGTGAACTACTCATTTAAGTTTGTACTGTACATACTGTGATTGTGTGACATTTCCATCTTAATATAGTTTTATTGTTTCAGGAACATGGCAGGTAAAAAGGGAAAAAAGCGGATCTCTTATGAAATGAAGAAAACTTGCCTTAAAGAGGCTAGAGAAAAGGCAATTCCGTGCGAAAACTTGTGTCTGGTTTTGGTTTGTTGTTCAGTGTTGTTATTGAGACGTTGGTGAGACCTTGCTTCAACGAGGAAAAGCAAATCCTAGAAAGAAACTTCAATCACCCAAGGGTAAGAGGACAGTAGTGCTCTCCTTGTTGTACAAGAAAGGCAATAAAGTCGATCTTGCCAACTGGAGACCCCTAACGATGCTTAGCGTTGACGCAACGATCAATGGGAAGGTCCAGACACAGCGACTGAAGAAGGTAAATTCCGACCTAGTCCATCATGACCAGATGTGCGGAGCGCCTGCATTCCGCGATCTGGAATTTATACCTGGTCCGGGATGCGATCGCCTGGACGGAGGACTGAAAGGTTGCCTCGCGCTGGTCGGTTTGGACCAGGAGAAGGCGTTTGACTGAGTAGATCACCGCTTCCTGTTTAACACCCTGAGCAGATTGGGCTTTGGCTGTAACTTCCTAAGGTGGGTGCGTGTGCTTTATACTGATGTAGATGGCCGAGTTACCATCAATGGATCTCCCGTGGGCGGGGGGGGTGGGGGGTAGTGCCTCCACTAAATTGAGTGAGGCAGGGTTGTCCGCTTTCCCTGATCCTTTACATTCTTCACACCGACCCGCTGGCAGCTGCCATTCGTGGTGGAAAAACAGAGGACTGCATCGGTGGTTTTTCCCAATGCGACGGTCCTCTCAAGGCGTTGAGGAGGTGCCGCCAGGATCAATTGGGAAGAACGCTTCACCTAAGCCAGAAGGAAAATGGGTTTGTGGAGGACCAGGTCCCTCTCCTTGATAGGGAAAATGCTGGGGCTGAAAGTGGACATCACCCCTAGGTTGCTCTGCCTTGCGCACGTGTACCCTTTGCCCCGCACGATGTGGAGAGGCCTTATGAAAAACGTTTCCAATCTCGTCTGGGGGAACAGGTATGAGTACTTGAAGAGGGAGGTCATGTACCTTTCAAAGGAGGAGGGAGGGAGGGATGTGCCTGACATTCCTCTTAAACTGAATTGTCTCTTCCTCTCCCAGTTATGTAACTGACTGGCAGCGCCGATCAAGCATCCCCACCAGTACTTTGTGTGTCTTTAGTTGGTCCTTCCGATGTGCCAGTTGGTGAAGTCTTGGTCCGACACCGGGCCAAATGCTGAGACACGGCCCGTGTATTACAGCCACGCTGTAAAGCAAAGTAAGACCACGGCAGCTGGGGTCAAGGCAGAGACCCTCCTTAAGCACAGGGCCTTGCATAAGGCCTTGCTCAAGAGGAGAGGAACTTGAGTTCTTCTGGGGCTCAAAGGAGGGCACTTGGGATAGGATTCAGCCAAAGGGATTTGACCACCATCTGGAAGATTTGAACTGGCGTTGTCTACACAGTAAGTTGCCGGTCAAAGTAGTCCTGTACAGGCACAAATTGACCAGCCACCCACTCTGCCCGCGACTCCAGTGTGGCAAGAGTGAAACCTTGCCTTTTGGGACTGCAGGTAGGTGCGAGATGTCTGGCATTTGGTGACTCGCCTGTGCAGAGAGATCGATCCGCAGATGGTTTCGACGTACGACAAAGTCTTGAAGGGATGGAACCCCGGCACCCAGAAGGCAGCAGCTGCCTGGACGTGGCTGGTGATCAGTGTAGCCAAGCAAATGCTTTGGAACACAAGAACCCAGCTGGTTCAGACAGGAGTAGACTTGGGCGTCCAGGGTGTGTATCATAAAATCTGGCCCAACCTAACGTTTAGGATGGAGAAAGATGTCACTCAATGGAGTTACTCAGAAGCCAAAGAGAAGTGGAAGGGCCTCTTTTGGCTGTGACCCCATAGGTTTGTGGCAGACCCTCCGTCCTTGGGTAAGTAGCACACGTCTTTTCACACTTACAAAATACCGCAAACCCTATTTTTGGTGAATGTAAGTATTGTGGCTTGTGGTGTGTTATGTGTTTTATGTTAGGTGTAGGGTATTTAATCCTTTTTCGCACCCTTTATTTATTTATGTGTTTATTATTTATTTACTTATTCCTTGTCTTGTGCTATGTTCTGTCTTGCACCATGGTCTCCGAAGAAACGACATTTCCTTCCACTGTACACAGGCTGTATGGAGGAATGACAATAAAAACTACCTGTAACTTGTAACTTGTTGTAATTGCATGTCCGTGGATGTGGTCAGGGGACGATGCGAAGGGTTCAAAGGCGGAGAATGGATACAGGAAGCAAGGGATGAGGAAGAGCAGGACATGGCGCAGAAGGACGGTTGTCTCAGTGAGATTCCGCAAAGGAATGGGAGCAGAGGAGAGTCTTCTAAGGATGTGTGTACTGATCGGTGTCTGGTGCTTGATTTGTGTCAGGTGCTGTCGATGATGCGGGGGTGGACGTGACAGCCAGGTTAGTTCCTTTTTATTATTTATGGTTTTATGCCTTGGGGTATGTTTTTTAGTGTTTTAAAGGTTCTGTCATGCAGTCTTTATATTAGTTGGTTTTATTGATTTTATTGTTTTATTTTCATTTTAGATTTTCTTTTGCCATGACAGTTATTTAGGTACTTATTTATTGAACAAAGATTTTAATTCCCGGAAATGATGAATGGAGAAATTTTTACCTGTCGAGTTGGACAGCGTGTGGAACCAGACACCTTTGGTAGGCTGGTGATCCATTCTGATTCATGGAAATAAAAACTAGAAAGACATGTATGTGTTCACTAAAGAGCATTTTCCAGAACCCTGTCTCCAGTATCTTCATGGGGCGATAATGCATTACTTTAGTTATACTGCGCAATTATTATCAAAAAACATTTCATACTTATGCCACACTTGTATTTAAGCTGTGGTTTATTTAACACGACGTCCACATTATCAAAAATTTTCAGGTCCTATAATCAAGATCATACTGTACTGGGTAAGAAATTTGCCCTAAGGGATATATTTCCTTCCTTCAGGTATTTTCAGGTCCATGAGAGAACAGAAGTGTTAAAGCAATGAAGGCAGTGAGTAAATGGTGTCAAGAAGCGACGAAGGAAAGAGAAATGGAAAGAGCAAAAGAGCGAATTACAAGGAGAAAGGGAATATCAGGTCTTGTGCAACGATTAAGTAAAGTAATTTAGAGGACAAAATGATCACGCAAGGAGTGTAAGATAACAGCATCATATTCAAAACGACAAGACAAAGCAGGGAGAGGGGAAAACCATGACTATGGTTCCGTTGAGTAGTTATGCGTAGAGGGGTGTTGATGTCTGAATTCAGGGAGGAGATATTGGTTTTTGTCAAAGCTAAAAAATGTGAAGCACAAGCAGTAATGAGTTCAGCTTTGCTGGATGTCAACTGGCAGCTCCGTAAAAACCCCTTAGATTCTTTGGATGGGAAAAGATTAAAATAGTAGAAGCTGTGGCAGCTAAAGAAACAGGAAGTTACCATAGTAGGATCAGGTAGCAGACACTGTGAGCACATATTGTATGGGGTAGATGACACTGTAAAAAATAACTCAACTACTCCAGAGGTCAGTGCAGGTCACCTCAAATGCAGCTTCGCTGTTACTCAATGAGCCAATCAATCCTGCACTGGACAGACAGCAGTATTAAACCAGGTAAATCAAAGAAGCTCCATTCACCACAAGATCAATACCACTTGGTGTCACAACCTTACAGTTGATTATATTCTAGGATTTGAAATTGTTTTGCAACTAAGGCCAAAGGAGCGCAGCACAGACACAAACAATCCTCATGCAGTGCTTTTTTCATCAAAGTGACACAGCATATAGGCAACAACGTGGTAAAATGGCAAGAAAGCAAACAATGAAGGCAGCTGCTAATAAATTACACTGAAAGAAACCATGTGGCAAATGAAAAAAGGAAAACACCTCCCAGGCTGAAGAACTGGGTGAAAAATAGACCTATGATGAGCAATTCAAGGTGACTGGCATCACGTCACAGTTCTATTTTTGTGGTTTGGGATCCAGCCCCAGCTCTGAGTGGAGGTTCTCTGTGGACGCCCATGAGGACATCAGATTGTATCCCTTTTAACAGGTCTGGAAGCAACGAATCTTCTGAAAGATGCTTTGAATCCCTAGACAACACAAGAAATGGACCCAGGCACACAGATACACCAGTAGGGAGGTACAACAGTTAGGGTCAAGGAGGCATTTAGCAGCCAGAAAGCTACAGAGGCAGAGGAGATGGGGAAAGGTGTTGCAGAAATGCTGAGGAGGCTCCTACACGATTTGCAGTTTATGTTGGGCTGTAAAGAGGCCAAAACCTTTAATTGCCTGGACGTTCGCTCTCTTGCTTATGGCAGCGGGGCGTGGTGATGCTTTCCTCATGGTCACACTACTGCCCTCTGCCACATAGGTGTGCATATAACAAGTCCAGGGCCAAATAAAATCATGCCCTCCTTTCTCAGCCTACTTTCTGTGATTGGGTTCAGTCCCTGTTACGTCTGTGGAGTTTGCATGTTCTCTCCATGTTTATGTGGATTTCTTTCCATCGTCCAAAGACATGGGTTTCAGGCGGATCAGTGACTCTGAAATTACCCATTGTGTGTGTGTGTGTGTGAGAGAGACAAAGAGAATGGCTACCTTGCAATGGATTGGCATCCCGTCCAGAGTGCATTCTACTTATTATTCTAGCACCCTGTGCTTCCCAGTTATGCCCCAGCTGCCGTGTTCCTGCCTTACAATAAGCAGTTGCTGATGTTGAGTTAGTGTTTTATCATTTTCTGCATTTTTATGTTCTGTATTTATCAGCTACAAAGTCTTATGAAAATGTGTACTCTTTCATACAATGGGCTTCTTACTGAGAGCAATGGCGTTTTGTCTACTATTCTGTCTGATGGCTTTGTTATTCTTTGTAATGGCGTCTACCAGACACTTGTATCAAACATTTCAGAATACATGTAAACACCTGGTATCTGAAACCCACAGCCGTGTCAGTCTGGCTACTGTCCTCCAGTTTGTCCACGTGGTCTGTAACAAAAATGATATACTTTACACTTCCACACTGGCAATCTGGATTGTTCACAACCACCAGTTAAGGTGCATATAAACACCTCTGCAACTATGTCTCTCTCCTAATGTAATACACAAATTGTATTCTCTGAGAAAGCGTCTGCTAAATGAATGAATGTATTGTAAATGTAAATGTAAAATCCACAGTCATCCCTGCGAACGGTGGCCGCTCTGCTACTGGACAGCAGCCGTTGAAATGAACGGAGGCAGATGTACCACTTTCTCACCATAGGACACCTTACAAGGGCTGCTTGTGCTCTCGTCCGGTGACCGAATGACTTAATGATCGCTGTTAACGGCAGCATTCTGCACCGATGTGTCGCTGTCTCCCCGAAGATCATCATCCACATCAAAGAGATCATGCTGCCTGACGTTGGAGGGTCTCCAAGGCCAAAGAATTCCCATGTGAGCCTTTGCCAACAGACAGCTCTGAATGGCTGCGAGCGGAATGTGATGGCAAGTGACATCTTGCTCCAGCGCTGGCCTCTCATTTGAGCTGTCATCCTCAGTTGTTTACGCTTCTTCCTCACCCTAGGCCCCGTGCCCTCACTCTGGGCAATTAGACCTACCTGTCATTCAGGAGTGAAACCAAGAACCCTTCACCACCTGTCTGTTTAGGGGTGTGGGTCATGGAGGTGATTAATGGTTTGAAAAATCCTACAAGTTATCATGCTTAATGGGAATCTGTTGGGGTCAAATTGATTTAATGAGAGGGTTAAACAATGTCACGACCTCCTGGAGCTCATCTCTCAGAGTCCATTATAGTCAGTGGAGCACCTTTCCTTTGGGATATTCCCCGGTAGGCCATCCGGTAAAGATCATCTCCGTCTCACGGTTCATAAGGTCCATACTGACTCAAGATAGAAACGTAGCATTCTAACGTCACCGAAATTACAGCAAACTGGAATATCTCGTATAACAATGCAAATCAGGGTTTCTCTTTAGACCCCATTTATCATCTGTGGGAAAAATTTTTGAATACTGACTTGTACTTTCATTTTGCACTCAGGACTTTGGTAGCATATTCAAGAAGGATTATCTCTTACTACCGCTTCACTGAAATGCTTGACTCATTGCTGAACTGCTGTTATTCTGCAAGCCTCATTTATTTCCCAAATACAACCGAAAACAGAGCTCGGCGATACTTAGTCTGATAACGAGTTAAAACGGCTGACGAATGACTCAGCTAATTCCAGCCACTGTATCCACAATAGATGGCTGGATTGTACTTTTAATGACTTCCACTGGTTTGTCCTCAGATGTACTAACATTTTTCACATGAATTCTTTAATGGTCATTTTTAGGGCTAACGGTTTGTTCTGTGGCTTGTTTCACGAGTCCCACCCGTGTCTCCTCGTGTTTGGGTGGGTTTCCTCCCATAGCGCAATGAGATGTATTTCAGGTGTCCTGACGACTTAAAATTGACTGTAGTTTCTATGTGCTGTACGTCTGTATTTGTGTGCACTGTAGGATATGAATGGATGAATGATCTTTTGCAGTTTTGTGCTGAATTGTCACCTTGGAGAAACGTGCCGGATAAATACTACATCGTAATCATTTTACGTTGCAATGGTGAAAAGCATCCACTAAATTTAAATATGCATAATACAATACAAATAATATAAATACAAATATAAATAAAGATGGATGTAAATGTCTCGCATCAGCCTGCAGCTGGGAGGTGCACGAAATCTAAATTTGGTCCTTACAAATGCAAAGAAACGCTTTCTAAGACAAAGTACAGGGGTTAAATAAAATTTGTGCTAAAGTCAAATTCTTATAACAGCGAAGGGCATATCATTGAATGAGTATATTTGTAAAAAAAAAAAAAGAGAAAAAATATCATTTATGAAGTCGCTGTAATAAATGGTAATTAACTTGTGAAATAGTTATACATCACATATGCAGGATTTGAGGGTCCAGTTGAATCACCCCTCCTTAGTACCCAGGGAAGGTTCCCCTCTGGCATGTGCTGCAACCACATCACGCCAAAAGCCACATAAAACACTTTCACAGCATTTCCTCAGTGGTGCTATGAATAAATTCACTTTTCCTTTGAGCTAGTTATAGAAATTGTGTTTATGACGCCAACCATGCCGAGCTTTGAACAAAGATGAACATACATTGCTCCACCAAGCAGGTGTTGAGGCTGTCCATGAAAGAGCATCTCTATAGCTAATGTTGGTCTTCTCGTGTGCTCTTTGCCTCCCTGGCCTGTTAACAGATGGTCTGGAGCTGATGCTGAGCTCTGAGAAGCCAGGTGGTTGGTTCCATTAGAGTGCTAGTAATGCCTGTGAGTGACACCACCCCAATCTGTGAGGTCACTGCCGTGCTGTGCTCTCCTCCTTTCCCTGTGCGCTCGTTGCTCCTCACTCCTTCTCAGCCATGCCAACATCTGTACAGACCCACATCTGAAGCGTGTTTCATACTCAAAATGTGAACAGGAACACGGGGACATGACTTCACTGTACAGGCCATATGTGACCAAACCCGAGACAGATCCATCTCTTGGGTCTTAACATCACAGTCCTCATGGCAGGTTTTGGTTGATATCCTGCAATGACTCTTCTTGGTCTGCTGAAAGTGACCAACGACCATCCTCTGCAAGCTCTAAAAGTACTTTTTCTTGTTTATTTGCTTGTTCTTTCTACTGTCCATTTTGTTACGGCATGGTCCAACTCTTCTAATCTCCCTACTGTATTCCTCTGTATTAGTCAGGAATTCCATCACAGAAGACTATGAGGGAGGAAGGGGAGCTGGGGACTGCAGATGAGGGATAAGGAAGCACTCTTTGGCCTGTGCAAATCACAATTGCTGTGAGACAAGGCCCAACATCAATCAGCGTCCTTTGTATAACTGCACAGTGACGTATCATTGCGTCCACAGGAGCAGCAATGTTTATTCTCACATCCCCGCCCTTATTTTGTTGCAGGCCGCGTAAATAAATTGGAGTCTTGCGTGTCTTCGTCCGGATCACTCAGGCGACGCACCGTTGTAAATACGCCCATTCCTAGAGAATGGTTGCGCAACGTGACGTAGCCTATGAACCGCAGACAACGAGAACAATTCTTTCACCGTTTTAGCGATTGCGTAGTCGTCGGGGGGCTTGGTGTTTGGGTGAAGTGTGAGTAGGGCCGACCCCCTGCTGATCGCAATAACACCACCTATGCTGTATACGGGGCTGATGGCTGATCTTTCCGCCAAACTCGGCGCCAGCAAGACGCCTTCTCGTTACCATCTAATTGTTCCTGTTTATAAAGTCCATTTTCTGCTCCTTTGTTTGCACAGAACAGTTGAGATGCAACTCAAAAGCGTGTGCTGCAACACAGGAGGTGGCTGAGGAATAAAGCTGCTTCTGGGCACCAGAGGGCTCTTTGCGCAGCCCTGCCAATGCGGTGAGTTCAACATGCCTGTTGAAAATTCCACTCAGTCTGGTCCTAATACAAAAATGCGCTTTAAACGAAATCTGCACGGTTATTATAGGTTAAGTAAATGAGAAGCAAAAGGCTGTTTGCGGCACAGTAACCACAATACAAGGCCAAAGTGCCGAGCACATGCTTTTCTGAAACAAGCGAGTGGTAGCGAATGCAGTATTAATTCCTAATTTTGGGGCCCTTTTAGAGTACAACGTGTCTGTGTTCACTTAACGCGGAACGGACTCGGTGTGAGAGCTGTAGGCTTTTCTCCAATGTGCCACACAGTTGGGAGGAGAGAGCAAAGCCCCTGGCCCACGCGTGTCTGAGATGTCCCAGCCAATTCCGAATACCCACAATGCACCGTACATCCTGGGGATTTTCGGTAAAGTTTACAAAATGTGCCGAGACGAAACCGAGCCGCCTGTGGTAATGTGTTCAGTTTGTAGCGAAAATTTGTTTTTAATTCATTATTAAGCTGCTGCTTAGCAAATACTTTTACCCATAGCGGCTTCTAGATTTTGACCCATTCATACAGTCTGCTATTTTTCCTGGAGCAATTCAGGGTAAGCGCCTCGATCCGGGGTGCGGTGGCGCAGCGGGTTTGCCCGGGTCCTGCTCCCCGGTGGGTCCGAGGTTCGAGTCCCGCTTGGCGTGCCTCGCGACGGACTGACGTCCCGCCCTGGGTGTGTCCCCTCGCGCCCTGTGTTGCTGGGTTCGGCTCCAGCTTACCGTGACCCCGCTTGGGACGAGCGGTTTCGGAGTGTGTGCGGGCCTGCTGCCTTCGCATTTATTCATTTAGCTGACACTTTTCTCAAAAGCAGTTTACGGTGTTACGCTGCCTACACTTGTTTACCCATTTATACATTTGGGTACTTTTATCCTGGAGCAAGTAAGTATGTTGATCAAAGGTACTACAGTGGTAGGCTGGATTCAGACCTCACGTCTGAAGGCAATAGCGCTATCCACCATGCCATCAGCTGCCCTGTTAGGAAGGAGTGGGCTTCAGCAGAAAACCTTAAGGTTACCTTAATCGCTGTGCTGCCTCCTGCCCATGGAATCTTTAAGGGGGCATAATTATGGGAGATTTTCATTTTTGGCCGTCTAGGACACAAAACCTCCTCTGTGTGGAATGTTTCTGTTCAGACCCTGGGCTGCAGAGGGGAAAATGGATGCAGATTGCTGGCAGTAATTTCATTCCCCATCCTAGCCCCCCCAGGGAATCATTATCTCCGCAGTGGACAATAACAAGGGGAAAGAAAGGATGGATTGGGACCATCATCCAGATCAGTGGAAAGGCGGAGAAACGGACTGCTGGGCAGCAGTGTTCAGCGATCCTCTGTCCTTCCCGCTCACCCACCCCCCCCAGAAAATATACATATTCATTGACTAATCAGCCTTCAAAACAAGCAAAACCCTCAAAACCTCAATGAAGCACAAGCAAGTTATACAAATATTTTGAAATGTACCAGCTTGCCAAATGTTATTGCTGTTATTCGAGATGTTTAAGTCTTTGCTGATTTATTTTATGGCTAATTTTCTGGAAGTTTTAATGTAAATCAGTCTAATTATCTGGGAGGTTCCCATTTATGGAGAAAATGCATATATACTTCCTGGGGAAAGACAAACTCTTTCCCCGGGAAACCGGCCAGCATTGACATCCACCCATTGAAATGAGTCCAGTGGCATTTGTCACGCACAACCAATGACATAATTTTCAGAAATGTACATGAGGGCACCTCCAAGTCAAAGTGTTGAAGGCATGATGGAAGCTTTGGGAAAGTACAAAGAAAATCAAGGCTTGTGAATTAATGGCAGAATTACAACATAGGCTATTAAAAACAGTGAAATCCTGGTGACTTTTGTTGAACAACAATCTGTTCGACAATGTTTTACCAAGACAGCAACCCATATTCCAGGTCTCCTGATACAATGAGCTAAAGGAAATGACAAAGAGGAAGTGGAGGCTGAAGGGCAGTGGAGTCCCTTCCCACCTGCCTTTATGCAACTGAAACAGAATGAGCAGGATGATGCGTTGTTTCCACATGACCCCATAAATTTTAATGCCCAGGTGAGTGGCCTTTTTCTCTCCCCTTAATCCCAACACACCCCATGCAGTGGTTTGTCTCACCTGGAATGGAAGAAGTACTCCAGCAGGTTTCCTGGGTCACAGCCTGCATGGATTTGGTCCTAGGCAGTATTCAAGATTCAGTAATTCAGAGTTAACCATCTTCAGCTCAACATCAACAAGACAAGACATCAACAAGTAGCTGGTGGTCAACTTTTTCCATGTCAGAGACCCCTTGTGCCTGGTAATCACTGAGGGTACAGACGTGGAGGTTGTTCACTCCTACAAGTACATGGGGTTCCAACAACAAACTGGACTGGTCCCACAGATCATCCTTGAAGCTATTTGCACAATGAATGACTGTGTGCTAGAGGGAAACGTCTCTGTTGGTGAGAGCTGCTGGCTCAACAAGCTTGCGGGGAAAGCAGGTTCCGTCACAGGTCCGACACCTGACTCGGTGGAGTCTGCGTCAGAGGCCAGGATGAGGAAGGATGTTAGAGTCCATTATGGGCCACGGCTCAAATCACCTGTCATGTCAGAAGATGCCGAGCCGAAGAGTTGGAGTGGACCCAGTAGCTGGTGGGGTTATTAGTTGTACAAACAAGGGGCAGGCAAGAGACGTTGTCGGGGACAGGCGTGGGTCAAGCGACGTGAGACGTTGCTCTTTAGGATGAGACAAGAGATGAAGTCGCTGGACCGGGACCGGAAACGAACGCAGTCACGAGAATTGCCGGCGAAGCTTTTGCTCTCTAAGAAGTTCGGCGACCCAGTGTGCAGCACGGCCTCTTTATTCCCCGCCTCCCTGATTAGCGGCAGGTGCCGGCGTCAGGCGCGAGGTCGTGGGAGTGACATCACCGCATAAGGAGATCGCTTTAAGCTCCTTTAGTCACCAAATTGTTTAGTCTGGTTGCATAAAGAGGTGATTTAGGTGTATAGCTGTAATTTGTTATGTGTCATGTTAGACTGTTGTGTGTGAATTTCCCTGCAGGGATTAATAAAATGTTATCCTGTCCTGTCCTGCGGTCATTGGTCCTGTAGGTGTTTGGTTTGGCCGAACACATCGTCACCTGATTTAACTCACTAACGGAGTTAACCCTTTGGACCATAACGGATAAGAAATGATCTAGAGCAGATGGTGCGCTGCACGACTTGAATAAATATTCACAGAACATTTGCTTGCAGTGGACATCGTATGAAAAGGATTTTCTGCAGCGAGGAGCAACTGAACGTACAATACGAATAAACTGAATCATATAAATCAAATAAATAAACATAATTGTGCACTCAGAAGAAAATGTGCATCAATGTTTCACTGACTTTACTCACATGGGCTGTTTTAAACAATGATAGCTGGATAGTGGGGGGTGGTTGCAGTGGCACAGTGGGTTGGACCAGGTCCTGCTTTCTGGTAGGTCTGGGGTTCGAGTCCTGCTTGGGGTGCCTTGCAACAGACTGGTGTCCTGTCCTGGGTGTGTCCCCTGCAACCCTGTATGAGACAAGTGGTTTTGACTGTGTGTGTGCCTGGACAGTAATGTTTCGAAAGAGTAAACTTCAGCGTTACTGAGAATCACTGTACTTCACGCATCTTTGGGATTTCTTTTCGACAGACGCCAGCCACGGAACCAACGGGACCTTCTCTAGACAACAACCTCTGGCGGCTCGCTGGACCTGTCAGTGCTCCACGTCCTTCGTGAGATTCACACGAAAGCTTTCGCTTGGGTCCCGAGGCTGCGCCTAGAGGATTGGACTCTTTCCACGAACACCTATGTTCCCTAACCATGCGTGACGTGTGACACCAGACACTTGAAAGACATAATAGTAATAAAGTTCAACACGAAACCCCTCTTTGTTCCAGGGGAGAAGATGCCGACTTCAAGCCCCGACAGCATCTGCTCCGGTTGGCCTCGGCTTCCTTGAAACGCGTCCGAGATTCACGTGTATCGCACATATTGCTCCGGGAATCCCATGGAGTGTCATTTGTCAAACGGTGCCATTCACCGAGAGATTTCTAAGTCTGATGTCTTCACATGGATGGGGCCTAAAAGGGTTACATGGGTGATTAGCTGCGGGGAGCATGCAGACTTATGACCAAGAATCAATCATGGAGATGCGAGAGCTGCTTCACGTCATTTTAAAGCCCAAGCTTTTCCTTCCTCTCGAAGCAAACCTGTCCACTCTATCTTCCCCAAAATGTAAAAACATCGGGCCCCTAAAAGAAACAATCACGAGGCTGTAAAATAATACAACGTGTTAGCCTTGCCAGCTCTTCATGACACATCTGAAGTCATTTGCCAGCGCTTTCCTCAGCCAAAGGGCTCCGTAATTGTGACGAGTTGCTAGACGTCTTACTGGTTTTAGCAGCATTGTTCCATTTTTCCACTTTGTCCCCACTATTTGGGAAGTGAGCAGTGCTTCAGTAAGGCATTCACCCAAACCCCGCACATATGACGCACAGAAACATGCTGTTGGGAAGAGCCCATGCACACAAACGCTAAGGAGGGATCAGCTGAGCGTCTGAGCTGCCATCTGGGAAAGCGGCTTACCACGTTACTTCACCCCCCCCGATATCAGCAGTGCCCACCATCCTACGGAATGTGCCCCCGCCTCCGAAAGTCCACCCCTCGGCGGGTGATGCCGATCACGACCTCGCTGCCAGCCGCTGCCTTCGTCAGCTCTTAGGCGAAACCTGAGCAGGGAGGCCGCTTTCTGCTGGGTGTGGGGTCGGCACCGTAGGCCTCGTCCGATCCGATCCCGTCACCGTTGTGCACGGCGAGGCTGCGACTGTGGGTCCAGACCCTACAGAAAAGCACGGTGCGGAACACCAGGGTAAGTAGCAGGGACGAGGAGGTTCGTGTTCAGCGATGACCACCACAACCTACCTGCACATGACGTTTAATAGGCCTATTTCGCCAGGATGAACCGCTCCCTAAAAGCCGTTCTTTTCGGAAAGTCCCGACAGTCCGGAGGTGGATGATTCGGTCCATTTCTTCATGATTATTTAATTCTTTTGCTTCTCCATCGGTCGGTATCTGTTTTATGTACGCCCAGTTTTTAATGTTCCGTGATGAAGTACAGTACAAGTCTTCCCATTAATATTATTCCATAGCTTATGATGTTGTTCTTACTCGACGGAGCCATGAGTCTGATTTTAATTATGGGTTTCCCCAATAAGCACCTAAAAACCATGCTGTCTTGTTGAAAAATACGAATAGACTGTACTTTGGACTGCCCTGAAGTGCTGCTCGGCCAAAAATCACATTTCCTTCTAATTGATTTGTTTAAATTTTTTTTTCCCTGCTTGTTCCTACGTTTTCACTACCGCCCTGCTGTGAACAATATCTGCATTATATTCGCCACAGGATGAAGAAAAAGGAGCTGAGGACAATGATCCGAGCAGCCAAAGGTAAAAGATTTGCATTCTTCGTCCATCACGGCTGCCAAGCATCCCTCACAGAGACCGATTCAAACGAAACACTTTAAATTCCAGAGCGACGGCACAGAACGCACCGCTAAAGCTCTCTTACAATGAGAGAGCGACATTGTGAGTGTAATGATACTGTTTGGGTTTCTAATGGGTACACTTGTCCCCTGACCCCCGTGACAGTTCTCCCGTAGTCATGCGCCATTCGGTCATTGTGCCTCCCGCCGAATGGCTGCAGATGCGGACATTTTCGGCTGACAGCTTTTGTCTCTCCGATGAAACTGATTCAAAGGTGTCAGGCCAGACAATATGGGGGCTCCGCTGTCCAGACAATGTGGCCTGTGCATGAGATGTGCCTTCATTGGCCAGAGGATTTGCGCTAGTTTCAGGGGAGGAACTTGGGGCAGGCTGGGGCCAAAGGCACTTGCTTTGGCACAAAAACACACACAAAAGGAATTACTGCACACACTGAATTGTTTGCCACCTAGAAAGGAACTGTGGAAATGGGGCTTTGGTCTTCGCCTGTCTTTTGGCCCGAGGGAAGGAGAAGTCAATGCCGTTTTTTTTTTTGAAAAGCTCTTACCCCATTTCAGCGACTTAATCGCTTCTCATTAAAAATCTGCTGAGAAGGTGGCAGAACTCTTGCCAGGGAGGAGAAAAAAATTAAAGCCCTGTGTTGCTTGGACACGGACAATGGACCATTGGATTCCTACGGTGCAACAACATGTAAAATAAATAGAGACGTTCGAAAGGGGCACAACTCACGCATCGCAAAGTTATCCCTTTGTGCATTCTCTGTAAATGTTAGAAGTCCTTGTGAAAACACATCGTTGGAGTTGGAACGTATTGACCGGGTGCTTCTGAGTTCCATATGCAAAACAAAGTTATGCCTTTCGAATGGAAATCATTCTCTTTTTCTGAGATCACAAAGATTCATTCTCCTTGTCGTCATTTATTTCTACTTAGCGACTGTATTGTTTGGCCACTGTTTTCTATTTGAAGATATGATTGTTCAAAGGTGTGTCTCCTCGCAAACAAGCCCAGTTTTCTGAAGGAACCTTTGTGTAAAAAGCCCAGTCGCATCCAGAAGGATCCTCCTGGTATTCAGCGCTGAATCGCTCCAGATGCTGCAAACTCTATCAGATTGGGACACATTAAATCTTGCTTTTATAACATCAGCTACAGATCTGAAGGCACCCTTGCCCAACACGTGCAACCAAATATTAAACAGTGAACGAACCCTGTAGATACATGTATTAACTTTGGAAGAATATTGCCTCGTAAGGCTAGCCAATACAAAATGAAATGGAATTCCAAACACGCAAGAGTGAAAGACTTCTTTTTTTGTGCCGCTTTGATTGATTACGTTAGAGCACGGGTGGGATTTGAGAAAATTTTCTGGCCCGATTTCACCAAGCATCTGGTGCGAGCCAGGAAGGCAGTCCGTTTCAGAGGCCGAGTCTCCCCGATCCCGCGCTGTCAATGGTGGCGGCTGACCTCTCACGGCAAAGGTTGGCGCCCCAGGGAAGCGGAATGAGCTCCAACAAGGCCGGGGGAGAGTCATGAGACAACGAACTGCTTTCACCCTAATTAAATCTTTCGTCGGGTTGTGGAAGTCTTCTCTCTCGTCTGGCCAGTTGTGTTTGGGTTGGGAGGCAAAGCAGGGGAAGAGGCCCGAGGGCAATGGGTCCAAGCCACCGCCTTGCTGCTTGAAGAGCGGAGCTCTCAGCTGGTCCACGTGGAGATGCAGTGCAGGTTTCACAACTGGAGGTATGCTCCTTCACTTTAAGCGTGACAACCTCTCTAATTTCCCTTTTAAATCTCACTTACCCCCTCTTCCCACCGTGACCGGTCTTTCCTTTACCCAGAGTCCCCTGAGAAAATGGGAGACCGGAATAAACGTGGCAAATGGGGCCCCTTTTTTTTTCTAGAACTTAGGCACAATTTTGGTATACCGCAATGAAGCTCAGAAAATACATGGCAAAAGTTCTGTACACATCCCAGTTTGTTTGAGGCGAGGTTGCAAGCCTCTTGCTGTGTTGAAGAGAAGAAAGAAAGAATACAGTAAATGCCCAGAAGAGATCAGAGGTGCATAGTGGGTAAACCTCGCCTTCTCACAAATTTTCTTACAAAGTACCACTCAGCTACTATGGGGTAAAGTGACAGAACATATGTGAATCCAGATAATTAATTTACTACGGACACCGACGCCTTGGAAAGCAGAAATGTATTTAAATTAACGTGTTTTAGCTTGTAAGGGACTTGTTTCAGACAACTCAACAGTTTCTGAGGTCTACAGAGAAAAGCGTCTGCTAAATGAATAAATGTAAATGTAAATCTAAATGTTTAGATGGCCAACATGCCAACTTCTCTCCGAAACACTGAAATCATCAATTTTACCAATAAAAGTGGTCGACATGTGGTGTGACGATGTGATACGTACAGTATGTCAGACTAGTAGAGAAATCTTAAAAGTGAAAGCTGTTCCTTAAGTGCACTTCTAATCCCTTTTGGAGTTAATAAACACTATATTTAGACCATTCTTTGAATACATTTTTATGAATACACGCGACCGCTAAATCCACATTGCCTGTATATACCTTTCACTGGAGAATATAACAACTTGACAGGTGCTGGGTGAGCAAAAATATTGGTAATAGCACTCAAATGAGTTATAAACAGGTCTGACTGAGAACTGGGGGACGTGACCCCCCCCCATTGTGCCTAAGCTGGAGAAAGAAAAAGCCCCGGTATCCTGCAACACCACTACCATCCAGTCTCACAGTGCCTGGGTGGTGCGAGGGGATGTGGGTTCGAACCCCACTCAGTCTGTGTGGAGTTTACATGTTCTCCCCGTGTCTGTGTGGGTTTCCTCCGGGTGCTCTGGTTTCCTCCCACAGTCCAAAGACATGCTGTTCGGGTTCCCCCATAGTGTGTGTGACAGAGAGCGAGAGTGTGCGTGTTCCATGATGTATGGATGAGTGACCCAGTGTAAGTAGTGAATCTAGCAGTGTAAGTTACCGCGGTGAATAAGGTGTGTGGGCTGATAACGCTACACGGAGTTCATCGGAAGTCGCTTTGGAGAAAAGTGTCCGATAAATGAATAAATGTAAATGTTAAAAGATGCTGTAGAAAAGCTCTGTGCGGTGAACGAAACAGTGAGGACACTCCACATGTGGACAAGTGCTCTTCAACAGTCATCTGCCCCCCTTGAACTGGTTTATTTAATCACTGACTAACTCCAGCATTGTACCTTTCCTTTTGAATGTTTAGGCTTTAGTTTGATATTTTTATGCAGAACGGATCTTGAGGTGAAATAAAAGTGTTTGATAAGAGCAGAAAGAAGGCCAGGGCAGCTTCCCCGCAGCTCACACAGCACACTCCCGTTATGCGGTCCCTGGGCGCGCTGTGAGAGGCAATTAAGGCACAGGTTTATAAATCATTAGCAAACGCCACATGTCTTGTACAAATGCTTGCATTGTTTTTTTTTTTTTTTCCGTCAACAAGAAGTACCACCTGAGGAAATTGAGAAACGGGTGAATTAATGTGCCATGCCCTGCTAGATTTATTTACTCGCAAGCGCCGGCGGCCGCTGTTAAACTGTAGCAGCAGTGGCGTCTCAAGTGCGGAATAAGTGCCTAATAATGAGTGAATCATTCATTTTAACAAAGCGCTGCTGGATGACAGCGCCATAATTTGTCTTCAGCTCCACTGTGGCTTTTTTTTGCCTAGTAGTGCAAATAAATTCTGCCTACTTAGACACGCTTTAATGTTTGTGATTCTCTTTAAAACACTTTTTTTTTTTTTTTTTCTGACGGTTAAGCTGCATCACTAAGCTGACAACGTAAAAGTAATAATTTTATTCTGCTCTCGTTGCCCAAATAGATTTGCTTCACGTAACTGAATCTCGCGCAGGACGGCAGCGCGCGGAGCGTTCTCCGGCGCTACGCGTCCAGAGCAGAGCGCTGAATAAAAGCGCGCGACTGTGCGAAAAAGCGTACGTTCTTCCGAAGCCGTTTCTCACGCGCTTTTTCACGCGACACGGGGAGCGCGTTACATGTAGCCCGTCGTGCTGCAGCGAGCGCTCAACACGGTCTCGGCAAAAAAAAGGCCGAAAGTGGGAGTTTCCAGAAGCGCGGAGAGACACGCAAAAGGTGACTTAGTTGGGATGAAGGAGGCGCTCGGGCGCGCGGCAGCTCCATTCAAAGTGCACGAGTTCCGCCTCAGAGTCGCAGCTCTCGTTTCATTGAGGGAGAGAAGAAGGAGAAACGGCCGGGCGCCGTGACGCGGTCGCCCTACAGCGCGGAGCGGAGACGCCTTTTCTATTAACCGGCTTTGCCGCGCTCAGCTCGTACCTGAAGCCACACGCAGGTTAACGAAGGAAGCGCTTAGTTTGCACGTTTTTCTGCATTTTTGCCCGGTTGTTTCCCTGCCTGAGCAGCATGAGCAGCGGGAGCGCTGAGAGAAGAAGAAGTGCGTGCTGTGCTCCTCTCTCTTCTTCTTCTTCTTCTTCTTCTTGTGTCCACGTGCGTTACTAGTATCTGCTGATATAACAACCTCCCTTCTTTCTCGCTGGATGTGTGTGGCCGCACTTTCTCAACAAGTGAAGCGACTCGACTCGGACAGCGGACCTGCGGGGCTGCGCCGCGCGCGCGCGCTCTGACTGCGGCTGCGACGCTCGCTCGGCGTGGTGATGATGATGATGATGATGATGGAGCGACGGCGCTGCATCTTCGTTCTAGCGGCTTTCGCGCTTTTAGCGGCGCGAGCGTGTGACGGCCAAAGGGACTCGCACTCGGCAGATGACGACGGGCAGGAGGGCGCGGCGGCTCGAGCGTTGTGGGACCGCGAGCGAGCGCCGGCTGCAGCCGGCGGCGGCGGCAGACGCAGAGGTCACGGCGCAGGGGACACCAAAGACGCCGGCGTCTCCGGCGAGGATGCGCACGGGACCGCGCACGGCCACGCCGGGACCCCGCGCAGTAACCCGAGGAGCAAACCCACGGCCGCGGCGCCGAGCGACGAGCCCCCCGCCGCCGCCGCCGCCGGCGCGCCTCCTCGGGACGCCACGCGCGCCGCGCCGAAGCCCCAGCAGCAGCAGCAGCAGCAGAGGTTCCGGATCGGCGCGAGACAGACTCAGAGTCCCGGCGCGGGCGCGGGCGCGAGCGCGAGCAGCCGGCAGAGCGCGGCGGCTTCCAGGCGCCTCACTGGGTGAGACAGTTGCAGTCGCCGGTGCCGGAGAGTCACTCAGTGCAGCGGCGCCAGGCTCGCTGCCACTGCTAAATTAAATAAGGTTATCGATTATTAGTGAACGCTCGACTGAATTAAACGCGCCAAAGAAGTCATTCAGACTTAGCGCATACTTTTGTGTGTAAACTCACGGCAAACGGACAAGATTCGCCCACGACACTCTGACGCGACGGTTCCGCTGTGCCGCGAAGCCTCGACGCGGCGACTCGTTTCACGCACGGTACATGATATTCTCGTCACGTGACTTCACTTCTACATTTGTCATCCCCGAATGAACTAGATTTTCTGTACACATGTCACATGCTCTCCAGTCACTTCTAATGCGTTGCCTTGTTGTATGTATGTATGTAAGTGTTGAGCGCTGAGTGACTAGTCTAGTTGCTTCCGTTGCACTGACTGATACAGGGAGCTGAACAAGTTCAACTGGTCTAGTGACTAGTAGTAGTAGTAGTAAAGTGAGGTTAACCAGCTAATCGCTCACGGGTGTGCGAAAGAGTTTAGCTGCTCTCCCCACACGTTATCGAAGACACGACCTATAGCCTATGGTATGTAGCAGTCGGACAGAGCAGTTCCCACGTAGCTGGCTGCGGAGAGCGGAGCGAGCCCCGAGGTACGACGAGGTGAAAGCGGCGCTGAAGCAGCCGCGCGGCCGCAGGTACTGAGGTAGCTCGGCCGCGGGGAATCGCAGGTCCGGCTTGGGAGGAAGGACGTCTTGACGTAAATCCAGAGACAGAAAGTCCGTCTTGACTCGGCCTCGTGGTTCGCAGATGGACGAACTGAAGGATTAATAAGGAATTGCCTGGAATCCCTCCCAGGTGTGGATCTTTGCTCTTTCCAGTCTTACATCTTGCTCAAAATTTCTCCCGCCGGCGTTCACGGAGGTCATCGGCATTCCATCCGTTACGTGGGCCCAACTGGAGAGCCGCGAGAGAGCCGGCGTGCTCTCCTGAATTCACTTATTGTCCTAAGGCAGCTGATCCATTCATATTTTACTTGTGAAAGCGCAATAACGCCTCAAGACGGCCAAAGCTTCCTTACCCCGTCAGCTGCTGAAAAGTACTCCTGATGCGTTATGTGAACGTTGATTAGTAAGGTGCTGATTCTGAAGGACTTAGTTCGTCTTGGTTTCTGTGAGTTGCTGCGCACGCACGCTGTCTGAAACCGCTCGTCCCGAACAAGGTTGCCGCGAACCAGAGCCTAACCCGGCAACACGGAGTGCGAGGCCGAAGGGGGAGGGGACGCACCCAAGACGGGACGCCGGTTCGCCGCAAGGCACCCCGAGCAGGACTCGAGCGCCAGACCCATGAGTTACTGTGGTTCATGCCATTACATTATATCAGACAATTATTTTGTAATTTGCCTGCTGTTGTTGTATCAGGAATCGTCTAGATGTAAAAGCTGCCATGTAAGTGCCTGCCGTGTGCCAATGTCCCTTGGCCAGCAATATGTTGGTGGCAAACTCTGTTGGGGGCAAACTGCCAGCAGGCATTCAATGATCTGCAAAGCCACGCAGCACACTTTCAGCTTCCTTCCCTGATGAGAACCACCTGGTTATCACAACCGTTTCTCCTGTGCTGCATAGTCCTCAATCCTGTGCTACTCTACCACCCGGTCCCAGCTTCTCCGCTCTTCCAGAGGATCGTTCATTTGCTTCCACTGAGACGGGCTTGTGGTTTTGTTGCTGAGGAGTGTTGCGTGGACAGACCCAAGCAGAGCATCAGTCAGAAATCAGTTTGAATTGTGATCATAGTGTAAGTTGGTTTACAAAGGCAACTTCTCGGAATTCTTTCCAGGCACCATCCCTGAATTATTCATTTTACCACTAATACAGTATATCCTATTGTCAGTGGGATATATTGGTGGCAAAAAATTTTTGCCTTTTCGGTAAAACAGTCTGCAAGAGAGGCGCTACTGGGAGCAAAACAGGGATGAGAGAATTGTTGTCATGTGTCCTAAGGTTGTGCACATGGGTTTAATTTCATCACTGCTCTAACCGTGCTATAACCTGAGAGCTGTAGCCTGAAACGCACTGAGAAACAACCACAAACCCTGTTTAACGTCCAAAAAGCTGCACCACATTATTTTAACGTTCTTTGTTTTTTAGCTCTGCCACAGCTTGGCTTTGCTGTTTGGCTTCAGCTGACAACCACACTTTAAGAGCCGGCTGTGACATTCTGCATTGCCCTGGGTCTGGGAACTGGACGCATCTGCTGCCACTGTCCCAGAATGCATTGTGGACAGGTTTTTTTTGTGGAGCCTTTTAATTGGTCTTTGAGAAATCTTAAAGCTGGTGCTGAGCTTGTTCTTCACAGTAGTTGAAGGTGTCACAAGCTTACAGGAATAGTTTTTCACAATAAGTAATACTCTTTGCGAAATGCTGCTGTGGTTTCACAAGTCTTGTGTTTAGTCTCTTTCTGATTCATTACCTTTACGTGAAACATCTGGTGGTCGAGCGTGAGCGTATATTTGACTGGCACATTTCCTCAACGAATTCCTGCCCTACTGACTCATTCAAGCATTTTTTTTCCCCCAAGTACTAGTGGTTGGAACTTTCTCAATCTATACCTGCTCACTTCAGAGCAGTAATGAAGTCCAGCTCTTACATTTGCGTGAACCCCCACAAGTCATCAGTGCACAAAGCTAGACATCCCAAGCGAGCAGTATCCTCAATGGCTTCTATAAATTATGTCATAAAGGAAGTAAATTGAGCTTTGGTGTCCACATCGTGCACGTTTACATATGGATAACAGGCAAATAAACACTTCTAATTTAATCTGACACTCGAACCTACTCACCGCTTTTCAGGTTTCTAAGCAGATTCTATGTGCCCTTGGCAAAATTTCTTGATGCTCAAGGCTACTATATCTGTCTTCTGTTGACCAATCAGTTACACTTTTGTAATTGCAGTTGATTATGGAAAGTTAGACTCGGTTGACTTGGCAAAGGGTAGCATGTCTGCCAAGTGGCATGTCGATTGTTTGATTTGAGCACACAGCAGTATACGCAGTTGTCTGTGTTGTTTGCTTCTGCACAGATGCAGACCTCAATCACAGCAGGTCCTCATTTTGAACCGTCTGTAAACTGTTGGAAGCCTTCAGTGGAAGGAAGTCTGTCACTGTTCACTGCAAATCACACAAATACCAGACAAATAAAGAAGTTTTTGATTCCTTTTTCAGTAGAGGGGCCTTAATTTGATTGTGTCCTTTTTTCTCCACACAAAAGCATCTGTCCTGTAGAGTTTATGTCCTTCCTGGAGAATCTTGTAAACAGGGAGAGCTGACATGCAACCTGTCTCAGAGGAGCAAGGCTAATTTGGAGGATGCTGGCATGCAATTTCTTATTGTAATAAGTGACTCAAAAGCTTTTAAACATGCAGGTGATTTAGTGGTCTGATTTTCTTTTTTTTGCTGTGTCATGGGTGATAAATTCTTGCTGGTTAACTTTGCTACAGGTCGGTTTTCCCTTGACGCTTTCAGTTTCAGTTATGGGTATTCAGTTTTGTACACTGAATATTTCCTGAAAATGTCAGCTTGTGAAAATATGTGAAATGGCTGCTCACATGGTAATGTTTTCAGAGAACGACTCTAATGGTAATATGTGGAGTGACTTTTGTTCCAGAAATAAAGTGTTGCTCTGTTGCCCTGGATGGATGTTTTTAAGGCTGAAATGACAATATTACTCCCTCATCTCATCTTTGTCCAGGATGATTTTACAAGGTGGCTGGCAATGCAGACAGGATGGTAGAACTGAGTAAACAATTCAGATAGCCCAGCTAAACTCTACAGTTATTCAAGATTTTGATGGACCTTGCCAGATGACATTGATGGAGGGCACAGCGTTTGTCAGGAGCATATACCCGTTATTTACTCAGCCTTTGTTAACAAGGGATTTGTCACTGAACTCAGCAGGTTCAGTCTGCATTTGTCTGCCGTCAGCTTCCTGTCACCAGCTTCTCCGCTGACAGAAGTGCCGACTAGTTCCATGCCGTTCATCTCAACACCAGTTGTACAGGTGCTCACCAGGCACCCCGACCTTGTTCAGCACATCCTATGAAAGGGGGCCAAGTGGAAACATCTAAGTGACGCTGGCCAGGATAAGCCCTGTGTACAGTCTGGTTGTTATGGTTCAGGAATTGTCCTTAACTAGAGATAACAGATTATGCTAACATCAGGGCACTCCTCTGCCTCATGGTTCTCTTCTGTCCTGGTAAAGTTCATGTAGCCTAGTGTTTTTTCGCAGGGGACTCTGTGGCCAGTCAGCGGAGACATGTAGAATTGATTTTGCAATCACGTTTATGCCCTTAGCTGAAAATCATAATGGGATCAAATGCAATTATGTGCATTTCTATAAGGTATTCTGTTAGTGGGCTCTCTCACTTCAAAACAATTGGTTCTTGTAGGCTTTCTTTAGGACATTTTACTAGATTTGGTGGATCACTAGTCTCAGGTTTAAAACTATTCACTAATGGTAACCCGGAACACCAGTGTTAAGCTGTGTGTTTCCTCTTTGTCCCGTTGACAGTTTGAAACTGTTTTCCTGTCCTCTTCAGGCCCAATGTGTGCGGGGGACAGCACTGCTGCTCAGGATGGGCTGTGGCTCCCGGTACCAACAGATGCATAAAACGTAAGTACACCCACAGCTTTGGAGGCTTTCTTGATAAGTGTGTTTTGAGCAAATTTTGACTCTCTTCTGGCCAGGAGCTATCCACTGCTTTTGACTGACTATTCTGTCATTTTCCCCCAGAACACACTTATGCACTTATTATTTAACCTTGAGTTGAAGTTTTGGAATCTAGAATATGGAGAGGTTGTCAAGAAATAAAATGGTGACATGTGCAAAAGTGTTTATTACTGTCAACACAAAACAAAATTAAGGACTGGCACAATATTCAGATTCCTGTATGAGTAATTTGATGTTTATCAGCAGAGTAAATGTCTTCTGTAATTCACTCACTAATGTTCCATCTTACTGTTTCCACCTTTGGTTTATTTACTGATATCCAAATCACTGAAAAAAGTCTTTTGCTCTGGCAAAGTTTCAAACTTCACATACACTGTGCACTCTACAAAGAACTAATAATAATTATACTGGTCTTATTTCTTGCATTACATTAGCAGTTTTGACACATAACAATAACAAAGGAACAGGAGTAGTTAAAAGGATTATTACTGGTTAAGTGTCGATCTAATTTTGGGTCAAAGAGATGATTAATGACTTTCTCTCATCACTGCAGGCTGCCAATGATACTATGCTTTACTGAATTTACTGTGGAAGGTCCTATACCCTCAGAACATTTTGCAAAAGAATATGCTGATTATGTGCAGTTCTCTCTTAAAAACATAATCTGCAGACATTAAAGGGCCATCATCTCTAAGGGTTCATATGTGATGGTGCAGTTTATCTTCTTCCAGCCAGACTGTTTCCTGTTCACACCACCAGGTGAACTCAGGTACCCTGAGTTTGTGCGCACCACATACAGAAACCACTTTCAGAAGTCCTTAAACAAACCAACACCAAAGTCAGATGAATTCAGGTCCTCCATGTATTAAAACAGTCTTAAGTACAAAAGTGTGTTTCGTATTATAGAGCTGTTGAGCTCTTGAAAAAGTACTTAACTTGCATTAGTGTCTGATATTTAAATGAACAATGAATCAATATTTACTACTTCAAATTTGAGGCCTGTTCTAATTTTCCAACTAGAATACTGAAGGACCCCACACAGTTTTGTTTTTTTTCTACATTTCTTTGTAAAAGACATACTACTGTTAAATGTTTAGTGGAATGAGAGAATTGCACAGTACCTTTGGTCATTGCACTTTTTAGATCTCTGCATTGTACTGAGCGAAGTTACCAGCAGTATCGAAATGTTTACATTTACAATTATTCATTTAGCAGATGCTTTTTTTTCAAAGCGACATACATTTTGCAGACACACAGGCAAATAGAAATGACTTTTATTAACGGTGAAAAAGGAAGAGTGACTGGACATTTAAGAGCTATGAAAGCAGAATTTGGCAGCTGTCTATATAGCACCATATACCTGTGCTCAGACTGTCTGGGGCAAGGCGGTGCCTGAGGCTCATGCAAGCAGAATGGTGGAGTAGATTTATTTTTTCATCCTTGAGAGTACATGGGGTAAAGGGCCTTAAAAGAAATGGTTCATGGACGAGGTCTTCAAATTGCCACTCATCCAGCTTGAGGTGTGAGTCGTACCACAGTCTTCCTTTCATGCCATTCATATTCTTGGAAGTCATAAAAATTATCGATTTACACATACCATACCGATTCCATAAACTTTCACTTGCATTTAGGCATCTTAAAGCTGGCTGTAAACCACTAGTGTGATTTGCTGTATGATGTGTTCTACAGCTGAGGTTCTGTTTTTCTCCAGCACCCCTTTCCTTTTTAATATATGCGTTTATTCATAGCCTGTAAAATGGTAGCGTCTCGCTTTTCATAGTACACACACACACATTTTCAGAACCGCTTGTCCCATACGGGGTCATGGGGAACCGGAGCCTAACCTGGTAACACAGGGCGTAGGGCCGGAGGGGGAGGGGACACACCCAGGATGGGACGCCAGTCCGTCGCAAGGCACCCCAAGTGGGACTCGAACCCCAGACCCACCGGAGAGCAGGACTGTGGTCCAATCCACTGCGCCACTGCGCCACCACGCTCCCCCTCCTTTTCATAGTAGAAGTGACCAATGTACTGCAGGTATTTAACGAGCGCTCAGTGGGTCCAACTTTCAATAAGACATAAAAAGAATTTTAACTTGCTATGTTCCTTTTGAGAACAACCGATAAATGTGCAAAGGCTGAATTCAAAGTTGAGGTTATCCTGCCTAGGGTACATTAAGTCAATAAGAAAAGCTGGAAAAATGAATTTCAGTGTGAGCCCAAAAAGGAAAACTGTGTCACTTTCTATAGTTCCTGTGACTACCTTTGTGGAAGGAGGCCAAGCTGAAAGCACTGAATGACCAGCTTTTTTGTTCCTTTAACAGAAAAGCCAGAAGCAGAAAATCATTTCAGTTGAAAGAGGCAACGTTCTTTGCCTATTGATGCTTCTCCTAACTCACCGTAATGACTTCCAAAAATACATAAGCTTTTGCAGCTCTGTTTCAGATGTCACTTGTGTCAATGGTTCATTTTTCCCCCCAAAGTTTGCATAGTGGAAAATTCAAAGAATGATGGGAATTGCCCAGATGCTAGATGTCATTTGTTCTGCCACTAGCTCCTGGAATAAGGAGAGGCAAATAATCCACTGAAAACAATAGAACTAATGAAAGAATGAAGTTGATACTGTACACTGAGGGTCTGCAGAGATTTTTCTGCATATACTAAACTTGCACTAGTGTCTGATGGGTAAATGAACAATAAATCAATATTTCCTACTCCAAATTTGAGGACATTTGTAATTTTCCAACTAAAATATTGAAAAATCCTACACAATCTTTTTTTCCTCCGATAGACGCAGCAGGTATGTAGTGTTTGTATAACATTAAATAAAGAGATCTTAAGAAGAATGCTAATTAAGACATCTAGGCAAAATGGGTCCATGTTATGGGCAAAGAAAATTTGTCATCGTCATTTATTATCTGGATTGAGAGTAGAGCCCTCATTTTATCAGATATATTTTATATTCAGTCAGGGTCCCTGCACACAATTTTGACCTTTAAAATCATAAAGTGAGTGTGTCTTTTTCATATTTTATCATTTGAAATCACAAATGACAGCCTTGTGTTCATTTATGGACAGGATTCATTCAGCCCACCAGCTCAACAGACTGGTGTCCCCTTCCCCTCCAGCCTTATGCCGTGTGTTGCCAGGTTAGGCTCTGGCTCCCTCTAACCCTGTATGGGACAAGTGGTTTCAGATGGTGTGTGGGTGTGTGTGTATATATATATACGTACATGTTTCGGAGCAGACGGTTTGGGGAGGCTGTCAGTCTCTGGGCATATAAATCAGCAATTTCCAGACCTTGGCACTCATCACGTGAGAAGGATGTTGACCATCACAAGGCCTTAATTATGGCTGCAACAGCTCTTTTCATTTTATAAGACCGCTGAAATATGCGTCGTGTCAGTTGAGGTACAGTGTAAAGCTAAATGACAGATACTGGCCGGTGCCACCACTGTTATAGTTTTAATTAAACTAATTAAACTCCTTAGTTTTAATTCTAGTGAACGTTTTAGTGGCACACAAGTGTTGCCATACCTTTGCTTGTAAACATTTTCAAAGCATGTAGAGACCTTTCTGACTTTTGCTGTTCTTCTCACGGGAGACTATGTCATCTAGGGGCTAAAGCGATTTATTGTAAGTGCTTGCAGGAGTTTTCAACCATGATTGCATTTACTTTGGAATGAATGCCACCAAAATACTTCCATCCCAGCCTGCTTTGGCAGTTAGACTAAATAACTGAAAAGGTCTGTGTTTCATTTTTTTAAAAAAAACCTTTTTAAAAGGTTTTATTGAAACAGAGGTTTCATTTTATTTTTTGATCCCTGTTATTTGTCTTAAACTGGAATAACAGGGTATGAAAATAAGCGTTTTAAATGGTTATCTTTAAGTTTTATGCAGTCCAAACACGCACATGGAATGTACGTATGTCTGCACTTAGAACATGCCACACGTGAGAAACAACCATCTCTACCCAGTGTAAAAATGTTTCTCATTTACAATGCAGGTGTTTCTGTCAAAAAGCTACCTTACAAATGATTCTAAAATGAATTCGTCATCTGCTCACATGCTCCTTATTTTTTTCATTGTCTTTTCGGCAACAATCCATTCAGTTGCATTTGCCCTTCATTTCATTTGGTCCACTAATGAATATTATCAATGGAAAAACTTGCATTATACTATATAACATCAGTGATCACTGCTTCTGGCCTTGTCTTTGGTCCCATCTCCCCTTAATCACCCAAACCCAAATGCTCAAAGGACCCCAGCTAGGGGTGTCCCGGCCCAATTTCATGTCCTAGTTAATGGTGCGCCGACTGCTCTCTAATTTAAAAAGTGGAACAGTCGCTACATCAAGCTAAATAATTTTGCCTGAAAAAAATAATGTATTTCTTCAAACCATTCCCTTCCCAAATCCATATACCATCTGACCCCCCCCCCCCCCACCAAATTACATCTGGTCCCCCTTAAGCGTTTGAAACACACCCTGGTGTCAGTTTATAATCATCAGTCGCTCCCACACAGAGCCAGACCATGCCTATGGCTCACAATGCCATGTCCATGTCAGGCCGTGACAAGGGACACCAGAGAACATCAGGGCATTTGTACCACTGTTGCTTTGCAGACAAAACTTGTGCTGGTAAGGGAGGCCAAGCTGAGCTGGAACCGAGGAAGGTGTAACGCCTCGGCTTCTAGAAGGGAAACTTCTCAACTGTGAAGAAAAAACAAAAATATGAAAACATATAAATATTAATTGATGTTGTTCAATCAGGGGGTGCGGTGGCGCAGTGGGTTGGACTGCAGTCCTGCTCTCCGGTGGGTCTGGGGTTCAAGTCCCGCTTGGGGTGCCTTGCGGCGGACTGGCGTCCCGTCCATGGGTGTGTCCCCTCCCCCTCCGGCCTTATGCCCTGTGTTGCCGGGTAGGCTCCGGTTCCCCGTGACCCCGTAAGGGACAAGCGGTTCTGAAAATGTGTGTGTGTGTGTGTGATGTTGTTCAATCAGGGGGTGCGGTGGCGCAGTGGGTTGGACCACAGTCCTGCTCTCCAGTAGGTCTGGGGTTCGAGTCCCGCTTGGGGTGCCTTGCGACGGACTGGCGTCCCGTCCTGGGTGTGTCCCCTCCCCCTCCGGCCTTACGCCCTGTGTTGCCGGGTTAGGCTCCGGTTCCCCGCGACCCTGTATGGGACAAGCGGTTCAGAAAATGTGTGTGTGTTGTTCAATCATCTGATTTGAACTCTGCCAGTAGTAAGCTTTGTCGGGGTGCTCTGGAGCCCTGAAGTACCATGATTTGAAGATACCCTGCTTGTAAATCTGATAACTGGGCAGATTCTTGGCTCTGCAAGTGTACTGGTAGAACTTCCTTTGATGTCTCTCCAGAGGGTTTGAAATGTTATTTTTTAAAGATAATTTTTTAAAATTGAGGGGAGGGGTGCCTTGCGACGGACTGGCGTCCCGTCCTGGGTGTGTCCCCTCCCCCTCCGGCCTTACGCCCTGTGTTGCCGGGTTAGGCTCCGGTTTTCCGCAACCCCGCTCGGAACAAGCAGTTTCAGACAATGTTTATGTGTTTTAAAAATTTTTTCTTGACCACGTCTTGCCTTCCAAGACTACCAGACTTTTTGAAGAAAATGGACATTAGTAGGCTAGTACAAATGATGTGTGAGTGGGAAGTGGCCAAAGAAGTTGTTTCTGTCTTGTTGTTTCAAGCAATTTCGATGAGATGCATAGCGGATGCTGCCATCTTCCTTACCTTGGACACTTGCCAGTTGATGAGAAGAAAAGAAGATAGACAGTGGCACAGCAAGTAGTGCTGCTATTTCACAGTGCCTCGGTGGTGCGAGAGGACATGGGTTTGTTTTTCGCTCAGTCTGTGTGGAGTTTGCATGTTTTCCCTGTGTCTGTATGGGTTCCCTCCAGGTGCTCTGGTTTCCTCCCACAGTCCAAAGACATGCTGTTCAGGTGTGAGTGACAGCGAGTGTATTTCACTGATATATAGATGAGTGACCCAGTGTAAGCAGTGTATCTAGCAGTGTAAGTCACTGCAGTGAATAAGGTGTGTAGACTGATAAGACTACATAGAGTTCATTGGAAGTCACTTTGGAGAAAAGTGTCTGATAAATGTAAATGTAGCAAGGTCTTTGCAGCCACTGTCCTGCATGGCTCCTGGCACAGAACCCTGTTTGCTTCTACTACCTGTCATTGTGGATTCGATTTGATTGATTCATTCAGATTTAGAAACCCATTATAGGCTTAGAATGAAAACAAAATATAAGCTTCCAGTGAAAAGCACATGGGCATCAGGAAATAAAAAACCAAGGGAGAGTCATTCCTGTTCTGCTGAAGGGTCCTGAACATAACAAATCATTTTAGTGTAATTATTAGTCTTTAATCAAGTCAACTTTTTGCTCATCCAGTTTTCACTAGAGAAAGGCATTCCCTGGAGTTGTCATAATGCCAGCCATTGTTATCTTGACAATATAGAATAAACAAAACATTAAAATATTCTGAATTATGTTTGAGTGATAAGATAGTTTAGAACAAGATAAGCCTACAGCTTTCATGTATGGGATGTTGAAATTCTGTGCCATGAATCTAACTTTCAGCAGCTTTATGAGTAGAGTCCCTGGAATTCCTTTTCCCTCTTTTGACTGCTTATATGACTCTAAATCTGATAGATTGTCTTGCATTGCTTGCGTTAACCCAGTTACTGCCCTGGTTAAATTAGTCATACATTGGTGTCTGATCTGCTTATATCTGCACAAGGAGGACGCAAAAGAAAATACATATCAACTGCCTGGTGGGCTGTTGCATTGAGGAATGCAACATTTGTACTTTTGTCTCGGGGCAAGTTGTGGTAATCAGTTATACAGGAGGGTCCAATGTTTTTACTGTCTGGACTGTGAACAGGTGTCATGGATGTCGATGGATAAGTTTATTCTGTGGTTTTCCTCAACTTACAGACCCTCCTTAGTAGATATTTGCAACCTGCACATTACTTTCTGTCGATTTAGCCTCACTCAGGTAGCGTGGTTGAAATAATCTAAACATGGCAATAAGATGTTCCTTTGGTATAGCTTATTCACATTCTTAACAAAACTGCTGTGTAGATTTATTTATAACATTTCTGAGCTCTGTCATTTTAAAATTTTAAAATTAGCTTTGAAAGCAGACATTTACAGTGATTGATATACATCTGATGACCATCTGATGTCAGGCTGTACTGTAGGGTTCTATTTTATTGTTCAGTCTCAGTCTTCAGCTTTCTGTAAGACGTGGAATGACAAACAAACTGCACGGCCAAAGTTTGTTTTGTTTGCTTTGGTTTGTGGGTCATCTTTGCCCCAGTGTGCCCAGATGCCAGACCTTCCTGAGGGGAGCCATTCAAGTAAGAGCATGCTCTGAAGAATATACCCGTGGACAGAAAACATTACAGCCTAGTGGCTTGTCAATTTTGGGGACTGTGCAGATCTCAGTGGCTGTTGTTCATTCCAGCGTTTTGCTGTGGATTTCTGATGGAACTTTAGAGCAAACTATGCTCTTCTGTAGCAGTATTTTACTGTTTCATTTCATGTCTTTGAAGATCGTCTAACCTGAGCTCGCTTTGCACCTCTTTTTCACACTTGTGGAATCCTAAATATGTAGTAAAAACACACACACAGCTATCTATCTCTTCGAACAAAGTGGTTTGACATGTCAAAGGGCAGATGAGAAAAATAGAACAGGGAGTGTGAACTGTGGACTGCACTTGGAAGACAAGGATAGGAAGCTGGAATGACAGAGAAAACAGGTGACAACTGTCTCCGGTTCTCTTGCAATGGTGATGTTACACAGGTTAGTACCATACGTCAAACTCACGTGAGTTCTGAGCCCAAAATAGTCAACCCCTTTTCAGCCAGTATGCAGAAAAATTAAGACTGTTCTTCACAGGTCTTGCCTGCTTTACAGTACATGCTATAAATCTGAGGGTCTTTATAGGAGTGCCAGTGATGGAGAACATGGCTTTTGTATCTTGTTTGGACACCATATATAATTTCTGAATTTGAATGTCCAACTGGCCCATTCGGTACATTAATTGTTGGCACAGAATATTAGGTCATACAGTAGGTTCTGTCTTGGCAACTTGTCGACTTGTGACATTTAATGTTGACAGTTACTTGTTTTGCTGCTTAAAACTGTGCGCTGTATTTGTGTCTATGTGCAAGGAATGGATTCTGGATGGTCTGGCTTCAGTGTAAGGGGCCACACCTTGTCATTTTGTGTTACTTCAGAACCGTTTGGCGACAAACAAATGATGGAGTTAAGCGCTGCATGAAAAAGTGCTGGACACTTTATTGAAGAACTCACGCAGACACAGTCTGTCTCTGGGGGAAACCTCAGTATTCGGCCTCAGTCTATTGAGGATTAGCTCAATTACACGATTGTCCAAATGGAAAAGTGCCTGGCCAATTGGAGCATCTGTTTATTGCTGGCATGTGAGACTGAAGGCATGGAGGCGCTTAACTTTTAGGAGCTTTAATAGCGGATTTCCAGCTTTAATGACGCTTAATTACATCGAATTGAACAGAGCACACTGGGAGTGTAAACAGGCAGTGCAGACTCTTTCATTTTATTACGTGCTACATGTAGCTACAGGCGGCGTGTGGCTCATTTCTTGACTACCCCCCTTCTGAAAACCTTGTCCAAAACACCGGAGCTTACTCAAGAGACAAGGAACGAAAGGTGTATCGTACACATGGAGGAATTAAGTTGTTTTTGGGTATCTTGAGCGGGCAGTGATTGACGGAATGAAAGGCACCAGAAAGGAGCTTTCCTTTTGATGGTGTTCCAGCTTTCTTTGGCCTGCTGAGTGGTGCAGGGGCTCATCCAAACCCAGAATGATTCCTCATGCAGAAGGTCTACCTCTTGCTACACCCCCTTGCAGAAATTCCTCTTTAATTTGATCATACCAGCACTGCTGTTACAGGCAGATTAAAACCTTCCAGTTTTCGTGGGGGTCTTTGGAGAGGCTGTTTGTCTTTTTTGCCTGATTTGTTTTAGAGTGGCATTCTTCTGGCCAAGCATGCAGTTGCAGCAGCTTCATTTTTGGGAACATCTTGGTAAACATATTTCGAGACAGTCATGTTTGGGAGGGGGGGGGGGGGGGGGGCGCTACAAAATAAACCTAGACACAGTGGATCCTCTCTGCACACCCCCTCATTGTGTTCGGTGAGATGTCAGCTTCGTTACGTATTGCCTTAAGTTCTTTTCTCTTCTTTTTCATTCTTTTTCTCCTCTTTTTATATCATTTGTGCCCTGTTCATTTTCCTGTGCTTTTGTTTGACCCCACATACATCATGAAAAGAGTTACAGTGCCAGTCAAAAGTCTGAGTACACCTGTTCAACTGGTGAAGACATGGACTGAAGAAAGAAAGCAAAACTCAGGAGAAATGAAAAAAGCTGGTTTGCAGCCAGTGTACTCATAGTTTAGAAAAATTTCTGTGGACTACCTAAAAGAACCCAGTAGGTGATGTACACAGGAAATGGATTACAAAAAATTCTGATGGTTCTTTGTCTTTCAAATGTGACTTCAGTTTCTCCGTCTTATGAAGAGTGGTGCCAGCAAAACTATTTTAAGTAATTCATTCCAGAGTATTATTTACTTACACAGTATTTCAACCAAATTTTCTTTAATTAAGATAAGTAACTGCATTTTTGTTGGTCTTGCTTCAAAACCTAATGAACTAAATCTGAGTTCTAATGATTTGTTTAAAGTTCCATTTATTCTCACTGTACTTGTCTTATTTATCTGTTTACTTTGGCAACCTAGGTTACACTACATTTTTAGGTTACGCTACCTAACAAAGCTCATGTCAGTTGACATTAGACTCTGAGGGCTAAGCAGAGGTCTTTCACAAATAAAGATGCATAGTTCTTATTGAAGTGAAAAAAATTATCCTGAGTAATAAAAATTTCATTAAAAACTTGCTGTTACAAAAATCAGTAATTCAAAAATGCTATCTAATATGATCTATAAAAAATATTTTCTAGTTTCATTGCAGTATGACAGTATGATAGTGTTGTGTGGCTTGTATATCTGTAACAGACTCCATAACAGTATGTAATGATACAGATTATGAATGCTGTCTTAATAATTTCATAGTCTCATTCAGCATTGATTAAAGTGTTGGTCTATACAAAAGTTTGTCATCCTTCTCTCCCCTCCTTCTCCACCTTTTTCATCCACTACCATTTTACATTATTTTCCCTTGTTTAGAGACAAAGCTGATTACGTCACCAACAGGTTCTCGACATTGACCTTTCACATGCAAATATTTTTCTTGCATTTCAACTGCTCTCTGAAAACAAATCTTTTACTCTCACACTGAACTGCTGCTATTTTTCTTGATCCCATCCCTTCTCATCTACTGTAGTTGATTTCATCACAACTCATTCTTTTAGCTTTTACACGTCTAATTCCCCACTCCCGTAGGTTGCTTGCCATCTGCCCACATCTTATTGCTGTTAAAGAAACCCTTTTTGGACCCAAATTCAGTCCAGAATAATAGACCAGCAAAAAAATACAGGGCAGCTGGTAGCACAGGTATTGGTTAGAGTTGCTACTTTTAGACACAAAGGTTTCAGGTTTGAGTCTCACCTCCAACTGTAATACTGTTGAGCCAGGTACTTACCCTAAAATTGCTCCACAAAAAATTATCCAGCTGTGTAAATGAGTAAATTGTAGGTAGATTAACACAGTAAGTTGCTTTGGAGAAAAGCGTCAGCTAAACAAAGCAACGTAACTCTTCTCCCTCTCCTTTAAAACTCTTTTAATGTGCAACACATATCTAGTTACCTGCATTCCCTGGCCTAGAATGATCTTCTTGACACTTACGTTAGTCTGTATTTGAGATCAGCCATTCCACCGTGATTTTTCCTCCTTCCATTATCAGAAGCTGTTCAGTCACCTAGAGCTGTCTCCCCTTCCTCTCTTCTTATTCTCCTTGACCTCAATGTCGTGTCTGACACTGTCAGCCACTAACTCATGCTTTTTTTCTCTAAAACAGTTTGGAAACCAAGGGTTGCCACTGAAATTGTTTGAATCTCACCCATCAGTCAGCTCTTACAAGGTGGTTTGGCATGACTCCCTGTTTTCCCCTCAGTTTCTCACAACTGGTGTTCTACAAAGCTCAGTGCTGAGCCCTTTCTTCATCTACACCTTTTCCCTTGCCTATGTCGTTGCTTCTCACGGCACCGCTATGCTGGTGATATTCACCTCTGACTCTCTTTTTGCTTTGACCATGAACAACTGCAGAAGAATCCTCTCATGTTTCAGCTTGTATCTAGGACATCTCTGAACGGATGACTGACCACCACCTATAATTCAGCTTTTCCAAGACCAATATCCTCCATCTCCTACCAAGTCCATCCACCTGTCAGCAACTCTCTATTAATCTGGACAGTTCGTTCATTTCATCTGACTCATCTGTCAAGAGCATCAGTATAGTTAGTGGTCGAGTCTCTGCTTCTTCCAGCCCATTGAAGCCATAACCCAATCCTGCAGATGTCCTGCATAGCATTCACAAGGTCCACACGGTCCATATTGCACCTGGTCCAGGCCATGTGATGTCCAGTCTGGATTACTGCAACTTTCTCCTTCAAAACGCTTGGAAATGCATTATATCTGACTTCCCAATATTTTTTCACGTAGTTCCCCCATTGATATGGCTAGGCATATCAAGCTCAAGAGTCTTTTTAGAGTCTACAAGTTGGTCAAAGGCTTTACACCCCAATACCTACAGGGCCAGATCATTTCCAAAATCACAGCAAGAGCACTGTGTTTCTCCACTTCTGTCTGCTTGGTAATCCCACTGACAAGAGGTCCAAAACTGAAAGCACGTAGTGACATGCGTCAGTGATACGTTCTGAGAAATGCATCGTTAAGCAATTTTGTCATTGTGCGAACATCATAGTGTACTTATACCTAGATGGTATAGCCTCGATCATAGAGTGTACTTATACAGACCTGGATGGTATAGCCTCGATCACAGAGTGTACTTCTACACACCTAGATGGTATAGCCTCGATCATAGATTGTACTTATGCAAACCTAGATGGTATAGCCTCGATCAAAGAGTGTACTTATACATACCTAGACGGTATGCAGTAAAGAGACGCGGCAAATGTGAGATTTATGATGCTACTGCCGGCACAACACAGCATACTGTTTTTCAGTAAACTTTTTTATAAGCAGAAAGAGTACACTGAAATAACAATAAAAAGTGCAGTATATTAATACATATACCAGTCAAATTGGTATGTATTTGATTTTTACGGTGTGGGGTAGCTAGCCCCACACCCAACCCTCCTCATTTGTCAGCCAGGCTTGGACAACCCATAATAACTAAAAGTGGATTTCACGACTGACATACAGGTTCTGGCAGACAAACTGTGCTTTGACAGCCAAATGTATGTTTCTAAATCTTGTTGTGCAGTGTGAAATACACTTTTACTTTGAGTTGCTTTGGAGAAAAGTGCCCGGTGAGTGAACAAATATAAATGTAAAATGTAAGTTGATAACTCTCCCTTATAGTTTGGAGAGTATTATAAGCTATTAGGTATCTCCTGTAGTCAACAACCAGTGTGAAAAAAGGCTGTTGTTACTAGTGTCTGAGGCTGTGTGCACTCACTTTGGGTCTACAAGTCAGGATGCTGTGTCAAGTGGTCTGTCTGTGTTGCTCTTAGGCCTGTGTTCCCTGATGCTTTGCTCAGTTGTTTTGGGGAGCAACATGGCCAAGGTGATGATGACGCACTGGCAGTGGAACGTGCATTTCCTGTTGGTGATAGACATAGTTTTTCTAGGCAACACTTTGAACAGGTTCCATTCCTACAGGTAGAGCTAGTGCTAAAAAAAGAAACGTTAGGTCTCAGTTTTGATGGAGGGGGAACAGGAAGGAGGGAACAACCGAGGACCATTTACTCATTTAAAAATTAGAGTATTTGCAACTTGTGGCAGGTTTGTACTACATAGGTTCCTGTCTTATAATAGTAGAATGCTGCCTGTGGAAGTAGTGTTTCTTGGCTGCAATGTGAGATCAATAAATCACTTATTTTTTCATATATATAGAATTTTGTATCCATGGATGAGCTGCTGATGTCAGTGTGAAGAATCTCTGTGTCAGCGAAGCACATAATGAGCTTACTTTTTAGGAGCTAATGATAACGTACACCTTGTCATGGGTCTGTGACAGGTCAAAAAAATTCAGGTTGGAAATATGGGGCAGTTGTGATGAGTTCCTATTGCACAAAATGGAAAAACAGTCTAAGAAAAACACAAAGTTAGTGTGAAACCAAGACTGCCATTGCATGAAATACTGCTGTGGCCAGACCCACCACGAAAGGAAATACCTGGACCTGATAGTCACTCTGGGCCCCTTTCAGTAGTGAGCAATGCATTGGTCATGATTAACAACGAGAGCAGCTCAAAGTAGTTCCTTTATGACTAACTTCTATTTTAAAATTACTATTTCTTTTTATTGACGATTTATTGGAAGCCTGGATTTGTTTATTTTGTTCTGTGCTGAAATTAAGTATTACATTGTGTTTTTTCCCCACAGTTTCAAGCATGTGTCATAATTACAAAAAGTTAACTTTAAATTGTTAAATTTATTTTTAGAATTGCAGAAGATGGACTGATGGTGAAAAAAAACTAATAAAGGGCTTGGGAGCTTGAATCCCTGTGGTGTGTGTAAGATTTAGAGAAAAGATGGGAGAGTGCAACGTCTTTTTTTTCGTGACGGACACATTTCAGCAGAAAGTCTTTGAAAGCATTCCCGTATGTTGCATAAGAATTAACTATATATATGTGTGTGTGTGTGTGTGTGTGTGTCAGGCAAGAGGACTGGAGACAGGAGGTGAGGGAATAGACCCAAGTGCGGGTCGGCTTTATTTCAAATGGAGCTCGCTCGGGCAGACAAAAGCGATGGTCGGGGACAGGTGAAGGTCTATCAAGGTGGAGACGTCGATACGAGGGTGAAGCTAATCTCAGGAGTCGGGAGAGCACGCGAGGGTCAGGAGAGTCAGAGAACGAAGCAGGGACTAAGGGCAAGGAGTAAACGCTGAAACTGCAAATCCACAAAGGGAGGCGTTTGCAAGAATCCGCACCCTTGTGCGGTTACGGGGCTCCCTTTATATCTGATCGTGTCAATGAGCCGCAGGTACGGTCACTTGGCTTGTTCCTTGGGGAGTGACACACACACACACACACACACACACACACACACACACACACACACACACACACACACACACACACACACACACACACACATTTTCTGAACCGCTTGTCCCATACGGGGTTGCGGGGAACTGTAGCCTAACCCAGCAACTCAAGGCGTAAGGCTGGAGGGGGAGGGGACACACACCCAGGACGGGACACCAGTCCATCGCAAGGCACCCCAAGCAGGACTCGAACCCCAGACCCACCGGAGAGCAGGACTGTGGTCCAACCCACTGCGCCACCGCACCCCCCTTCTAAGATCATTACATGGGAAATTATGTGATAGTCAACTCATGGAGCTCCCCGGGTCACTTTCCTATTCTTGTTCCATTGAGTATGAATTCACTGGGGGGTCAAATTCAGTAACAAGACTATAGACACATGGTGAGGCTTGTTGAAAAAGCTTGGAGACTATTATGACAGACATTTTTGCCACAATGACAAATTATCATACCGGACACCTTTCATTTCACAAGCTGATTACCCTCAAGGCAAGGTGGTTACGTTTACTCCGGACGGATCTGCCATTAATTCCCTTGGATCTTCTCCTGAATAATTCAAAACATTTTTTTGTGTTGCTTGCTTTTTGGACATCCTTGTAAAGGACGGTCACATGAACAGGATTTAGATGGAGGGATGTATTCTCAAAGCAAAACGTAAATCATCAAAATATCATAAAACTTTCAGGAGAAATACTTTTCTGGATGCAGTCTTGCTTTAAGTACAGTTACAGCACTGAACTAAAGTTGCCAAGGGGAAATTATTATGGGACTGCTCCAATGGATTGTTTAAATGGAGTTTTTTAGAGGGGTTGTTTGGCAGTTGTGCTCAAGGACAATTTCTAGTTCTGTCATTTCACTTCTTTTCTTCAGTTGTCTTCTGGATTTATAAATCAGTCACTCCTGCTGGCTTTTATAAATAACACCAGTGACTTCAGGGCCAGCAACGTTTTGTTATTCCAGAAGGGACACATTGACTGGGGTGAGTGAAATACTCCTCAGATCCCACATGCTTGTTGGTACCCATTGTTTCTCCAAGGATCTGTCATATAGACTTTTAGGAGTGCGATGACCCCTGTAGGTAGGAGCAGATTTTTCATGATGCCGCTGTAAAGTGGGAACATCAGGTATTGTAGTGGTTAGAGCTGCTGCCTTTTGACTCAGAGGTTGCAGGTTTGAATTCCACCTCTTGCTGTCATACTTGAGCAGGTACTTATCGTGAACTGCTCCAGTAAGAATTGCCCAGCTCAGTAAAGGGGTAAATAATTGAAGGTAGCTTAACATTGTCAGTTGCTTTGTGGGAAAAAAAGCATCAGCTGAAGGAATAAATGTAAATCTCAACAGGCATGGGACTCACTAGTAGTACATTTGTTCAGGACTGTTATTCTGTTTCTAAGTATGTGCTTCCTTCTCAGTCTGCCTTCCTTCCAGTAAAATGTCTAAAGTGCCAGAACTTGGATTTGCTTTTCATTATGTTTGTATTGGCAGATTGATTTGGTCATCCTGGATTGGCGGGTTTTCTTCATCAGACAGCATGTACACCCAAGACCCTGATTTAGCTTTCTCCATAGACACCTTTTCCGTAGAAATTATTAACTCCTCAGTTTATTTCACTCAAACTGGGCAACCACCCACTGCAATTGAGTCCAACAAATAATTTTTTTCATTTATTTTTCCTCCACTTAATAATAATTAAACCACATACTTGTCAAATGAATGGAATGCAAGGCAATTACTTTAATGATGTCCAGGACAAATGGACACGACAGCAATTACAGCGATGGCGCGACTGGTCAAGAGGCAGCGACACTCACTTGGTATGAGCCTCCCACTGCAATAAAAAGGGACATTCTCAATTCTCTGAACGCCTTGGTGTGCGTCATTGCCCCATTGCTGCGGAGGTGCCTTGTGCTCCTGTGAAGCGGAAGGGCAAAATTCACACAAAGCTGTCTGTCATTCAGGAGCACTGGAGCACTCGTCTTTGCTCCTCTCTCGGATGCTGAGGGTCCCGACTTTCTGGATGGGTGGCACAGGCAGATGGCGTTTCGCTCTTCAGCGGAACATCCTGCTCAGCTCCCAGTGTTAAAACCTTTGAGCTAGATCCTAAAACTCCTGCAAAGCCTTGGGCTAAATAGGCTGCAAGCCACACCTTGGCAGCAGACCAGCCATAAGTCTAGTTAGTAGATGACATATTTAACTCCTAGCAAAATACAGCTCTGAGTGAATCTTATTTTATCCTGCGGTGGAAAACTTGCATCACGTGACAGGTTATGAGTCCGCAAGCACATTTTCATGACTAAGATCACTTTGTCAGAAAGAGGGGGTTATTTTCCTCAAAGCAGTAGAAACAAATTTGTTCATTTTTAAATAGCATCTTTTCTGCCATAAACCAGAGGAATGCAGTCTAAGTCTGTTATTTTAGCCCCCACGCTATACCAGTTTTGTTGCTGTCGAACATAATTAACTACTGCTGCTCTAAATTTATATGCACAATAATCATTAGGCAAGTTTGACCAAAGGCTGCAATATAATGTGGGCAGCATTATGACTTTTATTTGAACATTTTCACAGTGATTTCATTATTATGGTAAAAATAAGCTTAGAGGAGAGCTCAAATGGTTGATGGCTTTGCCATAAAGTGGCATTATAAACTCATCCCTCGGAGAAGTGATGGATTGCATGTGTGCCAGTTTCACCACGGCAATGGCCAGTCAGTGGGAGAACAGCGCTGGCAAGGCAATACAGATACGGGACATCAGGGTGTCGGTGGCATTGCCACACTTTCATTAGACAGCCCCTCTTTCCTTGAGCCACTTGAGAAGTACAGCCCGGCTTAGCATCTTGAAAATTCCCAGGGGATTCATTGACATCCCCATGCATGTTTCAAGGGGAGGTGTTTTTTGCAGGTCACGGGTCGCAGGCCCCTAAAGGTTGTCGAAACAACTTTGGCATCCGGGGGGAGCTGGTGGGGGGGCAGTGGATGTAGAAATGGGTGGTTAGTTTCATCCGGTTTGAGGCATCAAATACAGTGTCAACTCCTGCTACTCTGGATAATCAGGCCACCGCAGTCTCAGTGTCTATTTCTTCATGACCATTTGTCCATTGATCATTTTTGTAATTCTTAAAAAAACTTTCTGTTAACACGTATAAAATATATTTTTCCAGGATATTACGTGCATATTATGTGTATTTTAACAATTATATGCTGCAGACTCATTGTATATGTTTATAAAGCAAGCAGTGAGCCTCTGAGATGAAGGCAAGATGTTGAATGTATCCAAATAATTACATGATTAGGTGCAATGAAGCAACTGTTCAAGTCCTTATACTGTTATGGGAATCTGTAATCTTGGTTCTGTGGCTGCAGCTTATATCTGAGCCCTTAAACCCCCAATTAAAGTAATCATTGTCTGGACTGAACCAGTTTAATGTTGTCTCCCTACTGGGCAGTTCAGTCATTTAGAGAGAGTTTCTTGTTACTCTTCGTTAGGGTTGATTTCCCCCTGTCATGTTCTGTTTGTCCCAATAAGACGAGGCCACTTCCACCAATATTTTTGTCGTTTTGCTGCTTTGGTTGAGTAGGACCGGTTTGCATCCCTTTCGTCATTGTGTTAATGTTTAGCCCAGTGTGTCACGGTGTGCTCCAGTATGCCACTGACACCAGTGTTTCTTTTTCTTTGCTCTTCACCAAACAGCTGACTGTCAGCCCCCCTGCCAGAACCGAGGTTCCTGCAGTCGTCCCCATATGTGCGTATGCCGCTCGGGCTTCCAGGGCGCGCGCTGTGAGGAGGTGGCCCCCGAGCAGGTGTACGTCCGCGCCGGCAACTCCCGCATGCTGCGACCCCTACAGCCCAGCAGAACACCCCAGCAGCCTCGGCGGCAAGCTAGCGACAGCCCTGCCACTGGCCCCCAGGCCGCAGCCACCAGACAGCCGCTCTCTGCTGCGTAAGTCCATTAACATTCCTTTACTTCCCAAGAAAGGAACCACTGTGACTCTCCGTAAACCACCATGCTTTTCCACTTTGGCAGTTTGCAGCATTTTCACCTCTGTCCTTCCTCTGCGCTCCTCTGCGCACCATGAGATGTCTGTTTTTTCACAAACACAGTGTGAAGGAACTTGGCCTCCAGTACTAAACACAGTCTGACCTCAGGAAACAACATCCACTTTCACGAGAGACATAAGCTATTAGTAGGTACTGCACGCTGGATATCATATCACAGCAGTTTAATGAAAAACATGCATTTTCTGCTTAACTTTGAATCCTTGGTTCATAAGAAGAAAAAAATCAGGCTTCCATAATGCACGGTTGTGCAACGGGTAGTGCTGCAGCTTCATAGCTCCTGTGCTGTTTGAATCCATCTCACTCTGCATGGAGTTTGCGTGTTCTCCCTGTGTCTTCGTGGGTTTACTCCCACAGTCCAAAGACATGTGCTTCAGGTCAGCTGGTCACTCTAAATTGCCCATAGAGTGTGAATAAGTGTGTGTGGCTACCCTGCGATAGACTGGCTCACATCCAGGGTGCACCCTTGCTGGCCTAGCGCTAAGTGATTCCAGGATAGGCAGCCAGACCACCGTTACCCTGACCAGGACGGGGGTTTCACGAAAGTGAGTTAGTGAGAGTGATTTCCATAACAAAAGGGGTCTCTGAACCCTGGTAACAAAATGTAACAAAACACCAGAGCTGTATGGCTAAGGATTTTAATTGGTGTGTCTAGTTCAAATGCACAATTGCATTGCTTCTGATGTCACTCTGAGATGCTTGGAAGGCAACTACTTGGACTTGTTAAAAGTATTTGTTTCGGGGCTATGAGCTTATAAACAGGTGAGGAGATTACTAGTGCATCGTTAGCCTTCCAGGACTTGCTTCGCTCTTGGAATATGTTCCATAATAAAAGATATGATGTCAGATGCAGCATTGTCATTTGTTCTTTTCATATTCTTTATAGATCTATTCAAGCTCTACCGACAGGCTACAGACTCTTGGGCAGAATCAGGGTTGGGTGAGCTTTCACTGTGGGCTGCGTGAGATACGTATTATGGGGTGAAGCATACGTTTGTAATGTGCAGAGCATGGGGCCTTCCTGTTATGCAACCCAACAGCAGTGTTTGCTGAGCCCCGCTTTATCAGCTGGGCAGAATGCCACAGGGTGGGGGCTGAGGGGGGCAAGGTAAAACGGGGTCATCCTGGCTCCCTCTGCAAGCAGCAAGGGTTCACCAAGCAGCAGGCTTTTAGGGTGGGGTCTTTCACTGTGTGAAAAGACAGGGGCTGGAGGACTTGAGAATGGCTGGATGGCCACCCATGTAGTACTGCGATCACTACCTGATATTCTCTTGGTTTAAAACATGGTGACCGTCGTGCGGTGTCTTCTTCACCAGCTGTATCCAGCCTTCAGAGCTGGCAGTGTTAGGGTTACATAGGATGGAGTGAGTTGGGGTGTGTCTTTGTATGCGTACACTTCCTATTGAACACCACAGACTCGCCCTCCCGGTCCGGAGCTGTGATGCATTCTGAGAGAAAGAATAAGCTTAGAAAGATGACCCAAGCGCTGCGGGGTGCCCTGTGGTTAATGAACCCTTTCGCTGCTTCATCATCTAGTAACCCGTGTGTGCTGTGTGTGGCACATGCTCTGTAACACTGCAGGGGGTGAGTGTGGAACAAACAGGAGGACCCTGGTCAAGGGTGAGAACAAACTGCAGTGTTTATGTAGAATTAGGGGTGGGAAGCTTGCCTCCGGTCTCACGCTCTCATTGTGTTGGTGTAGCCTGCATGTCTCTGGAGGGATGGGTGATGGTGACTCACCTTCACAGGCCTGTGCCGCGATCCTCGGGTTTCAGTTTGTCTTAGCGGTCTGTGCTACAGCTATAGAGCAAAGGCAATAGGTACCAGGGAGGAGCCATGCTATTACTTCATTAAAACTGTTGGATTTTTTGTTTTTTAAATAAAAATAATCTAAAACCACTCCACAATGTAATAATGATTAAAGTACTTTATCTGCTCAACCATAAATTCATTTGGATAATTAATGCACAAACATATAGCATTGTGTAGAGGTTTAGGATTTTTTTAATGGTTCTGGGGGTAATGGTGACAATAATATTGTAGCACTTGTGGAGTAAGTCACCGTGGGACTGATTGTCACTGACCTGACTGGTCCACCTTGGGATGCGAGCAGAATCTCCTCCCTGTGATAAGGCAGCGTACTATCCACCCCGATCCGGTTTAACAAAGAGTTTCAAGAACATTTCAAAGGTTCGAAACCATGTGGTTGTATTATTTTCCTGACCGGAAAGGCTGTGTAAATCAAAGCCGTTTTGAAAATAAAAAATCTGATTTGAACCATTATTATATTTTGTTTGGCGTCCTGCTGTAATATAAAAATGTCGGTATGAACAGTGACTTACTCAGCCCTGCTGAAATTACTACTACTGCATGCAGAGTCACAAGTGGGTGGTCGGCTCTCCTTAAAGCATATTAACTTCTTTTCCAAAGACCTGTGATTGGAAGACGTAATAGTATAGAATAGCCTTGGTTTAGTGGGTTTTATTTTCCATGAGGTCTGCCTTGGAGACCATAACAGAGCGCACATGCGCACAGCGTTGATTTAGTCCTGTTTTGTGCTAGGTTCCAGCACCCATGTTTTAACTGAAGATGTTGAAGATGAAATACTCTGCGAAATGCAGTAATATCACTTTTGTGTAAAGGTAAATTAGTCATGGTACTCTGTCTAGTGTGCAGGACTGGCCTCATTTACTGTCTTCTTGTTTGACTATCCATATAAGCAGTTATAAAGCCATTTTTATAGTTTCCTCTGGTACACATCATATAAATTTGCCGCGTTTGATATCTATTTGTACAGACTGATTGCTGATAGGTGGGTCTGGGTTTCAAGTCCTGCTAGGGGTGCACAGGCTCCGGTTCACCGTGAACCGAGCGGTTTCAGACTCTGTGTGTGTGAGATTGCTGATAGCTTTTGCCTTCCTATATCACCAATAGTTTCTGTTGCCTCTTAGATTTCAATTGTTAAAAAAGTCAAAAAATGAAGGTAACACTATATCTAAAGCCAGTAATCATTTTGGAAGATGCAAGAGCTTCAGTATTTATTGCATTTTTATTTTGAGAATAAATCACACACAATGTCTACAACCGCTTGATGTAAGCCAGGTTGCTGCAAACCAGAGCCTAATCCAGCAACACAGAGCGCAAGGCTGAAGGGGACACACCCAGGACAGGACACCAGTCCATCACAAGGCACCCCAAGCAGGACTTGAACCCCAGACTCACGACACAGCAGGTCCCAGCTAAATCTGCTGCTCCACCATGCCCCGTTGAGAATAAATGTTTATTTTAAAGTTCTTTATGCATACAAGGTCATTTTTAAAATATTCACAGTTGGTGCACACATGTCGCCTTTCATACACTCTTGGTGGACATTTTTGCGATCTGAGTCACAATTCTGCAGCAAACAGGAGGTCCGTATTCATGTTTGACTGTACGAGAGGCTGAGCACAAGCTGATTCATGCATACTATTGTGATGAAGAATTCAAGCGCTTTGGCACTCTTGAAAAGGACAGATCCTGTTCAGCAGGTGGCGTAAATCTGAAGATGAGCCATATCCCTTGGTGTTTAAGGGATCCGCTCCAAAACATGTCTTTTCAAATTACAGCTCACTTTTCATGTTTGCTTCAGTAGTTACCGTAACTGGTTATGAGAATGCACACCAGCTGCTTCAATGATTGAACACCAAAATCATCTTGTGATTGTTAGGGTTCATAAAAGGGAATATTTTTCAGTCTTATTTGCTGAAATTGATTTATTATGTTGATTTAAAAATTCAGGCATGCGGCAGGGTTATGGCAGGATGCTGCTGAGAATGTGCTGCCTATATGTTGATGTGGTATCCTAACAGTCCAAGTTCCAATAAGTCAGCCAAAACAGAAATACATCAGATTCCATTGGGAACGTGGGAGCAAGGCTCTCGCAGTGACATTTGGACAGTTTTGGAACCCCAAAAGGATGTTGTTCTGGTGCAGTTTCACTCTGGATTTTCTGTACTGAAAGGATGAAGTGATGCTGTTCACAGAGATAATCAAATTAAACATTTAAAATAGTAAAGAAAATGGAACATGAATGTGCAGTCTTGTACAACTAGATTTCTGGTTTCACAAAACCAGTTTCTAAACAAATCTTTGTTCATTTAGGTACCAGACCAAGATTAAATATTAGAACTTGCTTTTTTGCACCGGAAGGGTGCTGCCGCATAAGCATGCCCGACACTTGTAATGACTAGACACACATATTTGTGAAAAGTATTATGATAAGCAGAGCTGGCACCCTAGAGCAACAAATAGCCAGACTGTGTGCAGTGTTTTTCTGCTGTAGTGGGACTTGTGTGCGTTGGGGTTGAGGAGGTAGGGGATGGTTAGTGTTTAAGGAAACTGAGCTGTGAGCCAAAGACTGCTAGGTTGAATCACAAAAGCTATTCTGAGCAAGAAACTTTTAATTTATTAAACTGTTAGTGTAACGGGGTAAAAAATTGAAATTCCACTAAGAATAATGCTGTTTTCAAAGCAGATGCAAAAGTTATGGATGAGATTATGGGTAGCAGGGTTTGGAGTGGAACCCTGAGAGGGTTTATGAATTGTAAGTTTCATGGTGGGTTTATGGGTAGGACACTGTGTATGGTTAAGGGTAAAGGGATTTAGGATAGGTTTATGGGCACAGCAGATTAGGGTGGGGTTATGGAAGGAGTTAATTGGGATGAGATTTTGGTCGGGTTATAGGTGAGGTTTCGGGTTGTGAGATTACGGGTAAGACTTTGGGTGGTGCGGTGGAGAATTGTGGTGGCCAGCTAAGCTCAGAGAGCAGCAGACATGACCCTTCATCTTGGATACCGTCTACTGGTTGCTTGGCTGCCGGAGCCAGCGGAGCAATGTGAGGTCAGTGAGAAACCTCTTCCTGTTGCCAACGGCAAATTAACAAGTGAAGAGACGAGCCCCAGTGCAGATTAGAGCGTCCTGCTGGTTTTACCCCCTCCGGCCCCCCTGCCCTGCCTGGAGGAGTCGACCTGGGCTGCCCAGACTGCACAAGCAGCAGCCCCAGACTTAACCCTCAAACTCATTCAGTTTAGCCTGGTGTAAGGTCCATGTCTGTCTGGGAATCAAATTCGGGACCACTTCCCCAGTGATCTTTCTCCCTGCCCATTACCTTTTGAAGAACTTTCAAGAGCAATGGGGGGCATTTGTAAATGTTCCAAGAGGTGCTGAGATGGCATTTGGCTGGCTCACACGGTCACAGAGCGGTCTCGCCGTACTGGGTCATCTGGATAGTCATGCAGCCTCAGACTCTGACTGAGACAAATTCCTACTTTCCAGACCCCACCATTGACTGTGTACCACAAGCAAACTTCTGCGGGTGCATTATATCAACAGGTGACAATAAAACTGTACCGCTCCCTGCTGTGAACTTGTATGCCAACACGACCACATTTCAGGAAGGTTGGGAATGTGCTCTGCTTTGCACTCGATGCTTTGCTGAATGCTCTTCTGTAGCATAAACATAATGTTCTTCTCTCTTTCATGTCAGCTGCTCTTACATTTCCAGTGGAGCTTAAGTGCTTGTTTTCAGACTTGATGGACACCTGCTAAAGATCCCTATGTGATCTGAACCCCAAAGGAAGCATTTCTGAATGACAGCTTCAGCCTTAACACTTGAAAGTTCCTTGACTCGTGTTTCAGATGTTAATTAATTCAAAAAGGATAAGTGTGCATTTCTTCCTTTTTCATTTTTTTTTCTTGTGTTTGGATTGTCATAGAGGAGCTTTGGAAATGGTGCTGAGATGCATTATGAAATCTAAGTGACATTTGTTCTGTACTCTACTGTATCTCCAGCAGTGGTAGGCAGAGACTTTGGTCAAGGGCCTAACTGCCAGCTTCGTGAGCATAGGTCACTGCCAGCCAGTTCAGTACCTTCCCAGAGTTAATTCCCATAATATCGATACAGTGCTAAACATTTAGAAAACCAAACAAGAATTCTGATTTCACAGGAGATACAGTGTAACGGTAAGAGTTCACTCTAGCAGTCGTGTCATATTAAAAGCTATTGCGTTATGTCTTTTTAATCACTCCATTACTTTACAGTACCTTGATGTTTAGGTGTCTGAGCTAATTTGTAGAGGCATCCTTTGCCTAAAACCATTATACTGTTTTATTCTTCCACATGACATGAAACAGAGCTCATGTCAATTGAACCGTGAAAAACTTACGCTGAAATGAACGATATGGGAAGAATAATTTAATAGATGCTCTGCTGAAGTCTCGTTAAAGCAGGACACGCTGTGCTTCCCGTTCGTGGAGGTGCTATGTTTGTGGTTTTCCTCTCTGACCGTGGTGAACAAGCCCTATTCCATTTATAAGTGGTAGTAGGATTTTGAAAGAAGCTATGTGTATGAACCATGTTAGGACCTTGTTATGGGATGGAGTCTGAGAACTGGGAATGGCATCTGTCTGCTTTAGAAACACGGAGTAGCAGTTGCTACAGTAACAGCGGGCAACGAGGTCAGGGACCCAGTGTCCGAGAACAGCCTGCTGGCCTTCACCCTCTTTTATGAGGGTCACTTCTGGGTGGAAATGTCATGCTTGCAGCTGGGATGGCACTCTGGCCATGAAGGTATAAAAATCTCTTCTGGCCTGCTTGTCTTTTCCTCTCATCCTCTGTTGATCCCTCTATGACATCACCATTCCGGAATAACAGGACAAAGGGCATGAAAGGATGTGTGAGATAAGTGGCCTGTAACCTTGCACCTCCATGCCTCCAGGTGGTAAGCGGGGGTTCTAAGCCCTGTTGAGCGCTTGATGCTTCTCATACTCCCATGGACGAGACACCTGGATTGTCCCAGTATAGCCAGTCCTTGCAGCTGTCCATGTGTACCCTCAACCAGAGTTTCAAACCTTTTGTCTGCATGCTTAATGTAAATTTTCATGAATTGCTTTGAATAGCATGACTGAGGACAGAAACAATGTTTGGGGGTGGAATAGCTGAGAAAAATGGCTATGGTTTTCTTTGATCCACAAACTTCTCTGTGAATGTAATTTTGGTCCTTATGATCTGTCTGCATGAGAACATTCCTAATGTTATCCTACTCTTTTTGCTTACACTCAGTGTTTGTCTTTTGGCCTGAGAGGCTTTAGTGGGTAACCTGATGATGCTTCGGGGACACCATTCATTAGGAGGCGCCTGCAGTTCGGTCCCAAGCAAGGGGATGTTTCCTGTAACGTCTCACTGCCGTGCACATACTGATCCAGGAGACGATAAAATCAGCAGCTATATTCCTCCTCTGAGAAATGGAACAGCAGTAAGACCAGAGGGCAGGGGCTCTGACCAAAACAGAAAACGTGTGAGTATGCAGGTCTCCAGGAAGGTCCCAGAAGGTGCTGGTTTGGACATTATGACAGTGGACCATTCTCAGTTACGGTCACAAAAGGTGTAAGCATATGGATAGAGTAAGTACTGCTTCATGACCTTGGGACAAGGGATCAGTGAGTGTACGAACATGTACCAACACTGCAAGTGCCATGACACTCACGTTGTGTCCAAAGGAAGCAGGTTGGGTTGTTCATTTAATTCCAAACTGCCATGCTTAAATAGCCTTAAAGACTTTCTGGACCTAAAAACAGGCGTGGAATTTAAAGGTTGCTGGCTCAAGCCTCAAAATGATCCTGGCATAGTGATGGTAAAAATGGCACTCTGTGTGAATGGGAAACATTGGTTAAAAAACAATAGCAAAGCAACTCCATGAAACACGTGAGAGCCGTTTGTCTTTGTACTCCTTGCAGAATTGTGATTGTGCTGGATGCCGATCCTTCTTGGCTTCTTTATTCTCTTTACTGGGCTGCACTTGTTGCCTTGTGACTAACATATTGCGGTTAAGCGGCATGTTTACGCACGCGACTGCTGGATGAGTCGCCGCACCGCAAAGCCGCATCTCCCAGCAACCCGTGGCCACAGAGGGAGGCCGTGGTATGTCCAGCAGACCTAAGTCATTCCTGGTTGGCCAAACCTGTACTGCTGCTCTCTCATCCCAACTTTTGCGCCATCAAGGTCTGCAATTCCACAACCCTGGATCCTTGCTGGAGGCACTTTTGGTTCGGGAGAGAAACCTGTATGAGGGAAGTGTGTGTTTTATTCTTCGTAGCTAATGTTCTGTGTATGTGTGTTGATGCGCATATGGGACCTGTTCTGTATTCTTTTTTCAGTTAGACTGTTCGGTTGGCGAGGGGCGCGGCGGCACGGTGGGTTGGATCGGGTCCTCCTCTCTGGTGGGCGTGGGGTTCAAGTCCTGCTTGGGGTGCCTTGCGATGGCGTCCCGTCCTCGGTGCGTCCCCTCCCCCTCCAGCCCCATGCCCTTTGTTGCTCGGCTAGGCTCCAGCCCCCCGCAACCCTGTATGGGACAAGCGGTTCCGACTGTGTGTGTTTGGTTGGTTATGTCGTAACACCCTACGAGAGCAGTAATGTAAGTGCAAAGAGTGATAAATAATAAACTATTACTTTTTGTTCTGCACGATATCAGGTAGACGACAGGGAGCATATTTTAAGGCGCATTTATCTTGCTTGATTTAAGACTCATTTTAAAAACCCAAAAGGGCACCTTCCTCGGTGCCAGTGAGACGGTTGTGGCACATGCTGAGAATCAGTTGGGGCAGGTGGCTGCCTGGGAAAGCCATCCTGCCCCCAGCACTCTGCTATCCTCATCAGACAGGAAGTGCCAGGGTGGGGGAGGCTGTGGTCACCGCAGCTTCCAGAGCTACGGTCCTGTGTGCAGGCCACTTGCCAGGGAAGTGCTGAGGGGGATAAATCTGCAAGCATGATATATGGCCCATTCCCATATGGTATGCTTGTGCTGTCTCTTGCTCTCTTTCATACAATAAGAACCCCCTTCCTCCTCTTTAATAGCCAACCTGGTAAAGTTATAAGCATGAAAATGTGGGAAGCTGTATGTTTTTCCAGTTTGGACAGAGTGAATAAACGGGGCCATGCACAGGTTTGGCTCGTGTGCAGGGGTGTGCAGGACCATCTTCCCACCCTGTTTGTGGTGCAGGTTCAACCCTCGCCTCCCTCCCACTCCCTGAGGAACAGTCTCACTGGCTTTCCAGAGGCGGGTGACATCCTCACCCGTGATTTAGGAGAAGCGGTGGTTCCTCTGCTGGCTCCAAACTCGACGGTGTCATAGCGGCTAAAATCTGTGGACTCGGCTTGGCCTCGGCGCAGAACAGCCTTCGGTGACGTGGGCGTATGGTGCGATGGACGGGGCGGTCACCGCCGCGCTGGTTAGGTACCACACCGATTCGGTAGGCTATGTCATTCTAGCCACGTGTTACTTTAAAGGGCCTTGTATGATGGCTCCCGCAAGGAGCTATACAGCCCCTTTCACTGTGGACTGGGCCCTTCATTCCCCACTTGTTCCATCCTGGGGTGCGGGGCAGCCGAGAGCAGCAGCAATTGTTGGTGTTTAGTTTAACGGACTATTTGGCGTGCTGCTGACACGGAGCAGCTCTCTGACTGGAAAATGAAAATAAACAAATGGCCCGTTGCTCTAATTCCACAGCCCCGCAGCAATTTTCATGTGATCTTTTCTCCCTTTCATTTTTTCTTCTTTTTCCCAAGTTTAAAGTGAAAATGTTTTGTTTTCTTTTTCAAATGGCTTCCTTAAATCAGTGTGCGAAGACCCCTGCACTGAATGTTATTATTTCTGCACCTGTCAGTGCTTATATCGAATCCGTGTGCAGTTCTTGCATGCATAAATAAAGGGAAACAGAACTTGTGTGTTTTTCAGAGTTGCTGTGGAGGAGCACTGTTTCCTCCAAATCTAGCTCTTTTCGTATATGAAACATCTGAGGCTCTGGGATTTGCTGGAGAGTCTTAAGCCTTTTCAGCTCTTATTGCCATCCCAGCAGTAAGTAGTGTATGACTCAGAGTAAACAAAGTACATCTCACAGCAGGGGAGGATCTTTAGATGTAAACATGAGCGTGAAAACGCAGTTAGTTTATCTGATACCAATACTTTTGTTCGCTAATGTTTTGCAGCAAGTAGCTGCCTACAGCTGTGTCTGATGGGATGTACAAAGGTGATGATAGCACATGGTATGATGGAAATTTATGAAGCTCTGAGCTGAAAAGTGGGTCCAGAAGAGGTGGGTTTTGAGACCCTTCTTGAATATTGAAATTCATTCAGCAGTTCTGAGGGAGACAGGGAGTCAATTCCACCACGTCCGAGACATCTGCCACGTTCACCCTCTTGCGAGTGGGACCACCCAGTGGCCAGATGTGGAAGAACATAAGGCTCTTGGTGTGGAGTAGGGAATGAACCTGTGAGTATCAGGGTGTATATCCTTTGAGCGTCTTATTCGCTGTAACCAGAGTCCTGAACTTGATACGGGCACAATGGGCGATATATGGGAACACTTTGGCAGGCCAAACATAACGTGTGCAGCAGCGCTCAGGATCAGCTAGAAAGGTTTAATTGTAGAGGCTGAAAAACCAGATAGGAGGGAATTGCAATAATCCAAAGAAGATATCACTGTGGCCTGGAAACTTAATAGTGTAAAGTCTGTTGTGAGATATGAGTGAATATGAAACGAGATGAGGTGATCGAATTTTTTAGTCTAATAGAGTTCCCGACATGTGTATGGGTCTGCTGAGAGACTAAGGATCTTGGCCATGGAAAGACAGAGATGTAGATGGTGGCCAGTCATCCCAGCAGAAATGTCCAGGAGGTAGGCTGCCATTGAAGAGGAGTCATCTACAGGGGTTAAAGGTAAAGAAGATCAAAGCTGAACATAAGCAGCACAGCAGCGATAACAGAATCTGTAAGAAGCAATGACATAGCCGAGGGAATAAGCGTAGACAGAGAAGGGCTCGGCATCAAGCTCTGCGGAACACCGGTCGAGAGAGACCGAAGGGAAGACAGGGAGCCATACCAAATGACCTGGTAGGATCTACCCATAAGGTAGGACTCCAAAGTGCTGACTTCAAATTGTCCAATGCTGCAGAAATGTCAAGGAGAATAAGGAGCGTAGTTCCATTAGAGATTCTGCCCTTACCTCCAGGAGACGCAGCACCACCTCCGAGCTCTAGGGAACTCTAGATCCGAGAGATCTAGATCAGCAGGCAGCGGGTGGGTGACCCCAGGGTTTTACTTCAACTTGAGACGAGTTCAGCAGATCCTCGGAGGGAGGACAGCTTGGCTATAGGGAAAAAGCCAGATGTACAACTGTGTACATAGTATCTAATGAAAGTAGTTCATTCTATTTATAACTCTGGCACACTTTAAAGAAACAATAGACACAAAGCCTGAGGGTAAATTGTCAGTTGGTAGTATATAAGAATGAACACGCAGCTGTAATCACACATCTCTCTCAGCGACAGTCATTTTCAGCTCGTGTAATTTCAGTCATATTTCAAATGTTGAACATTCGCTGCAGAGTGCTTTGGTGTCAGTCTAATTATTGCATTCCTAAGCCAGAGCTGAGTTTTACACAAGGCCTGAAGGCTGATTTATCCAGACCGCCTCTCCTGAACATTCGTCTATGCTGCTTCCACAGTGACTGAAGCTTATTTTTTAAAAACAAGCTTTTCCAAGGAATATTAAAAATGTTATTCCTTGATATCAGTTCATTCATTTGCACATCATGTGCATCATGATATACTGGTGAAGTGAGACTCGCTTCTAAAGTAATGTACATTTTTGCCCTTCTTTATCTCTCAAAAGAGTTTTGGACCCAGGTATTGGCATGGAGGTAGAAGACGGGGTTGTGAGAGTCAAAGATGGTAATTTTGTGTAATTTTGCCCTGCCCCTGATGACAGCTGGCATGGATGGCACTCTGTTAAACAGATAAAGGCATTGTTGCAATGTACAATAACCTTGAGCATAGCTCAGACACACAGAAGAGGGATAGGGGTGATTTAGGCCTCTCACAGAAATGCTGCCTTCGGTACTCTTGCTGTTCGTCCAGCGTTTCATGGGCGGAACAAAGCGGTGAACCAGAAGACACCGTCAGCCACGCTGCGATGCCAGTAGATACTATAATAGTGCAATCTGGAGTCTAACACCCATCTCCTGTTTGCTGCTACACAACCGGGCATTTTAAGGGTTCACAAATCATCCCCTAGCCACCTCAGAAAAATGTGTATACATGTAGTTCTACATTTAAATTTAACTTGGCACTCTGAAGAAGGGGGCAGCGCTGACCTAACATAGTTCCTTCTTCACAGTTACTACAGTTATTGTTTGTGTATGTAAGGCTTGCTTTTAATTCTTAGGGGTGATGGCAATGAACTTGCAGGGCAGCACCTGGAACCCGAACTGGAATTAAAGAAACAAATTGAATGGGGTGAAGCTCAAGGGAAAGTGCAGTTAGCGCTTATTCCATTTCCATGAAAACGTGTTTTTGAGGGATGTTATAAAGAGCGCATGCAGACGATCGGCCAAGTGCGGGATGCTTGAATTCATCCGTACAGAGCTGGTAAAATACAACTGCTTGCTGCACTGACCTTGAGAATGTTATCTCTCCGCATCTCCCTAGGACTGGGTAGATGGATAGTGATGAACTAGTCGTAATGAGTTTATTTTTTCTGGGTGGACCCTTTGCGGAGTCTTGGTCAGTTTGCGGGAATTAACAGCGGGACCGGTTATTTTTTCAGGCCTTCGCACCACAAAATGGCAGAGCTGTGACACCATAGCTATTAGTCTGACCACTGGAGATTAAGCATTCCCAAAGCCTGTAATTTTGCGGTCGCTCTTTGATGTGACAGAGACTTCTGTGATATTTTAGGTTTGCAGGCAAACACACCAACCATGCGGTTCCATGGTTACCCACGTTGCCACTTACTAGAGACAACAACATGTTTCAGTCGTCCCGCTCACAAAAATAGTTGTCTCTGAGAGCATATATTTACAAAAGCACGCTCGACGTCAAGCTCAAAGGCCTGATTGGAACGAAAACATGGTGACATCAGAAGGTTTGTCCAGCAATTGGGTTTCGCAGACTCTCGGTCCAAAGGCAAAATTTTCTGTAAGAGGATCTATCCGCACAATTACGGTAAACCTTTGCAAGAATGACCATGGTGTTATTGTGGTGAGGAACAGGTTATTATCCCATCCATTGAAACAGCTTACATGAAGCCCGCTAACCCTCTGCTGGCCTACTCTAAGCCCTTGACATTCAAGTCTCTCACAGGTTATTCCTAGGGCTATTGTTAGGATACAAAAGTGTGCTCTGCGGAATCTGAGTTCTGTCATCTTGAAGAAGGGAAACCGAGGAGTTGTTATAATGAACCCAGTTGCGGATGCGCTTATTGGAATCAGATCCAAAGGGGCAGGGGAAAACCGTTGTGGAGGACAGGCGCGGGTCAGGCGATGCTCAGACGTCGTTCCGTGGGACGAGGCAAGAGACGTAGCCGGGGAAGCACTACGAAGGTCGGAAGCCGGGAAGCAGGAACGAGGGAGAGGGACGAAGGAGAGCCGAAGTCGCTAAGCACGCTGAAGTTGCGGTTGCTCGAGATGAAGTTCCGCGAGCAGGTCTGCAGGCACTGCCCCTTTAGACCGTGCCTCCCTGATCCGAGGCAAGTGTGTTGTGAGGCACGTGGCCGTGAGGGTGACGAATCCTCTAAAATGCACTCGCCTTCCTTTTTGTGACGTCCTGTTATTTAACATGAGTCTCACCTTTCAAAACTCTCTTTCCCCAAAAATCTATGGAGATAAATCATGAAGTTCTTAGTTGTCTCTCTACCTCCCTGCTGTTGTATCCCAATTCTTCAGTTCTAGATATTTCAGGCACCATAACTGTCATGGTGATTATGTCGGCTGCAGACGGTGTTATGCTTCCATTTGCACATTTTACAGTTTCTTTTCTGATTCCTCAGACGACAGTAGATGTCGAAAATGTGTTCCAGGTTTTTGTTTTTTTAAATGCTCATATATGCTTTGAATGTGTTCAGCTGAAGAGATTCCCAACAGGTCTGTAGTATTAGCATGAGCCTACTAAATCATTTGGTGGGCCTTCTGGGGTTTCCTGTCCTTTTTCATATCACAGTGATGCAGAAACAGGTGTTGAATTCAAATAAACTTTGCCTGCAACTGCATCACGTCACCAGTATAGTTGAGATGCGCTGCAGCAGACGGCATGTTTGGTTCTCGATTCCATTCTGTGACCTTTCAGGCATTTGATGGAGGAACATTAATGGTTCAGGCTGATCTGGGAAGTCATTCCATGCTAGGCTTGAGACTACTCTTGTAATTCTTTGCGCAGCTGGGCTCTGAATGCAGAAAACATTGACACAAGTGATCTTTTGTGTGTTTGGTAATATGTGTGACTCGTGGGTGCCATTCCTAACTAAAGCTCGTGAACTATACAATATTTGTGTCCAAGTTTGCCTCTTGCCTTTTGAAGCCTATTTCTGAAGTATAACTGTAAGACCAATATACTGTAAGTAAAGCCACACTTTGTTCTATTATATTATGTCCTTGCTTATCAGCTGACACTTTAATTAACTGAGCAATTTATAATGTTGCCTGTTGATATTGCTTATTACTTTAGGCAAGTGGGTTTTTCACCCTGGACAAGATGCCGGTTCATCATAGGGTAGGTGCGCACGTGCACACACACACACACACACACACACACACACACACACACACACACACACGCTGCAGACAGCTTCTTATTGTTAATCTACCTGGACTACATACTACATGCCTTTGGACTGTGGGAGGAAACCCATGCAGACATGGGGAGTATATGCAAACTCCACGTAGACTGAGCCTGAGTCAAACCTACAACTGAACAGCCCTGGTGCTGCGAGTCAGCAGAGCTGTGCATTGCACCACCGTGCCTTCTAGTTACAAATATTAAAAAAAAAATATTATTTTCAGCTTGTCTGTGGAGGAGGATGGTGAAAAATGGGTGTTCCGGTGGTGCAGAAAAAATCAAGACAGGTTTTTTAAAAGCAGGTGAAAGTAATAGTGCACCATGAACATATAATTATAATCCTGCACTGTATTTATGTTATTAAACCCATTACTGGAGGGCTGAGTACACTTTTTTGCTAATGCCCATTTTATTTGTCCTATGTTCATGTGTCACAGAAGAGAATCTTGTCGCTTAATTGACTTAAATGTGAAATACAGCAATATAGTTTGGATGCAGCTCATAAGAGAGCATTTCCATTATATCGTATCCCTTGAAACTGGTCCCGTAGTACACGCTGAACACTTTCACCATGATTTGCACGTACTTCTGCGCAAACTTAGTGTCTCTTCCTCTCAGCATCTTGCAGTGAATGCAAGCATTGTTGGCTAGACAGTTAGAATAACATCCAATGCTTTTCTCGTCCAAAATTCCTTTCAGTTGACTGCCAATTTGGAATTTGTGCGGATACTTGTAAGAGGAGTTAAGGACACATAGGGTATTCTCTTCTATCTAAAATGTTGGATTGGTTTGAGTTTTTCAACAAAATATGGCATTTTTGATATCTTTTGCCTTTTTATTTACCGTTTCTGAAATATATTTTAATTCTTGCACTGCCATCTTGGTTTAACTGTTTAAATTGCACTGTTGAGGAGTAATTTATTTCAGTCCTGATCGCTGCAGTCTTATTAAACAGATCATTCTAGTTAAAGGTCAAACATTCCTCAGTACGTCTACTTTTCAGTTTAAGTACTTGGATCAGGGAAAAGAGCACCCTGATGCCTGTCCTTAACAGTCAGAGGCGCTTTGTAAGTCTCCCTAGGATCACTGAAACATTACAGCAGAGATTATGCTCTGGCCTAAACATGTGGAACTGAATAATTATATAGCCTGCCCGAGTGCTCGCGGCTGCTCCGAATCAATCATGCGATCTGTTTGGAGCCCATACCCTTGGTGATCTGTGGCCCCTTTTCTGTTCGCTGGTTCAGTGCTGCTAATGGATTGCTGCTGGATGCAGTGGACTTATGTACAATAGGTCTCATTTATGCCTGTAGGTGGGGGCTGCATTAAGCATTTCATGCAAATTCAAAGAAGCAGGTTTCTGTGGCTTGTGTTCCTCTGTGATTTAACCAGAACATGTCCCTTGGCAGTGCATGATTTGTTATAGCATCCTAAACAGTGCCTTCGGGACGTGTCCCCCTCCCGACCCCTACCATCCGCCTTCTGTTGCTTGGGGTCATGCAGCGAGCATTACTAAATATAAGGCCTTCCAACAAAGAATGGGCTTTGCAGCTCGTCTCTCCTTGCGGCCCTCGGCCTCCGGGTGGGACGTCGCAAAAGCCGCAGCCCGGCACCCGGTGCCGGATCCACGGATGTGGCCTGTACTGCCACTTGATGTGGGGCAAAATTGTTTACAAAGCCAAAACATTGTCAGCACCCTCTACTTTGGGTCTTGACTACCATGTCCCGGCACCCCGCCATCAGTCTCCTGTAGTGTGGCAGTGTCGTGGATCTAGAGCCTTTTTCAACAAGTTCCAGAAGAAATATAAAAGAATAACCCAGCTTTGTTCAACATCACCCGCTGAGGTACATGCCACTGATTTTCCAGTACTACATTTGCTCTTTCCTGTAGTTGCTGTACTGCTCAATGTTAAAATGATCCAGACCTCAGGTATTCTAAATATAGCCGACCCCCTAAGCGAAATGTATTAGTACTGGAATTTCGTATTGGTTGCGTGATATATTTAGGATGTATGATGCAGCCTCATGCTCGGAGTTTCTTGTAGAAATACTCGTCCTCACAGGGGACATTTATTCCCTTAGTGTAATCAAAGTGTTTATTTCCACCTGTGGGAGCCCGGCACTATTATTTTTGACATAGGCAATTGTTTCAGGCCATGTTTTTCTGACACTTAAAATGTCAAAGCTGTTTAGTATTGAAATTCCTTTTTCTTGTTTTTTGGTAGCAAGCTGCTCCAAGAGTCTGGTCTGTGTTACAGGACTAGAACAGCAAAGAAATGTATGAAATTCCTCATCTGGGTTTTCCATGTGGATTGTGTTTTGAATATGTTTACCTAACGGGGTATTTGTTTTCCTCAATGGAGACATCAAGGGGGGGTGCGTTGCTTGAAAAAATGCAGAGTGCAAGTGTTTGCCTGAGCTCATGCCGGTGTAGGGCAAATTCCAGGCAGGTCCCGCAGTTTGTGGATGCCCATTAATCACTAGCTATCTGCTGGGGGCAAACCCCCAACGTTCTTGTTACGCTTGAGGAGGGGAAAAGAGACCCACCCGATGCCGTCGTGATGGAGGAAGGAGGCTCACAGAGACCCCTTTTTGGAGACCGGATTGGGAAACCAAGGAAGCGGACTGTCCACAGCCCTTTTCCCCCACTAACAAACACGGAGTAGCATTAGTCGTGAATCACACACATCCTTGGCCCTCCACCGGGCGTGATAGGCACTGCCGCAGAGGTGGGGGCTTTTTGTTCAAGGTGGCACATAATTCCCTACAGCTGACGGGCACCTTCCAGAAAACAACAGCCGCATGAAAATGTTTTTCAGAAACAGTTAAAGCGTACCCATAGGAAGTGATGTTTTGAGAGCCTTCCCCGAACCCCTGAATGTCTGGTGGTTCTTGAAAGCCCGGCAAAGCCGGCTCACAGGAACATCGCACGGAAACCTTAAGCGCGCCCCCTTCCGCCAGCAGCACAGCGCGAAAAGAATGCGTGCTGCCTAGTTCCGTTACATCGGATCATTAGGTGCCGTCAGCAGCCCATTTTATGGGATATGTGGTCTTTTTTCTCCTTTTGCCCTGCAGAGTCCCCCCATAATCCCTCCTTTCCTCAACTGTAACAACCCCACTAGGGTTTGTGCCACCAGCAGTTACAGAGGTTGGCGCTTCGAAATGGAGCATTTCACCGTGAACAATTCATAAATTTTCCTGTCATGTCTTCAACCCAACCGCAGGCATGCTATTTTGCATCACATAAAAACAGTTTATATCTAAGTGGATCTGGTGTCCATCAGTAATGAATAACCAGGCAGTCTAAATATTATTTCTTGGAACTGTGAACAGGAGGCAAATAGTCCAGCTACTCGGATTGTTCAGTTCTGATTGACCTCTCGTGTTGCACTGCATTGCGTCACAGAAAGTCTACTTAAAGGCTCACAAGAAGTATGCTTTTTCTTGCATGCTAGGTGAATTGAATTATGTTAATTAAATTTCTATGATTATCAAGACCGGAGGAACCCCACCCAAAAAAAGAAAAAAGAGTGAATCGAAACCCACTATATGCAGCCTGTGATTCCACGTTCCACTATGCCCTTTCTTTCACCTGGGTACTTATGAGCAGGAAGCTGAAGGCATGCTGAATGCCAGCCTTGTCTGTCAGTTTTTTTTTTTTTCTTTTTTTTTATGAGCATGGCTATATGCATGATGTAATGGTGCAATGTACCTTGTTTGGAAGAAGTAGCACAGCCCCTTGCCAAAATAACTACACTACGTAATGGATTGGAATGGGTACAAGGCAAGTCTTTTGTTTTTTCCATCGCTATCATGGCTTTCCCGTGCATTAGTGAGTTACTGAATTTGCCAAACATGGTAAAAATTGTTTGCCAGATATTCATGGAAGGGAACAAACTCGGCCCCTTTTCTCCTTCTCATCTGAAGCTGCCCGACAGTACAAGCTCTGATCTTGGTCTTTCAATACACGGTGTGCTCTCCTGTGTTCGTGGTCCACAGGAAGCTGTTGGGATGGCAAGTTCTTTGCATTGGGTTTACCCATAGACTAGATACAGTATATTCTGTGCTTGTACGGGGTCTGCAGGACTTGCAAAGAGGAGGTGCAGACTGGTGCATCTTAACAGGTCAGCCTCCTCCCTTCCACCTCGTGTATTTGACGTTTTTTCATTGAGGTCCACAAGTCATGTTTGACATAACTTTTTTGTCTCAGTCCCAGAACCACAGATGGGCTGATTTGAATTTTCATTTTTATGTAGGTATACATAAAACAATCAGCAATATACACTCCAACACAAACAAATGCGGAGTCTTGGCCTGTGATACAACTTGATGGACAGTTTGGTGTTCTTCCTAAAGTAAACTGAGGTTTTGGTATTGCTTTTTAATGTAAGGTGTGGTTTGTGGTTTGCCATTTTAATCATTAACAATGCTTCAGTCATTTTTTTTTTTTTTTTGTTTTTTTTCCCAAGTGTCATGGCAGTGTTTTGAGTTTTGAAACCAGTGCATCAAGCAGAATGTGTCAGCCTTTCGCTGGAGCGAAGTTACGCAGGAGAAACATTTTGTGCTTACGCAGTATTGGGACTGGGCACAGGGACCGACTTCTTCTGAGGTCCTGGTTTAAGTTCCAGTGCTTAAATTCTTTTCTGGGAAATGGTGCAATTAACACATCCACAGTGATAAGAATAGACTCAAACAGCCTAGTTATTACGAAGGGTGTGACCTCAGTTGTTGCACCGGAAGCATAGTCACTCGACCAATAGATACATACTGTGTCATAAAGCATATTACACAGAGAGCTTTCCCTTTGCACTTGTACGTCTCTGCACCTTGTAAGAAGTTTGTGCGTGTTACGCATTGTAAGAATAGACGGCCGGGCTGTGTGGGACAACTGAAGAAGCACACTTTCCACAGGTTCCTGTGTCTGGACAGCTGCAGAAGGACCCCAAACACCACTTTCATTGCATACACCCGTCCCACCAGTACGTAGCTGCGCACAGCCGTTGCACACGTATGTGTCCTTGCATGATGTGAAGGCATCGTAATACTGCTATAATTGTATATCTGGTGTTCTGAAAGACCAGTGACATCTTATGAAAAGCACAATGTTCTTGCGGGCAAATGAAGATTGATTGATTGGTTGAAATAAAGCAAGAAAGACCTCTGTAAACACATTGGTTCCACATAGCGCTTTAACTCATTCAGCAACCTCAAGGAAGGTCTAATTTTATAGCGTCACACTTTCTCTGCTGTTTTTCCCTTAAGAGTCTCTTGCAGGGGGAGAATGCGATGAAGATGTCACATGGCTTTCATCTGAATGCTGGGGTGCTTGTCTCATCTGGACTGTTAATGCAAAGAGTACAGCCTGGCTTAGTGCTCTTTACGTTTACATTTATTTATTTGGCAGACACTTTTCTCCAAAGCGGCTTCCAATGAACTCTATGTAGTGTTACCAGCCCACACACCTTATTCGCCAAGGTGACTTGCACTGCTAGATACATTGCTTACAATGGCTCACTCATCCATGCATCAGTGGAACACACACACTCTCTCTGTCACTCACACACTATGGGGGAACCTGAGCAGCATGTCTTTGGACTGTGGGAGGAAACCCACGCGGACACGGGGAAAATATGCAAACCACACAGACTGAGCAGGGATCGAGTCCCTGTCCTCTTGCCCCACCCAGGCACCGTGAGACAGCAGCACTACTCGGTGTGCCACCATGCTGCCCTTTAAAGGCAGTTGTATGCCATGCTCTGTAAACAGTGTTCGTTTGTACCAAAATATGCCAGGAATCTCTTGTAGGTGATGAAAGATCCCCACAGCTCAAGGTTATACTTTTGAGCCAATAGTATTTGAATGATGTATCAGAATTTGTGTGTGTGTGTGTGTGTGTGTGTGTGTGTGTGTGTGTGTGTGTGTGTGAGAGAGAGAGAGAGAGAACAGTTTCAAAACTGGTAAATCTGTTTTTACTAATTCAGATCATTTTTCATTTTGGTTTATGTTGCTCTCGCTCTTAATGTGGCTCTCATCTGCAACCATAGATCCAGCTTTAATTAACATTGCATGCTACAATTTTATACTGAAGCATATTTTCCAAATTCTTAAATGTGCCTGGGGCAAACTTGGCTGAAGGGGTCCCGGACTGATTTCCATTCACCCTCATTTGACAGCCTAGGCTGCGGGGATTCCTCCCATCCGTAATTCCTCTAGCCTTGAAGCCACAATGACATCAAACTAAATGATACTGCTCTTTCAAATATAGAGAAAGCATCATTGACCTCATCGGCCAAGAACCTTTATTGATAGTAAATGTAACATCTGGTGTAAGCTAGGAAGAGAGGGAAAGGCACACACTCGAAGGCATCGTGGGGGCCAGGGGATGGAAAAAGGCTGTCACTACAGGGGTGGATGAACCTTGCCTTGCTTTCTTCCTTTGGCCAATGCGGAGCTGAATGACTCTTGACTTGTTGTGGCCTTTGCAGCGTGAACTTAATGGCAGAATTTCGTATCCCGTTCAGCTGTCTTAACTCTCTTGCGTCACATTTGATATTGCTAGCAACTTTAGACTCTAGGACTCAGAGGCCACAAGACTACAGCACGGAGTTCATTGAGAAAATGTAATAATATTTTCGGTGCACGGCCAGCAAAAGCGCGTACAAACGTGGCAGCAAAAATGTACAAATGTGTACATTTTCTGCGAGATGTGCATGGCTTCGGAGAAAAGCGTCTGCTAAGCGAATAAATGTAAATGTAATGTACGCCTTTCTGGAGATTTGTGGGGCTCTTGTTGCTTAACGTTGCTCTTTGATGCACTGCAGTGCTCCCGGGCAGTACGTTAGGAGACGTACTTCTTCCCGCGACACGCTCTTGCTCTGCGGGTCCTCACTCGATCGGTTCGCTGTGCCACACGTAACATAAATTCGGCCCGTCGGAAGACGATGAGATGCAGCGGTTCGGTCCGGTGCTCAACATAATGCGGACGGTAAACCCGCCTCTGGGAGCCCGTGGACGTCTTCCACCTGCACTGGCTGCTTCTCTTCCTGGGGCACAGGCACAGGCACAGGCGCAACCACAGCCGCCCTGCACGTTCTCTGCCCCCCACGCACTGTGTCGCTACGCTCGCTGAGCTAACCTCCGCTAGCCTCTAATTGGGGAGACATCAAAGGGGGCCCCGGGGGCTGCTGGGTAATTATCTCGTAATAGAGCGCAGAAGGTGCTGTCTGTTTCTCGGTGCATTTACGAACACTTCCTGCAGCCATACATCACGCGCGCGGCACTGTCTCCGAGGGACTGGCGCAACACAAATGTGCCATGAGCTCATTGCAGGTCTCAAAGCGCACAAAGGAACAGCCCAGTTACTCTCGCGGAGACCACGAGAGCGTGCGCTCCCCGTCTTTTGAATGAGAACTTGTGTAGTAGAGGATGAGCAAGCAGCAAGTGTTAATGGTGTAATTGTCAGATGGTTCTTTTCATGTGAATTAGTGGTGGCTGGTGTTGCGTTGCAGTGCCTTTAATGTCAGGCAGTTTTCAATAAATTAGCTCGACACAAGGCTCTTTGAATGCTAACAGATGTTAATAAATCATGACAAATCACATTGGAATATTGTATCCTTGATTCAATTATGACAGAATGCGTACAAGAATAATTGCCTTTTTTCTATAAAAATCTGTTGGTGAATGACCTCAGAGAGAATGGTTTTGTTTTCAGTTAGTGAGAATTATTTTGGCCAAAATGCAAGATCCGCATTTATCGAGTGTTTATTGTGGTTATCGCTAACCTGCTGCGAAATATCAACGAACTGCACGCTGCTGCGACTAATACTTACAGAGAATTGAGGAATAACAAAATAACTGAGCGGGTAGTACAGAACTGATGCAGAACTGGTAGCTAATAAGGGGGTGTGGTGGCGCAGTGGGTTGGACTACAGTCTTGCTCTCCGGTGGGTCTGGGGTTCGAGTCCCGCTTGGGGTGCCTTGCAATGGACTGGTGTCCCGTCCTGGGTGTGTCCCCTCCCCTTCCGGCCTTACGCCCTGTGTTGCCGGGTAGGCTCCGGTTCCCCGCGACCCCGTATGGGACAAGCGATTCAGAAAGTGTGTGTGTGTGTGTGTGTGGTAGCTAGTAGCATAGTGCTTAGAGCTTTTGCCATTGGATCTGCTTTGAATCTCATCTCTTGCCATAGTGCCTTTGTGCAAGGTGCTTAGCCTAAAAATTGCTCCGGTAAAATTGCCAAAGTGGATAAAGGGATATGTATGCTACGAAGGTTAATATTGTTAATCACTTCGGAGTAAATTGTCAAGTAAATGTTAAATTGTGTCTCCTGCTGAAGGTCACTTTTTGATGTAACCGCATATCACCCTAACGATGTAACTGAAACCGGAAGTTGGTTAGTTTTTTTTTTTTTTTTTTTTTTTCCCAGAGTCTGGGAAGTAGGAAGACCGTGGTGACATGTGGAAGTGGGTGAAAGTATTAATTTAAAGTTTAATTTGAATCCGTGTACTCTCCAGATTGCATTGCATTTCATATTTTATTTTCTGTGTTGTCTCAACAAATGAAATATGAGTCAACTCTGCAATGAACTGGCCTCCCATCTAGGATGTACTTCCCCAGCCTTGCAACCAAGGCTTGCAGGGCAGGCTCTGGATCACTTCCTTCTTGCTCAGGGCAGAGCAGTTATTGAATCTGAATGGATGGATTAGGAATCTGAGGCTGAATATATACACCTATGCATGTTGCTGTGTGCGTACTGTATATGTATAGAAAATAAGTGCTAGTTCCACTGAGTGTGTGTGCATCAGTTTATGCAGTCGCCAACCTACATTTACATTTATTCATTTAGCAGATGCTTTTCTCCAAGGCAACGAACATCTCACAGAAAAAATGCTATATAATGAGTGCTTCGCATCAACAGAAAGATATACCTGGATACAGACGCATATTTCTAAAGCGCAGTTAATTTCTTACTTTCCACCACATGAACCAATGTACAGGACACGAGTAGCTGCATTAAGGTTCATCCGAATCAATTCTCTATCACTTTTTAAATTTTTAAACAAACATGTACCTCACATGAATAGCTGTGTGACTAAGCACAAGCTCCTGTGAATGTGTGAGTATATATGTAACATGTGCGCTATACCCAGTGTTTTAACTGAGCTTTAACATCTGCAGCCGTCGGTGACAGAGCCCCGTATCTCATACTTCAAGACTCAGTTGTGTTTGGTTTGTCTCGGTGCTCGATAGCATAGAGCTCAGAGCAGAGGAGCGCAAGTGATTGTAAAAGTGTTGGTCTATGTGAATGGCAGGACCCAGGTGAGGCGAGGGTCAGTCGACACATCCCCCCAGCAGACTGGGACGTCCCGCACGGTCAAACGATACCCGTCATCCGGCGGGCCAATCACCACCAATGCTCTACCCAACGGGAACGGGGCATCTTACAGCCACCGCAGACCCACCACCAGCAGCGAGGCCGTGGGGAACCTGAACAACGCTGTCGGTCCCACAGGTAACTCTCCGCACTCATGCATTAGTCATTTAGTATTTGTCGATGGTCTGTGAAGAACCCATGTGAGTAACTGATGGAGAGCTGCTCTTTGCTTGGAGGAAATTTGACTCTTAGCTTCTGCTCCTCATGACTTTCCCGGCCACCCTAGTCTTTCTCTTTTGGCGCTGACCGTCTACATCTAGCCCACATGCAGAGAGCAGAGAACCTGCACAGAAGATGTTACATAAAATGTCACTATTTTCCTTGAGTCTTCACGCTAAGCCCTCTTCTTTGCTTTCAGACAATTTTTTATCTGAGGCCTTGTGGCCACAGCATTAATTGGTGCACACTCAACGTTCCCCTCGAGGGAGTGCCATGTGCAGGCAACAGCACGCACCTAGGAGCAGCTTCCCCCACCCGCTTCACTGGCACCCCATTCCTGGGCAGCACATAGCCGTTCACCACCCTTCTACCGCCTCCTTCCCCCAGTCTTGCGAACCATAAACACAGCCTGTCTTCTTAGTCTCTCTCCCGCTGCCCGACGCAAGTTGAACAGCTTCCCACCATTACACAACTTTCCCACTCGCATGCACCTTGTCTTAATGATAACGGCCTTGGAGGCTAGCCCACCCGTTGACTGGATCCTCTCTGCTCCCACCTCACCGTCCAGTGACAGATCCTCCCCTCCATCAACCCTGTGTGTCACTGCCCAGATGCAGTCAGGAGCGTGCGCAAGCTCCCACGCGCAGACACACACACACACACACACATGCACGCACACAGTCAAGCTCAAACTTCTCCGCCTCTGCCTCCGGCTCTCAGTAACAGGAACCTGTAGCTTCAGACGATGCCTCTCCTGGTCGGACTCTCCTTCCTCCTCCTCCTCCAACTAGCCCAGCTTGTCTTCTCCTTCCCAGGCGCCAACCTGACCACAAACCTGGACCGCATCAAGATCGTCTTCACACCCATGGTGTGCCGGCGGGTTTGTACTGGTGGACGCTGCCACAACAGCTGTGAGAAAGGTGAAACCACCACGGTGTACAGTGAGAATCAGAGCCACAGCCAGCCACCCAGATCGCAGGGCTTCCGTCTCTGTAAGTGCCTGTCTTGCTCCTCCTCCTTGTTCTCCTCTCAGCTTTTTTGTGTGCTCCTCTTCCTCTTTGGAACTTATCAGATGTTATGTGCTACACACAACGAAGTAAAAACAGCCCTTTTATTGAGCGCGGTCTGTGCGCTTTACGGTGTTTTTCCCAGGAAAAAGCGAAACGTGCTTCTGGTTGAAGTTTCCCACCGGTAATTACAATGGGAGGGAAATTTTTGCCCAAAAACACTGCTAAAATGTGAAGGATTAAACGAGAATGAAAGAGGTGTGAAAATTCCGCTCAAGAACTGGGGATTACGAATAGCTCTTTTTTTTTTTTTTTTACCCAATGAACTGTTAAGAACGAGGGGTTTGTTATGCACACTGGATGATCTGGTGCTCTCTCGCACCCCTGGTGCACGGCTCTTGTCCGTGTCTGCTTTGCCCCTCTCTCAAGGGGGTGGGGGGGTGGGGGGTCCTAAATGAACCGCTTAATGTAGCAAGGTGGCCCGGGAGACAGGGATTAATAAGGATTACGTTAAAACGGGGAGTTTTAAATCACCGGCTTTCCCATAAACCTGCGCAGGGGAACGAAACCTGGTGTGGGGCCAGCGATGCCAGCAGTCACACGTCATGTCTAACAAGTGCCTCACGTCTCCTTCGCTACATAGTGTTTATGGAGAAGGGGATCCTGCCACACTTGCCATCACTTCCATCTATGAACAGGGTCTTTTTGTGGCTTTTTCAAATTCTTAATAGATTTTGTCATTTGTGCAGAGATATGAAATGTTACACTTGCTTCCCAATTTTTGTTGTCTCCTGAATATTGAAACGACACGAAACCACCTCGTTAAGCAAAGATTTTTCTTATCATTAAACTAACAATGCGGATAAAATGAAGTTCCGTTGGTCTACAGCCAAGTACATTTTATTGAGGAATGTTCACTTTGCAATAAGCGCTTATCTCATGCTCTTATTATGGCTTTAGAGGAGGAAAATGAAAGCAAACTGAGAAATATGACGAAGTTGTATAAGTTTCGTTCCATTCATTCACGATATAAGATTACTTTAAACCCTATAAAATGCTGTATATCTGTCAACGAACTCTGGAAGGTCAGTTTGAAAATCTGCAGAATTTGCTGAAAGAAAAGGGTGGTCTTCGTTTCCCCAGTGAGAGGTAACCCCCTGCCTCACTTGGACTGCTCTCTGAGCTCTCATTCTGCACAGCGGGTGTGTTGGGGGTTGCTGAGAGCGGGGCCTCAGTGGCCAAGGTGGGGGACGACTAGGACCTAAGAATAGAATGTGTCCTGCCACATGCTGAAGTGAGGAGATGGTGAAACAGCCCAGAGCACAATTCAACCTCAGCGTTGCGGGAACGAGCAGCTCTTTGTAGGAGCACTTTTCTCTAGATGTAGTCAAACGCCGTATTTCCCACGGTTGGGCTGGAGTCCGAGCGACAGAGACGTGGACGGAGAGGCTGGAGGCAGTTGACTCAACGAGTATCTTTGTGATGGCCGTGCCTGCTTGGGGCATGGTGGGGAGCGTTGTTCCTCATGCTTTTTCCATGAGCATCGCTGGCTCTGTCCCGTGCGCACTCTTTCCCAAGAAAGAGCCATTTGACTGAAGTGCATTAGCTTGTTCTCACTGTATAAGCAAGAAGGGTGGAATGTAACCCCTCCAGCCCTGGGCTCCAAAAGGTGGTTCTCAGCTGCAAAATGGTTTCCGATCAAAACCTGCCCTGTGCCCTGTACCCATTAAAGTTTTCTTTTGTTGTGCGGACTGCATACATTTTTCATTTCCCAGGCTTTGAAGCATGAACTAAAAACAGGTTAGATGTGAAGTCTTCTATAGATCAGGGGCCCAGGTATGTTACAGACTGCCGCTGCAGCCGAAGGGGGATTTATTTGACTGAAAAAGCTCTTTGTCAGGTGTCACCTGTTCACTGTCTGCAGGACCTTGCGATGCTGACATATATCTCCTTAGTAAAATCACAGGCCATAAATTTAATCTGCGCAAAGAGACAGAGGCGTTTTTTACATTGCAAAAATCCCTTCTCTGACGTTGGAATAAAAGTCCTGCTGCAGGAGGCCAAATGGCTTCCATCATCTCAAGTCCATGTTTACAATTATATATCCAGTTCCTTGTACATTTTTTCTTTGGCCTTCCTGGAATTCAGCAAAGCCAATTTAAATGGGTTTTTTGGCAATACGTGTTAATTGCGCAACAAGTGATTGTCTCCTTGTGCAATGCTTTGCTAATTAGCGTTAAAAGGGAGAGGAAACGGTCCCTGCGGTCATTGTAGTTAACATGCAGTAAATAAGGGCCTCTGTGCTGGTGGCTCTGAATGGATGTTCTAACTTCATAAAGCAGTTTCAAACATCTTGTCTTTAATGGTGCGACTGGAACACGGAAGAGCTCCCAGCAGGAACCAAAGCGTGGGCACTGACCTCCCCTCCCTCCTTCACTACCCCAGACTTTTGCTGCTGCTTCTCATTATCTGTGTGGCTCCTGCCAGCCTCTCTAGATGTAAAGATGTATCAAACAAGTCAGTTAAAGATTGTGACTCTCACTCAGTCGCTTCTGCTAATGATGTGCCCCAAACCATCTTGCTCCCTACCCTCATATGTCCTGCAGTCTTCTGTCAGATCCCCTGCATGAACGGGGGGAGGTGCATCGGGAGGGACCATTGCTGGTGTCCGTCAAACTCCACGGGGAAGTTCTGCCACCTCCCAGCCGCGCCTCCGAACAGGAAGCCCCCTGCCAACAGGAAGGAGGCCAGCCAGGCAGGGCAGAACTCCTCCTTACACTCCATGTACACCCTGCCCCTCTCCAACCAGCAGGGTAAGCGGTAATGGCCTCGCCATGGCCCAAGTGTGCCCTGTGAGACATAAAGGTCCTGGATCATAGTCTTGTGCTGGAATTACTGCCATAAAACTTATTTGCCGGGAAGACTGAAATTCTGTGTTTATAGTCATTTTGTAGAGCCGTGATTGTGTTTTATCCATGTCGTCCAGCCATGTTTTTCTTTCTTTTGTTGCAAAACAGCCAGTGCAAGTGATTTCCACTGAAATTGTATATCTGAATTAACTTCTCCTTAATTTGACTTGGTCTGATGCCAAGAAATAATGCAGATGCTTATACACTTGTATTTTGCATATGCCTTGCCATTCCCCTTTACGTTGTCTTTTTAATCTGGCTGTACACATCACTTTTATTTCAAATATTAAAAGCTACCGTATGTTTTTTTTGGAAGAGCTCATATTCTTCACAGACTAGTCCTTATCAGCAGGATGACTGAAGGGAGAATTAGACACAGAACTTTTGCTATAATTATCCACTATAATAAGTGACAGCATTCTAAAAATGTTCTTTCTGCTGCTGCCCGCTCCACTTTGTCCTGGAGTAAGTAGAAACAGAAGCTCCCATCTATATCATAGCATTGTTGAAATTCTTCCTCCTGGGTCGCTGTAATAAGACTACTTTAGCGCCATGGGTAACATCTGTGTACCGCTACATCGTAGTACAAGCGTCCTGTCCATCCAGGTGGTGTCCTTTGTTAAAAGAGGCAGCAGAGAATCTCTCATTTCCATCTAGAACTGCCTTAGTTCATGAGACTCAGACTGCTCAGAAGACAAGGTGCTCAAGAGTTGAAATGCATTGGCTTCCTCTAGGTGCTCTGGTTTCCTCCCACAGTCCAAAGGTATACGTTTCAGGTAGACTGGTGACTCTAAACTGCCCAGACAAACTCTTTGAGTAATGTTATTACTGACTTGTAACGTAGTGCAGTGGTATTTTTAAGTTCTTTTAAAAAGGCTTCTGCACTGCAGAAACTGGAAAGGTTATTGACTGTGTTCCACTGAGAATGCAGTAAAATAGTGATGTATTACCAGGTATATCTGCTCAGTATTCTTACCTGTATTTTCTGCTGGCTGTGTGGATGCTGTTTTCATGCCAGTGGTAAAACTACAACTAACTGTGATTGTTCTTGGGCAGCCTCCCTGCATCCTTCCCTGGTGAATGTGCACATCCAACACCCCCCAGAGGCAGAGGTACAGGTGCATCAGGTGGCCCGGGTCAAGCAGGGCCAGGTGCCTCCTACTGAGGGTAATGGTGGTATGGATGGAACACATTCGGTGCAGCAGAGATCGCAGCCCAGCAATGGCCATGGCAGCGACAATGGTAATGCCATCTTTGCCAGCAACAGGAATGGACACAGCAATGGTCATGTCAGACTCCATACCCGGCTGAATGGATATGTTGGAAGGTGTTTCCAAGAGACCATAGATGGACAGGTATGGTAAAAGAACACATGATTTGACCATTAAGGGCTTCACTTGACCAGTGATTGACAACAACAGGATGTAGGCTGATCTCAGAGCTTGAAACATTTCCCCTTTTATGACACCTTCCTGCCCTCCCACTGCTACCAGCTGACCCTTTGGGGACCTTTGTTTTCACCTAGATCTATGCCCTTACCAGAATTTATGAGCTCTGCCGAGTTTGGACTTCTTGTGTTCCAGTCACAACATGGAAAATTTTGTGTGTTAGGGTTAGACTGGGGACAAAGACTGGGATGATAAGAGACCTTCAAGATCTGTCATATCTATCTGTGGCATGCAAATTAACTCCAGCCAGGAGTCTGCTTTCCCCAGGACCCCCCCATTTCTCAACATTTGAGGCCTCCCCTAAGACTCACACCCTCCTTCTTTTGCCAATCACCCAGTGATTGGCCTACATGGCTGTTTCTAGATGTTCCTCTTGTCTCCATCTTTCTCTTTCCAAACCTGACACCCAGTGGTTGTCCAGCCATGGGAGGCTGTGGGCACACATTTGTTTTCTTTGGAGGGAGCATCTTTGATCATTTTCGAAAGGACGGAGAACCATTACATTACTTCTAAGATATCAGGTTATTTTTCGACATAAAACTCTGACTGACTTACTAATGATTGTATTTATGAAGAAGTTTACTTAGATGCTCTTTAGTTTTCTGAAAACTAACATGTCATTGACACCCTGTGTTTAAATTCACACACACAAGCTCCATAAATGTGACATGCGTGGAATTTTCTAGGGCTTGTTTTTAATGTAGTCAGATATCTAACTTTCATGACTTGTATCAGTGACAGATGTTTGTGGTGTAGCTTGTTTTAGCCTCACCTAAACATTGTCAAATGTTTTTCTTTTTGATGTGAATGGAAGAAATGTGCAGCTTCTGCATATGGCTCCCAGCAAACTGCAGTATAGCTCTTTTTTGAAATGTCAAGCATTAGCTATACATAACACATCTTGGAATCCTTTGACATTGTCTCTTTGCATAAATCTGAGTATATTTTATTTGAGAGATTTATCTATTTATTTGTAAGAAAGTTCTGTTTCACTGCAAGGTGATATAATTCCATTGACTTTCTGCTGCCTCGTGTGATCCTGTGACCCTATGACCCTATCTCTCTGTGCATGTGCTTGCTTTGCAGTGTGGTAAGCCACTCCCTGGGCTCACAAAACAAGACGACTGCTGTGGCAGCGTGGGAGCCTCCTGGGGCCTGAGCAAATGCACCCAGTGTCCACCCCAGCCGGGTGAGCCCACATAACCACCGTTGCCCATGTTCTGCCTTTATAGCGTATACCCAGTCTTGCTTACAGTGAAACTCACTGAGTTAAATCGGCTCTGAGAGTTTCTGTGTGAAGACACACAGATGAAATGGACTGTTTCTTTGGTGTTGTGTGGGTTGATTTTTAGTTTCTTTAAATCATTCTGTCATTTTGTGATGTTTGCTCACTATACTACATCCTACATTCATACTACGCTTACCTGGGTGAAGTTGAATGCGCATACACTGTACTCTTCATACTAAGATTTATAAAACTCTGGACACATTTACACACAGCTTTGAGCTGATAGCATGTGCATGTACTCTGCATACTGCATTCCACATGGGTGGAGTTACTTCTTATTTACTACATGAAATTTATAGCTGGTGCAACTCCCCGTTCCACAGACATAAATCTGACGTAATGTGAAAATCAGGATGTTATAGGAATGCATTTCAAATGAGTCCTCTTTGTGGCTCACTAGAAAGCAGTGTTCATTTTTACATGATTGTCTTTTTTATAAATAGTCCTCACTGTAACCCTGAGCATTGAGTATCGTGCTGCATGCTAACAGTGAAGAAAGTATTTCATTCAGACCTCCATGTGTTCCTGGGCTCCATCCTGTTACTAGTTTCCATTGAATAAACGTATTAAAACTATTTTAACACAAGGGAGAACCGGAGTCATGTTTCCATTGTCTCCATGGCAATCCACATTCAAGTGATGTTTGTGAACAAGCTGATGACAGGATGTGTTAATGTTTTTCCTCCAGTGTTATTTTCAAGGTTATTTATGCAGTCTGTGTAGACAGCAATTTGATATTTAATCTAATGAGGTTCTTCAAAGATACTTTACTTTCAGGCCTGGCCTTGAAGTAAGGGCCCATTGTAATCGTTTGTAATTGCTGCAGCCCGTTGTACATGGTGGAAACCTGACCTCAGCAGTCTGCCCTCCCCCCATTATTAGAAAGCAGTATTTGCACTTGCATAAAGAAAACCATGCTCCAAAAATAAAACACAGCGGCCATAAATAATGCAACTAGGCAGGAATGTCTGCAACCCTTTGAATCAGATATGCTAGCAGTCTGCCGTTCTGAACAGTGCCACTGTTTTCCAGAACACAGCCCCTTCCCAGACTGCACCAGCATATGTGGTTGCTTGGAAAAGCTACAACTCACCCAGTCTTTCAGTAATGTCCCAGAAGTGGAGGTAGATGGCTTGCTTTTGTGGTTTTGCGCAGGGGCTTAAGCAGCAACCTTAAGGGTTTTTGCTCCCGTTTACCTCCCTTTGACCCTGTTATGCAAGTGTGTGCTGCTGTTTAAGAGGGAGGTCCAAGCCCAATGTTTGTCCAAGTACTGTTAATCCAATTAGGAAATGAGTTGGCCTTCACAATCTTTCTGTGGTAGATGTCAATTGCTTGTCAAAGGGGCTGTCATATTTCATTTTTTCTTGCCATCTAATGGGGTTCTGGTCCGAAGCAGTTGTAACCCCAGCTCTGGTCTCGGAGGCTGCAGCGCTCCTTCATTTCCCTTTTCTCAGCAGGCCAAATTTTGTCCTGAAAATCCTTGCAAATAGCCACTCATTACTCCTGTTAATCCTAAACATTCTTGTGGCACTCATACAAAGCATTATAGGGCGATAGAAAAATCCCCCTTCTTCTGTCATTCTGCTATGCTGTTCTGAGCTTAGAGACAAACGGGCCTTTGTTGCAAGCCATATATGCAGTGATGTGCACAAAAAAATACAGGGACAGGGCAGTCTAGTCCTCCATGGACTTCCTTGGAAATACCTTCTGGTATCAGAGACAAAAGCAGCACATTTGGCATCAACAACATCACTGGTTGCTCGCCTAAATGAAGTGTCTTTTAAATGTATCTTTAATGTATGACTAACCTGAGGTATGCATGGGACAGCTGAATGGCTGCTGTAATGAAGGGAATTGCACTGATACTGTTCTCTCTGGCTCACTTCATATTGTGGTGTAAAATATATGTTGTAACAGCTGGTATCAAGCCAAATGTGTGCACCGGCCATAAGCATTCCATCATTCTATACATTTATGGCCTTTGAACACATTACTCTGCTGAAGGGTTGATCCTGGCATGTTTTGTGCAACACGGAGCCTTCGAGAGTGACTTCCAAACAGCGGGAGAATTACTTTTTTCACACTGCTTTCAACAGTGCAGGAGAGACGGTCACAGACAGCCAGTTATTGCTTTTTCTAGTGATGTGAAATATCCACACTTTTCTAATTTATGTGAATGTAAAGGCTAATGAAAGTACTGTGTACATGTGATATTGTAACAAGTATTTAATTAGTTTTGTTATTTAATCAAATTGCTTTGGTTTGTGTGCAGTGCTGTGAAATCAATTTTAATCTGATTTATTTTTTTTATTTTCGTTTATATGTTTGGTAAACATGGTGGCGCAGTGGGTTGGACCAGGGTCCTGCTCTCCGGTGGGTCTGGGGTTCAAGTCCCCCTTGGGGTGCCTTGTGGCGGACCGGCATCCCGTCCTGGGTGTGTCCCCTCCCCCTCCGGCCTTACGCCCTGTGTTGCCGGGTAGGCTCCGGTTCCCCGCGCCCCCGTATGGAACAAGCGGTTCAGAAAGTGTGTGTTTGGTAAACATCTAGTTTTTGGTCAGTTTAAGCACTTCTGAAATCCACACTGTGTCATACTGGGGCAGCAGGTGGCATAGTAATTAGTGCTGTCATTGTTCACTTTAAGGGGACAGGCAGGAATCGCAGTACTTAACATTGCTGCAGAAAAAAATTGCAGAGCTGCATAAATGAATAAATGGTTGTAAGTTGCTTAAAATAGCAGGCTGCTTTGCGAAGGAGCATCAGCTAAATAAGTGAATGTAGTATAAATATAAATAGCTCTGTGGTAAGAGCATTTGTTAATTATTTAGTATAAGGCTTATACAGTATTTAGTCTATTACCTAAGTTTGAAATGTGCAGTTTTCTCAATGATTTAATCATTCTTTATACAGTATGTAGATACCATGTTTTTCCTCACTGACAATTGTTTAAACAAGCCCATAGACAAATTACTGGCACAATAAATAAGATCTCAATGGTATGTATTATCAAGTAGCTTTGAAGTTAACACACACACTGTCTGAAACCACTTGTCCCGAGCGGGGTCGCAGCAACCCGGAACCTAACCCAGGGCGCAGGGCTGGAAGGGGAGGGGACGCACCCAGGACAGGAGACCAGTCCATCACAAGGCACCCCAAGCCAGACTCGAACCCCAGACCTACCAGAGAGCAGGACCCGGCCAAACCCGCCGTGCCACCCCTGCCTCTCTGGAAGTAACACACACACACACACACACATTTTCAGAACCGCTTGTCCCGTACGGGGTCACGGGGAACCGGAGCCTACCCGGCAACACAGGGCGTAAGGCCTGAGGGGGAAGGGGACACACCCAGGACGGGACGCCAGTCCGTCGCAAGGTACCCCAAGCGGGACTCGAACCCCAGACCCACCGGACAGCAGGACTGCGGTCCAACCCACTGCACCACCGCACCCCCGTCTGGAAGTAACAATGGATATAAAAAAAAAATCAAGGCAGAACCATGGCCTGATTTGTGCTGTTGTCCCCCATTTCCTGTCCTCTTCTCAGTTAGTCTCACGTACGCCGGCTTTGTTCCTCTGTGCTGTGCCTCACTCTCAATGGGTTCTGTCACAGTGAAAATCTGCACACGGTGCTTCTGGTAGTGAATGTCTCCTATGAGAGGTGTAGTTTTAGGCAGTGGTTTTCATGTAGCGCTTGACTTGGACGAGGAAGAAAACTGCTTCGGTGTCGAGGAAAATGGTGTGTGGCAAACGTGACATGATGAATCTGGAGTAGCTTAGAGTGAAGTGTAGCTGTTGGTATCATTTTCTAATGAAATCCAGAAGCGGCAAAACCCACATCCAGTACATCATTTACAGACTCATCTGGTCATGATATCTGAGGAAAACCCAAAGACTTCATTTCGAACATAATTCTCTTAAGAACGCCTACTCCAAGGACTGTTAATTAGCTGTGCTTGCATTGAATTTTTCAGATGTTTCTATTTGTTCTGGAGAAGTGTTTAGCAGCCCACTGAGAGGCTGGTCTCCATCCTCATTAAGACATAAGAGAGGAGGTAAGATGGAAACGAACAGAGAGAAACACAAGTATTCATTCTCTGTATTTCCATAGTGTTGTCTTATGACATCTTCACATGGTGACATTTCCTGTTCTGTCCCAGAAGTAAAAACACAATAAGGGTTCTGAAGGTGCAAGAAGATTAGAGCATATGTTTAATCACAGTAAAAGGAAAATTCAGTTTTTTAGGCTCCAAACAAAGGGATAATTATATCAGGATGGTCCATCTTGCCAGTAATGTGAATTTCTGAATGTGTCCTTACTGGGACCAGTTTGAACTAGAGCTGGCATGTGTTCCACAGATATTAGACAAGATCATAGTGGCATAATTTTGTGTAGATACAGAATGGATGGGGGGGTGCTCCCACCCCCAATATGGGTGGATCATATTGAACCCCCCAATAGTCCATGTTTATGTATTCTCCACAGTCTTATAGTGAAACCTGGGTTAATTCACAGGTTTACATCATACCCGTTTCCACACATACAACGCAAATTTTGATAGGAGGAGAAAAGTTTTATTTTTCTTTTAAAAAATAATCTGAATGTCTCGGCATTTTTTAAAAATTGAATGCCATAGTATCCCATATGCCACGACCCTACTAGGACAAGCGGGAAAGAAGATTTACTTAACCCAGATTACTCCAGGATTTTATTCTATCTATTATTCTCTGTTCTATATAATTTTTTGAATTGTCGATTTAAAAACTAGAGTACAGCGCACTAATTTTGGCTTTATCAGAGTAGTTCAGAAAAATAATTCAGGAATCGCATCATGGTATCAGGAATGTGAATTACTGACCTCTTCAGCTCTCTGCGCAACAAGTCAGAATGGGATTGGAGGTCAGGGCTTACCAATTAGCTGAGATGCCACCTGTCTTGAATGCACTCCACAAATGGGCCTTTGTATGCCCATGCAATGCAGACTGTTATGCACGCTTCAACTACCTCAAGCTGTGGGTGGTTTTGTGAGCCCACTGGGACTGGCTGTTCAACTTCGAGTGCACCAGGTGTCCTGGTTGGATTCAGGCTCCAAAGTCTGTGGAATAATTGACAAAGACCCTTTGAAGAGCCAAGGACATCTGAGGACTCCAGAAGACCAAAGACTAGAAATGTGATGTGGAGAACATGGGATAGTTTGTGACTTCAGTTACTGTTTGGGTCCAGGTGTTTTCCTTCACTTTGTACTTTCGAGACGGATAGTGGGCGACGCGATACAGTACTGCTTCTGGATTCACTGTCATATTGGGTGAACTAGTGTGTTCCCTAAGGGTTTCGCCGATGAGCGAGTGACAGACTTATTCCCCATTCTGTGTGTCACACAGTTCCACACATTTGTCTTCTTTTTTGGTTCTACCAAACAGAACCTCTTCCTGTGACTGTCTTTGTTCTGAGACCCTTCCCAGGAAGCTGGGTCAGAGGTCCCATGAGAATGAAATAATTCACCCCACCCCACAGGAGTCTTGGCCCATGAGCCTCTTCCTCCTGAGTCAGGCAAGGTCAGCATGATCTCAGCCTCAGCATGCTCCCCTCCTCCTTTAACAGCAGCTTAGACTGCATGAGATCTCTCAGGGAACAAAGGATGAGGTTCCACATCGTCCCTTATGAACTCATCCTTCACTAGGACTGCAGAACCCTGAACTTGCTGCCCCCTGAGCCTTTTGTCTGTTCTTTATTATAGTTCACACATTTTTCTTAAGTTTTTTTGGAAGTTACTTAACTGTGAAGATTTGTTAATGACTAATATGAAAGACCTTGCATTGTAACCCTTGACATTTTTTGTGTTGATGGAATTCCAGTCAGAGGACCTTCTCTAAGGTCTGTACAGGAGAACCAACACTGATAATATTATGTTCCCTGGCTTGTTTCTTGAGTCATTGGTTGAGACAAAGTGACAATCTGTTCGGGTGAGCAAATTGTTTAGGATTCAGTTTTACTTTCACAGAGAGCTTTTGTTCATTTTTACTGTTAATCACCATGCTAGCATAATATAAGAACCTTCCATATTTCAAAATTTTGTAAAATAATCTGTCTTGTTGTAACGTGCACCACTACACAAATGGGTTTTGTAAATCCTTGACGAGACCTAACTCTGCAGGTGTGACAGCTGCTGTGGGCATGCCATTTTTACAATTAAAGTCAAATGAATGATTTAAAACTTGTCAAATCTATATAAAAACTGAGTTAATGAATCAGATTATTTCAGAAATATGCCAACAGTGAGGTCATTTTCACTATGAGGTCAACAAAGCAGGAAAAATGGACAAGGGATGATTTCATAGGAGTGAGACTCTGGTGAAGCCCACATTACTGTCTCTGCAAGGTCTGCCAACACACATAAAAGCAGCTTCATGTGCCACTCGCTCAATATATGAATGCAGGGCTGAGCTTACTGAACTAGGTAAATGCAGCATTGAACTAATGTTTGTGTGCCATCCTGTTTTGCACCATCTAACTCTGAGCTCATGAGAAGTCTTATGATTTGTCTCCCAGTACAGCCTGTGGCATGGGAGTCAAATGTAATGTTTGTGCCATCACTCACTCGTCACATTAAACGGTGTCCTCCTTTGACATGTGTCAGAATGAAAATTCTGCATTGAATGCTGATTTCTGCCCATTAGCTGCTTTCTATTATCAGCTAGGTTGAGTGAAAGCAGTCTGTGGATGGTCAGATCCATCTCCTGTCTCCTGCCCACTCCCGTCTGCCCCGGTTCCCCTGCCTCAGTACATCAGAAAGGAGGGCAGAGCCTTGTCTGCCTACACGATACACCGCACCCCTTTCTCTGTCCTCCTTTGCTCCCTCAACAGTGAAGTCATGTCCCCATGCTCAAGCTCTGATTCCCCAAGCAGGCCCCTAAGACTTTCTTTTACACTGGATTGAAATGTGATTGATGAACAGGGTGGACCTCTTCATGGGCTCTCTGACAGGGTGGCCTGGACAACGTGACCCTTGCTGTGTATTAAATTATCAGTTAAAGTGCTAGGTTCCCAACAAGCAAAAGCCCAGTGAGTCAGTTTGGGTGCTGACCTCATGTTCCTACCCACCCAATCACCAGCTTTCTGACAGTGCCTCCCATTGTACAGCTTCTTTGAGAGGCCTTCCATTGAAAGGCATTAGAACACCTCCCTCTTGAACATGAAGTGCACTTACTTCAGACTTTTTTTTTGGCTTGAAAACAGACTTTATTGCTCCTGTCATCAAAACAACATGAATGGTATTTGAATGAGTGAAAGCTGGCTGATAAGGACTGGAGAAAGCCAGCCGAGAGGCTACCGGTCCCTGAGGCATTACAGAACCATTCAAAGGAACAGTATTACAGAAAGTCTGTTGTTGGTATTACTTGGTTTCATCTTTGTTCCTGCTGTAATTGCCGGGGGTTGATGACAGTACACATCTTCCCTTGGACATCACAGAGAGGAAGGTTTATGATGCGGGCCGTCCACTGTTACCTCTGGAAGCTTCTCGGCTCTCTGTAATGACGGTGGATTCATTGGCTGCACATTGACAGACAGCAGGCTGTGCGGACTTCGTACCAGTTTCCAGTGAAAAGGAAAACAAAGATAATTGTTCAGTCTAACCAAGAAGACATTTTTGATTTGTTTAGAGATGAGATGTTAATTTTAGATGTCAAAGTCTGTATAAAGGACAGCTGAGGGTCAAGGGTAGATGTGCTGGAAATGGCAGAAATGCTGAGCGCAATCAATATTACTGAAGTTTTTTTTCAGTCAGGAAGTGATAGTGATACTCTCTGTATGTGTGTAGGTGGGGGTTTGGGAACGCTGTTGTTTTTAGGAAATAGTTTGGTGATAGTGATACTGAGCTTTCGGTTGTTGATTTCACTCTTGTTTGGGGATGCCACTACTCCATTCTCTTACTTATTTGAGGACATATATTTGTGCCTGTGCAACCACTTCTTGACTGAAAGATCCACTGAACTGTCAGTCAGCGTACGTTCCTGCTGATGGCGTTCCTGAATGAATCCTAGCCAGTACAGCTCATTACCTCTGGAGGATTGCCTTGAGTTTGAGTTGGGATGGAAAAAAATGGAACCCTTTAGACCTGGCTGGATCACAGTGATTATGATTGCCTCAGATCTTTCAGGTTCTCTTCCACAAATTCTTTGACTGTCAGGAAAAGCAAAGGATTGCCTCGACCTTCTAGTCACACCATTGCAGACCTTTCCAAAACTCACAATCTCAGCTCACTAAACTCACGCAGAAACAATACAGTGATAACGAGGCACAAGCAGCAGTAACAAGTCTTCAGCATGAGTAATCCCTCACAAAACCTACCACATGAAGCTTTTTTGGATGGGCGATCTTTGAACTTGGGGAGGGGGGTCTAGTTCTGAACTTGGGTACGACCTTTCAACATTGACAACCTGTTTATAAATTTAAGCTCAAGGAAAACACATTTTTTCGACACGCAGAGCACAAGAATAACGAACATTGGCAGCTTCTACCCCAGATCTACATTTCTTGTTTATGTTTCACATTACCAGACTGTTGCCTCCATTAACGTGCAGAAAAACAATGGCATAGATGTTTGCTTTCCCATATCAATATTAGAAGGGCCCTCGAAGGCTTCTATAATAGCAGCAGTGTTGTTTGAACACCATGGTGTCCAGATTTATAGAGATATGTGAGGATCTTGTTGTGTTTAACCATTGTCTGCCAGCCAGGTACCCACCCGGTCCCGCCTGCCTCGTTGCTCTTGCTCTTTCTCCAGCCTGGCTCACTCTGGATAAACAGCCTGCTGTCTGCTGGAGTTTGGGCTGGTGGGACAGCAACAGCATGGTGCTTCATGTCCATTCCAGTGAGGAAATGCCTAAGTTCTGGTCACATGGGCCTTGTTTGTTGGCAGTTTCTCCAACATATTCAAGTAGTGCTGCTTGTACATGAAAGTCCCATGCAAATCCTTTGCAAAACAGTTTGTCCGTCCCGTTCCATTCCTTTTCTTTTTTTTTTTTTTTTTTGAAATTGCTGAATTTCACGGCTTTTATTTACTTCTCGGCAAATATTGATGCTTGAACTTACAAGGAGGGAAATACGTTTAAAACATACGTAAAAAATACAGATTTTCTTTGGCTCTTCTTAACTTCCCAGACATACTGAAGAGATGTGTTAACGGTTTCTCTTCCAGGCAGACAGGGTAAATATTAAGTGTCGGTTTCCTGTTCTTTGTCCAACATTCCTAAGTGGCAAATGCAATGCTTTTTTTCTACATTTGTCACCTTTTACCTTTTAAGAAACTCTGCCTTCATGGATTAAATTACCTGGTTTAAGCCTATGAAATTTGTGAGTTCAGTAACTTCTGCTCCTATGCGAGTTTTGATAACACACATTGGCTCATACATGATGGGTAAATAAAGGAATGAAACTTGCGTTGGCTTATATGCAATTTAATCCCCGACACGTTTACGCTTTGCGTCACTCGATAAATCAGATGTAACACTGCTGAAATCGGCAGCCCTTGAAGGAATGCACACAGCATGTGCAGTTCTCCCACATGCTTTATATTGAAAGTGCTGATTATGAGGTTCTCCTCAGTTTTCCTGTTATTTTCACAATATCTTCTTTATTAGTAAGCAAGGTCTAGCTAAAGTGAGTTGTGAATATTCTAAGAGGCATGCTGGCGATAAAATTTACAGAAAAACTTGAAGTTATACAGAAAATTCTTTTGAAGAAAATGAAAGAACATTATATTGTTCACGGGGTGCGGTGGCGCAGTGGGTTGGACCGCAGTCCTCCTCTCCGGTGGGTCTGGGGGTTTGAGTCCCGCTTGGGGTGCCTCGCGATGGACTGGCGTCCCGTCCTGGGTGTGTCCCCTCCCCCTCCGGCCTTACGCCCTGTGTTACCGGGTAGGCTCCGGTTCCCCGTGACCCTGTATGGGACAAGCGGTTCTGAAAGTGTGTGTGTGTGTTGTTCACTGGCATAAAGGAGTCAACATTACGTTAAAGCTATCTTAATGTCACGTCCACGCCCACAACACAATTGATAACACCTGACTCTGCGCTAGCTCCTGATTAATCGCTCACGATATAAAGACCCCCTTCAACTCCCGTACCGTTGCGGAATCTCGTTTGGGACAACCGCCCTTCCTCGCGTTACTTCGCGCACGCACTTACTCTATTCTCTGTTCACAATCTCCCGTTTTTTGACTTCTTGCTTCGTTTTCCGACCACGTCCATGGATCCTCGTTCCTGTCCTGTTCGCCGATCGACCGACCCTTCGCCCGTCCCTGGTTTTGAGAACTTGCCTCTTCCCTCAACTTCTAATGAACAACGCTGCACTTGGGTTTAGCCGTCCCGGCTCCCTGTGTTCCGCGTGACACTTCACTTGTTTACCAATGCTATGGTTACAAGTTTGGCTTTGAGTGGTGTGCCCCATCCCTGTTTTTCGATTAAGATATTTTTACTGCATGATTTTTTTTTTTTTACATCACCCAAGGTTTGACCGGCACCCACACACACACACACAGATTTTCTGAACCGCTTGTCCCTTACGGGGTCACGGGGAACCGGAGCCTACCCAGCAACACAGGGCGTAAGGCCGGAGGGGGAGGGGACACACCCAGGACGGGACGCCAGTCCGCCGCAAGGCACCCCAAGCGGGACTCAAACCCCAGACCCGCCAGAGAGCAGGACTGCAGTCCAACCCACTGCGCCACCGCGCCCCCTTGACCGGCACCCATCAATCACATTTAGCATTCGGCCCCAGTAGCCTCCGCTCTCACCATGGACTGGTCGCCTCCATTGCAGAAGTGACCTCACAGCCATCTGAAATCAGCGCCCAAAATATGAATCCAAGGTCTCTGTGTGCTAACAATGTGCGGAATGATGGGTGATGTTGATGGCCATGCAACGCTCTCAAATAAATGCATTTGATTGATATGCGGCATGTGTTCCTTGGTATCCCTCAGGCCTCATTTGAAGGTCCCTATTCTTTTTCCCCAGCCAAGTCACTCACATCTGCAAGTTATATTGTTCCTGCACTTCATGCATTGTTAAAGCAGACAAAGTTCTCTATGTGATTTTTTTTTTTTTTTTGCCTTCTCTAATCAGTCGTCTGCAATTTTCTTTTGTAGCGTATGCAGTAATTGCAAATGGCCACGTCGAGTGTCCGAAAGGTTACAAGAGGATGAATGTCACTCATTGTCAAGGTAAGAAGGGATGAAAATATTTTGTACTAATTTTCTCCTTATAAATGAAATGGTTAGATTTTTTTAAGTAAAATAATATCCACTATTTTGTATTGAAGGTTAGCAAATAATGTCCTGTGGAATTCAGAACCAAATGGTTCCAGCTGATCAGTAACAGTATTTGCTTTGAGAGCTATTCAGTCAAATTTGAATAGCTCGGCTCTGAGATAACATCCCTCCTTCACAAATCCCTGAGAAACTACTGGTGGTCTCCTAGTTTCCCATGATATAGTGTGACCAGCAGTGACAGGTTTGACCTGCCCTGTCCTAACAGTAAATTTCACAGTCAACTAATTCTGATAACAGATCCCCACCGTACCTCATATCTTGTGATGGATATATATAAAATTTGCTCTCTCCTGTTTCTGATCTGAGCCAGCCTCTCCCTAGTCAGACATTCCAGTTCATAGGTTAGGGTTGTTAATAGCTGGCACTGCTGGCAAGGATCAGACTTCAACTTATAAATGAGCATTGCTGTTATTATGTATTATGTATTTGTCAATGACCTCTAGGTTCACTTACATCGTGGTAAACAAGCGGTGATGGAACCATGCTGATTGGTTGTAAGAAGGTCAGCTCATGAATCACTGTTTGTAGCTTGGTTCAAAATGTGGCAGTTCTAATCATAATCAGGTGATGTTAGAAATCTCTGAAAGTAAATGTGTGAAACCTTGAATTTTCAATGCATTATAGGACATTTTCATCTCGGTCTCTGTACATTGATCTAATTGCAGAGGCTTTGAAGTACAGTAGTTGTAAAAGTAGTTTAAGTTCTGTGCGTAGCTCAAATGATAATGGGGTCAGTAGTGCTTTTGGGTTTGGCCAGGTTCAAAGTTCAGCTGCCAGTAGAATCTTGCGCTAGAATTTTGATTTGATGTCTGGTTTAGAAATGTAAGTGCTATGGTAATTATGGTTTATGTGGCATTTGGAGAGTGCTTAGAAGGTAGCAGCTCCAGTTGCAGCTCCAGTCTTACATCGTCTTGCACAACCCTTCCAGTAAATCATCTCGTAGCTGAAGGGATGTGTGTGTATTCCAGCTCTCTCATCCATCTGCTTGCGAAAATAAACTTTCCCTGATAAACAGTGAGGGCCCTGTCCAGACTAGTTTTTAATAGTGTGGCTTACATGGCGGGCAATTGTACAATTGAAAGAAATGGGGACTTCACATTGCTGTTACTGTTTATTCATCTCACAGACTCTCTCCTCAACTCATGAGAGAGCTTTTCCTGCGTGCAGGTGGCATATTGTGATTCAGAATACGGGTTCGATCTCGGTTGTGTGTGCTGTGAAGGAGACTTCTTCCACAGCTGGCCCTGATCTGGGAAAGGGCAACCTCAGCTAGTCACTGCAGCAGCCCCCCTGCACACCTTTCTCGTTTCTGCACGGCCCTGTTTTTCTGCAACAACTTGCACAGTATACATTCTCCTGCTTTTACTGGTGACATGTGACTTTTGTGTTAAAGAGACTCGCCAAAAAAAGGAACACGACAAGCTTTGAGGTGTCCAGGCAGATGCGGATGACACTGTGGAATGCAGTTTTAATACCGAACTGGTACCTAAACAGGAAGGAACGTAGGTGAAAAGATATTAGAAAGGAATGCCATAGCTATATTAGCATTTTTCTTTTAAGGCATGCCGTGTAGTCACTGCAGCTGAACTTTGTTGACTCTAATACAACTTTGTATTCTTTTTTTGTCCCGACAGAGAGACAGCGCTGCTCATGTAACACGTGTGGAAGTGGGTTTTGTTGATTTATTGGTACGACATTTTACACCTGTGTCAACAGAACCAAGGGTGCCCTCGCCAAGCACTCCTGCTCTTGCTGTACAAGAGAGCATTAATTCCAGCAGTTGGGTGAAACCATTTGCTCCAACCTGTTTAGGTCTGCAGGGAACCAGGCTGCATTCAATGGACCTATTATCAGGCCTTGGATATTGTCTCTCGTGATCTTGGTCAGAAATTGGTCTTTTTTCTTGGACTAAATAATGTTTGGACAGAAGATGAGCCTGATGAATGTGAAATCCAACTATTAATCATGTACACGAGGGAATTTTTTGCAAGAGTGACCTCAGTCTTCGGGTTTTGAAGAGGCTCCACACTGGTTTCAGAGAGGTTCTATAGAGTTTAGGCTGATACTACTGTTGTGGGAAGAGCTCTACATTTGTTTGTTTATTTCTGTACAAAATATGAGGCACTGCAGTTGGAGATTCAGCTGAAGAGAGGGAGGAGGATTTTATACGGAGAAGTGCATTTGCACACTTCAAGTGTGGGGTTCTCTGTCTGTCATATTTTCCGGTACTGTGGTTCCATAGTGTTATACTTTCCATTTGTGAGTAGTTTTGTTTCGTATCGTTTTATTGTTTTTTTAAAAGTTTTCATCACACATTTTGAGTAGCTCTCACATTTGGACTGTGAGGAACCAGGATGATTTACCAATTGTCTGAATTCCTACACTACACTAGCCTGTTACAGTTAAACATTGGTGCAAAGAAATTAAACACCCCTGAAGCAATGGTATCTTAGTACCTCGGCTACGGCTGTCAGATGAAACCGTGCCGGTGCCCCCAGCAGAGCAGGCTCTGTCAGGCAGTTTCTCATGTCTACTACTGAGGTCGTTTCCTGCTCCCTTCGGGTCACACTAGTGCACCACTTCCCTGGAGAGTCATTCACATTTACAAGATGCCTTCCCACTCGCATTGCATCAGTGCTTCAGAAACCATCGGCATGGACGTAGACGGGGTGCATCTACTTCAGTAGGGGAGTCAATAATTCGCTTCAGTGCTAATTTACCAGGAATTTCCCGTAAACCTCACCCACAGTTCTTTACAACCTCCCTTCACCCAGGCAACCCCCCTGACTTTGTGGCCTCTCGCATCACTATCATTTCCAAAGGGTGGCGGCTTAAACAACCCTCTACTCGGCCAGCTTCTGGAACAGAAACGGCGTCAAGCGGAAAGGTCGTACCCCACCCATTGAAGCAAAACACAGTTCAGCAGGCTGGAGGAAGTCAGCTCAGGGAGATCCTGTACACATGACCTTTGTCCCAGCTTGACACTTGGACCACAGAATGAAAACCTCTGTACCGTGCAGTCACCGTGGAATGAATAAGGTTCCATCGGCCAACAGGCAAATGAACGTACAGTGGGCTGTGATACGCTATAGCCTTGTAAAAACATCCTTCAACTCTTAGCCCCTGCTCATTGAGACTGTCCCGCTGTAATGATTATTCTGGCCAGCAATATAGACATTTACAGTGCCAACGAGATGCCACATAACCTAATTTGAAGACCATTCGCTGATTTCACCTGGCCCTTTCGGCTAGGTACTCCTGTTCAGTGAGCCAAATAATTGGCTGTCCTTATCATCAGATTAGAAAAGCTATAGTTTTCTTGTTTGCTTTCTCTGTCATGCACACTGGCATTTTAATTTTCCATTGGAATGCATTGGTAAGACTAGGAAACATTTTTGGCCCCCTCCCTTCTTGCCATTAACTGTTGACAGGGACGTTTTTTAATGTGCCTGCGATTCAAAGCAGCGTGAGGGGCTGCCAACAAGCTCAGTATTGTGTCCAGCTCTGATTCGGCTTGCTTCCCCTTATCGTTTCAAGATGTTCTGCTCCGTTCCTCCTTTTTTCTGGGGCTGACAAACTGAGCCGGCAGCTTTTTGCAATATTTACTAAATCACTCTGTCTCATTCCTCTGGAGCTACGTGTCCCAAATTATTTTTAATTTCGACCCTCAGTAAACCTGCCAAGACCGCAGTAACTGATTATTGCAAGGACTCTGTCCTCATTATGGAACTGGCCACCTCTCTGCCAAAGAATCATTTGGGCTTTTCTACCGGAGGCGCTATATTTCTGGAGCAAAGGGGGCCTGTGGTCATTTCCTGTTGCTCGGCAAGCAGTCACGACGTGCCGGCATTCCTTCTTCAACACCTAGGCCTTCGCCACGGGACCCAACCTGAAATAAAAGGTAACGCGTTTCAGTGAACAGCTCGTACTCTAAGTAAGCTGTGTCCCCCAAGGCGCTCTCCGCAACAGAGTACCATCAGCTTTCCTCCTCCTGTTCGATCCGCACAACGGTATACCGCTCATGGCAGCGGAACGGCTATAAAAATCCCACTGTGTGCTGCAATGTGGCGTATGTCAATTTAAGTTTTCAACAGGGTCAGACTACTGGTACGTTTTTTGGCTTCCTGCGCGGAGCCGTAACTTCTGAAAGGAAATGTGCGGAACGGCGCTCTGTTGTATTGTCCAGAGAGGTCTAAAGGCCCCGTGCGGCGTGTAAGGACTTTATCAAGTGCAGATGAACATTACTGCACTGTGATGCAAATCAGAGGTCAAGCTGTGGGAATAGAAGGAGCATATGCCTCAGATTAATTACTGTTTGTGTTTGGCTTTTTGTTTAATCCTTTAAAATAGGAGAGACTCATTCTTCACAATCCCGCAAGCCTTTGTCTGCGCTGTAGGCTTATTAGGTTATATTGAATGTCTAATTTAAGGCCGGAAATAGCACCGGTTTGTTTCAAAGTAGTCTTAAAAAGGAATCAATCAAAGTGCTATTATAATGTTATACAAGATAAATCCAGATTAGTTGTCTAAATGGATCGCTGTCTTTGTGTGTAACAAAGGCTGTAATCTTTTAGAATTGTTTGTGTGAGTTTGTGCGTGTCTGTGCGTGTCTAAAACCAAACTGCTAAACTCAGGAAAGAGAATCATTTGTCAACCAGAGTTGCACTGGTGACCTTCCAGCTCATTTGTGAGATTGCGCTGTGGCAGAAGGACACTGCGCATCATTAGGCTGCTATAACAATGTGGTCAAAAAAAAATGCACTGTTTAGTATCCTGATTGATGTACAGATGCCCTGTTAGTGAGCTCTTAATGCTAAATAAAGTTGCATTGAGCCTCTTCTGTATGGACGAAGCTGAAAGGGCTGGTTCATTGCTGTCACCTTTTTCAGTGCCTTACTGGGGTCCAGCTCATCTCGGCGTCTGTGGCCCGAAGTCTGTTCCTAATAGCAAAGGAGCCACGAGTAACACAGATGAAATGGCGTGTAGTGAAGCAGATGTCCTGGTCCTGTAGGTATTTTCAGTTGAAATAGTGTTGGTGTGCAGCCACTTGATGTGACGCACTCTCTGGCTCTGAGAATGTTCAAGCGCCGTGAGTCACACTCTGATTTCTCTTTGAAAACAGCGTCTCGTCGCTGGTGAGTGGGCTACCAGACCCGTCTGCGAGGGACACAGCCCTTGGTAGCGCAAAGTTTCTTGACAAGCCGTTCCCTGGCATCTCTGCGTGTCCTAGGGGTGTGTTTTGACTGTGTTGTTTGGAATGCCACCCCGACAAACACAGACTTGTTTACTTCTGTTACTCTTACTCACCTGAAAGCTCAATTTTTCCATGCAGATGGCAGCAGCTGGACAGTCTTGCTTGTCTGACCGGTGACCAGCCAGGAAGTAATGCGATGACCGCTCGACAGAATAAGGGAAGAGCAAATAATTGATGGTTTGTTTTATTTTGCAGGGAAACAAATCCGGCCCTCTCCCGAACACCCCAGGGGTGGCATTGTAAGAGTCAATACAAGCTCTGCTGACCAGGACTCACCTGACTTCATTTGCTCTGTGACTCATCCTAAGATTTTCCTCCGCTGAAAAGACAGATAAATGAATGTCGCTCGCCACTGTGTTCCTCCCATAGAGGCATTAAGTGACAAACACTTTGCTGATGTCCTAGTTATAGCCTCAGTGTAAATATGCTCAGACGATGCGCTGGAAATACATTGTTGAAACCATGAACGATAACGTAGAATGTACACCCCACCCTGCACAGCCACTGCCCTTCTTTTCCTCATTTATTGGAAGTCGTGCTAAGAATAGAGGCCCTTTTCTCAGCGCTTTCTAATTATCTGGTTACACATCGACAGGAATGTGATTGTTTACCACAAAGAAGGATGCCTTTGTCTGGGAGCCAGAGGAGTGCCACCTCAGGTCTGATTTACAGCACAGTATGCTTGGTGCTGTAGCTTCATTGCGCTGAGTGACACAGAGACGGAACACAGAGCGAGAGAACGACCACCACTGCCGCCGCCCTCCCCCGCACACCCCCAAACAAGGCTGTGTAGCTTAAGACCCAATCATTCTTTCCAAAACAGCCTGGGATCAGGTTTCCAGTGTCAGACGAAAGGGAGCGGGTAGAGTCTGAGAGTAAGGGCTTTCCATCGTAACACGCTGTACATTCCAGGTTATTTGTGGTTCTGCGCTGGGTCCGTGGAGGCTGTACAAAGATGTTTGTACAGGGTACATTTCCTTCTGGCTTGCTTTTGTTCGGCATCCACCTCCTCTGATGTGACGGCTTTCCCACATGAAAGCGCCCTCTGCTTTGCCTCAGTGCCAGTTATTTACAGGTCTTCTGCAGTTTTTCTGCCTTTGAGGTGTAACCACGAATTACCTATACCTTGGAATATGAAAGCACTCATTCCTGGTGAGACGATCCACATGCCCAGGTCCTGAAGTGTAAAGATAACACTGGGTCCTGTACGTAAACTAAGTTCCAGCTCTGCTTTGTCTCCCAGTGCTGTGGTAGAAACATAATCCTCTTCAGCTAACCCCGTTGTGTATTTTGGAGTCTGTAGTCTGTGATGAACCACATAACCAGGTTGTTCCGAAATGACCGTGATTGAGAACTGAGAACCAGTGCAGGTAGGCAGGGGACATCAGATTTAGTCATTGCGTTCACTATTCTTGCGAGTTTCAGTTTTTTGCCGTTTTCTTTGCCGTGATTCCTCTGTGTCCAGCTGGCTCTCGGGTACTCATCGTGCTCGTTGTGGCTGGGCTGAGATTGCATTAGAGTGCCGTTGGCCCACAGATATCAACGAATGCTTGATGCCTGGGATCTGCAAGAATGCCGAGTGCCTCAACACCAGAGGAAGCTACAGGTGCACCTGCAAGGCAGGCTACATGCTGGACCCAGCACGGAGTCACTGTGTCTGTGAGTTACTTGTTTTCACAGTTATGCACTTCTGCACATATGTATATACTGTACATACATACAGTGCTGCTTGCAAGTATGTAAACCCCTTGTGTCCCTTAGTTTTTGTACAAAATGGTTACTTAATGACAAGCAGTGTTTTTCTCATCTGACAAAATAGGTATGTAATAACCAGTTCCATATGTTGCTTTAGAGGAAATTCTCTGTAGTAGAGAAGGGAAGTAGTGCAGTTTGAAAAGTAAGTGAACCCCAAGTTTCACTGGTTAAATAAAGTAGGTAAGTCTAATCAGGTGTGTAAATCATAATCATTTTTTCATTTTATATGTTTATTTTAAGATTTAAGATTGAGTATCAGATAAGACTTTCGGTAGCGTAGTGGTTAGAGCTGCTGTCTTTAGACCCATAGGTCACAGGTTCAATCCCTATCTCTGCCTGTAGTACCTCTGAGCAAGGTACTTACCCTAAATTGTTCCAGTAACATTACCCAACTGTTTCAATGGGTAAATAATTGTAAGTACCTTGACACTGTAAGTTGCTTGGAAAAAGCATCAGCTAAATGTAAATTTTGATTTTATATGTTTATTTTTATATTTTATACAATAATAATGACCATCCCTCTAGGGTCCACATACTTTTGAGCAGCACCGTATACATTCTTCAGCACAAAAGCACACACTCTTTTGCAGTACCAGTCTGAAGTGTGAGTATACCTATTCAACCTGGGCAGTACATGTATGGGATGAACTGGATGGTAGACTGAAAGCAAAGCATCTCTGGGAATTGCTGGAGAAGAGCTGGGGGAGACCTGTTTGCTCATTTCCTGAGCAAATTTGCTAACAGAATGTCTTGTGCAGAAGGTCTAGTTGCTAGCAAGTGTACTCATGCTTTTGGCTGGTACTTTATGTCATTTATTTCAAAATATTACAGATTTTCTGTATGGGTTACAGGACCTCCACTAAGATATTCTCTAAATGCAAATTAATTATGACAGTATATGAAAATGTCTTTATGGGTGTGAATATATTTATTTCAAAATGAGATTAAATGCATATAAGGATTCTATCATTGGAGACAGGTGTACAGCCTGTGACCTGACTCTCCCTCCCAATCCGTCCGTAGCGGACAAGGCCATCTCAGAGGCACGTGGCATGTGCTACCGTTCTACATCAGCAGGAATCTGCTCGCTGCCCCTGTCCCAGCACATAACCAAGCAGATCTGCTGTTGCAGCCGTGTGGGCAAAGCCTGGGGTCCAGCGTGCGAACGCTGCCCACTGCCAGACACAGGTATGCGCTCTGAGCGCTATGCATGCAGGGGAGTGGGTGATGGGTGCTTAGTGTTTTCCTTCAAGGATGTGTCACCTGTGTGTGGTGCACAGGCTAATATATAATGGCAACACAGTGCTGCTTGCAAATAACAGCTGATTACCGATATATTTTTGCATAAGCGTAATGGCTTATTTCAATGTAACTCATTTGCGGCAGCCTTTAGTTGTGCTGACTATGAAGCTCTGTAATGCAAACTATGTGAAATATGTATTGCGAGTATTGAATTATTATTTGGGGGTGCGGTGGCGCAGTGGGTTGGACCGCAGTCCTACTCTCCAGTGGGTCTGGGGTTCGAGTCCCGCTTGGGGTGCCTTGTGACGGACTGGCGTCCCGTCCTGGGTGCGTCCCCTTCCCCCTCCGGCCTTACGCCCTGTGTTGCCGGGTAGGCTCCGGTTCCCCGTGACCCCGTAAGGGACAAGCGGTTCTGAAAATGTGTGTGTGTGTGTGTGTGTGTGTGTGTGTGTGTGTGTGTGTGTGTGTGTGTGTGTGTGTGTGTGTGTGTGTGTGTGTGTGTGTGTGTGTGTGTGTGTGTGTGTGTGTGTGTGTGTGTGTGTGTGTGTGTGTGTGTGTGTGTGTGTGTGTGTGTGTGTGTGTGTGTGAATTATTATTTGATTGTTTAGTTCTGAGGTAGCTTGACTGTGTTGGATAGAGTCCTGAACCATCACGAGCTGGTTATTATTTTGCAACTGATCCCTGAATGCCACCATGGACAAAGGCATCAGCTGAACAACAAGGAAATTCGTATAATAATAGTATCTACACCAATATGTACACCACGTTAAGATTTCATGCTTGAAATTGCTGTTTTGAGGGTGAGACGTGCTGCAAGAGTATCACCACCAACCCCACTGATGCCTTACAGGTCTCCTGCAAAGGCACACAGCAGAGGTTAGGGATGTCTTGCAGACACTCTGTTTTTGGCACTAATAAACAGGCAAAAGCAACTTGGAAAGTGAAGACATCATGTGCCACGTTCTCTGATCTTATCCTCGGTGTCTGCGGGAAAACTCCATTGTAGCCCTTCAGGTCAAGCAGTTTATATCTTAGTGGTGTCACTGATCTGCAGATTTATGCTATGTGACTGATATAGAGCCCAGTTGCCCCATCTCCAGAGCACTCTCTGGAGTGGCCGAGTGACTGTTGGGCGAGTTCAATCCACAAGGTCCAAGAACTAGGTTTTTTCACAAAGCAGTTGACAGGAGACGTACCATGCTTAGAATTCTCACAGCTCCTTGTTCTTATCCAGTCATTTCTTCTCACCTGTAATCCTCCTCCATAATTATCAGAAATCCTATAACTTAAAGCTAGAAGGGGAGGTAACACTGCACAGAATTTTTATTGACTCCTGTTGGTCTTAATTGCTGTGATGATACAGTCAACACGATTTATTACAACGCATTCATCCAGTGTAAATATTAGCACGGGCCTCTCGTTCAGGGGTCACGTAGAAGATACTACCATTCACTTTGCCACGGAGACCTCTATAAAAGCTGTATAACATATAGTGAGGTTTAATCAGTTGATTTTTCATCACCTTCATCAGGCTTAGCAACAGCCCCTCCCAAAGAACGTGCTCTCTGTGGTGTAGTTAATGCCGAGTTCAAAGTTCAGGAAACGGCTTATATTTCACTGCCTTCCCTCCGGTGCTTACTGACCCCTTCCTGACACATCTGCAGCTCTTATGCTTACGCTTACACTTACACTGGGACATCCACCTAAATGGAAGGGCTAGTTTGCTCCTCAGGGATGGCTGAGACAGGAAGGATCCTAATCAAGGATGAACTGCTGCGTGCCGTGCATGATGGCATTGCACAAAGTCCAGCCAGCCCATGAATACCTGACACAAGTGTAGTGTGTAGTAATACTTTGGCAGTGCTCAGGAGCCTGCGATGTTTGGGATAGAGAGGAGGGATAATGGGAGAGCAATATGTCCTCACAATTCTCTTGGAACTGCCCTGTTGTGTCCTCCTTCTGCAGACCACTTCAAGGAGATCTGCCCAGCTGGTCATGGCTACACATATTCCAGGTCAGACATACAGATCACCCTGCGGCAGGTGGAGGAAGAGGAGTTTAGGGGGACTGCCCCCTCCCGTCAGCCACACCCGCAGCCCGATTATTCCTCTCTTGATGTTCATCACCCTGCCCAGGTGCCCATTTGGGAAAATGAAGGTAAAGATTACAATCATTCCAACATTTGAGATACAAATTGCTGCCAAAACTTTCACTTCACCTTGTCTCATCATCATCAACTGCAATGTTCTAGTCTCACATAGCATTCGCAGTCAATTTGTATCATCAGCAGCTCTTACCACTGTGTATTGTCAGTATAATGAATGTACGAAAGTGTTAAGGGCAAATGTTATAAACAAATTTTGGCTTATACTTTAGTAACAATTTCTCAATTCTAAAGTGCCGGGTAAATGTTTGCAAATATGTCACTGTGCGTATTTTTAAGACATGGACACTGAAGGCTGAGACTTCAGAAAGTTCAAAACATCTGCCACTCGTGGGCTGTCATTGAAACATTCCTTATAGTTGATGTACATGAGGTAATTTCTTGGCATTGACAAAGCAAAAAGATTTATAGGAATTATCAATAAATGTTTATGAATTGTCTTATTATCTGAAATGTTCTTCCTTTTCCTCTGCTGTTATGCACATCCTTTTCGTGTAGTGTAGAGAATTGTCAGATTCATCTTGCAGACTTAAAGGATAAATGTGCAATAAGATGAGTTATTAGATCGAAAGACTTTAAGATGCACAGTTTCATTTCTGGGTTGCTCTTCTGCCAGGAAGATGCCTTGGTCTTGAAGCTCAGCAGAACAACACCCAATGATGTCAGAGCCTCAAGATTTTCGTTTGGGTCCCCAAGTAACTGAATTAACTTTCTCTTTTCTTGTCTTTTCACAGATGTTGAGATTTTGAGACCCGTAAGTGTTCCTTGGTTACTTGTATTTTTGTCTGATTTGTCTTGATTAGGATAGCTCTTATAAAACCAAGTTTGCCAAAACCCTTTATCTTTTTTTTTTAAATTTTACTAGCCTGCTGTTGTGACTGAATCACCATCGAGATATCCTGGTAAACATGTTTTCTTTTTATTTTCTAATTTTCATCCACTGCTTATTCACTTTGTGATATGTCTTATGTAGTAATGTAAATATCGTAATGTTCCCTAAAACTGGTGCAGATATTATGACACGTAAACAGTGGCAGCTGAGGGCCTGTGAAAACAAGAGATTTATCTTATAGTCAAAAGCCCAGTGACTGCTAAAAGAAACCTTACAAAGTGCCCTTATAAAGAAGGGGAATTCTTCTGCCAGTGAAAACATTAGGAACAATTCCATGTACAGCTGTTCCACAGACATTGTTTACCATGCACATTTATAGATGCTTTTTAGTGCTTTTAACCACCTTAAAAAAGCACATCTTTTTTAATTTCAGCATCTAGCTACTATGCAAAGCCTGAGTAATGAATAGCTCATCTCTAGAGGATTTGACAGATTGTACAGTATTGGGTCAGCAATCTGTTGCTTCTGTAGTAGATGTTGTGGAGAAGACCAGTCCCTACTCTCCCATCAACCTGAGGCCAGAAATGGAGGGTCAGGACACAGCACCCATCAACGTTGCTACCCAGGTCACAGGTGAGAGCCTGGGACCGAAGTGACGTTTAAATTATTGTGTATTATTATTATCGTTGTTGTTGTTTGTGTTTTTGTCGCTGTTTTGTTGTATGTGTGCTGTTGTAGCTTCAGTTGATTTCCTTTGTAATTAATGAAGTTCTCATCATCACTTGTACTATAATTAGCTGACATTTTTCTCCAAAGTAACTTAGAATGTTAGATTTTCATACTAAGCTACTTGAATTACTTTACCTTTATAACACCCTTACAATTGTACTGGAACTCACAAAGACAGAAAGCTGTATGCTTCAGTTGTGTATTTTTGTAACTCTATCAGTTCATTGTAAGTACCTTGCTCAATGGTACTACAGCAGGAGCAGGGATTCAAACCTGCAAGTCAATCAATGTAACCACTATGCTACCTGCTGCCCCTATTATTATCACATTGCAGGAAGGAGGTAGTGCTTAAAGACAGACTTTTCCAGTATCCTTGGATCCATCCTACTGTCTTCTTCTAATGCTGTCTGGCTTCTGCCATTTACAACGTTTCATCTCAGTGAAGTCCCTCAGCCGTCTGTTGTTTTAATGACTAGTCTCTTCAGTAAATCCCGCATTTTACAGCATCATGCTGAAAAGGGTTAGGGCCCCTCATGGATTGAAATCTACTCTGGATTTCAACTTTGTCTAAAGTATACTCACAATGTATGCAACATATGCTGTACTCTTTAATCTACTTTGAGTCTTGGTACAGGACTTTATTGTTGCAGAATCACTAAAATAAAGTGCAGTGCAGTGCAGTGCCTCCCTCTCAGTTCCTCTGTCATCCCTTTATAGATGTGGACAGGTGCTCTGTTACCCCTTCTATCTGCGGTCCTGGGGTATGTGTGTCTCTGCAGGCAGGATACACATGCTACTGCAACCCAGGCTACAAGCTCAGTCCGCTGCAGACGCGCTGTGTTGGTGAGTGCACATCAAGAGGTGGGACTGAGAGGCTTCACGGGGATTTCATGGCTATGTGCATTATTTGTGAAATATGTGGGTGACTTTCTTTAACACCACGAGCACCGGAGCCTTGAGAAATCCAAAGATGTTATGAAATTAATCACCATGTTTATGTTGTCTTGTGGTCCCAGGCCTGAAAACAGTCAGACTAATCCTGAAAGCTGACAGAAAGATTTTGATATGTGAACTCACTCCCAGGACAGCATCCAAGTCCCCCTCAGTTACTCATAACAGGATGTTGGTTCGTCTGGAGTGAGCCAGAGCAGTGAATATGCATGTCTTCCCTGCTGAAACATAATACGCCGGTCACTTTGACTGCAGACATCAACGAGTGCGAGAGTGGTCCCTGCGAAGGCAAAGGACGCTGTGTCAACAGCATCGGCTCTTACGCTTGCCAGTGCTACACGGGCTACAGTCAAGTCATTACCCAAAACAAGAAATTCTGTCAAGGTGAGGAGAGCAATAGATCTTGGGTAATATAGTTTGGAAGTTTCTGAACCTGTCCAGTGATTCTACTGTGACTTCTTCCTCAATGCTACACAAGTGTATATGTTAAGCTGCTATTAAAGAGCGAACCATGTGTTTCTCAAAAGCTTGCTGTAATCCAAGTGATAGAGACAGTTACACAATAGCCTTGGGTAATTATTCCCCTTTCACTGGGGAATCCCTCACATGGCAGCCACTTAGTCACTGTCTGTCCATGACGCCCCAGTTTATTATCCCAAGTCTGAAGGTGTTTGGATGTTTGTGTGAATTTCTGGCTCATCGCGCCAAAATTTCCCACATCACTGTCCAGGCTTAAATTCTACAATGCGGTTTGCTCCCTCAAGACTTGTCTGAATGCTTCAGGAATTCTCAGTCTTGTAGATGAAAACATTGTGTTTTTAGAGTTAAAGCTATTACTGACTTTTTTCCACTCCTGTGTGTTGTTGTGAAATGTTCTTCAGATGTGAACGAGTGTGACATGCCCAACAAATGCCCAGGTAGCAGATGCGTCAATACAGTCGGCTCTTACACCTGTGAGTGCGACCACGGCTACGCCTTATCCAGCAGGGGTCAGTGCGAAGGTACGTCGGACTTCTTGCATTTCGCCTCAGTATAGCCTCTGTCAGAGTGCAAAAGCATTAAACATGGTTATTCATAAGCGACACATACACAGCATTTAACATGCAGTCCAGCCACAGAAAGTCTTTCTTATAATTTCCCTTCAGGCCCTTGCCAGAGGGGAAACAAACAAGGAACCATTTGGAAATAAGGCAGACTTTAGTGGGGGGACTGGGCCTAGTTAATCTAATATTATTTCCACAAGTGCTTGTTGTAAACAATTTCCTCCGGCCGCCCCCACCCCTGTCCGTGCTGGTCAGACATGGATGAGTGCAAGGACCCCGGTGTCTGTCCCACCGGGAGATGCGTCAACACACCCGGCTGCTTCCAGTGCCAGGGCTGCGGTCCCGGGTTTAGGGCGGCCAACGGCACATGCCTGGGTAGGAAGGTCAGCCTTGGAAACCGCTTAATTTCTTTTAGTTTGATGTGTAGTAGGCATACAAACTAAAGAACTGGTGAACACCAGAAAGTCAAGGGCTTGGCAGCTAACTTTTTTAAGGTGTGGAAGTTCTCCAATATTGTCCCTCAGGCTTACAGATGAAAATGTCCATGTTGGAATACTTAAAATGTACATTTACAGGGAATTGTGCAATTGTTGAGTTTCCTTAATGATCAATACAGTTTTTAGCTATGTGTGTAGCTCTGTGTTTGTCTGTCTGTTTATGAGCAAAGTATAATAGCTGAACAGACTGTCAGTAGCCGTTTGTTTTTTTTTTTTTTGTGTTTTTTTTTTTTATATTAAACCACATATCTCAATCCTATTTAAGTCCCCAGGGAACAGCAAATATTTTAAACACAATGACATGTTATTGCTGATCTTTTCACATCTTCTGCCGTTGTAAAAGGTTGTTTGTAATACTTCAATTTGGAAGAATCAAAATATTTTCTCTTGGCCACGGCCTTAAACAAACCACTTATTATTTTTGGATGACTCTGGACACTTCAGTTCATCTTGGCAGTGCTTGAGGGTTTCATACCGACATACATAAAAGGGATGAATATTAATGTTGAAAAGTGAAAATATTCTGAAAGGACAAAAGGGCATTAAAATATAGTTTAAAAATCAGCTGAAGTATGAAACACATACAGTACTTCCTAGTATCATTAATCATTTTTTTAAAATATTACTGACCAGAATTTTTGTTAAGTGTCTTGCCCGTTTCATAAGCACTTTGAAATTTACTTGTGGGGGAAAGCAGACATCAAGTTGATAACAGTGAAATGTAAATTAAAATTGTATTACACCCCAAAATTTGTGCTATTACTTTACCTGAAAAAGTCAAATCTCATGAGTTTGAAGTGTACGGAAAGGAAAACCATATCCGAGCTGGCACCGTGCTGTATATTGAAAGGGCTGCCAGTGTTCAATGTGACGCCGAAAGCGTTTTCTGTAGTTTCCCTTGACTGTCTCTCCGCAACGCGAGCAGAGCCGTGCTGCACCACAGATGAAAAGTGCCCGAAAACGCAAAGGCAGTTTACTGCTCCTTGGTTTGTTCACCTCTCAGGGAATACGTTAAAATCTTTTCCTTGGCTTTTTATTGTTTGACTATTCTATAAACATGTCTATTTTTCCCAAAATAGTTAACACAACATGGGAAATAGAAACAATATCTTTCAAATGCTGCATGTGGCACAAAAGCCAGCAACCTTCCCAGGCATTACGAGTCATTTTGAGCATGGGTCCACTGCCAAGGGGTATTTCCCCAAGAAAACAGGCCTGAAATATGAAGTTCGGGGCTTCGGTTATAAAAGCCCTTCTATCATGATCGCTCGGTGGAAATAATAACTGAATAAAACAAGCATGAAAGAATTATATTTACATTGCTGTCGCCAGTGTTCATTTAGTCAATTGCCTGTAGCATGGTAGGTAATGCCACGTAGGCTGCCAGTTGGAAAGGACTGAATTATGCTGTGAGGTTAAAGGCAGCCTTATCGCAGTGGGCTTCTATAGGAGCCAAGGGTTTGCAGCGACTAAGCCTGAGAAGCGTCGACAGCCGTCTGGCCGTAGCCTGACACAATGGTGCCGTTTCACCCTGGCTCTCGGTCCCCCTATCCATTTGTGTTCCGCCTCAACTGTGCTGCTGTGTTTAGCTTAATGTCAGAATGCCCCCCCCCCGCATTCTCCACACGTGAAGGAAGCACCTTGAACCCCGGCCTGTTTCCCTGGGCAATTACAGCCACGCCAAAGTCACTGCACCTTAATCATGTTAGCTACACCTGTCTGGCACGTACTTTGCCTTATGAAATACAGTTTTTGTTCCTAGCCTGGGGGTTTCGGGGAAAACAATATTTTTCTTCCCAAAGTGTTCAGCGAATATGAAATTATTCTCACGTCTTGCGTTTGCGACATGGAAACGGTGAGGTGAGCGGTGAAAGGAGGGGTAGCTCGGTTTCCCTGTACACCTTGCTGTGGAATGTTAGTCAAGTAGCCCCCTTATACCCACCAGCCTCATCATCTCCCTCTAAAATTTTCACCTCTCCCCAGATGTAAATGAGTGTCAGGATGAGGACGTGTGCACTCATGGGAGGTGTGCCAACACTGAGGGATCCTACAGATGCATCTGCAACCAGGGATTCCAGCCAAGTACAGACAACAGAAGCTGCCAAGGTACCAATCCTGGATGTTTGTGAAACTATTAAAATATAAGTTTTTAGTCATAGCCTTAAAAAGACTATTGGGTGCCAGGTTTCTCAACCGTTTAGAATCACCCAGAAATTTTCATCGTACTGATAGAAATTGATACTTTTATTCGTCGAGATTCTATGCATCAAACCTGACATTCATCAAACAATCTTCCATTTGCAGCAACTGCAGTTTTGCAGACCTTTGGCATTCTAGCTGTCAATTTATGAAGATATTCAGGGGAAATTTCAACCCACACCTTCTTTATGTTGCTGATAATACTGGTGTTTGGCACGTATTATTTAAGTAAGCAGCCAAACGAGGACCTGTAAGGTGTCTGTTCCTCGAACCACAGACTCTGATGTATGTCTGCTCTTGTCAGGAAATGGCAACATATAGTTATTTTAGTGTAAATTTGTTGAAATAACACATTACATAAAAAAGAGTTGCAAAATGAATTGAAACTTAAAATAATTTTGGCACACAGGGGACTGGCTATGCTTATCCTGCGCTATTGGACACACCTGACCCACGTCTCTTATAGTTTTAAATGGCCTGACGTAGGATAGGAGTCGTTGCACTGTGCAGCTCGGACTGGCTTTTATACGATTGCTGCTTAAGACTCATGTTTTGTGTTTTAATATGCTTTTCTTGTACTATTTGTTCTGTTTCCTTAATAACACAATTCCTAAATACCATCAGACCCATACTTCCATCCACTGGTTGCCTATAAGAAACAAATATTATTGGTAAATGTAAGCCTTAATGAAAAAGTACTTACTAGCATGGTCCATAAAGTGACCCTTAGTGAACATGTTTCAAGAACGGCACAGGTCTAAAAACATGGTGTCATGGACAAGGTGTTAAGCAGGCAATTACTGTGGTCATATTTCATTGATGTAGCAAATGGTAACAGATTCTTTTACACTAACTGACAGTTAGTTAAGGTCTTGGCTTTGAAAGTGGATTTCAAAAGATGGAGGTAATATTGTCTTGGCGTTGTCTGCTTCCAGATGTGGACGAGTGCCTCCGCCAAGAGACCTGCCTCCACGGCATGTGTGTCAACCTGGAGGGCTCCTATAGGTGTATCTGTAACCTGGGATACCAAGTCAGCTTTGATAGCAAAGCCTGCCAAGGTCTGCACCCAGTTTATATTTATGTTAAGTGCCTGAGCTCCTTGCATTGTATAAAATATGAATTCATAAAACTTACTCGCTGCATTGGGGTTCATTTCTGTCTAAAGATATCGATGAGTGTGCAGCACAGAATACGTGTCCCAACGGCATCTGCAAGAACACTGTAGGTTCCTACTCATGTTCCTGCAGGCCTGGTTTCACATGGTCAGCAGATGGACTGGGGTGTCAAGGTAATATGAAAATTTGCCCTCACTTTATTAAAATACCTCCATAATAAACACAATGTTCACAGCTCTTCTCTGGAAAGAGCATTAGACCATGGGAACTGTCTGTTTTTGGTATGCTAACTTTGCGGGCTTCTGCGGCAGATGTGGATGAATGTGAGCAGGCAGATGCATGTCCCAATGGACTCTGCAGCAACTCAGCAGGTTCCTTCTCCTGCAAACCGTGCAGCCCTGGCTTTACAGTCTCCCAGGATGGGCAGAGATGCCAGGGTGAGTTCTAGGTTAAAAATGGCAGTGTTTACCATCCTCCCAAATGAGCAAACTTGAGTTTGTTTGCTTGGCTATGTCAGACTAGACTTAACAAGACTTTGACAGCAATATGGAGGTTAGGGGAGTATATAAAGAAAGAAAGAAAGAAAATTTCAAGAATTTGAATTAGCCAAATGATGATGTCAAGTGAAACACCGGCAAGCTCTGAATGTTCACTTCTTCTGGTTACTTGCAGATATTAATGAATGCCTAGGAGATGTTTGCTCCAATGGCATCTGCTTGAACTCTGAGGGCTCGTACTCTTGCGTTCCCTGCCCCACTGGCTACAGGGTATCTGCCGATGGAGAGCTCTGTAAAGGTCAGTGTACCCTCGCCTCAAGGAAAGCCTGCTGGCTGAGAACATCTGGAAACATCTTCTTACGTGACACTTTGTTTTGTTTTATGGTGAACAGATATCGATGAATGCACAATGCCCAACTTATGCCCAACTGGCAACTGCGTCAACACAGCAGGTTCCTACACCTGCGTCTCCTGCAAGGCTGGCTACAGATTTTCAGAGGGCAGTTTGGAGTGTGAAGGTGAGGAGGGGCGCCTCTTTGTGTGAATATGCATGTGTAAGTATGTCAATGTGTGCCTAGGCGTGTGTGTCTTAGTGTGGGTGTAAATTAGTAAGGGGTTGCTGACAGCATAGTGATTACAGCTGCCGCCTTTGGATCCAAAAGTTGTTGGTTTGAATCTCACCTGCTGCTGTAGAGTCCTTGAGCAAGGAACTTACTCTCAGTTGCACCAGTAAAGTCACCCAGCTGTATAAATGGGTAAATAACTGCATTCAGCTTAATGTTGAAATTTGCTTTGGAGAGGAGCGTCAACTAAGTGAGTGAATAAATGTAAGTATACGTCAGTGTGTGATGGTGTCTGTAAGCCCCTGACCTTGGGGATCTTTGTCTACCAGATGTGGATGAGTGCTCATTAGCCAATGTATGTCCCGGGAGGCTATGCAAGAACACAGTGGGCTCCTACATCTGTAAGAGCTGTGGTCCCGGGTACGAGCTGTCCGAAGATGGGTACGGCTGTGAAGGTACGGAAACGGGGAGGTGGTGCTTGAGAAGTGGGACACTGCTCTGGCAGTCTTGTAAACTCTATGTGTGTAACAGCAGACAACTTGTGGAAGAAAGGGATGGTCGTATTCTTGGAAGTTCCCCCCTCTGAAAAACCTTCATTTATGAGTAAATTCCCCAGATCATCCCAGTGAAGCTTTGATTGGATTTTAATGAGTGTTCCTGCTACACAGGAGGATTTACTGCTCAGTTTGAAATCAGCTGCTGCCCGCATTCTCCAAGCTCAAACCTCAGAGGTGCAAGGAAATTTCCTGTAAACTCACAGGCACTCTGCCCATTAGCAAATTGCTTAACAACAGGGCAAGCTGTGTAGGCTGGAGTTTTCTGAAGGAAACGCAATCCATACAACTGTCAGAAATTTCCATGGAGCACACAGCACTTGCACAGAGCGTGTTTGTTCATACAGTCTTTATAAATCACCTATAATAGCCTGCTGTGATTAGACCCTTTTCTTTCCCTGCATTCTCATCTGTCTGCCCTTTTTAATAAAGGACTGTCTGCCTGCTTTCATGAAGGATTTTTTTGTGTGCAGGCCAAGAACAATATATCAGTTGCAACAGTATAGTACATTTTTCATTGTTTTATCAACAGCTAAGATCGGTAGTGATCATGACTTGCCTGTTGTCTTGAAAGTCCTTTCTGGGATCGAACGTCTGATTGATCTCTCACTATTGGGCCTCGTTGGTCAGTGTAGAGGCCCATGGAGACCTACTGGCAGGTTTCACAGCTCTCACACCACGGTGTCACCTCTGCAGATGTTGATGAATGCCTCTCCCCCGAAGCATGTCCCACGGGTCTGTGTACCAACACGGAGGGCTCTTTCGTTTGCATAAGCTGTGATGCAGGCTTCATGCCATCAGCCGACCGCCTCACTTGTGAAGGTACCTCAAACCCTTCTCACCCAGGCTCTCAAATGGGGTATAATGAGAGATATACGTACATACCCATTCCTCTGTGTGCTCTTAGCTGCCTCTGTTCTGTCTTGATTATGAGACTCTTCTGGCCTCTCAAAAGAGATGGTATTGTAGCTATAATTGGCAGAAAATATCACGGTTTAAAAGTGCTATTCATTTATTGTGTCAGTGTCAGTGTGGCATACCCCCCATCCCAGTGAGCTTTCCACCAGCACCTGAACGCTCGCTCTCCCCTCACCTCACAAATGTGAAAGGGTGCAATGAGTTCAGCCATTCTAATGTGTGGAGGCATCGCACCATACCCAGCTCCTACAGCTCCTACTGAGAGGCGTCAGCCTTGCTCTTCCTCATGGTTGTCTGCATGCTAATTTTTATGTGCGAACGTGTCACAGATGTGAATGAGTGCCTCTCCCTGGGGATCTGTGGCGAAGGCGACTGCTTGAACACCAAGGGTTCGTTCTTCTGTATCTGCTCGACTGGATACACCACAGTTAGTGATGGGACCGGTTGCCGAGGTGAGTGGTACATCCCCAGGGACAGGCGCGGTCCCTGGAAAAACACATCTTAATCCCTGATAATCCTTGAAGCAAATTGGATCCATATTTCAGTTAAAACCACAGCGATCTGTGGCCTGTCTTGCCAGATGCTCTCCTGCTCTTGGTGATCTAAACCTTTTAATTACTTGATAGCACTAATTAGTTATGACAAAACCTACCATGATATATGCGGTAACTATGTGTAATGGGAGTTTTTGCTGGTATGCGGCAAATTTAAATCCTACAGAAAGGGAGGTGCCCCATCCGATGCATCGAGCCTGGGTCACTGGAGCTGTGCATGTTTGTCCTGCCTTGGTCCCTGTGAAACCCAGTCTGATCCTTCCAAAGCTAAATAGTCAGAACTGTAATAGCTGAGAGGCAGTGTCCTCCCTTGCGCCAGGCTGTCCCGCAGTTCCCCGGTGACACCAAGACTCTCTTATGGGCAGGGGGTTGGTACTGCACAAAACTGGCCCATTGTTCCTAATGGGATCTGACCAGACTTTGGCAGTATTGCTGATGCTCATCCACGTCGGTGTGCGGAGTTTGATGTCATTCCAGCTGCACCCAGTGCCCTTGCATGCACTAGCATCAAGAGAAAAGTGGCTCTGAACGCTCGCCTGAGTACCTGACTTGATCCATCCGGGAATCACCACGAAGGAATGAGTGACATTTAAAGAACAAAGAGACACCCGTACCTGCTCCCTGCTGTTGTCTCCCTTGGTTACCACTGCAGAACAATGCATGCTCACTTTTCCATGTGTCTGAGGGGGGAGCAACCATGTGGCATGGAGGTTCCTTTCCCCCTCCCTGGGCCTGATGTGCCTGGGGGCCTTTGGGGTGATGCATGGGAGAGCCCCACACGCTGTATTTACTGAACGGCGAGACGGCGTTGACAGTATCACGTTGTAAGAAGGTGTCCCCCGCTGCCGATTCCCTGTTGTTCACATACCTCCCTGGCCCATCACCATTACAAATATAGGAATTTAATTATCCTATAAATCAGAGAGCTATGTTTTCATTCTGTCTACTGTTGGTGCAAGGCGTGAGCTCAATGGAAGCCAGAACCCATCAGTGAAAGCCTTTCAGGGTGTCGGGGAGAAGGGGACATTCTGTGGATGAACTGTCACATATTCCTGATTGGAGTTTGGCTATTTCCTGGACACACCCTGCTCGGTGTCTTTCTTAGTGTTTGTTTTAGACATCTGCTTTGTGTTCGCAGTGCAATTCTTCAAATATTTTCACCAAGATTACCTCTGGATATAGGCAGACAAAACAGGATTTTAAATACTTTATTTTTGCCCTTGCTGTGTCTTGCCGTCCCGAAGTAGAACACCAGAAGGCACAACTAATAAGTGTATAGCGTGCCGGTAATCCTTCAGTCTGTCACATAAGACTGTACCCCAAGCTGTCTTTATTTTAACCTTGCTAGTTTTAAAGAGGAACTTGGAAACTAGTGTTGTCTTTCATCTCTTCCTTTCTTTACATTGCTGGGTCTTAATCTTCATGTTCGAATGACAAGTGAACGAGAGATTATTGCCATATATACCAAGAGAAAAAGCAGTATTCTTTGTATGTTACTGGGTGATATCCAAAAACCCACAGGCAACATCAGCTGAGGCCATACAAGTAAAAGTGCACAGGGGTGAAAAAAACCACCAGCATTAGTTATGTAAATTCAGCTGATGGACTGATTCCTCAAAATGAGGCCTACGGTATTCATTATTTATGAAGTAAAGGTGTTAGCTATGTGATATCAGACTAAGAATAATTTATTAATTAATACTTCTAATACTGATAAGCAAGGATTATAAGTGATGAAGTTACTTTTGCACATATCTCTGTCTTCCTCTGTGTTTGCCTCATGTGTTTGCTTCATTCTGCTGTCTGTGATCCCCCCCCAGACTTGGATGAGTGCAGTGAGGGGAATGTGTGTTCCCATGGGCAGTGCCTCAACACTGATGGCTCCTTCCAGTGCTTGTGCGAGACTGGCTTCAAGTTTTCTCTGGACACGGGACACTGCGAGGGTGAGTTTGTTTTGCTGCAGACTCCCCCACCACTCTCCGCAACACCGGTGAACATCCCTACATCCCTGCTCCTCTTGACTGTCGGGATTCCAGCTGGGGCCAGTGGTGTGGCAGCTGGCTCCTGGCTGGAGGTCACTTTGGTTGACCTGTCCTCCCAGACTGAAGGAGTTAACCAGCACCCCATGCGTTCCCATGAATGCTCTATCACATTTTAATTACCTAGTTGTTGACAGTGTGACCCCGCACCTCTGCCCTCGGCTTTGAAGCGATCTAGAGGATTATGCGTTCATGCGAGACACCATAACTGCTTTGTTTCCATAGATATGGATGAGTGCAAGGAATATGGCAGCAGTGTTTGCGGCACCTGGCGCTGCGAGAACACCCTGGGGTCCTACCGCTGCTTCATGGGATGCCAGCCCGGCTTCTATGACCAGGAAAATGGGGACTGTGGTGAGTGGAACCGTGTGGTAGTTGCAGTATACCAACACCGTGCCCGGGCCCTGGCGTCGCTCCTGGCTTGGCAAACCCAGACACAGACAGTCTCATAAAGCAAATGCGATCAAGTATACAGGGTCTTCCTGGGCAACTCGCTGGGGGGGAAATGGCCCTGAAATTGAAGCACTTTAGCAACAGAGAACATTTGACATCCAAACCCACTTTAAGTGCCAACAAATAATGACTCCGACTGCAGACACAATGGGGCATTTGGGGCGAGAGGCCGAGACTGCAATGTGATCGCGACAGCAGCATTGGACTCACACCAGGGCAAGGGTCACGGGGCAGGGTGCGGTGACGCTTGCACATCTGGATCCACATCTGTCTAAAGACAACAGCGTGTCTCTGTGGAAAGAAACCTAGTGCAGTTTTGTGTTTACAGGGACCTGAAACAATTTGTCTGTGTTTGTGTTTGCACCAAGTGAACAATAACTGCAGGGACACTAGCCCAGCATGGACAGACAGCCGTTCTCCTTCAAGTTCTGCTACTCCCACAGCCCTTTTGGCTGAAAGCAGTCCCCAGTTTCAGCTGTGGTTCATTTTGTACTTTAGCTGTAATGTTCACATGCAGGGCCGTGCCACTTTTTTCCCGATTTTCAGTAGGCTTACCTGACAAAAGAGGCACGGTGGCGCAGGAGAAAATTCCTGTGCCTCACGGCTCCTGAGCTCATTGTTCGGATAGAAGATCAAATTCAGCTTAGAGTCTGCGGAGGTCGTATGTTCTCCCCGTGTTCCCAACCCAAAGACATTTGTGGAAGAGGGCAAGGGTGAACCGCTTCCATCCCTCCTTTTCCAAGAAAACCCACACGAGCGGTCGCTATGAACAAATTCGAAGAAACGGCACCTGTCCTAGCCTATTCCAGATAAAGCTTAAACAACAATTTTTTAATATTGCCCTCATATTTAGTAGGCGTCTATATAAACACACACACACACACACATTTTCAGAACCGCTTGTCCCATACGGGGTCGCGGGGAACCGGAGCCAACCCGGCAACACAGGGCGTAAGGCCGGAGGGGGAGGGGACACACCCAGGATGGGACGCCAGTCCATCGCAGGGCACCCCAAGCAGGACTTGAACCCCAGACCCACCAGAGAGCAGGACTGTGGTCCAACCCACTGCACCACCGCGCCCCCCTCTATATAAACACACTCAAGAATATTTTGTATTCCTCCCTGCTTGATGTTAGAATGCAGCAGAAATTTCATACACGTGAAAAGTGGTTTAGGAGAAAACCCAGTGGCAGCTACATTGGCCCAGGATTCAAATAACAAAGTAGGTTTTGAGCTTGAGATCATGATGTTGTTCAGTGTTGTTCAAACATGAGAGTCTGCAGCCAAAAAGGAAGGTAACGCCGTGCTGGTTTAGGGTATTGGGTAAATGGATGCTTTTCATCCCTATTGCACTGGCCTTAAAGCAAAGAGTGGCATGGTGGCACAGTGGGTAGCGCTGTTGTCTTACAGCACCTAGATACGAGAGAACATGGGTTCGATCCCTCCTTAGTCTGTGTGGAGTTCGCATGGTCTCCCTGCATCTGTGTGGGTTTCCTCTGGGTGTTCTGATTTCCTCCCACAATCCAAAGACATGCTGCTCATGTTCACCCATACTGTGTGAGTAACAGAGAAAATGTGTTTGACTGAGGTATGGATGAGTAACCCAGTGTAAGTAGTGTACAGTACTAGCAGTGTAAGTCACCTTGGTGAATAAGGTTTGTGGGCTGGTAACACTACATAGACTTTGTTAGATGTTCCTTTGGAGAAAAGTCTCTGCTAAATGAATAAATGTAAACAGCGAAATCAATTGGGGGCTGCAGACTGCACTGGCTGACACCTTCAGAGGGGGTGACATCAGAATGACTGTCTATAAAATGTCTGTGCAGTGTTTCAGCAGAAATGTATCTTTTTGTTAAAATATCCCTGTAGTTTGTTATAACAACAAAAACTACACACACACACACACACACACACACACACACACACACACACACACACACACTTTCCGAAGCGCTTGTCCCATACGGGGTCACGGGGAACCGGAGCCTACCCGGCAACACAGGGCATAAGGCCGGAGGGGGAGGGGACACACCCAGGACGGGACGCCAGTCCGTCGCAAGGCACCCCAAGCGGGACTCGAACCCCAGACCCCCTGGAGAGCAGGACCCGGTCCAACCCACTGCACCACCGTGCCCCCCCAACAAAAACTAAATTTTTCATAATCAAGCCCAGCTTACATGTATCAATATACCAACCAACCAATGTCTACAACCGCTTGTCTCAAGCCGGAGCCTAGCCCGGCGACGCGGGGCACGGGGCCGAGGGGCCGCGCCCCGGACGGGACGCCGGTCCATCGTAAGGCGCCCCAAGCGGGACTCGGAACCCCAGACCCGCCACGCGGCGGGCACCGCTCAAACCCGACGACCCCCCCGTCAGCATACCTACAAGGATAAAACTTTGTGCTCATTTACTTTTTGAACTTTGCGTTGCGCTCCGGTCAGAGCTCTCATTATTACCCGATTACGGTGACGCGTCGAATCGCGGCGGTTTTGTCTCCACGCACTACAAACACCCACTCTTGTTTCCGTCGCTGCCGCTGCTGTTTATATAGTCGCTGATTTTGTCACACTTTCTGGATATTGTGGCAATTGGTATTTGTGAACCTATATCAGTCACATTAAAATAAACATAATTTTGATATAGTTCTTAAACATTTTTACTTTGAATTCAGTTTTTTCTTACCGAATGTTCAATTTAACCGCGACACTATGTAAATGTAAATACATTTAGGCTGTTCGTATGATATTGTAATTTAAAGGTGTAATTTTAATTTTTCTAGTTGTTTATGTCACTACTATTGCCATTAGATTCAGTGATATAGCTACGGGAATTACGATTTACAAGTATAGGCAGTCCCCAGGTTACGAACGTCCAACTTACGTACAACCCGTAGTTACGAACCACTCCCTTACTGACCGAAAGTTCTTTTTTTTTTTTTTGTCACCTTTAAGTAAAAATAAAACTTAATGATTAAGCCTGTTATATTTAAAATTTGAGTTACATATAATGGTTTGTAATAACAAACGGGCGCTACTTTGCAACCCAGATCAAAACATTGCGCGTCTACGGCTGTTTGTCGGCTCGTGGGCGGGGCGCATGAACATGAAGTATGACAGACTTCCTTATTTTCAGACAGACCACGTTGCTGTTAACAGTGTCTCATGTGTTACTGTATTTGGCTTTAATTTTTTTGTTTTTACCCTCCTAACCATGGCACCAAACTTAAATGTGATGCAAGTGAAACTTAAGTGGAAAAAATATTAAAATGCTATTGGAAAAAGGTGAAACGCCAATGAACACTGGAAAAGCGAACATTAAAGTTTCTTTAATGTTTTACGTGCACACACACGCACACACTCTCATTCTCTCATTCTATCATAAATACTGTAGTTGTGACGACCAAGCCCCGCACCTCAACCAGCAGCTTCATTGAGAGCACTTGGCTATAAAAGACACTTCTCAGCCTCTTCCCAGTTGCGGAATCTCACTCGAGACCACCATCCCCACTGAGTTCTCAAACCTCACTCACTCTTCTCTTCCAAGTCCTGTCCCTTGTCGTTCCTCTGTCCCATTCCACGTCTCTTTAATAACGACCGCCCGCCTCGTCCCTCGAGCACGATTTCGGATCCTCGCCTCCGTTCAGTTTGCCGATCGACCGACCACGAGAACACGTCTGCTCCTTTGATTCTGAATAAACGATCCTGCACTTGGGTCCAGCCTCCTCCGTGTTCTCTGTTCATCATCACAGTTGTAACATTTATTATTATCTCTTTCTATGTCTCTCTATTATATATACTGTAGTTACATTTATTATTGTTATCATTGCATTGCATTATTAGTATTATTACTATTATTATTACTCTATTGTTATACTAAAGATGTTTTAGTGTATCCGGAAGTGTTTCTTTAATGTTTTTTATGCATAGAAAGGTACGGTATATACTATATACTAAGACAAACATTTGACAAACTGACGTTAAATACCAACCTCCGACTTGCATACAAATCCGACTTACAGACAGACCGAGGACACGGAACTCGTTCGTAATCCGGAGACTGCCTGTAACATTAGTACAAAAAATTTACTAAGGATTCTGTATGGTCTGATACGGGAGGAGGTCTATGGGGGGCGTGACACCATGAGTTACCGCACTGGGTGACACCAACCCTAGTGACGCCACTGAATGTAAAACGAAGAGCTGCCGCAAACTCTGCCGCAGTGGTTGTCAAAGTCATGGCCTCACTTGCAATTCCACTGTGTTCTTTCATAGCTGGGAGGTACTATGTTGATGCATTCTTGTAATGTACTCATCTTAACAGGAAAGCTGAAGAAAGGGGATGTGTGAGGGACAGGGACATTTTACAAGCTGCGTGGACAACATTTATGTAGCACCCATTAAATTTGGACAGGTCCATTCAAACCCAGCGCTCGAGCCAGATGGTGAATCCAGATGGAGTCACGGATGAGTGCTGTGCACTCCGCAGTCCCGATGCCAGCCCTTCTTGGCACATGAGCCCCTCTCCATGCTATATGATGACACAAACAAAGGACAGACCTGTTTGTCTGGCCCGTTGACCCCAAGCCAGGCTTTAAACTCATAAAATGAGCTCTCCCCCACCCGTGAGTTGGCCATCGTGCACAATGGGTGCTTGTTCGAGAGAGTTCCGGAAAGTTACGGGAGATTTTGCTGTCACCCCAATAAAGTGGATGATTACACTCGCAGGGCCTTGTGACGACTCGTAAAAGTGTTTTGAGTGGACGCAGGCAGACCAGACGAGTTGTTTGCCGCACTGCCGTCCTCTGGGCGTTGTCTTGTTTGCTCCTGTGGTTTTCTTATCGAGGCTTGGATTGTCTTCAGTTTTGCGTTGCCCTTGCACATTTCATGGTTGTAAAAATCGAAGGGAAAAACTTTGCAGTTAGCAGAGCACCGGGTGCCTCCTTCTTTTCCTCTACCTCATATGCCTGTGTGTTAACCTTCCGTAATGTTGGGAACAGGGCAGCTGCCTAGACTTCTGTGTCAAATACAATAGTGAGCAACACAGGGGTACCTCAGGGGACAGTCCTGTCTCCCTTTCTGTTCACACTCCATACATCAGATTTTAGATACTACTTACAGTCCTGCCATCTGCAGAAGTTTTCTGACAATTCTGCCATTGTTGGTTTTATTAGTAGGGGACAGGAGGTTGAGTATAGGAGTGTGGTGGACAGTTTTGTGAAGTGGTGCAAATTAAATCACCTGCAACTCAACATAACAAAGACCAAGGAGTTGGTGGTAGATTTTCGGAGGCAAAAGACCTGTCCGAATCCCGTTAGCATCCGGGGAACAGGGCTGGACATTGTTGAGGACTGCATGTATCTGGGTGTTTACATAGATAATAAGATGGACCGGACTAAAAACACTGAGGTTTTGTACAAGAGAGGTCTAAGCCGCTTGTACCTTCTCAGGAGACTTCAATCTTTCAATGTCTGCAGAACCGTGCTGCAGATGTTCTATCACTCAGTGGTGGCCAGCGTTATCTTCTACGCTGTAGTGTGCTGGGGCAGCAGGATGAAGGCAGCCGATGCCAATAGACTCAATAAGCTCATCAGGAAAGCCGGCTCTGTCCTTGGGGTGGAATTGGAGTCTTTGGTAGAGGTGTCAGAGAGGAGGATGCTGAGGAAGCTACTCAGTGTTATGGATAATGCCTCTCATCCCCTACATGCCACGTTGGAAGCACAGCGCCACAGAACGCCATAGGAGGTCTTTTATACCAGTGGCCATCAATTTGTATAACTCTTCCCCCTTCTGTAGGGAGTAAAGTGGTAACATCGAGACATTGACTATAATTGTATAACTATTATGTGCAATATCATTACTTCTTTCAACATTACTAGCAATATAACCATCCAATATCATGTGCAATTGTTTTAAATTTTAACATAATAATGTAATATAAGGTGTAATAGCATGTGCTGTGTCACTTTCTACCTTCCACTTAGCTTTTTTATTTTTTTTTTGTACTTACTTATTTTTTACTTTTATATTTAATTGTTGTGGTTAACCTGTTTGAGCAATCTCTGGCACAAGAATTTCCTTCGGGATAAATAAAGTTCTATCTTATATTTATGTCTGTGTGTTAACCTTCCGTAATGTTGGGAACTGGGCAGCTGCCTAGACTTCCATAAACACTCTTCAACTAGGATGTCTGGGTCGCCTGTTCCCACGTTGCCCTTTATTTGTGGCGGGTGTGGCTGATGGCCTGAAGTGTTTGTGCTGTAAAAGGACCCAGCCACTCGGGCTGGCCGGGAAGGGAGGACGCGCCAGGTTGGTCTCCTGCACAAAATAACAGAGATCCCTGGCCACAGTGGTTACCCTGTTCATTTTTCTGCTCCGGTGTTGCTCCATGAAATCCTCAGAAGTGTAGCAAATACATATACCACTGTCATTTTTGCCTGTGATGAACTTCTTGGTACCTTCTTGGTGATTTATTTCTTAGATGTGAAGATTTCAACAGACGCTGCCAGTGGATTGATGTTATGGTGGTGCCTGGAGGTGGGGATAGAGATGGTCTCTTTCACCTCACCTCCCCAGCTTTCTGGTTTACTGCGGTTTGCTGTCAGTGACAGCGATGCATTGTGCTCTCAACCAGATGAGTGACAGTGTTTGTGGAATTGCCAGCGCTGGTGTGAATGCAGCTCTCACCTGCACAGCTGCCTCTAGCAGCAGGGTCAGTGGGATGGAGCAAGAGGAGGGGGATGGACCCCCATTGCCCCTGAACCGAATATGCCCCTCTGCAGGAAAGTCCTCTTAATTCCTCTCTTCCAGCCCAGTGTTTGCTAAGCATTGCACATGGGTTCAATCGGAACATGCAGTGTTGGGGAACCAGATAGGCGCTACCATATCTGGCCAACACACACACTGATCTAATGTGCTCCACATTAGCAAGAGGAGTATGGTGGTCCACTTAACCTGTGCACTTTCTCTCCCACGATCTGTATGTCATCATTAAGAAAAGCGCCCCCACTTCCCAGGGAAGGGTTACTGCTGGAGCTCATCACATTACGTCAGCACTCGTGCAAGTTCCCTAGCCTGCCAAGCTGAAGGAGATGGCATACCGTTGGCAGAACTGGAAGCAGCCTTTTGTGGTGTCCTGTGGTGTGTGTGGTGTGGCGTGTCGCATCTCTCAACGGTAGGAGATATTTGCACCGATTTTTTTTTTTTTTGCCATTACTGGAATTCATTTATCCCGGTGCTTGCCTGAGGGCCCAGTTCAGCTGGTTCTCATACTTAGGGCTGCTCTGATGTCGAACCACCCACCCACCACAAGCTTTTGACTTGTAAAGTACGACGCTTCAGAGTTACTGAGCGAACACCCCCTCCCTCTCCGTGTCTAGGGCACTGCTTTGAAGCCATTTCCCTGAACCTGTTTCTGGAGCATTGGCGGGTGGGTGAACGTGGAGGAGGGGGACACAGTACAGAATTTACAGTCCCCTCCTACCCTCCCAAGGTGACCCTTGCTTTGCAGCTTGTGTTTCATGAGCACAGCCTCCTGGGCACTGCCTGTTTCTCCCTGTGGCATAGTAATACAGGGAATTTTGACTGCTGTTCTGGTCTCTTGATTAAACTTTTGGTCATGGAGAGAAGGCCTTGTGGATCACCACATATTCCAGAATTTCTCTTTTGTCGTAGATAAACACTTTATAGCCCATACACTCACCAAGGCAATTTTGATAATCCTATAGTATTTGGGGAGGTGACAAAGAGAGCAACTTGTGTCTTTTAATGTGCCTGATGTAAGCACTCTTGATTATTATGGGATATTATAGTGGTTAGCACATTATAAAGTACAGTACTTTAGCAGGAGCCTGGGGTCTCCAGCTAAACCATCCTCCGCACCTTGGACAGATTTTCTGTGTGTTTCTGGTAGACCCTCTCCCTGCTTTATACAGTAAAACATTTAGGAGTGCTGTAGGACCAAATAAAACGGTCTGCATCTGAAGCTTTTTGTCTGTTGTGAAATGAGCTATCTTTCAATTTGAGTGGTGCATAGCTTTGGAGAAACGTGCTAAAGGAAAAATGTAAATGTAAAGTCTTTCTGGATATAGTGTGGTACCCTTGTGGGCACAAATATGTCTGCTCCCTGGTCCTCATCGTGTGTTAAAATCCCTGGGTCTTGAATGAAAACAGTTGCCTATTAAAAATACACAGAAATAGAGTGTAAAAATGTAACGAAATGGATTTGCAGTCTCCGTGCAAGTCTAAAGGTGTGCATGACCACGCAGGGAAAATCGGAAGTTCCTAAATAGATCGTGCCCATTTCATTTTATCAGTGTGGATTTCATTCTCAAGAAGGGAGACCACTTGGGTGTAGTAGACTCAGCTCTCTGCTTCTCCCAACACATTGAAGCCATAATCTGGTCCTGCAGATACCTGCTGTGTAACACCCGCAGAAGCGACCCTATATGTCACAGTAGAGTCTACAGCGCTTCTGGTCCAGGCTATGTTGATATCTTGCCTAGACCACTGCAACTCCCCACTGTATAGTCTTCCAGCCTCCCCCATCAAGGCTCTTCAGCTGATACAGAATGCCGGGGCATGAGTTGTTTGATATGCCTGAGTGTTCCCATATATCACCCCTCCTCATCTCCTTACATTGATTTCCTGTAGCTGCCTGTATCAACATCGATACTGTAGTTATGTCCAACAGTATGGTCAAAGGACTGTCACGCTGTTACCCGCAGGACCCGATCACTCCATAAACCCCAGCAAGAGCATTACACTCACCCCAGCTCTGACCTACATCGGTGGGCCTACATTTGGTATCAACTTATGTGTCATGAGAACGCGCTGTCCCTGGATGCATTGATTCTTTTCCCTCTCTCTTTGTTCTCCTGGCCATTTTGCTCTTGCTGAGTCTTCAGTTCCTTCATTAGATGAATAGGGTCCCCGCCTTCACCATTTAGCCTCAGTGTTCACGTTACGTAATCCCGACTGCCTGTGGGGACCGATACCTGATCCTATTTACCTGTGCCGGGTGTTCGAGCACCTTGGTCATTTGACTGTTGCCATTGTTTCCATTAAATGTTGCAGATAATTCCAAGATAGCATAGCGTTTTTGCTGTCCTACTTTGTCGTGCGTTGGTGCTGCTCTCTGTCTACCCCCCAGGAGTGACCTACATTAGTCAGCGCCAGGTAGTCCAGCCGCGAAATAGCAGAGAGAAGAAAGACAGAAAGGGGCTGTTTGTAATCCCCTGGACATTTGAGGCTTGTGGAAAAAGAAGTTGGCTCCCTGTGTAAATAGAGTGAAAGAAGAGCCTTTTTAGGAAAGCGTACTGAGGACACAATGGAAGAAAACTGGCCGCGTTTCACCTCCTGTTGCTACAGTCTCCCATAACTGCACACAACCCTTACTGAGAATGAGCAGCAACCAGAGATACCTTCATGCATCAAAGTGATAAAATGATTTTGAGGTCAAGCCCATGGTATCCCTGTGTGAGAACACCTTTACTTAAACGGGAGGCCTGTACCGAAAGAGAGAACCTGCGTCTAGTGAGTATTCCTGCACCAACGCAGAACCCTTGTGTTCACTAAAGGCCGAGGCAGTTGCTAATAGAGGAAGCCCATGTGTAGTTACCGTGCTGTTGTACTGTGGTGCTCGGTGAGCTGGCGCCACACAGGCGCGTAGCAGCACCTGGGCCGCGCGTTCGGACCGGGGCTCAGACCCGACTCGGTCCGTGTCGAATTTGCACGTTAAACTTGTGTTCCTATGGATATGTGCCGGTTTCCTCCAGGAGTGAAAAGACCGGTGATCCAAATGGATTGGCGAGTTGACCTGGTGTGTGTGACGTTGCTCTACGGCATAAATGTGTAGATGATTGCAGGGAGATTAGTGCTGTGTACGTAGCACTGTATGTCAGCTTGGTAAATGTGTCAGCAGTTCATATTAGTGTATGTGACTTTGGGGACATGCATGTGCTAAATGAATAAATGTAAATGGAAGAACCTTCATTCTTAGGAAACATACTCATCACGGTGATTGTGGCCGTATCTCTACGCACGCTTTCTTCGATCGGTTGTAAGGAAGAGGGGCACAGAGAGGGAGGACGGCAAGCGTTTCCCAGCCTGTCGCATCCACCCTCCCGGACCGGGTTCGGCATGTGCGGCTCCCCGTATTGGCAGAGCTGCCTCTCAGGTGTCGAGGACTTGTTTAACAAAGTGCCAGCTCCTTTTCACTGCGCTGTCCACACTCTCTGACAGATTAGTCCTTTCCTGGACCGGTGTGGTTGCTTTTGTTTCTTGTTACAGGGAAACGCACAAAAACATGCCGCGTGGTCTCAGCACAAACTTTAAATAATGCTCTTGATCTCCAGCTTTGTGTCGGTTGCCTTGTCAAACATTATATACTTAATATACCTTATGCTCGTGATCTGGCCTTCTGGCAAGATGTGCAAACGCATTGCGATGGCCCATCAACATCTGCATCTGCATCGAAGGGGCAGTAGCGGTACACAGTCGCGTGCTTCGGACCGCCGCCCGACGTGTCTGCAGGTTGGCTAGAGGCTTGTCGCCGGTGACCGAAATGCAATCGAGCAGGGCATCTGCTTCCGCTGCAGTTGCAACCAGGCGTCTTCCAGTGCGTCTCTGTCCCCTGTGAGGTAAACCCTGTACCCGGAAAGATTCGGAATTGCTTAGGGAATAAAGAAATAAAGACGAGCTTAGAGACCAGTGTTGTTTTGGACCACGCCGCCCTGGTCGTGAACGAAACGGCGCGCAGCAGTTGGCTTTGCCTTCTAAAGGACCTTTTGGGGAGCTTAATCCGGGCCTGGGATCCATTTAATCCATCTCGGCGAACGTGGATCGGGCCCCCATCCCCCGTCGAGGCAAGGCGATAACTCTATCAGCGCTGAGGAATGGGCCCTCTGCGCTCCTAACGCAGGCAATCTCCTGACAGATGGACAGAATAATGGAGGTTTCGAGCCGTTCCACATCAACTCCTTTACTCAAAAGCACCACGGGGGCTTGGGGGGGGGGGGGGGGGGGGCACATCTCGAAACCCGACTCCATTTGAACGACATTGAATGGCCTTTGGCACACACCGGCGTAATAGGCTTACAATAATGGATACGAGGAACAATTACAGACGTGATTGTTCCACAAAAGCAGCTTTCCAAAGCAAGAAACACTTATTTATGTTTGGGGTTTTTGCAGAAACGTGTCTCTTCAGTGGCTAAAATGCACTTGGTGGGGGGGCGTGGGGGCGTGGGGGCTGTTCCTAAGCCCTTCCCTCCCTGCTGTTATATAATCCATCCTTGCAAGCCCAGTAACTGAGCAACAGATTATTTCTTGCCCTGTCTACATTGCTGCTGAAAGCTTTGGACTGAGGAAAACTTCCAGATGCCTCCATTGCTCAAACACACAGAGGAAAAGGACAACTGGCATGGGGCTGCAGCGTATGTGTTGCTGTGGAAGCCGTGTGAGCCTTTGCAATGCTCCAAGCTGAATTAAGTAGGATCCCTACTAATTCTGTGCAGTTATTCAGGGGATGTTAACAGGGGTGTCCTGCCTCAAACCGTGCCTCCCGCCGCTCTGCTTTCCCAAGAATTCAGATCGAAATAAAGCGGTACTGATTTAGAAAGTGGCACGGTCGCAGTACTATGGTGGCTAATACTGCCGTTCCATAGCTCTTGCGCGGTGGTTTCAGATCTGGCCTTTGGTCACCAGTCAGCCTGTGTGGAGTTTGCGTATCCTCCCCTGTGTCCACGTGGCTTTCTTCCCACAACCCAAAGACATGCGCAGAAGAAGGCGGCGGTAAACCGCTTCCGTACTCTCCCTCACCTCGGAAACCACGCGAGCGGTCGCTACGAGTTGAATTCGGCTCGCCGGCGCTTACCCTGCCCTTACCCTGCCCTTACCCTAGTACCGATTTATTGGCCTGCCTCCGCGTACCCGGAAGAGCGAAGTCGGCGGAAGCATATCAACCACACCCCCACGTGTGTCCCCATTGCAGATATCGACGAGTGTGCGAACAAGACCGTTTGTGGAGATCATGGCTTTTGCAAGAACACGGACGGCTCGTACCTCTGCCACTGTGACCTGGGCTATACCAACTCGCCTGGGGCACCCGTATGTGTGGGTATGTACAGTACTGCAAACGCACCGCTCTTACTGCTGCTGTTCCTGTCCGCCTGTTTTAGTGTAATAGTATCGCTCCGCAGAAAATATTTCTCTCGCGGTAGTCTTCCGTCGGAGTTCGTTACGTACCGAACCTGGGAGGCTTCACGGGATAACCCGTGAGCGACCCAGGCTCGGGAAACTCATCAGTCAGGATGCCTGTCTGCATAACGTGTCCGCGCTCACTCATCCCTCCCTCTGCAGACGTGAACGAGTGCGAGATGAGCCCCGCGCCCTGCGGCGACGCCCTCTGCGAGAACGTGGAAGGCAGCTTCCTGTGCGTCTGCACCAGCGACAGCGAGGAATTTGATCCGCATACCAACCAGTGTCGCGGCCGCGTGCTCATGACGGGTAACGCGTGCGCGTACACGCCTACGCATACGCACGCACACAAATGGAGCGGTTCCTGGGTTGTCCAGCCGCAATCCCTTAAATCAGGGACATATCCACAATTTTTAATGTTTTCTTCCCTCCTGAGGACACTTATCAGGTCATTTATCTTGTTGCGTATGCCCAAACTATTGCTCGCTTTCTGTCGGGTAATGCGAGCGTTCGTATTACCCGACACTCAATGGGGAAAAGCCGCTGGAGTATGAATCCAGAGTATATCCCACTTAGGTGATGTTGTTCTCTTCTTATTGCTTCATTCTCCCGAGCAGCTTTTGTGCCAAGCGCAATTCCCAAGGCTCTCCGAGAACAAAATAGGATACGCCAGAGTTGTTGGCCGACTTGTCCTAAATAATGTTTTTCCAATAAAATTGAACACATCGGCATCTCCAAATGTAAACATCCAAGTGAAATGCATTGCGATTTAATGAAACGGGTGGAAAAATTCACCTCAATTCAAAACTGGCCGGTCCTCGTGTGGCCACTTGTATTGCGCCGAACGGGGGATATTTACGCTGTCGGACCGTTTGCGTTTCGGCTGCGCGAGATTCGCTCGGCGTTAAGCCCCAGAAATGCCTCGTGTACTTTTGCCGCATTCCACCGTAAGCCTGTGGCATGTGCTCATCGGTCAGGTGAAAAGTGAAATGTTGATTTGCCAGTGTTTCCATTCTGTTGAGCCTGCTGCTCAACTGCGCACGCATAATAGCCCCTGGGAAATGATTGCAGAAGAGCGCAATAGAGCTGACAAAGAACTCTGCCGGCCGCTTAGCAGAAGAGGGAGGCGATCGTACCGCTGCCCCCTTGTGGTCAGTTTTCCATATAGCCACAGGACGGAGCAGAGCCGTGCTAACTGTGACCGCGCGTCAGTGATTCTTTTGTCTTATTTGTATTTGCTTTCTGTTTTCTGTGCTGACTTGTGTATCTCCTCCCAAAGAGCCCCCGGAGCTCTCCAGTGAAGAGGAGAGAAAGGAGTGCTACTACAACCTGAACGACGAGAAGTTCTGCAGCAACGTGCTGTCCCGGAACACCACCAAGCAGGAGTGCTGCTGCACCGTGGGGGCGGGCTGGGGCGACAACTGTGAGATCCACCCCTGCCCGCTCGTAGAGAGAGGTACGAGGAGGCTGGGAACAGGAGGCACGGCTGGTAGCACCAGGTGGATTGGTAATGCTCACATGCTATATTGTTCTGCTGTGTAAATGGATGAAGGGCTCTTGGGAGTTCAGTGCAGTGTATCTAGCACCGTAAGGCCCCTTGGATAAAGGTGTCCGCTAAATATTGCATAGCAATCACTGTAGCTCACTGCCTGAGGGCTGTGTGGGGATGGTGGGCCAGATACAGACTCGGAGAGTAGAATTACGGGGACAGCCGTTGGCTAAGTGGGAATGCCAGACGTGGTCAAGGGTGGCAGGTGGGGGCAGCGGCCAGGAAATTGATGGGGACGGTGAAATGAACTGTGAGGCCTGGACTGTGGGGAGACAAGGAGAGGGTGAATAGCGCCTCAGCCAGAAAGCGAAAATCTTCCCGGCCGATCCGCGTTAATCGAACACCGAAACGAAACGGATCGCAAGACTTGGAGCGCAATCCCTGGGCGGGAAAAGCCCTCGACTGGAAGCGTGTGCCACCTTCTCCGCGCGCCAGCGTTCGGCACGGCACGTCCGAATCTGTGTCCCTTCACCGGAGTTGCGTTTGTGTGTCACAGCCGAGTACAACCAGCTGTGTCCCTACGGCACCGGACTCATCCCCATCGCGCCTCTGGCCCACGGCTTCAGCCATCAGACCTTCAAAGGTAACGGAGTCGCCCGACCCCAAGCGCAGCTGGGATTCCCTCTCCCCGGTGTAAAAGTATTTCATTTCTGGCCCCGTTCACGCAGAAACTAACCGCTTGTGCGATTTGACCGAAACGCACACGCCAAGTCAAACAGCTTGTCCTCGTAGAGCTCAAGGGGGGTCGCGCTATACGAAGCGCAAAAAGAGCGAAAGGAAAGTGCGGACGAAGCACAACTGGGTTCCATGCTTGAAGCCTGAACGTTTCTCTATATACCTCATTTGTAAAAGTATGTTTTTAGTTTGACAAAATAAATACAGTGTTTAAAAGCCCCTGAAAATATCGGCAATCGAGTCAACAACCCTTGTGATTAATTCTGTTAAATGAGAATGAACAGCAGACACTTCCTTAACATTAGCAATAAATTGTTTGCGAAGCCTGATTTTTACTTTTTACTCTACGAAGCCGTAACTTGCCGCTTCCTCATCATAAAGGGCGGCGTTGACTCTGTCGGATTCCACTCGTGCCATATTTCACCCCTTATCGGTTAGTTTGCTTTTGGGACTTTTATTTTAACCGTACATATTACTTTAACGTATAGCGTCGTCCTTAAACGAGTCGTATGTGACGAGTCTTCACTTGTTTTGTTGGTAAACTTGCGAACGCATCCTGAGCCTATCTGCACGATAAGAGCGTCGCATCAAGAACGAACCGTGCCGTAAATTGCAAGCGACTGAGCCGTGCTCCTTCCTTCCGCTCTCCCTTCTCCCGATTCCAGATGCAGATGAGTGCGAGATGTTTGGGCCTGAAATCTGCAAGAACGGCCGCTGCTCCAACTCGTACTCCGCGTTCTCCTGCTTCTGCCGCGTCGGCTACTACTACGATGCTGCTCGGCTGGGGTGCGTGGGTGAGTTTCTGCGCCGTCGGTGCGTCCGAGGTGAATCCGCCGTCTGTCCGCCTGTAGGAGTGTCATCTCATATTCTCTTAATGCGCTGTATGTGCGAACTCCTCTCTTGCTCGCTGTCGAGCACAACCCGCAGAGACTGCAGTCTGTCCGTATTCACGTGCTGCATATGCGTTTGCGATAAATTGCGTGTGTGTATATGAGCATTTGAGTATGCATGCACGTATTGTCATGTCCCTCCTTTATTCAGACCACAACGAGTGCCTGGAGCAGGACAGCTGTGTGGATGGCATGTGCATTAACTCAGATGGCTCCTTCAACTGCTTCTGTAATCCCCCGCTGGTCCTGGACGGCACGCGCCGCCGCTGCGTCAGCATTAATGACACCGAGGGTAAGTCCCGGACCTGGGCTCACCCTGTCGCATCGCACCGGGCGGCCGTCTCCACGCACACCTCGGAACTCCACAGCGCTGCCTGTTTTCAGGTTCCTTTCAGCCGCCGGCAAAGCACGCCATAACCGAAACAGCTCTTTGAACCCGAGGAGACTCTTTCAGTCTCACGGTTTGAGGCACCAGAGGATGGAACTCTCCTGGCTGTTAATGTGCCTCCATTGTGCTTTGCATCTCCAGTTACCAGTAGAGCTAAATCATCTGCTTGCACGAAGACGTGTTTAAAACGTCAAAAGCCACTTTGGTCCATAAAGGCCGGATCTCGATGCCTCTGGACTCGACTGGTTTGTGGTTTTGGAGAACGTGCCAGATTGCAGTCTCACCGGGTCAGAAGTGTCCCTGCCCTGTTGTTTTTTGATTCATTCACACATTTTATAACCTGATTATGCAAGTATTTAAAACGACTGCTGTAGGACTCATTAGAATTTAATGGAACAGTAGTACCGAGAGGCTGGAACGGCTTTGTGTGTCACGCGAGCTGACGTGGCTTAATAGGCAAAGACCCCGTAGGCAGTTTGGCTCTTGTGCTGCTCTCCCTGCAGTGAACCCCGACCCCTATGAGGAAATCCACATAGACATTTGCTGGGAGTCCCTGACCGATGACAACACGTGCTCCCGACCCCTGCTGGGCAGGAGTACTACCTACGCAGAGTGCTGCTGTCTCTTCGGACTGGCCTGGAGCAACCACTGTGCCTTATGCCCGAGCAAGACATCTGGTAGGCCTACATGCTTCGTGATGCTCCTACAGCTTAACGGCGCCATTAACCGCTAGCCATACTGCTGAAATGTGTTCGAGATCCACCAGTGGGACTTTGTGTAAATCGTACGACACGTCGCAATGCAGCGTTTGCGTTTCTGCGATATTCCGAGTCGGTAACGGAACTTTGGTTGCAGCCGCAGTTGTGGTAAATTAAGGGTGAAATTGTGTTAATTGTCTTAATGTTCTTGATTAAAGGGGGAAAGTTGCTTGAACGACTTTATCCAAACACTGTTCTGGATATTGGGTTTAGAAGAAATGAGCTTCAGGTATCCAAAAAAAAAGGAAAAAAATTCAGAAATACTGCAACTTTTTCACCTGGCTGACAGATTTGGCAGCATATCTGAACTCAGCCCACATCTGAACTGAACTGCTCTCTGCGTTTGTTTGTTTTCGTGTGCGGTATCAGAGGACTACGCCATGCTGTGTAACCTGCCTAGATCGGGGTCCGACAGCCTGCGGGAGAGACCGGGGTACGAGTACGACCCCGAGGACACCGGCCCCCCTCTGTACTTCGGAGGTTTTGGGCCCACCGGGGGGGAAAACTACTATAACGGCCCAGGGAGTCCCGAGTACGGCCCCCGCGAGTCCCAGGGGGGCTCCTCCTTCATCAGACAGAACGCGCACCATGACTACACCTCCCACGAGGTGATGAGGGTCCCCGTCCATCGACCACGAGAATTCCAGCTTCGTCTGGTGGAACCCTACAGTGGTGCGCATCTCTCACGCACACGCGCGCACGCACACACACACGCACACCCCGCATGCTGCGGCGCCCCGACAACGTGCTGCTAGCCGGTTGGTCTGAAACACACGGCCTGAACGCGTGTGCGAAATCAGAGCTCGGGTCTGTCCCCCCTTCCAGAGCGGCACGACGAATTCGAGGGCCTGCGGGCCGAGGAATGCGGCATCCTGAACGGCTGCGAGAACGGCCGCTGCGTGCGTGTGCGCGAGGGCTACACCTGCGACTGCTTTGATGGCTACCATCTCGACATGACCAAGATGGCCTGCGCTGGTAGGTTGGCCTTTTTCCCCAGAATTCCCCGTCTCCTCTCGCTGCTGCCTTGACCCTGGCCATCCGTCCATTTGCCTTTGAAAGTCCTGCCGACGTGCTCACGTTTAGCTAAATTTAGAAATATCGGAGGATTAAAAACGAGAGATAATTTAGTGCGGGCACAAGAGATATGACGCAAACTAAGTGCGTAACGATGCTGGAAAGATCCACGTAGCCGCGCTCTCTCGCGTTACGCCTCAATGCAGCCGCACGCTGTAAAAACAAAGGCTTTCTCTCTAATGGCTTTGCTGCTGTTCTTTTTAATTAGAGGCATGGATGAAGTTGCCTACGGAGCTGCTGGGTTTTGCCCAGTAGTACTTGAGTAGAATAACAGTGACGCCACCCAGCCAGCAGCACGAGTTTTTGGACATCTGCCGCATCGTGTGAGAAGTGGATGTTGCGCATTTAGAATCTGCGGTGTTTGTTCGGCCTGGAAGCAGACCGGCCTCATCTCCGCAGCAGCGTGCGGTGGGTATGAGGCGGGGGGTCCGAGGCCGGACGGCCCCCGCCCCCCGAGCCCTAGACACGGAGCTGCGCGCGCGACACGGACGCCGCCAGCGTCTGCGGGAGCTCCCGCCGCAGAAGGTCGTTCCAGGTTATCGCCACGACAGCTGCGGCCGTGCGGTGCCAGCACAGGAAATGAAAAGCGTGCGCGGGCAGCCGACGAGAGGAAGCGGGACGCGGAATTCTCGCAGCGCCGGAATAAAGCGCTACCCAGGGCCACGGGGCCGTGCCAGGTTCTTAAAAGCAATATGACGGCACGCTGCTTTTCCATGCGTTTAAAGGCGAGCAGGGCGCCGGCGAGAGGGTCCATTACAGCGGAAGAGAACAGCACAGAAACGGTAGAACTGGTGGCTCAGACATGTGCGTCACTGCTGCCATAACCCTGCACAAGTGTGCTGCCTGCTAGGGAGGTTTTAGCCCTGCCACTCTCTATCTGTCTCTCTCTCGCGCACACACACACACACTCACCACTTTGAGTGTAGTTTGTGTTTGCCGAGATGCCCTCATACCCCTCGTCTGTCAGATGCCAAGTCACGAAAGGCCTCTCCCCAGGCTTGGCGACGCTGCGATTCTGGAAGCGCGAGAGGACGGCCGTCGCCGTCACAGGACCGCGATCCTCACTCCACCACCTTTTTTTTCTCTTCCAGATATAAACGAATGTGATGACATCAGCGACAAGGTGCCCCTGTGCAAGAACGGAGTGTGTACCAATACCGAAGGCTCGTACAAGTGCACCTGCCTACCGGGCTTCGTAACCACGGCGAAACCCCACGAGTGCATCCCAGAAGAGCGGGAGTTCACCCGGAGGGAGGCGGGAAAGTGAAAGGCGGGGCCGAGCAGTGTGGCTGCGCGCTCCGCCCTCCCCCCTTGTCCACCACCGGCCCGTGTCTCGGTCACTCCATTTCCTTCCCGCAAGGCCTCTTACAGTCCTTGCACAAACCTCTAAGAGTAGAGCAGAAACAGAGGTCAGCACACCCTGACATACATTCACTACCCGTTGGTAGGTACCTTAAAGGGATCCGAAGACCGAATCCAAACATTCCACAGCTCATGTCCTCCTCCTTTGGCCGTCCAGTCAGGTCCCCCCGATTTCCAGTTGCCCCGCAGAATTTTATGTACATACACAATTTAGGATTTTTTTGTTCCGTTAATTATTTATTTCTTTTAGAACATAAAGCTTTTTAAACTAACAATGCTAAGTTATGTTTTGTAAAAAAAAAAAATTATATATATGAATTCTGTTTTGTCAGGTGTTTTGAGTTATGACTGAATTGGAAAGACGCAGAGCTTATTGAAAGGACACCTAAAGAAGCCCGTCTACAGGAAGGGTTCAAGTGCTTATTGTTGACTGGTTATTTTTGTAACGCTGCAGGGAAATAATAGCGTGACTCGCCACCGCTCCACGCATTCAGCTCTGCTTCTTGTTAGATGGCATTTTGCGCAAGACGATTGATCCGGAAGCACAACGCAGGACAGCACCACTAGCGGGACCCCGGTCGTCGCTAAGCCGTACACACAGCACGGTCCAAGAGTGCCAGTTAGTCTTAGTTGAGCACACGCTTGTTTGTGCGTATTCAATGTGCGGCACACATCACTACGCTGAATACAAAACCACTTTTCCAGACTGCTCCCTTTTGAACCTTTTCATCAAAGCATCGGTAAGAAGAACCACTTGCGTGGAGCACAGCGAGAATGGTGCTGTGCTCCTGTAGCCCAAGGGTCCCCTTCGCACTCGAGTCAGTGGCTGCGCTTAAGGCCCTACTCGCTCCACACGGCCCCTAAATACACCGGTAAGGAAGCGCTGTCGTCATTTAGCATCCGAAACGACATCTGCCCTGCAGTACCCTGCACAGGTCCCCACGAACACCTCGAGCGTCTCTTCGCCCTCAGTCCCGGCGACACGCTGAAAGTTGGTCCTTCCGGAGCAGGCGCGTTGAGCGTCCAATCCCCACAAACCAGTATTCTCACTAAGTGTCTGTTTCAGTCAAGAGGTCTAACTGTATATGCTGAGCTATATTATTACATTCGATGGGGTTTTCAAACCTCTCCTGGCCATGGCACTTATAACAGTAAAGAAAGGCAGTATCATGTATGCATCGCATATGAACGGTGAACACATATGTACTATTACACATACTGTATGACAACAGCAGCACTACAACTATGGTTATGCTCTGCGTTCAGCAGAAACGTGTTTTATTAGCCATTTATCTGCAGGATCCCATTTATTATCTTTTCTTATTTGTTCTCCTTTTGTACAACCCAGAAAGCAGGCTAAGGTTTGATGAAGGGGTTTGAGATAATTTGTACAGATCTAGTATTGTGTATTAAATATGCATTTATTACATATTCTCTTTAGCTATGTACTTAAATCAATATTTTTGTGCGACAAAAATAACAACAAAACAATAAAAACACCCACTATATATCTTAGCTATTTAGGTTTTATATTTATGTCAAATTGCTTTTTTAACATGGTTATTTTTGGGGAAAAAAAAAAAAAAAAAACAAACAATGGTTTACAGTGTACCATAGAAAGTGTACATATCCTGCCCTGTGGAGCAGACCATGGAAATGACTTTAGGGCCTGGTGGTGTTTTCAGACATAGTCTAGGTTTGGTGCCAGTGCTTCGACAAACATGTCAGCGTCTCCTCCGATGATGACGTCCGTCATGAAAACAGTTTTTATTGTCATCGTACTCTACGCATTGTCTTTTTCCTGTAATTGGATGTTGATCTAAAGAGCACAGCCTGGAGAACCACAGCTGGCCTTCTCAGTGGTTCCAAAATTATTTTGATCCTCTCAGCATTTTGGAGGTCAAATATTATTGGAGCTCCATGATCAAAGCACTGCATCCCTTTGCCTGTATCTGGAAAGACTCTGTCAAGCCCTGAAAGAAATACATATCTTTTGTTATCGGATCGTGCCTTTTTTTCAATGACTGATGCCCTCGACCTGCATTCTTCTGTAAAGAAGCTTAATATGCAGTGACTGTATGTCATAGATAATAATACTCTGCTGTATCGTTCTTTTTACATCAAGAGGTTAATGAGTCTTCCAGTATGATGATGAGCACATTTGCCTTATTTTTTTTTTTTTTTTTTTAAATTCTGTAAACCATAAGGAAAAGAAGACCTGGTCTCTTTTTGAGATTTGTCTTGATCAGTGCTGTCTTCACCCCCTCCAAGTACTTTTTTCAGTCATGGAAATAAAGTGAAAGAATAAAAGCGTGCGTTTTGTTTGCTCTTTAATATAATATAATTGGTTTTCAGTTTTCAGCATTGCTAGCTGCTTTGGCGAACAGCACCACCTAAATAAATGTTACTGTGGATGAAACATTACTTCATTTAACTGATGCTTCTCTCCATAGCGACAAATAGTCACACTAAATAAATATGCAAATACGGTAAATTACAGCCTCAAGGATACGAGTAGAACTGGTGCACCATGCAGTGAATGTGGGAAAAGTCCATTCTTCATCAGAAGAGATACTACAGGTGGTTCAGTTGCTGTACTGTACTGTACCGCGTGCTGCTTTGGGCCCCGATGGGACTGAGAAAGAGACACAAACACCGTTGATGACGAATGTTTATTGGAACACCGGCACACAGCGCGAGGAACCGGTGACTTCTAAAGGAATCAATGTCTTCAAAGGATTTTGATTTTTAATCAAACATTACTGAATGAAGTCAATTAAATCACCAATAACACATCATAACATATGTTTCCCTTACTTGAACTGCTCCCTCTACCGTCTGTCCAGTACGTTTCATAATATAAAAAGATTGTGACATAACACCCCATAAAACATGACACCATAATTCCCTCACCATACATCACAACATAAAAATCTGGTTAAAATAAAGCAGTTAAAATATTACAATAAATACAACACCGAAACCCACAATAACCCATGTAATATTCTCCTAATGGCCAAACTACATAATGAGACAGAACATCCTGCACCTGTCATGAAGGGATGGCCTCCCATTTGCTTTGTGGTGTGTTGTGTGTTTTATGTTAGGGTTTTTAAATCCTTTTTAACACTTTAATTACACATTTTTTTTTTATAATGTATTAGTACTTATTTCACTTTCAAGTACACACACACACACATTTTCAGAACCGCTTGTCCCATACGGGGTCACGGGGAACCAGAGCCTACCCGGCAACACAGGGCGTAAGGCCGGAGGGGGAGGGGACACACCCAGGACAGGACGCCAGTCCATCGCAAGGTACCCCAAGCGGGACTCGAACCCCAGACCCACCGGACAGCAGGACTGCGGCCCAACCCACTGCGCCACCGCACCCCCACACTTTCAAGTAGTCACTTGTAAATGACTACATGTGTGGTGTGTATTTATTTACTGTCATTGTTATTTATTTATAGTGTAGGTTAGTTTACTGTGAGGGTGTTTTGTCAATGTTTTGATTGTGTATATGTATCTATACCATTCACCTGTTTTACTAAAACGTCAGTAGGGGAGATGTGTTGTGAAAAGGGAAACACCCAAAAACGGTAGGTAAGGTGTATGGTAACACCCTAGGAACAGGCCAGAGGACTACCCATCTTGAGCGGTGGAGTTACCGGGTTAGTTCCTTTTTTATTATTTATGGTTTTAAGCCTTGGGGTATGTCTTTTAGTGTTTTAAAAGTTCTGTCATGCAGTATATTCATATTAGCTGGTCTTACTATTTTTGTTTTATTTTAGATTTTATTTTGGCATGACAGTTAAGTACTTATTTATTGAACAAAGATTTTAATTGCCGGAAATGATGAATGGAGAAATTTTTACCTGTCGAGTTGGACAGCGTGTGGAACCAGACACCTTTGGTGGGCTGGTGATCCATTCTGATCCCTGAAAAAATAAATTTACAATAAACATCTGTTCCTGCTCGAAAAGGGCTCTCTTCAGTAACATGGGTCGTTACAATACATCTATATGGAACATATATAAAAGTATCTGAGAATACTGATTTGGTAACGTTGATAATACTTTGAAAACACCGACAAGAATTTGACAACATCTTTTACTCTAATTGAAATACACTGCACAAACTTTAAATTTGAAGAATCTTTAATATTTCACAGTACTGAATGGAGTTTATTAGTTTATGCGTAAGAACATTAAATGACGAGCTGCTGCCTTCGGATCCAAAGGTCGGAGGTTCCATTCCCACCTTCAGCTGTAGTACCCCTGAGCAAGGTACTTACACTAAGCTGCTCCAGTAAAAATTGTTCAGCTGTATAAATGGGTATATAATTGAAAGTAGCTTAACATTGTATGTCAGTCTGGAGAAAAGCATCAGCTAAATGAATAAATGTAAATGTAATATGGAACTATTATTGGTATTATCAAGTTACATACAAGAATATACACTAAAGAGCAAGAATCCTGGATACATGGGGTCCCAGTGGTTAAAGGTTCTAAATTTTAACTTCACTTGTTTTAATGAGTGAACAGAAAGAATTTTGATATAGTGCTGGAAGATGGGCTGCTAGGTTGGAAAGGTACTCAACAGACTACTAGGAAAGAGCTGATGGGCAGCTAGAATATGCCCGAAATTTGTAAAGCAGATGGAACAAAGCCGCAAGGTCGTCCTGAAGCTGATGTTGCTGGACAGAAAGAGGTGATCAGAAGCTGCAAAGATATCATCAATTTTAGAACATGGAATGTCCGCAGTATGAATCAGAGAAAATTAGACATCGTCAAATGAAATGTATGAGGCAAATGTCGATTTGCTTGGTATCAGTGAACTTTAAGTGGAAACGACAGAGACATTTTCAGTCAGATGAACACTGGATCTGCTATTGTGGTCAGGAAACGCATAGGAGGAATGGAGCTGTATTTGTCGTAAACAGGAAGACTGTCCAGACAATACTGAAATACAATGTGATTAATGATAGGATAATATCAATACGTCTTCAAGGAGTGCCAATCAATGTGACAGCGATACTAGTATATGCTTCCATGACAGATGCCAGCGATGAAGTTGTTGAATTATTCTACGAACAAATTCAGACTGAAATCGATCAAACTCCAAAGCAGGACCTGCTTGTTCTCATGGGAGACTTTAATGCAAAAGTCGGAAGCAGAGCCGAAGATTCAGTGGTTGGGAAGTATGGAATCGGCGATCGAAATTAAACTGGAAATGGGTTGGACCGCAGTACTGCTCTCCGGTGGGTCTGGGGTTCGAGTCCCGCTTGGGGTGCCTTGCGGCGGACTGGCGTCCCGTCCTGGGTGTGTCCCCCTCTGGCCTTCCGCCCTGTGTTACCGGGTAGGCTCCGGTTCCCCCGTGACCCCGTATGAGACAAGCGGTTCTGAAAATGTGTGTGTGTGTACTTTTGTTCAGTTTTGCCAAACCAATAAAACTGACCATCATGAATAGATACTTTCAACATCATAAATGTCGCCTGCATACATGGACTTCTCCAAACGGATTGTACCGCAATCAGTTCGATTACATAAATGTTGGACAGAGGTGGAAATCTTCAGTTTTGACAGCAAGAACAAAACCTGGGGCTGACTGTGGTACTGATCATGAACTCCTAACGTGCAAAATCAAAGCTAAGTGCCGTAAGAAGATCATTAACAAAGCTACACTTAAATACAGTATAATCTAGAGAACATACCGGAAGACTACTGGAAAAAGCTGAACAACAAATTCACTGTTCTAGACATGGGTGATAAAGAACCTGAAGAGCTGTGGATGAACATAAAAACAGGCGGAACAAACGCTGATAAAGAAGGTGAGAACAAAGAAACAATCTTGGATGTCAGAAGCAACTAGGAAAAATACCGGAACAATGAAAACAAGCTAAAATATGTGGCGTTAAAGAGGCAGCAATACAAATGAATCGAGCATTTCAACGAGAAGCGAGAAAGGATAAGGAACTTTATTTCAAAGCGATTTGCAAGCAGATTGAGTCAGAACATGTCAGAAGAAAAGCTAGGCTAGCATGTCAGAATATAAAAAGGATAAGACAAAAATTTCAACCTCGACTAGGAGCGCTGAAAGATGCCAACAGTGTAATACTGAATGAGCCTGATAAAATTGAAGGACGCTGGAAGGAATACAACAAGAATCTATGCAAGAAAGGAGCTGTGGGCGACTTTGAAGAAGTTGAAAAATTAAAAAAGGAGGCAGAATGAGCAACATGGCGCTGGCGTGAGGCAACGTGTTGATTGCTTCTCCTCGCAGACTTGTTAGTTTAGTGTATATTATTTTGTGTCACTGCCCTTCCAGCCAGTTTACTCTCTTATTACTTGTGATTGCCAAACACTTCCGCAAATACGTGAAACGGTGCGATTAGACGCAATTCTTAGCGTTAGAGAGCTGAACTCGCTACCTTCGCTCTACCGCGAGCAACATCATGACCGCGTCCCACCTGGGACCACTCGGAAGACGCGATCCCGGAAATGGGGCCGCAGGGCCGGCGTACAGGTGAAAACGAAACACCGCAGGCTACGACATCCGATGCCCAGCATTTTCCTGTCCAACGTTCAGTTTCTGGACAACAAACCGGACGATCTCAGAGGACGACTTAAATTCCAAAGAGACCTACAGAACTGCTGCGTTTTCTGCTTTACGGAGACGTGGCTCACCACTAGCACGCCGGACCATGCGGTCCAGCCCGAGGGCTTCTCAATTTACCGAGCAGATCGGACTGATTCATCGGGGAAAAAGAGAGGAGGGGGTGTATGCTTTCTTATTAAGAACGCATGGTGCACGGATGTGAAAGTGATTGCGCAGAACTGCACTCCGGACCTCGAATACCTTCTGATCAAATGCTGACCGTTCTACATGCCCAGGGAGTTCTCGGCTGTGCTCATCATGGCCACATTTACATCCCACCCCAAGGGAGCACACACAGCGTTCTGAACGAACTGTACCACGTCGTCACTAAGTACGAGAACAAGCACCCAGACTGACTGTTCATTATTTCTGGGGACTTTAACCAAGCCGATTTCAGGAATGTGTACCCAAAGTACCATCAGCACATCTCCTGCCCCACCAGACACACAAACACCCTCGACCACTGCTACACTTCACACAAAGGAGTGTACTATTCCCTACTGTGTCCGCACCTTGGGCAGTCAGATCACGCCTCAATTCTGCTGCTCCCGGTCTACAAGCAGAAACTGAAGCGAGAGGAGCCTGCGAAGCGCACTGTGCAGCGGTGGACACCAGAAGCGGAAGAAAGGCTCCAAGACTGCTTTGACTCTCTGGACTGGGACATGTTCAGAAACTCATCCTCCAATCTGGATGAGTATGCCACAGTGGTCACAGACTTCTTCCGGTACCGTGTTAGTGTCCGCTAACCCCATAAAAGAGTCCGCTCATTTCATAACAAAACAGTGGATTACCACTGAAATCTGAAATAAGATCCGCACGCGAACCTGTGTGTTTCAGTCTGGAGACACGGACGCGTACAAGAAGAGTAAGTACGAGCTCCACAAAACCATCGCCCGCGCAAAACGGGAATACAGCAGGAAGGTAGAATCACAGTTTAACTGCACTCAAGATGCACGTAGGTTGCGGCAGGGGATCCAAACTCTAACGGACTATAAACCACAGACACGAACATTGACAGGTGTCACTGCATCCGTCACGCCAGTCTCACCATTTCTGTGGCACAAGTGAGAAAAACTTTTAGCCGAGTCAACAACCGCAAAGCTGCTGGTCCGGACAGAATTTCAGGGCGACTTTTAAAAGCATGCAGTGAGCAACTGGCTACTGTCTTCAGAGACATATTTAACACCTCCTTAAAAACCCACCTGTACCCACCTGTTTCAAAAACACCACCATCATCCCCGTTCCTAAGAAGAACAAAGTGAGCTGCCTTAATGACTATTGCCCAGTGGCACTGACCCCCATTGCAATGAAATGCTTTGAAAAGCTGGTGCTGGGACACATTAAGGACACCATCTCAGACACTCTGGACCTGGACAGTTTGCCTACCGCCACAACAGGCCCACTGAAGACATGATATCACATACACTTCACACCATTCTGTCTCACCTGGATAATAAAAACTGCTCTAGGGCTGGGACTGAGTGCCGCATTGTGCAACTGGATCCTGGATTTCCTCACCAACAGACCCCAGCGTGTGCGGATTGGCAGTAATACCTCCTCCCCACTGATCCTCAACACTGGCACTCCATAGGGAAGTGTCCTGAGCCCAGTGCTATACTCCTTGTTCACACATGACTGTGTGGCCAGTCACAGCTCTAACACCAACATAAAGTTTGCTGACGATAGCACCATTGTGGGTCTGATCACCAACAACGATTAAGACGGCCTACGGAGAGGAGGTGAGGCTCCTGGCAGAGTGGTGCCAGGACAACAACCTGTCTCTAAATGTCAGTAAAACTAAGGAGCTGGCGATTGACGTCAGGAAACAGGATACGGTTCAGGCACCCATCTACGTAGGAGGGGACATGGTAGAGAGGGTCAACAGCTTCAAATTCCTCGGGGTCACCCTCACTGCCAAACTCACATGGACTGAGCACACAGCATCAACCATCAAAAAGGCCCATCAACGCCTCAACTTCCTCAGGCATCTGAAGAAAGTCAGGATGTCCACTACAGTCCTCACCACTTTCTACAGGTGTGCTGTGGAGGACAAGAAAGCCTTACAGAGGCTGGTCAAAACAGCTCAGGAAATCATCGGCACACAGCTACCAGCAGCCGAGGACACCTGCACCACACGCTGCCTCAGAAAGACAATGGGCATCATGAGAGATCATAGTCACCCCGCGTGGGCACTTTTCTCTTCCCTGCCATCTGCAAAATGGCTTAGGTCTATTCGAACCCGCATAGCTAGGTACAGGAACAGCTTTTACCCCACTGCTGTAAGAGTATACAACACTCACCAATCTGCCACCTTTAGTAAATAGAGTTGGACTGCTCCCCCCAAGCAAATTGATAAATTACACTGTCACTTTAAGCATTCTCATTCTCACGTTCTGAGTTCTCTGGCTGTCTATTGGCATTATTGTTATTACTGTTACCGTTATCATTAGCGTTATTGCTATTGCATTACTCACTGTCATTGTCATGTTTGCAGCATTTGTATTGTCTCTCTTGTCCATCGTCTGTGGAGAAGCATTCAAGAAGAATTTCATGATACTTGTACATGGTACTTGTACCTATGACAATAAACTTGAAACCTGAAACTAAAAGATGAACCTAATATTCTTAAAGAAGAGGTTATTGCTGGTTAAAGGTCTTGTCGAATAACAAATCACCAGGAATAGATGGAATCCCAATTGAACTGATCAAAGAATCTGAAGGTGCCATTATGGCTCTTACAGTTACGTCAGCAGATCTGGAAGCAAAGCTCGTGGCCAGTGGATTGGACAAAATCGGTCTTTGTCTCGATACTTAAAAAAAGGAGACACCAAGGATTGTGAAAACTACCGAACGATTACTCTCTCTCACGCCAACAAAATCTTGCTGAAAATAGTCCTGTGGCGACTGAAATCATAAGTAGAGTGGGAATTGCCAGAAGTTCAAGCAGGATTTAAAAGAGGTCGAGGAACGAGACATTATTGCCAACGTGAGATGGATATTGGAAAAGACCAAGGAATATCAAAGGCCTATTTATCTTTGCTTCATTGACTCAAGCAAGGCATTTCACTGTGTTGATCATGACAAACTGTGGGTAACTCTGGCACAGATGGAAATACCAAAGCACAAAATGCAGCTAATTAGAGATCGATATGAAAATCAGGAAACTGCAGTACGTACCGTATATGGCAACACAAACTGGTTCCAAATAAAACGAGGAGTGAGGCAGGGCTGCATATTGTCACCTTACCTTTTCAACTTGTATGCCGAAGCAATATTTCGTAGAGATACCTCATCAGAAGAACGAGTTGGTTTAAGTGTTGAAGGCAGAAATATAACCAATTTGCGATATGCTGACGATACGACGATGTTAACTAGTGGCAAAGAAGACATGGAATATTTCTTAAGGAAGGAGAAAAGCCGTAATGTGGGTCTACACTTACACTTATTTAGCAGATGCTTTTCTCCAAAGCGACTTCCAATGAATTCTGTGTAGTGTTATCAGCCCACACAGCTTATTCACCGCGGTGACTTACACTGCTAGATACACTACTTACACTGGATCACTCAGCCAGTCTAGCATTAAACATCAAAAAGACGAAAATTATGACTACGGAAAAAATTGAGAACTTTGAGCTTGATGGCGAAGAAATAGAAATTGTGAAAAACTTCAACCTGCTGGGCTCTTATGTAAACAACGAAGCAACTAGCAGTGAAGAAATTCTACATAAGATCACTCTAGGCAGAACATCAATGAAAGCTCTCAATAAGGTGTTCAAAAGCAAAGACATAAGAATCCAGACTGAGATGTTCAGGCACTTGTGTTCTCAATAGTAAACTACAGGTGTGGAAGTTGGGCGGTGCGGAAACAAGACAGAAAGACGATAGAGTCATTGAAACTTTAGTGTTGGAGAAGGATATCGTGTGTTCCGTGGACAGCTAGAAGAACAAACAAGTTTACTGTAGAAGCAATAAAGCCAACCATGTCACTCGAAGTTCAGTCAATGAAACTACGCCCATCATACTTTGGCCACACAATTAGAAGAGAACGATCACTAGAGAAGGAAATCATGATCGGAAAGACTGAAGGAACAAGGAGAAGAAGAAGACCCACAATGAGATGGCTCGATACATTGACAACAAAAATGGTGACGACACTGGAAGAGCTCGCCAAACTAGCACAAAACCGTTTTCTAAAGATCTTAAATCAAGTCAACTCTAAACCATAAGACCCAACCCTAACTATTACTAAACCCTAAGCAATTAGCCCCAACCATTACTATACCCTAACCTACCCTAATACAACCCCAACCTAACCTAAGGCTAATGCAACCGTAACCTAACCAAACCCTATTCTAACTTTAAGCTAACAATGTAACACTAACCTAACCAATACTAATCCCTAACCCCTAACTATAACCCTAAGCCCTAATCCTATTACTAAAGTCTAACCCTAACTCCAAACCCCTAACTGTAGCCGTAAACAGTAAGCGCTGAACATTATACCCTAACCTACCCTAATGCAACCGTAATCTAACCATAACCAAACTGTAACCCTAACTAAACCCTATTCTAACCTCAGTTGTAAACCTAAACTAACGTAACACGAACTAAGAATTACTAAACCCTAACCCCAAACCCCTAACCCTAAAAAGTAAGCTCGAGCCATTATTATACTCTAACCTACCCAAATGTTGGTTTCCTCCGGGAGCTCTGGTTTCCTCCCACAGTGCGAAGACATGCTATTTAGGTTCCCCCATAGTGTGCGAGTGACAGAGTGTGTGTTCCACTGATATTTGGATGAGTGACCCAGTGTAAGTAGAGTATCTAGGAGTGTAAGTCACCTTGCTGAATAAGGTGTTTGGGCTGATGACACTACACAGAGCTCATTGGAAGTCGCTTTGGAGAAAAAAAATCTGCTAAATAAAGTAATACAGTATAACGTCCAGGAATTCCATGCTGTGTTGCCTTCTGGGGCAGAAATCAAAGCATGTGGCCATTTCTGCACCTGATGTCAGTCTTTTACATGAGCTGGGAACACATTCAAGATGCCAGAAAGCAGTTAACCAAAAAAATGAATAAATGAGCGGGAAAAAAATACCGGCTTAGTCTCCCGTTTACCCGTGCGCCACGCGCGCCACCTTGCGGATGACGTCATTACTGCACGAGGCCGAGCGCCAGGCCCAAATTGTTAATAATGAAAACATTGCAAAAAGAAAATATCGCGCAGAGACAAGTGAACAAATGACGAGAGGAGAAAGAAGACAGGAGAGAGGAGAAGGGAGACGACACGAAAGCCCAGATCAGCACACAATGTTCTTCTAGTTTTATCATTTCTGTGTCATCATCATGAATGAAACCAAAGAAAGTTTTGCCACTAAATTTACTCAGTTATGAAGTTTTGCAAGTAGCAAAATTAATCACTATTAATTTAATATCTGGGACACGAAAGGCCATGGTATTCATAATGTTTCTCTCGTCAGAAACCAACTGAACTTGCAAATAGTAATACCACCTCCGGACAAAAAGAAAATATTATTGCATAAATATTAAAAATCAGTGCTAAAACCACACAGGTTTTCCAATCCAAACCTCCGAAACTTCGCTTCACAAATTGCGAGCGAACTGTTCAGTCATCATTTCATTCACACATCACCGCCCCAGTGTGAAGCAGCGGCTCCCGACTAATGGCTGAATGTGACGTACGACTGTCCCGCTGGCTTCTGGGAAATATAGTTCTCTTGCTCCATTTGGAGCATCCCGGGATCCTGCGGGGAAATACATCTCCCAGAAACTCGCTCTCCATTGCGTTGGACACGCGGGCCACGAAATAGCCGTTAGCGCGTAATCACATACGATACATGTGTAGAAACTGAAGTAGAAGCGTTTAGCTGCATTTCAGGTGTGCTGTATACCTGCTGCAGACACGCGCAGTGTGTGTGTGTGTGTTAGTTCGCTGCGGGTGCGATGAGCGTCGATGAGCCCCGCGCACGGTGACAGCGTGAGTGCGACGTGGACGAGCCGCGAGCTCCTGACCTGACCTGACCCGACCCGTAGTTAAGGGTTGCGGCGCGTGTTGATGGAATCGCTGTATTGCACGCGACACCGCGCCCACCGGGAGATCCCCCCCGCGAGGAGGCGCAGAGGGGGCTGCAGAGGGGCCGATCATCATGGGGAGGAGCGGCACGCCGCCACGGGACGCGAGTCCACAGCGGAGCCGAGCAGCAGCATCGCGAGCCGTGGAGGACGGTGTCGTAGCCGCCTCGTGCTGCTCGTGTCCGTCCTCTCGTTGTGCACGCGCTTCTACAGAATCCTGGAACCTGCGCACATATGGTGAGGCGGTGCTCTGTTGTCTGTGTCTCCTGTGTGTCCAGCAGGGGGCGTGGTGACTGTGGGGGGGGGAGGTAATTAATTAGAGTTAGGCAATTAATTCTGTGCTGCTTTACACAGTTATGCAGTAGGGTTTTCTTACAGGGTAAGTACTTTGATCAGTGGTACTGCTGCAGCAGCAGTGGGATTCAAGCCAACAACCTCGAGGTTGCGAAACAACGGCCCTAAGCACCGCAGCACCTGCTGGGCAAGGTGTCCGTTCGGGCTAAAGTAGCACAGATGTGTTGCTCTTCAGCGGTGATCTCTCTCTCTCTCTCTCTCTCTCTCTCTGTGTGTGTTCACAGCTGGGACGAGACCCACTTTGGCAAAATGGGCAGCTATTACATCAACAGGACCTTTTTCTTCGACGTCCACCCGCCGCTGGGAAAAGTAAGTGTCTGCTGGCAGCGCCTTCATCGCTTTTGGACCCTGCGTCACAAAGTGTGCGCGTTACATCACGCTGATTTAAATCAACAATTTTCTTACATGTAGTGACTTTTTTTTTTTCCTTCTTCTTCACTATGTTTATGTTTCATCAAATCTTAGAATGTTTGTTTGGTAACGTGTTTAGAAGCACTTGAAAGCAGCTTTAAATGACTGGAAACCATCAGCGCAAAGTGCTTAAATGAGTAAAAAAAGTGAACCGAATTAATAGCGACAAGGATGTAGGAGAACTAAACCACAGTGTTTAACACACAAGTCAGCTTTAAACATAAATATGAAAAAAAGCACACACACGCACTGTCTGAAGCCACTTGTCCTGACCGGGGTCGCGGCAAACCGGAGCCTAACCCGGCAACACGGGGCATAAGGCCGGAGGGGGAGGGGACGCACCCGGGACGGGACGCCGGTCCGTCGCAAGGCACCCCAAGCGGGACTCGAACCCCAGACCCACCGGAGAGCAGGCACAGGCCAAACCCACTGCGCTGCCATGCCCCCCATGACAAAAACATGTGAAAAATTAAATTACACCACAACTTTTAGATAACGATGACATTATCGTTCTTGGTTCGCCGACTCCAACAGTTTTACTAAAAGTGCGGGTCACTTCTGCCACCCCCAGCTCGTGTTCCCAAGTTCGGACCGGACGAGTCCGTAGGTGCTAAAGACGCTCCAGCGGAGGATCCATAGGGGAGGGAAGCTGGTTGACAGCAGCCATGGATTCCGCATCGATGACATCATTTTTAACAATTTTAAACACACACACACATTTCTGAACCGCTTGGAGCCAGAGCCTACCCGGCAAACAGTTTTTACAGTTTTCTGGAATAATGCACACACTTCAGCAACATTGCTATTATAATAAATGTTTAGAGTTGCAGATTTAAAAAAAAAAAAATTAAAACTTTTTAACTTCCAACCCTGGTGTGTGAAGCGCATTTGAAACATGTTGACACCCTGCTTCTCCTGTCTCCCAGATGCTCGTCGGCTTGGCCGGCCACCTGAGCGGCTACGACGGCACATTCCCCTTCGTCAAACCGGGGGACGGATATGAGCATCACAAATACTGGGGGATGAGAGGGGTAAGTTTTACCCTGTGCCTGGGCTCACTTTTAATATTTTGCTATGATGATGTGTTTGGGGCAGCTGGTTGCATAGCGGTTACAGCTGCTGCCTTTGGAGCAAAAGTTGCAGGCTTGAATCCCACATCCAGCTGTAGTGCCTTGAGCAAGGTACTTACCATAAGTTGCTTCAGTAAAATTACCCAGCTGTAAAAAAGGGTAAATAAATAAGTCGCTTTGTACAAAAGTGATAGGTAAATAGAAATGTTTAGATCATATACATTTTTTTTTCTTTTTTTTATTTTTATTTTTAAATAAAAAATTCACCTTTTCGTGGTTTGACCCTCATATCTGGTTCTGGCTGCAGTTCTGTGCTCTGCTGGGGTCCTGCCTGCCCCCTCTCGCCTACCTCACGGTGCTGGAGCTCTCCCAGTCCACACCCGCAGCCCTCGTCGCCGCTGCTGCGCTCGTCTTCGGTGGGTGTCAGTCGCCATGGAAACAGACTGTTTCTGTGATCAAGGATGCTCCCTGTTTGCACACCCTGGCTCGCGTGAAGGAACTGCCCTCGGCTTCTCTGATACATGGAGCAGAAATATGAGCAACAGCCCAGATTGGCTTCACTCGTGATGAAAGCTGATGGTTTGAATATAGGAAGTGTGAGATGTTGCAATGCTCCTTTCTTTCGAAGAGCTTTTTCTTGAGTGTTTACTTGGTGATGATTATGAGGATTTTTCAAAGTTCATCGGTCACTGAACCTGTCTTGGTGTTTGATCCCCAGACACAGGCTGCATCACCATCTCCCAGTATATCCTGCTGGACCCCATCCTCATGTTCTTCATAATGGCCTCAGTTCTGAGCATGGTCAAATTCAACCTGCAGGCCAACAGGTAACACCCAGCACACGGTCTCACGCCCCCTGTTGCGTGCAACAAATGTGGGTGTTTCCCAACTCCAGGACCGCGGTGTTGGATGTGGGTCCACCTGGCCATCACATCAGCCTGTGTGGAGTTGCATGCTCTCCCTGGGTTTGTGTGGGTTTCCTTGGGTGCTCTGGTTTCCTCCCACAGTCAGAAGACATATGGTTCAGGTGAATTTGTGACTCTGAATTGCCCTTAGTGTGTGTTTTGTTTATGTTCACATTTAACTTTATAGCTGTCACTTTTCGCCAAAGTCACTTAGTTTTATGCTGCTTGCAGAGATTTAGCCATTTATAAAACCTGGTAACTTTTACTGCATCGCTTCAAGGTCGGTGCCTCGATCTCGGGCATTACAGCAGGAGCTGGGATTCAATGCCGAGTGCCAGCTCTAAGTGCTGCGCCACCTGCTGACCTGAATTGAAGTGCTCCGTTGGGTGGATTCGTCGATAATTGATAAACATAGTTTGGGTGGTGTGTCTTTGGAAAGAGGTGTCGTCTAAATATGAATTAATGCTGTTTTTACGCACTACTGCTGGAATGGATTATGACGCCTGTTATCTCCACTCACGTTTCACACATTGTCCAGGCCCTTCGGGGCTCCCTGGTGGCTGTGGTTGGTGCTGACGGGAGCGAACTTGGCCGGCGCTCTTGGGGTGAAGTTCGTGGGGCTCTTTGTCATCCTGCTGGTGGGGCTGAACACGGCCGGCGACCTCTGGAGGCTGCTGGGAAACGTGGACGTCCCTCTGGTACCCGTCCGCACGCACAAAGACGTGCGCCTGCCCAGTGAGCGAATGTAAATTAGCAGGAAGGGAGGGCAAAAGACGTTCTTCTGCGTCTCCGTCTGACAGGTGGAGTTTGGGAAGCATCTTCTGGCCAGGGTGTTGGGGCTCATCCTGCTCCCCCTCTCCTTGTACATCGTGATCTTTGCTGTCCACTTTGCTGTCCTGAACAAGAGGTGGGTGCAGTTTCACTTTCTCACTAGTGTGAGTCTAAGAGCATGTTGTCAGCAGTATTTGTGAATCAAAGTATCAACTATACCATAGTGTGTGTGTGTGTGTGTGTGTATGTGTGTATAATATGTATATAATATATACACACATACACAATATGGTATATCCTTTTTTTTTTTTTTTTTTTTTTTTTTTTTTAAACCCTGAAGATTAATGCATTCTCTAACAGTATGGTACAATATTAAGACCCACGGTATGCTTGAATAATCTTACCACCTTAATTAGCTTCCATCTAATACACCGTAGACTCGATGTGACGGTTGGAGCCCAGTCCCACTCTGCTCTTCATGGTTCACGTCAGATTTAACGCAGTGCGTTTACCGCTGATGAACTTTTAACGTTGTTGATTTTTCACACACCCCATGGAGTGATCAGCAGTGTTTCTATCTGCACCATGATGTCCTGTGAATAAGCGTTACTGCCCAACCCCCTAAGGCAGCGGAGGCTTCAGCAGCTTGGAGACCTCATTTCAGTGCTGGAATCGGGAATGCGGACAGAATTCATACCCTTCATATGAAATTGATTATTGAAGTTGCAGAAAGGGAGAAGCGGAAGACAAGGAAGGAGTTCACTTTACTCGTTTATTAAGAAACCCCGCAGTGTGATGAGGTGTGTGTTGTGTCGACGCCATCAATCGCTTCTTTCACACTGTTATGTTAATGCAAAAACGCTTGCTTTGTTACTGCCACATTCTTAATCTTTATGTGCTTATCAATATATTTTTTTAATTGATAATGATGGAGCGCAAGTATTTTTTTATCTGGACGTGTGAATTTTGTTCTTGGCAATAAAACACCAAAAAAATTAAGCAAATTCTTTTTTCCAGCATTGAAAAAATGTACAAGATTGCTATGTCTGCTGTTACGGTAATTATTTGCAGTTGTGTACTTTGGTGGTTTCTCTCAAAGGAAACATTGATAAGTTTACATTAAAATACGTAGATTTGACAGAGTGCTGACTTGCTTATAGCATGGTCCAAAATTCTGGACCTCATCTCATCTCTCATATTGGGTTTACAGTACAGTACTACATTATATCTTTTGGGGGGGGACAAGTCCGCTTATGTTCATTTAGGAGATGCTTTTCTCCAAAGCAACGTACATTTGAGAGAATAAAAAGTATGTCACATCAATAGGAAGAGCAAAATGGCGGAGCTCACTAATTGACTGTACAGTCCTCTCTAATTATTGGCCCCTTCATGAAAATGAGCAAAAAAATTGTAAAAATGACACATGGAAAAATGAAACACGTAATGGGGTTTTTTTTTTTTTTTTTTTTTTGAGGAAATCGGAGTGTTCAAAAAACTGTTTGGAAAATATGTGTTAAATGTGTATGACTTGCATGTTTAAGCCCAAAATATCGCCACTTTTATATATTAATTTAAGACTATAGATCTCTGTCTGTTGGGGAAATGCACGTTTTCTTCTGAGTTGTGTGTCGCTTTGTGGAGAAGCGTTTGCTCCCTGAATCAGTGTGTGTGAGATACCCGGCACATGACGTGTAAGGAATGGAGAGTACAGTATGACGTGATGAATAATGACTGACTAATGGCGGATGCAGCTGAGTGTGTGGTAAGGTGTGCAGTAAAGGTGTATGAAGCGCTCCCTGTTTCCTCCTCTTCCCCAGCGGCCCGGGAGACGGCTTCTTCAGCTCGGCCTTCCAGTCACGGCTGGTCGGGAACAACCTGCACAACGCCTCCATGCCCGAGTGTGCGTTCCCCTTTGCCCCCAGCACGCTCGCCACAGCTTCCTCCTCCGCGTTCGTTCCCTGCCGATGTTGCGCTGGGCTGGATTGAGCAGAATCGGAAACGTAGGTGCCGTAATTTCCCACAAGTCCTGTTAGTTGTGACGCCGCTGTGCTTCTTCCCCGATGCCCGCTGTTGCAGACCTGGCCTATGGCTCCACCATCACCCTGAAGAACGTGCGCATCGCTGGCGGCTACCTCCACTCCCACTGGCACCTGTACCCAGAAGGGGTGGGCGCCCGACAGCAGCAGGTGGGCACCCTTCTGACCGCGGTTGCTTTGGCTGCACCTCATGCAGTACCCTGTTCTCACAGATGAGCACCGATGTGTAAGGAGGCGCCCCGGTGGATTGGCCCCAGAGCCTTGGCTAACTGCTCCGCTGCCCCCTGCAGGTCACAGCCTACCTCCACAAGGACTACAACAACCTGTGGCTGGTCCGCAGGCAACGCGGTGAGGATGGTGAGCGAGCGCACGGGTTCACGTTAACCCAAATCCACACGATCGGTGAATTTCGAATGGTCGGTGGCGTGACCCCCTCTGGAACTCTCCTCTGTGCACTAGATCAGTCTGGATCTCCAGACCTCGTTCGTCATGGTGACGTTGTCCGACTGAAGCACAAAGAGTACGCCCCCGCCGCCTGCAAAACAATTCTCTACTGCCGACATCTGCTTTGCGCACACAGTGGAGGAAGTGTCCTTGAAAACGTGAACTGTTCTTCAACAGGACCACTCGTAATCTTCACAGCCACCTCCAGGAGGCGCCCCTCACTAAGAAGCACCTGCAGGTCACAGGCTATGGATTTGTGAGTAGTGTCATGAGTGTGAGCACCCTGCTCCGCTGCTGAAAATGCTGTTGCTGTATTTCACTCCTGATTCAGATGATGGTGATGATAATGCGTAATGTCAAACGAGGACAAAGTGGAGAAAAGCCAAACTGAAATCATGATGCCGTGTTTGCTTTTGTAGGTACTAGATATTACAGTAGCACAGAGAACATAGTAATCCTGTGTAAATTGCTTAACGGGGAACAGAAATTTACTGTCCGCAGTAATTCTCAGGAAAGTGGCTCCACATGCACGTATTATACAGCAAATGGAAATGCACTTATCACATTATTCATGCTTTTCATGTCTTTTATGACTAAACAGAGAGTTGGTCTCACTGCTACCCCATGCAGAATGTGGTGTCTGTGTGTGTGAGAGAGAGTGAGAGAGAGATGGCCTTGCCTTTCTCAGTGACTTTTCTGTGGTGCTACAGAATGGGACAGGTGACCTCAACGACCTGTGGCAAGTAGAGGTGTGTGGGGGCCGGCCTGGCGATCTGGTCAAGGTGCTGCGCAGCAAAGTGCGACTGGTGCACCGCTCCACGGGTTGTGTTCTGTACTCCTCTGGCAAGACCCTGCCCAAATGGTGAGAGCACCCCTGTTTCTTGAATTGCTGCGATGGAAAGCAAATCCTTTATTCAAAATGGCTCCAGTGTGGTGTAATGAGTTCCCTCTGTTCCTTGGAACTGCTGAATCCCTATCAGTGTTCAAGAAGGGTCTCAAAGGCATCTCTTTTGGATCCACTTCTTTTCCCATCTCATATGAGCTCCATAAGCTTGCATTACATTATCTGTTGAATGTGTTTTTGGGTTTGAACTCTGGTTTTTTTTTTCTTTAAAAGAGGTTGAGACAGGTGGATTAGCTTCTACTTGAATTTTGAGTCAGTATGTTGAGTGATAGCACCCAGAGTGTGTTGTTTCCATGGTGTTTGTTTTCAAGGGGATGGGAACAGGTGGAGGTGACGTGCAGCCCATATCTAAAGGAGACACCCAGCTCCCAGTGGAATATTGAGGACCACATAAATCCCAGGTGTAAGTGTAGGCGTGCCACCTGTGTGTTGATGTACTGCAGTAACACATTGGGTTTACTCTGCTCATTCTTAAGAAATCCCCTTCCTCCTCAACACGCAGTCCTGTCCTGTGTCCACAGTGCCCAACATCAGCCTGGCAGTGCTAAAACCTTCCTTCCTGGAGATCCTCCTTGAGTCTCACATCGTCATGATCAGGGTGAGTCAAGGTTATAAGGTCAACAGGTTTTTGCAGTAAGATGAGATCTGCGGTCAGGACTGCCTGCCCGAGACTTTCACACAATCCAGGGTTTTTGTTAGTTGAATGATGGCTGACGTTCTGTCTCAGGGCAACAGTGGTCTGAAGCCCAAGGACCATGAAGCTGTCTCCAGGCCATGGCACTGGCCTATCAACTACCAGGTGAAGGACCTTCCCTTCTGAGACTCAGATTAGAGGCCGGGGTGGTCAGAAACATCAGTGGCCTGCAAATTTGTTCCAGAATGTGAAATGTGATACAGTGGGTAAAAATCCAATGCTTTTGCCTTTCTTTCAGGGGTTAAGGTTCTCTGGAGTAAATGAAACAGAGTATCGTGTGTATCTGCTTGGAAATCCAGTAAGTGCTTAGGTTCTATGCTCCCTGTTTTTTTTCTCGTCCTGGTGAAGTTTTACACTGTGTGTTTCACCAAATGCGGTATCCATCTTCAGTGAACATTACTTTATTTATTCATTTAGCAGATCGTTTGCCAGCTGATGGAGCAGCAGATCCATTGGTTGTTTTGTAGGCAGTAACCAGAGTCTCTAGAATTTGATGCAAACACCTATAGGAAGCCAGTGCAGTGACAGGAGAAGGGTGATGCATGGGAACGCTTCTGCGGGTCAAACACTCGTGCAACAGTATTTTGTATCAGTTGTAGAGGTTTGATAGCAGAGGCAAGAAGGCCAAACAGGAGAGAGCTTCAGCAGTGCTGGTGAAATATCACTTGAGTCTTAATAGCAGGCAAAGCAGGTGACATGAGTGAGCTGTCCAGTTTGATAGTTCTTTAAACATCAGTTCTCTAAACCACTATTTAGCACGTTTGTTGAAGTGTGTTCAAGACTTTCTTTCTTTGTATTACCCAGCTTCACAAAAGGCAATCAGGTTTTTTCAGGCTAACAAAGTGTGCCTGTTCTGTCCTTGTGCTAGGTGATCTGGTGGTTCAACCTGCTCTGCATTTGCTTGTATGTGGTCATGGCGACGGCTGTGGCCGTGGCACTCCAGAGAGGAGTCGCCCTCAGTAGGCAGGGACAAGGTCAGAGAAGGGATCTCAAATTTCCACTCATTGTCTACTCAGTTTGGTGGTATCTCCTCATCGGGATCCCTGCCCAAGCATTCTTTAAATGTCCTAGAACGTTGCCGGGTGCTACTGGATGGTGGCGGGCTGCTCCTCCTGGGCTGGGTCCTGCACTACCTGCCTTTCTACACCATGGGCCGCATCCTCTACTACCACCACTACTTCCCAGCCATGCTCTTCAACAGCATGCTCACAGGTAGGTACTAGGGCAACTGCCTCCAGCCTCCCAGCTACATGTGCGGCACATGGCTCCTCCTCGACATCCTTGGCACCCTTTTCTCTTTGTTTTCAAGTACATCTCATAGGACCTCCTTGTTTGTGTGGGTCACCGGGTACCCTTACCCGTCTCCCGAATCTATGTGGAAGTGTCAGTTGTATGGCTGTTACTGTCCTCTGTACTCCAGGCGTCACCTGGGATGTCCTCCTGCAGAGCGCAGACCTGGTGTTTCCTCCTTCTGTGGCCTCGCACCTGCGGAGAGGGGCACATACCCTGCTTCTCTCTGCCTTCCTTTACAGGTGAGACTGGTGGCTGCGCTGCACCTCAGTGGTGCTTGGTGTTCAGCACAAGGCAGCAGGTGTATTCAAGGAGACGAGTACAAAGAGTTGAGGTTTCAGGTCTCCAGGCTTGTTGATCTGACTGTTCGGAGATGCAGCGTAGATATCATACATGTGGGATACAGGGTTTTGGTAAGCACATAAATTTTATATTATTATATTAAATTATTTTACAACGTGTACCCTACCCGGAACAGGGTCACCGGGACCTACCCCTGGAGCCAGACCTGGGGGCAGTGTTCCTGGGCGAGTGCCTGGTGGATGGGCAGCCCACGTAACCCAGCCGGGCTTGGCCCGAAAAGGCAACGTGGGGGGCGCCATGTGGGCCCACCACCTGCAAGGTCCAACAGGGGGGTTAGGTGCAATGCCTTCCAGGCAACAGGAGGGGGCAGGGTGGTGCATGGCGTCGCGGTCCCTTGCAGCAGAAACTGGCTCTTGGCACGTGGAACGTCACCTCACTGGGGGGGGGGGGGAGCCAGAACTGGTGCAGGAGGTTGAGAAATACCAACTAGATATAATTGGGCTCATCTCCAGTCAGAGTGTCGGCTCTGGAATGAAACTCCTCGATAGGGGGTGGTCTCTGTCCTACTCGAGTTGCAGAGGGTGAGAGGCACCGAGTGGGCGTGGGGATACTCACAAGCCCCCAGCTGGCTGCCGTACAGTTGGAGTTTGTCCCGGTGGACAAGAGGGTCGCCTCAGTGTGACTTAAGGTCACAGAGAGGAAAACTGATTGTTGTGTGCGTATGCACCAAACAGCAGTTCAGAGTATTTGACCTTGGAGAGAGTGGATGAGGTTCTGGATAGGGCTCTACTCCATAGTCCTGCTGGGGGACTTCAACGCTCATGTTGGCAATGACTGTTGGAATCTGGAGGGGGGTGGTTGGGAAGAACGGCTTCCCCGATCTAAACCCAAATGTTGAAATGTTATTGGACTTCTGTGCTAGTCCTGGTTTGTCCATAACAAACATCATGTTCGAACGCAAGGATGCTCATAAGTGTACTTGGTACCAGAGCTCCTTGGGCCAAAGGTCGATGACTGACTTTGTAGTCATTTCATCTGACCTGAGGCTACATGTTCTGGACACTCGGGTGAAGAGAGACGCTGAGCTGTCAACCAATCACCATCTGGTGGTGAAAACTGATGGACAGACCCGGTGGACCCAAGTGTATACTGAGGGTGTGCTGGGAACAACTGTCGGAAGACCCTGTCCAGAATTATTTTAACTCCCACCTCCGTGAGAACTTCTCTCAGATCCCGGAGGAGGTAGGGGACATGGAATCTGAATGGACCCTGTTCAAAACCTCCATTGTGGAAGCAGCCAGGTGCAGCTGTGGCCAAAAGTTTGCCCAAGAACCCGCTGGTGGACACCGGTGATAAGGGAAGCCATCAAGCTGAAGAAGGAGGCCTTTAGGGACTGGTTGGCTCTGAGGACTCCTGATGGGAGTCCTGGCGGTACCCATCTGACTCAGCAGATGGGTACCGCCAGGCAAAAAAGGCGCCAGCAGCTGTGGTTACAGAAGCAAAATCTGGAGCGTGGGAGGAATTGGAGAGGCCATGGAAAATTACTTATGGTCGGCCTCAAAGAGGTTCTGGAGAACTTATCCGGCTGCTCAGGAGGGGTCGGAGGAGCTTCCCTCAAGCTGTGCTCAGCAAAGGTGGAGAAACTGATCTCAAATGAGGACATTGTCGGGAGGTGGAAGGAGCACTTTGAGGAACTCCTAAACCCAAGAAATATGCCTCTCTTACAGGAGTTATGGCCAGAGGCTTCCGGGACGTCAGAGTCCATTTCCCTGGTGAAAATCACTGAGGTAGTTGGAAAGCTCCACAGTGGCAAAGCACCAGAGGTCGAGGAGATTTCGCCCAGAACTGCTTAAGGCCCTGGATGTTGGGGGCAGTCATGGCTGACACGCCTCTGCAATGTTGCATGGACCTTGGGGACAGTGCCTTTGGATTGGCAAACTGAAGTGGTGGTCCCTATCTTTAAGAAAGGGGACCAGAGAGTGTGTGCCAACTACCGGGGTATCGCACTTCTCAGTCTCCCTGGGAAAGTCTACTGTACTGGAAAGGAGGCTCCAGCCAATAGTTGAACCGCGGATTGAAGAGGAACAATGCGGATTCCTTCCTGGTCGTGGAACAGCAGACCAGCTTTTTACCCTCACAGATAATTGAGGGGGTGTGGGAGTTCACTAATCCAGTCTACATGTGTTTTGTGGACTTAAGAAGGCCTACGACCATGTTCCCCAAGAAATTCTTTGGGAGGTGCTTCAGGAGTATGGGGTGCTCGGGCCACTACTGCGGGCCATTCAGCGTCTACACACGGTGCGAGAGCTGTGTCCGCAGACTCTGCATTAAGTCAAGTTCGTTGTAGGTGTTGGACTTGACTAAGGATGTGCCTTGTCCCCACTCCTGTTTGTGGTTTTCATGGACGGGATATCAAGGTGCAGTCAAAGTCAGGAGGGCATTCTATGTGGGAGTTGGAAGGTGATGTCTCTGCTTTTTGCGGAATGATGTTGCCGTTTTGGCACCGTCACATGGTTGCCTCCAACACGCACTGGAACGGTTTGCAGCCGAGTGTGAAGCGGCTGGTATGAGGATTAGCACCTCAAAACGTGAGTCCATGGTCCTCTCACGGAAAAGGATGACACGCCTCCTTCAGGTAAGGGGAGAGAATTTGCCCCCGGTGGAGGAGTTTAAGTATCTTTGGGTCTTGCTCACAAGTGAGGGGAGAAGGGAAGTTGAGATCGGCCGCAGACTGGGAGAAGTGGCAGCAGTAATGCGGTCGCTGTACCGGACTGTAGGGGTGAAGGGGGAGCTGAGCCATAAGGCAAAGCTCTCTATTTACCGGTCAGTCTACATCCCTACCCTCACCTTTGGTCATAAACTTTGGGAAATGACCGAAAGAATAAGATCACGGATACAAGCAACTGAAATGAGTTTTGTCCGCAGGGTGATGGTACTCACTCTACGTAACAGGGTGAGGAGTTCGCCCAGGAGGAACTCAAGAGTAGAACCGCTACTCCTCCACATTGAGAGGAGCCAGTTGAGGTGGTTTGGGCATCTGATAAGGATGCCCCCTGGGCACCTCCCTTCGGAGGTATAGCAGGCATGGCCAGCTGGGACGAGGCCTCGAGGTCAGCCCAAGACCCGCTGGAGGATTATATCTCCCAGTTGGCCTGGGAGCGGCTGGAGATCCCTCAGGTTGAGCTGGAGGATCTTGCGAGGGACAGGGATGTCTGGGCTTCTTTGCTCTCCCTATTGTCATCACAACCCTAGCTGCACAGGTGGTCAGGAAAATGGGATGGATGGATGGATGGATGAATACATTTTATGGTTCGAGGGAAGCATATAGAGAACATTATTTGCTTTTTTTACAGTGTGATGTAATTTAAACCCAGATGTAGCTCTGTATTGTAATCTAAAGGCATAAAATTAGTTTTTTTTTTTTTTTTTTTTTTTTTTTTTTTTTTTAAATAATTGTGAATGGTAGGATTTTACCCTATTGGCTTCTTGAGATAAGTAGGTTAAATGAAGCTTTTCTAGATGTTGTGACTCTCTTTTCACACTTTCCAGTTTTTACCTGTTCCACCCCCTCTCCTATGGCATGAGGGGACCCCTTGCCCATGATCCAACCAGTCCAATGGCTGGTCTCAAATGGATGGACTCCTGGGAGTTTTGAGGTGTTGACTACAAAAAGCCAGTTGCCTTCAAAAACCCCAAATGTTAACCTCCTTTTTACTTTGGATTGTGTTACTTTACACACTTACTGCAGTCCTGTTCAGATGCTAATACTGTATGCACAACATTTGGACCTGTAACGTGTGCTAATCGTAATACATCAGCTCTACATATGACATTATATAAAGACATGCTACATTATGTAAAATTTGTTTAAAAAAAAAAAAAAAGTAAAATTTTTTGGGGCAGGATATTTTTTATAATGTAGGTGATAGGCTTTGAGATTGCTTCACTGAGGTAAATGTCTAATCGTTTCACTTTCCTGGTTTTAGGCTGTGTGCAATTCAACAAACACACCTGTTGGTGAAATTATAATTCTGTACTGGCCACGGCAACTGCTAGAAATGACTGCTCTGCCCAGTGAAGCCTTGAGGAAACCTCAGTTTATTTGAGAAGAGGGAGCTTTGAAGATATTTTGACTGAGAAGCAGCATAGGGATAGAAGGACATGAAATTAGTTACCGTTAAAAGTATAGTTTACATCTGAAATGCAATAATGAGCAAAGTGCCTTTTAAGAAAGGTTATCAAATCCTTTAACTTGAAATGCTAAATATTTTATTGGAATGAAATGTTTTATTTGCTGTTCATTTAGTGGTTCAGTGTTTCATGAACAAAGTAATTCTATGGTTGCTACTGATAGGATGTCCACAAAATAGTGTATTGATAGGTACTTCAGTCTTTAAAATGTTAATACTTTTGGCAATAATATTGGTTTTAACATTGTAAATGTTTTTCCCCTCACCTTGTCTTCTGCGAAGAACCCCCCCCCCCCCCACAAATTCATCTCAAAATGATCTTAAGATAGTTTTTCACCATTAAAAATGTATAAATGCTGTTTGTGTGGTGGCTGCTATTTTTCCTGCCAGCCTAAGTAGATACTGTCAGTGATAGTATAGTGATTTAAAGACTATTTCTGCATTTCAGAGGGCTGTAGTAACTTTGTAAGTGTATTAAATATGTATGTTCTGACTACTGGTAGCTGCTGTAAATTAATCTTATAGTGTACTTGTAATGGTACAATACAGTTGCATTTCACATGCATTTTGCAGTGATGCCCTCAGTTTAGATGACCCCCCACCCCCTGTTGCAGGGCTAAATATGAAAAGAAGCACAAAATTGGTTTCTGCTTCCGAAAGCACTGAAGTCAACTGATACTGGAACTTGAATCCTCTCCGAAGTGACTCATGATACTTGCTCTGCATCTTGGTCTTTCTCATGTCACTGCTATTTGTAGGTTTGGAACTGTCTAAAGACGGATGTATTCTGTATTGGGGTTTAATGCGTTTATTATTCTGGGAGGGTGTGGTGGCGCAGCGGGTTTGACCGGGTCCTGCTCTCAGGTGGGTCTGGGGTTCAAGTCCCACTTGGGGTGTCTTGTGACGGACTGGCATCCCGTCCTGGGTGTGTCCCCTCCCCCTTCAGCCCTACACCCTCTGTTGCCGGGTTAGGGTCTGGTTTGCCACGACCCTGCTTGGGACAAGCAGTTTGTGTGTGTGTGTGTGTGTGTGTGTGTGTGTGTGTGTGTGTGTGTGTGTTGTTAACTTCAGTCAGCCATGTCAGCATGTTTGAGGTTAGTCTTGAAAGGGGTATGTCCATTGTCAGTGTGATCTACTTCATTCTTTTAACTGCTGCTAGTCCTCTTCCATTTCCTTCAGTACTCCCACTTAGTCTTTTTGAGAAAGTCTAGTGTTCCCACTTTACTAACGTTGGTCTCATCGTTCATCATACACACAGTTAGTATAAAACAAACCAAGAGACAAGATGGTGAAGTTGCTTTACCTCATGCCCATGGATTAACTATATCAAAACTATAAATCCTCAAGGAAGTAATAAAAACAAGCTGTATAATTTAAACAAAATCTGAAAAAAATATTACTGTATATTTTGACTATCACAGAGAAAGACAAGGGGAATACAGGATGTGGTGCTGTAAATTAATAATACACTGGATAATGTACAGTATAAAAAGTAAGTACTGCCCTCCAAAAAATGAGTTTTTGCTGGCTACAATTTGTCACCTTTAAAAGACTGATGGAATGTAATGGAATTGACAGGAATATAGCAGGAATGGTAAGAAAAAAAAGAAGCATGGCAGCAGCTATAAATTACTGCATTTAAGAGAAAGCATAAATATGTTTGTCTCCTGCATCTCAGTTATCTTTTATGTCAGTAACTAGGAAGTCTGGTGATTTAACAGCTGCATACCAGAGTCCACTGCTAATACGCAAGTTCTGCCATCCACATCATGTTCTGCAAGGGATTGTGTGCTGAACACTATATCAAAGCTGTCTCCTATAACCGAACTAAGCACCACCATCATCATCAGAAACCGACATGCTCCCACTGCACCAGCAATCTGGTGTTTCCTTGTCTATGAAGCCCTCCATCCTGTTTCAACCTCTCCATGGGACTCTGGAATTGCCAATTCGCTGTGAGGAGAGCCGACATCATTCCAGCCTACGCCTCCCGCCTCTCACTGGACCTCCTAGCCCTGACAGAAACCTGGATTATGCCAGATAGCACAGCCACACCTGCAGCCTTCTCCATAAACTACTTGTTCTCCCATACCCTACGTTCCTCTAGTAGAGGTGAAGGCACAGTCCTGCTGATCTCTTCCCCAGTAGTAATATTCTGTTCTCCCGCTACACCTGCCTGACCTGTCCTCTTTTGAATTCCACACACTCTCTACCGCTACCACTCCTCGGGATCGTTCTGTCACCCTACTGGGCCTCCTTACTGCTCCTGAGATGACCTTGACATCTTGCTGAGCTCTCTCCCTGGTACGACACTCTGTTGATTCTCCTGGGAGACTTCAACCTACACGTCAGGCACATTCGTTCAAGTGTCCTTCTGTCACTCTGGCTGCCCTTCCACCTCCTTATGTCCCAGTCCTCTGCCACTCATAAGGCCCGCAATCACCTGAACCTTGTCTTCTCTCATAAATGTCTCCGTCCTGTCCGTCACTCCATTCCTTCATCTCCTTCACATTTGAGGATTTTTTTTGCCCCCCGGATGTTTTAGCACAACTCTACTAAGAGCTATTCTCGTCCCGAATGCTGGATCCCTCTGTGTTCATTATAACTGCTATCAATACGGTCAGCAATTATTGACCCCACAGACAAGGTGACATCCTCCTTCTTGTTTCCACGACCAACGCTGAAGTGTGCTGCTGTTCCCCCGTCAAGATTTTAATTTTCTTCAGATTTTAAATGTATAGCATAGTATACTTCCAGTCTTCATTTTGACTTCTGCATTTGATCATAAGGGGTTTCACGTCTTATCTTCTGCTTAGTGGTAGTGGCGTCTCATCGGTCGTCAACATTATAATAATTGATTCCCGCCACTATATTTTCCCCCAACTTCCACCAATATTCCTCCTCTTCTACGCAATTTTTATTAACACTGCATGTAGTGTAACATTCCCATTTTGTGTAACGCCACATTTATCGCAGCATATATTGTTGTAAAATACGTGAGGCGAAGCAGCTACGCTCAACTTCTGGCTCCTCTCGCGCTGCACAACCCGCGCGCGGAAGAGTAACCAAATTCCTGCTCTCGTCCCGCCCATTGGCTGCCGTGCGTCACGTGCTTTTGTTGTTAAGATGGCGTCTCCGAGTGGAGGTAAATTCTAATTCCTGTTTTTCCTGACTGGTTTTCATATTCTGTTAAAAATTGATCTTTCGAATGCGGCAACAGTATTTTAGTCTATATTTACTCATGAATGCATAAAAATGAAACGCTAGTTACAGCAATATATTAAAATAAAAGCATTTTTGTGTGTCGTTGCTTTTGTCCGGTACAACAAACGCAACGAGCCGACGATACGTAACCGTTACGGTAACGACGTTTGGTTTGTTAGCTATTTATTTAACGCTAAGAGCCGCACATAACAACACAAGTAGCGGTGCTAATGGCTCTCACTCAGCACACACACATTTTACCATCACACACGCTCACTTCCCCGGTGTTAAAATGAGGAATTATGTATTAATTTGCGCAATTATTAGTCAGTGCAGAGTTTTCTCAGTTTTTTTGGGAAAAGCACTGATGTCAGTTCAACTTTAAATAAAAATCCGATGCTGTTTGTAGTATTAATACGTGGCATAACATTTTACAGTACCATACAAGATTCAGAGAATATGTATACAGTATTTGCGTGTAGTGGGCAGCAGGGGGCGTAGTGGTCAGAGGTGGCGCCGGCCTTGCACTCGAGGGCCCCGGGCTCAGGCGAGGTGATTGGCTTCTTTTTGTGTCCATTAGGGTTTGTGATGAGTCCTTTCACTTTGAGGCTGGTACTGAGCTGTCTGTACTGCTTTTAAATGATTTTTTGCACACCGTTTGTTTACACTTTTATACTTTACGCTTCAGTATCCGTGTTGCTGCTGTGCGCATGTCTGCTGCAGCATCCAAGCGCGATTTCCTATGGGCTTAAAAAAAAAAATGACAAGAAAACCTTGTATATTTTATCTGCGTATTAGTGGAGTCTTTATTCTCGGCTTATTTGTGTACCTGTTTAACTTTTTCCAGTTGACGACTTTGAGTCGTCTTTGCTGAGTTTTGAAAAGCTCGACAGAGCCTCCCCGGACCTGTGGCCGGAGCAGCGTGAGTACACTCGCTGGCCGAAGGGTTTGCGCCGTCACATCTCCAGCCGTGTTCTCACCCTTGTATATATGTCCCCTGTGTTCTTTGTCTCCAAAGTGCCCGGTGTTGCAGAATTTGCGGCTTCTTTTAAGAGTGTAAGTGTTTTAAACGCTTGTTGCAGGGGTCTTGGGGGGCGCATGTTATTAGCACATACGCTACACATACTAATATGAAACACCCACATTTCGCACATTATCTTCATTTGTAACTTATTGTTCATCTTATCATCAATACATGCATGTTGTTTTTCCCAAAACTACATACAAGTCATTCTATACAAGTACAGTAGCAAGTATATTAGAAAGTTGTGGCCTACCATTCATGGTTTATTAGGAGTAAAATTTGCAGTCTCTCAATTTTTCTTACAGCCAATCACAAATTCGCCACCTAAGTGGATGGCAGAACTGGAAAATGATGACATTGAAATGTTAAAAGGTAAGTGCTCTAAACACTGCTATTGTGTTAGTTTGGTGAATGAAGTTTCTATGTGGTCCATGTTAATTTTATTTATTTATGTTTTCAGTCTTTCCAGGCAGTTTTGTGTTGTAAATATATGTTAGATTAGAAATTATTTTAACTTCTATCTCAGCCTTCTGCCACCTCAGAGCCGTCCGGACAGCAAAGACCAGTGATCGCTGGGAGGAGTAGGACACAAGAACAAGCAGAGTGTTTCGTTCCAAATTCTCCTCGAGTTTTATTGCATGTTCACAAAGATTATATACTATTTTGCAGAACAAAGAAATAAGTTCTCGTTGGTTTAGAAAGTGAATCGAGGTCTAGGGACAAGACTGTAAAAGGTAATATTAAACAACAGAACACTGTAATTGGTTATACATATAGGGAGGATATGTGATATTTCAGTTGCCTCCGTTTGCCCTTGAGCATAGACAAAGAGAAAAAATTAAAACAAGAACTTTATTCTTGCATACACATTCGTAACAGGTCTGACACACACACACCAGAAGAACAGGGAGGACAGAGAGATAGAGGTGGAGAAAAGACACGAGAGCCATTTATTTCTCACAGTATATAAACATTTTCCCATGTCTGTTTTTATATAAACCTTGCTTCAATAAGTAATTTGCTTTAGAGTTTCATAAAACATTGATTTGAACTAATGTGGTATTTTGTGAGAAGGGATGAGGTTGACTATATAGCTGAGAATGTGTCTAAATGTAAAAGAGCACTTAGTGACCAGATTTGTATCTGTATGTTAAGAGTTTGGGGAGAAAAATGTGAACGATATGTGTTAAAAATGCTGGGTGTTTCTCAGAGCACTCACAGCCCTATGGTTTTGACTGTTCATGTGTTTAGAGCTGGGGAGCCTGACCACAGCTAACCTGATGGAGAAGGTGAAAGGGTTGCAGAACCTGGCCTACCAACTGGGCCTGGAGGAGTGTAAGTTCCGCTCTTGCGATTCAAGCCCCTTGCATTTCACTGTGGAGGAGCTTTTGTGTCTTAGTCTGAGAAAGCTCAACTTGAAAAACTTCAAAATCAGTCACCTTGAAAAAGCTGTTTTCCAAATTTCATCACGATCATCTGCATGTAAGAATGCTATTTTGTAGTCAGTCCTGTGAGCTTATTGTATTCTGGATGTTCACTTGAATTTTCTTTGCTCTTTAGCTTTGATTCCATTACTCTGCCTCTGTAGAAAAATCAAAGTTTAAAACACAGTCTGCTGCTCTAGAAGTTAGGCAGTGTTATTGGATTGTTTTAAGTGAGGATCTAATTTTTTTTTTTCTGGGATATATGGCCAAATATGGTTTAATTTGAGTGGAGGAACACAGAAGAGTTCTTTACACTCTCCCTACTGGTATGCCAGGTTGTCATGCTTTTGCCTCTAGGTGGCACTGCTTTCCACAGTAAATTATAATATCACAGCATTAAGATTTTACCTGTCCACTGTAATGTTACCACCTTGCCTTTCTACAGTTTTCTAGTAAGTTCGTGTTGACCTATGAACCCTCATCTGCTAATACTGTGTCCCATCTTTGCTCCCAAAGCGTCAAATCATGGGTGTGTTTTGTACATGAACATGTTGTGACATGATTTGTATAGTTAAGTTACTGTATATTTAATTTAATATGGCGGCAAGTAGCTTTATCTAGCACTAAACCGTAGAGTGTTGCACTGATATATATTTTTTCCCAATAGGCAGAGATTTTGTCTACGGAGTCATTAAAATTGGGTCTTTATTATTGTACTTTTTAGTTATAATTTATGTGATTTGAACATACTTTCATAACTGTATTTTGTGCAGGAATAAATATGGCTAAAATTCAAGTTGCAATTAACAACAAGCACTTAAAAGCTTAAAATTTAATATTACAGAAATGACATATGGTTTGACTGATATGTGATTTTTGTAACTGTTGTAGTCCAGAGGAAATGAATTGCATTTTGATTTTTTGCATATGAATAGGTGTTAGTTAATTTTAGCATTAATTACCACAAAAAGCTCCAGGGATAGTGCTGATTAGTGACCAGTATGGAATATTTCTGTCGTATCAGATGTTTTATTGTTAATGTTGCTACCACATTTTCCAGATTGAAGCGCTGGAAAAGTAACATTGGCTGCTTAATTAAATTTTGTTAATGCAGTCCAAATGTTTCACACATAATTATATTTTTAATAACGTTTAATGCTGCTTTATATCTTTTTTGCTTTTCGTTAAAATAAGTATGTCCTTACTGTTTAGTGAAGGTCATTCTGGCATTCGTTTGAGTATGACAGTATCACATGTACAAAGGTGATGAGTGAACTTGCTCAAAATTGAGGAGGGCATGAGTGTGTGTTGCTCGCTCACCCTCCGCTCCTTTACACCTCCTCTCCTTTCTAAAGTCATGGGGCACCATGGCCCATGGCAAATTCACTGCAGCTTTGTGAAATTCCATCAAGACGGGATGATTAAACCAGGCTTGTCCTGTGCCGGATTATGCCAAACATGATTTGTTAAGATTCAGCCCTGTCAGGGAAGTGATTGTTGAATGGTGTCTTTTCACTTTCTTGTTTTGCATCTGCAGCCGGCTCTCACCTTGTCAGGTTTACATTAATGCATATAAGCATTACCACGGCAACAAACACACAAATTTGATTAGCGTGATGGACGTGCATAGGAATTCTGCTTAATTGTCATCGTAACGGTTGTCTTTTTTTTTGGGGGGGGGGGGGGGGTGTAGTATGAACAGGTTTCTAGTTCCCTAATTAATAGAGAGACATTAAGTTGTCCAACGTATCTCCTGATCAGGGCCTATGACACCAATTTAGTTTTAATAAAGCCCCTTTCAGACATTTACACTAGGATCTCCAGACACTTTTCCGAAAATCAGACATCCCCTGTTATTGGTTCGTCAGGTTTACCTTTGATTGAAGTTGCACTTGGCAGCCCTATTAATTTTGAATCACATTTCCTCATCAGTTGTGTCTGCACCTTTGGTGACCTTTAGAGATTGTGAGTGGAGTCCAGTGTATACGAAACCCTAAAATTCCCTTAGTGTACCGTTCATTGATAGCTGGATTAAACAAGGCCATATTTTCTCGATACTTGTGTTTCATTATTTACTTCTTTGCTTAACCCAAGTCATTACCCAGGGCACCCTTTTTAGTGGTTTATTAATACATTTGTTGACATTTATTCCATTTTCAGTGAATTAAGTGATTCTACAATAGCTGTTAGTGTACAGTAGTAGAGCAATGCCAGTCTGCTAGAATATTCCATTTAGCTTTTAGGAGTTGATTGCAAAAAATTTTTTTTTCACCCCTGAAGGCAAGACTGCAGTTGGACTGGTTCCTTCAGCTCTGGGTACAGTTTTTTTAATTTAGTGATCAATATGTATTTTTCACTTGCCGGTTGTTGTTATTGAGCTCCACGGTTGGGTTCCAGGTTCAAGCAGAACTGTTAATGATGCACGTAATGATAATGTTTGTAAGAAGTTAAATACTGACAGCTCTAAAATCATTTATTAGGGACCTATGAAAGATGGCTTTCAGTACAGCTGGTCCTGCAGTTATGACATATGTGGCTTAGGACCACCTTAGTATTCTATATCGGGATCATTTTAATGTGAATTTTGTGTGAAATTAGTGACAAAATACAACAAAGCCCTATCATCAATCTGTCATTGATGCATGGTATTGTGTGTGTGTGTGTGTGTGTGTATATATATATATATATTATCTGTATATGTCCTTATGGTTCATGTAATGGAAATGGATTTTCAGCTTACTGTGGGGTTGTCAGGATGGAACCCCATCCTAAACTGAGGACCACCTGTACATGTTACAGTTTACATTAATTTACAAATAGTTCACGTTACAGGAAGTGGTCATGGTATATGTTCGTTCGGTTCCACTACAACGTAATAATTTGTGTTCCTCTGCAACATCATGTTGTACCAATTTGCATAATAAACGTAACTGTTTAATTGGGGAAAAATGGGATTAGAGTCAAATCATATTAAATACAATAATCAGAAATTAGAATTTACTGCAAAATCTACCAAAAAACTTAATCAGTTGTAAATAAATGATAAAGCACATGAAAATATGCAGTAGTGACACATTGTTCTTTTGTTTAATTAAAAGAACTTAAGAATATCCAACTTCCAGTGTCCACTGTTGTTGGACATTCAATATCCAAAACCCAGAATGCTTCTTTGCACTTTCACTTTGTCCAACCATGATAACTAATGCAGTGGATCAAATTTAAATGATAAATGCAAACAGTTTTTTGAATTTCCAAATGGAATTGTGTTATCAAAATGCACTTGCTGAAGTTAGTATCATGTAAATTGTGTTCCTGTACTTGTCAAGTTCTTTTCAACTCATGTAATTAAGATGCACATTATAGCACAACTGGCTGTATTAATTTTGGGTTTAGGGTCTTTGATGTTGTGAGGCAACACCCAGCAGACTGGTGTTTGTGTTCCTTTAGCCCTGAGCTCTGATTGGCCATAGCTGACAATAGGACTTTCCCTGCTAGGGGACTCTCTTCAAGGTGGTCTTACGGTGTTATTAGTCCACACTGAGGCATAGAGCGCCTTTTAATGGTACCTCTGTAATGTGCCTGGGGTTTAATTTTCTCCTCTGCCGTCTGGGGAGGCCTTGTAAATCTCTGCTACTTTTTCATCGCCACTCTGTGCTCCTTACAGCCCCTAAATGAGATGGGGGAGTGTAGCAGGGCGGGGCGGCGATTTACTGCCCCCCCAGAACGTGTGGCCCATTAAACACTTGAGCTGCTTAATGAGGAGGACACAATCACTCCGGAGAGATGCGGCGACTCGTTAGGGGGTGGGAGACATGGAGGACACTCCAGAGTCATGGTAGCATTTACCTGACCTGTTTGCATAATGGTGTGCAGCTCGTAGCAGAGTTTACTGGGAGGGTTGTTAGCACTACCTCCGGTCACTTAGATTGTAATGATGGGTTACTTTAGCAGGAGGAACAGAGGTGAGGTGGTTTACTGCTTGCTCATATTTCACTGAGTTCATCCTGTGACTGTAAGTCCATTTCCTGGGTGTGTATGCATGTCCACTAGGGTTCAAACTGGTAGTGTTTTGTTGCCAATGCAAGTGATTTAACCTGTCGCCCCTGTTGTGACTTGGCGCTTTTGCTTCTACTGTGTAAATGGTGCAAATACTTTGTTCTTCCCTGTTTTTTTCCCGATAAGTGGCAGTTTGTAATGTTAAATTTCACATTTTTATTGGTGCTGATACAATATAATAGCTTGAGTGATAGCCTCTATGAAAAAGTTGTTTCCCACGGCAGCAGTCCCGCTGGAATGGTCTTCAGTGTCTGTTACTGTGTTTGTCTTACTCATAATAATTTTAGCTTGTATTGAACAGTATTTTAAATTGCTCTTTGTTTTAAATCAAATTTTTGGGTATATTTCAGCAAGGGTTTACATGCCTACATGAAAACTAAATGTTTTCAGTGCCATTCTGTTATGCTTAATCATTTTCAAATATGTAAATCACCCCTTTGTGCTGATGGAGGACAGCCATCGGATAAAAAGAAAGGATGGTAGGAAAAGATGCCTGATCCCACCAAATGGTTGATTTTGTGCACCACAGCAGTGACTACATCTATGGGATAAACAAATCTAGAGGAATTCACAATTTAAGGTGTGAAGTGTGAAAGTGTGAGCTGTTGGTAGTGCTGCCTTGGAAGGGTGTGTTTAGAATTTGGTGTAAAGCTAGGTTCTTCCACTCCTGTCATTGAGTGGCAGTAGAGTGACTGCTCAAGTGGGACAGGTGGTATCCATATGGATAGCTGAACCAGTCCTGGTAAAGCCGCGTGCAGCAATGTCCCCAAGGTCTTGGAAACTGTCGTAGGCCTTACTCCTTTGACCGCGTCCCCAGCACATCCCCTAGGGATCCAGCATGTGCCTTTTCTCAGGGCCACAGCTGTTTGAACCACGCCCCTACCACCAGATGAATGCTCTCATCACATGTTGCTGAGCATCCTCTGGTAGTTTTAGCTAGGGGGGCATGCCCATGGGACCCCCCAGGACAGGCCGCAAGATGCTGTTATCAGAGGTAATTGAACTGAGGGTTCCCAGTGGGAGTTTGCGCTGCTCTAACACCCTACAGGTATTTTCTGTCGATACACTCTGTGATTGGTTAAGGAGCACTTCCACCCCTTCTGTTCCATTCTCAGATTGGTTCCTGCACCAGCCAGTAAGCATAGCTTTGGTTGTTGGGTGTCACTGAATATGAGGTGTTATCACATACGCATGTTGATGACTAGATGACAGATGCCTGAACGAGGCTGTGCCAGTGAATTTAGTAGCAAGAGTGAAATCAGAACCTTATATTTTGATTGTAATGTGTAGTAGATGCATTGGGTTCATTATTTTGTTCAGACTTTCCAAGGGCCCGCAGTGTTCCACTGAAACATGTTAGTCTCAGGGCTTGTTAGAGAAATTATGGTTATCAGTTCAGGGTGGTCATTGAACACAACAGCAAAGTAAATTGCAATAAACCCTCATGGGAATCACTGAGCTCTAGGCTCTGAGGGGTACATCTTAGATGGGACAGTGCATTGGTCCGTTGCCAGGTACTAATTATTGTTGTTATTATTCTATTTAGCTGATGTTTTCCCCAAAGCAATTTACAATGTTAAGTTGCTTAGAATGAATTACCTATTTTACAGAAGGGTAATTTTTACTGGATCAATTCAGGGTACTTTGCTCCAAGGTGCTACTACTGCAGAAAGTGAGGTTTGAACTTGGGACCTTTGAATCCTTACGAATAAGTTATAGGCAGCTTTTATAACATAAACACCCCTACACTATTGCAGTTAAAGATCAAATGGTTATCTAACCTCATATCTGTTAGTAATGCTACATCGCTAACAGCATAGTATCTGTATGCTTTGCAGGGTGAAAGACATAGGCAGTGATCTTGTTAGCTTTATTTCATTATAATCCTTGACCCAAATTATCAAAATATCTCTATATTTGCCTAATGGGGTAACTTCACAAAACAAATTAACCCCATTGTAAGAGGAAGAGTTACAGCGGGATCAGTGAGATGGTGGTGTAGAGTTTTGCAAAAGCTAACCATAGTAATTCAGTGAAAGCAGCCCGATACTTTATCTCCAGATTACTGAGGTTGTGAGGTTAATATATCAGTGCTTGTAATCATGTATGTATGAAAGACCACGAGGGTAATAAAGTTTTAATCAAAATGATGTGCGTACAGATGACAAATAATTAGAATGTTGAGCAGACGCACTCAGATAGAATCATTTAAATATGTATTTGGCATTCATATTATGAGTTCTATGTGAAGTGACTATCAAATGTGTGCAAATTTAGAAGCAGATTCAGTCTGAAAAGTCTGACTGAAATGCTGGGTGGAGTTTCCCAAGTTGTTTGATTTTTGTTACCAGAACATCCTCAAACAAATATCGTGTGTATCATAAATGGTCTGTATGTGAACCTACCCTTCGCCAAACTGCACGATATCCTTTACAGTCCTATAAAGTGGGATATAAATAGAGGGTGATGAGCTCCGGTTTCGTCTCCCTGTGGGATAAGACAGGTACTTTCTTATTGTGATCAGCAAAATTGTAGTGGTCAGTGTAGCAGAGTTTAATACTGCCCTTCCCCCTTCATTATCTCTACTGAGTGGTTAAATTCCTCAGAGGTTCACCATCCTGATTTAGAGTGGCTACCCTCTGTTCATGGGGCTCCTCCTCCCTGCCCCGCCTCCGCACCTGAAGGGGATCCTGAAGGTCAGCTGTGACAGCTCCAAATGGTTGCTCTCTGCTCCTGCCCTCTACATCGCTGAACCCCTCTATGAGGATCAATCTCCTCTTGGTGAGGGACCCAGGACGATGGTTTGCAGTGATTGCACTGACGCCAGTCTGCCCCACATCCATCACCTGGGCACGGGCTGGAGGATCGAGCCATTATAGAGTACCAGTCTGACAAGCTTCCAACGAAGCCTTTTTATTTCCTCCATTTAAGATAAATAGGTGCAGCTAATGTTTCCCTGTTGCAGTGCTATTAGGAGGTGCACATGGATGGAATTGAACAGCACTGTTTGTTGGATGATTTTTTTTTTTTTTTTTGACTGAGTGCGATGTCACGAAGGTTGTAAGGAAGTATAAATGTCACTTTGTTTTATTTGTTTTCTACGGATTCCCTCTATACAAAAAAAAAAATTGTGTAAAGGTACCTAATTGAAAAGTAGCTTATGGGCAGCACGGTGGCACAGTGAGTAGCGCTGCTGTCTCACAGTGCCTGAGTGGTGTGAGAAGACGTGAGTTTGATCCCCGCTCAGTCTGTGTGGAGTTAGCATATTCTCCTTGTGTCTGCGTGGGTTTCCTCCCACAGTCCAAAGACTTGCTATTCAGTTTCCCCTGTAGTGTGTGAGTGACAGAGAGAGAGTGTGTTCTACTGATGTATGGGTGAGTGACCCATAGTAAGTACTGTATCTATCAGTGTAAGTCATTTCGGTGAATAAAGTGTGTGAACTGATAACACTACATAGAGTTCATTGGAAGTTGCTTTGAAGAAAAGCGTCTGCTAAATAAAAAATGTAAATATAAACCAGATGTTCGAATAAAAAAATAGTGCACTTGAATATTCTGGACTCAGAGGCTGGGATTGGGAGGGAATGGGCTGTGGTTAACATGCCAGCTTGGTTTCATGTCCCTCCGACCAGGCTGGCTCTGAGCTGGGGAGAGGGAGGGTCCTTTGCACACACCTATTCCCTTTGTCCTGAACGTCACCCTGCGAACATATCTGAAATGACACCTCATTTGCATAAATAAATTAGAAATTCATAGGATTTTCTTTTCTAGCTAATCGCTGCACCAGTGTTAAACCTTTTTGAGTTTTTTTAATGAATGAGTTTTGACTGATTGCCTATTTATAAGGACACCTCTGGAACAGGGGTTTGGCATTTGGTGTGGGCGGCCGTAAGACAGGTGGGGTTGTTCAGGGGCGCGTAGGGGCGTGCATTTATTTTGTGTGCGAGAGCGGGTGTTATAGATGTGTGCATTTGTGTGTGTGCCGTTTGTGCGTGGTTTAGGGTTATGCACCGGTGCACGTGGCGAGACAGGAATTCTCTAGTGGGTGAGGGCTGTGGGATTTTGAGAGTAGGAATCATGGGGGGTGGAGGGTCCTCCAGCCTGGGACATAAAAAAGAACCGCTGGGCCCCTTGGGAAATCATCACCCATGTCCGCATCTTAAACATCCCTGTGAAGTATCAATAAGTGGGTAATTGAATTTTGAACACAAACAGAAGCGTCAGGTGTGTGTGAAGGGGGGTCATAGGGGCTTTGGGGGGGTCAGTACAGGGAAAGAAGAGGGTGGCAGCATTGGTGAATTGTCATCTCCTCTGTTCAACCTCTGTCCCCAGGGGCTTGGCCAAGGGGAATGGATGTTAAATCCATTAAATAAAGATTACACTCTGTAATGGCTCAGTGTGACAGTTTACGGGGAATAACAGGGGTAGGATTACAGTCTGTTTGAGGCGTAATGAAACTGCACTAGGATAGTGAGGAAAAAAGAGGAGAGTTCAGTTAGCCTAGCTCATTATGTGGCCTCAGAAAAAAGGAGGAGCCCTTTTTCATTCTGCCTCTTCTGGCCAGTCTCTTATTAACAGTCTTTCTTTCATGTGAATCCAATGTTTTGAGATAGTTGCTAATGTCAATGTGTTTTGAATAACATAATTTCAATATTTTATGTCCCTTAGTGGGAAATATTTAATTTTCCCCTTGGTACCCCTATTTTTTCTTCTCGGATTAGTTCAATAATTTGTAGAATCACAGTAATGCTGTTTGATGATGGAAAAGTATACTACTGATTTTTCTTTTATCATTTTAGTGAAGTGCTGCTGTTCTGTAATTTTGGATCTAGAAGGTAGTGTTAGTGCCTCACAGTGCCTGGGCTGCACAATTGGATGTAGGTTTGAGGCCCACTCAGTCTTTGTGGTGCTGGCATATTCAGCCTGTGTTCCCGTGAGTTTCCTCCCACAGTCCAAAGACTTGTGTTTCAGGTGGATTGGTAACTCTAAATTACCCAAAGTGTGTGTGTGTGTGTGTGTGTGTGTGTATTGCATTGTTCTGATGTATGCACAGGTGAATGATTGTAAGGAGTGTGGGGTTGTGTCCAGCATTGTAAGTCACCTTGGCTAAAGATGTAGCAATCACTGAGTATCAGTTTGGGGGAGAGTGTCTGCTAAGTGAATGTGTAAATGTAAATCTTATTTCTGTAGCATCTGCAAATAGAATTTGCCGAGAAATTGTTTATGTTCATAAAATGGGTGCTGAGAGCTCAAAGTGTGCTTCAGTCACCATGTGGCTAAACTGACAGGGATAAAGTGATGATATTTGAGGATAAACTGGCAGAATACCTGGGACAGGTTGGTGTTGATATAAGGTGTAGAGGGACTGTATTTCCCCCCCCCCCCCCCGTGGCAAATGAGAAACCCTGGTTCTCCTGGTTCTGCCCTCCTCTCTGCTGGTTAGCGAACTTCTCTTTTCCATGGTGGCATGTGGAGCTTAACCTCCATGGTCTGGCACCTGTACGCTTGAGTGTATTTAGTTCAGATCCACCCTTAATTTGCCCTTTTGACCAAACAACAGGTAGACAGACATTGACAGCCTTTTTTCATTTTCATATCTGTTTTCATTTTTACCTGTCGTCTAAGACTTGGAGATACCAGTCATCACATGGTCTGACATTTTTGTAAGATGTGACATCTTGTGTCACAATTTGATGTTACAGTGAGATTGCTGGTAATGTACACAGTGTTAATGGACAGATCACTTTTTACTTTAATAACAGAAAGCGCAATGCACACACAGAGTATATAGTATTGTTTAGTAATAAAACAGTTAGTACACATTTGTCTTAAACTGTAAACTAAATGGTCCACAAACAGAAAAAAGTACCAATTTACAAAAATCTATGTTCAGATTTTAGTGAGCAGGAAACTTTTTTTTAAAAAAAGAAAAGAAAGAGGCAAAACATACAAACAAAAAGGATGAGTGTTGAAATCCCTAAAATGCTGTTTGGTATGGATGCCGACCGTAACAAGTTGCTGATTAACTAAGTACAGAATTAGTAATTGACCTTTCGAATCAACTAAACAAATCCCTGCCTCACACTAATCAGTATTGATCTCAGCTTGTGCCTAGCAGATTTTTTGTGTGTGTGTGTGTGTGTGTGTGTGTGTGTGTGTGTGTGTGTGTGTGTGTGAGTGCGGATGCTTTGAAGAACGCGTGTGAAGAGTGAATGCTGCTAGCTGGATGGGCACTCTTTATTTCTCTCCTCAGTCTCACTCTCACAATGCAAATCATTTTGCTTTCATGGCGTGCGGAAAAGGAGGATAAATTGAAAACTAATTAATGGCTGGAGCAGAAGGGCGATTGCCAGGGGATGTCTCTGGGGAGTGGACTCACACACTTCTATGATGGGGAGAGAGAGGGAGATGGCAGGGGAAAAGAACAGGCTGTGCCCACATGCTGTGTAGAGGATAGATCCAGAGCCAGAGCCCCACTTGTCATTGCACACAGCGTGTAAGTAGCAGGAAGGGAAGACAAACGTTCCTCCAGCAGAGTGATCTTCTCAGGTTCTTGGAGGGAACCCTGTCAGACTCTGTAGCTGAGAAACACTCTTTCAGATGATTCCCTGTTTCCTCCTTGTTGTTTCGTTGTGTCATGACTACCGTTCTGCACGTCGTGTGGGTGTGTGAGATCAAGAAAATTTGTATATAAGAAATAGGTCTGTCTTATGTGTGTTTTATACACTTTATCACATTTTATTCATCAGACTTGACATGATGTTGTTTGTGGTGCAGACTGAAACTAGATCTGCTGCTGTTGCTTCCCACTGGATCTCCATTTCCATGTTGTGGGCTTTTGTCCCAGTGATTGTAAGGAGCCTGGACAAGCATGGGTCTCAGGTGCTAAACATCATCCCAGTTATTCTATCAAAAGATCACGGACCCCAAGCGCCTAGAGCCATGATACCTGGGATGTACTGTGTTCATGTTTGCGGTTCTCTGCTCTTCAGCAGGCTGGACCTCGTTGTTTTCTGTGTTAAATCTCTCCAGTTAAAATTTACTTCACTTCATCCTGATCAGTCACACATTTTTAATTGCCAAACATTAAAATGATGCCAAAGGTATTTTAACCAGTGTCCAATGTGTAAAATGCAGAAGTATTCTTAGCATACCTAGTAGACTCATCTGTGAAATTTTTGATTTTCATGTTCCAAATCTTTTGATTCAGTTGTCTTCTCTTCATGTTCACTTTGGAAAATATTACCATGGTCTGACAGAGTAACAGAGCCATTATTTCTGAGTCATTTTAACGTAGACCTCATGCTACTCCTTGTCTGAAAAACTGTCAGTGCTTGCCCACCTAAGCCCCTCCCCCAGCCTTCAGCTCCAAAGTCATATTGAGTAGTTTGAAAAGTAAATAAAGTTGGAGTCGCTCGGCCACTATAATTTCTTCTAATATGAAAATGATATCTCGGCAGCAGTAATTACGGGTCATCCTAATTCATTTCATCCCCTTGATTCTTAGGGATTCATTCCTTTTTAGGCCCGGCCTGGCTGTCCAGGGCTGTGATTATTTTGTTAAGCGTTATGCGAATAGACAGCGCGGAGCGAAATTAATCAATCCGAATCCAATTAGCATCATGTTTAACCTGATGATGGACACCTCAAGGTGAAGCGGCCCTCGCGCTGTAGAGACATTGATATTCCGCGCCGGGCGGCTCGTCTAAATTACAATCCGGCGTGCTTTTTCATTAGCTGTGGGGAGGGAGTGATGGCAAGTCCTTTCACTGGAAAAGTGGGGGATGACTTTTCCATGGTAACACTAACCAGGTTGGCTTGAGTGATTGAGATGTGAATGCATGTGTGTAGCTGTTGTTAGTGTATTTTTTTATATGTGTACAGAAGACAGAGATTACAGAAGTGCATTGGTGTTGTAGTTGTAACACCTGTCAGTGATGTTTTATTAACCGAATTTACAACCCATCGGAAGAATATGTCTTTCAGTTGTGTTTATGAATCAAGTCATGCTAAACATTCTGCTGGAGCAGACACAAAGAGGTAACGTGACATGCTGTTAAACTATACAGTATAATGACTGCATAGATGGAATTTTAATGTTTTCATAATATTGTACTCAACACTGCGCTGAAGATTACTAGGTCACCAGGGTTGTACCTTCCTCATCTCACACACACATGCACACACTTTGATTTTATTCTGCATATCTCATCACTGCTGTGGCAAAGCTATAAAAAATCTTACTTTTTACTGTTGACTATATACCACTTTCTCATTCTGCTCCTGTGGGCAGCAGGGCCCTGCTTGTAAAACTTCATCAGATCTATGGCCTGCTGTAAATTGGACCAATCTCGAACCCCCCTGAGCGCAAGTTTTACAGCAGCATGTGATGCAGGCCAGCTGAGCTGTTCTTTGTGGATGTGATGACTTTTTATGTTGAGCATTCTGAGTCTGAACATGAGGTGAGAGCCTGATCCTCTTATACAGGAACAAGCAGGAGTTACTGTTCTCTGCAGGGTGAACTGCCTCTGGAGTCATATCCACACTGGATGGAAGAGCACTGTATGTTCTCCTTTCCATTTCTGATGAGTAGGAGCTCTGGAGAAACTGGAGTAGACCTTGCTGTTGTTTGCTTTGAGTTAGAAAGACTCCATGGCTTCATTGTCCCCAGTAAGTTGGTCCTTTCAGCTCCACAGAGCGCAAACTACTTATGAGAGCAGTAACACCTTTCGCTGTCCACCCTGGCATACTTGGTCTTCACGTTCAGATCTTTTCTGTGGAACCTTCTATTGCAGGTCTTTGTTCAAGTTATGAAACACTTTGAATGTGAGTTTCCGATTCAGTAGAATCATCTGTATAGGTCTTAAGTAAGTCAGTAAGTCCAGACTGAAATTTAAAAAAGACAATGAAGGTCTTGGGGAAATTTCCATAATAATCCAATTTAAATAACCATATTTAATAATGGTTGTTAATTTAATCATAGCCTCTGTACGTAGTATTTTTTCACGTGACTTACTATTTAAATTCACTGATCACTAGGTTTATTGACTTCGCTAATTCATTCAAGCCTTGGTAAGTAAATCTCTTGATTAGCTGTACATTTATTTGCTTAAAAATATTACCTTAATCAGCTTAAAATTTTAAGTACAAACAGAATAATAGATTTAAGAGCTCTTTCACTGTTATAGCTTTGATACTCATGTGCTTGTGTGCGGGAGTGTCGAAAAGGGGGGGAGAGAGAACAAGAAAATAGTCTGTAAAGTTACTATTTATTTACTGCATCAATAGATAATATATCCATAATTCCTAATCCTAACTACTTATTTTGTCGCTTGTATTATTTTATTTTACTGTTTCCACTTGATAGTTTTTCAGTTTATTTTTTACTTTCAATTCATCTGCCTTGGTAAGGTAAAGACAGGGAGATTTCAGTAAGCTTATTTTGTGATAATGTCTCTGAAAACATGGCATCACATGGTGCAAAGAAAGTAATACAAGATTTAAATGACTCTAAAGCAAACAATTAAAAAAATGATATGCATTCTATAAACATTCAGCACAGGATTTTAAGTCTAGTGTCGTCAGCAATCAGAAAGACTTCAAAATTTCTGAGGCTGAAGTGTTGACGATTCAGCCTGGGTCAGACAGTCTCCTTTACAGTCTTCTGAAGAACTGGAAAAAGTGGGCAAATCTTGCCCTTACAGAGCTTCTAAATCTATCAACTGTATCAGAAGCCAATAAGAGTGATGTCACCCAGCTCTTAGATGCCATATCAGTTGATGAGGAGACAAGGCAGTTTTACAAAGGAGTTTTGGCTGTGACTAGTGAAGATGAAGATGAATAATGATTGAATAGTGTTATGAATTATGTTGCTTTGATTTTCATCTCATTAAGTACTGTTTCTCTAATTAAACTTTTTAAATGTTGAGTGGTTTTCTTATGAGTTTGAAAAGAAGGTTTGAAAAATCTTTGGATTTGTAGCGTTTTGCTGCTAGATTGATCTCATTTTGTGGAGAAAAAAACAAACAAGCAAGCAATGATCTTTTTCCAAATTTCTGTTCCAGTAACATTTTTTCAATACACGGTCATTAAATAGGATCAACACAAAGTGTATATTATGCTTATAGCTTCGTACCAGGTCAAAGTAGCATTTTTGAATTACAAAACTGGGTTTTTCTCAAAACAATCAAAATGGATTTATCTCATTTTGTGGTCAAACTCTTCATTTACATTTATTCATTTACCAGGCTCTGTTCTCCGAAGTGACATACAGTACATCTCAACAACAGATAATTGCAAATGAGCTGTTTGGCAGACAAAATTAGTTACAATGAAAAACTTGACTCAGTGGAGACGTCTTCTTAGGGTCTCAAGCTCATAAGTGGAAAAATTGTTTGGCTTAATACAAGTCTTTCATATTTTCCAGTGAATGTATTGAGACAGTAAGATTTTTTTTTTATTATTTCTTCAGTACAAAAACACTGAATTTCTCCATGCTGTTGTCCTGTCATGTTGTCATATCCATGGTAACGGGCTAATGCACAAACCTTTGATACTGCAGACGGTGTCTCATTTTCTGCTCAACAGGGGAATAACATTCCTCATTTGGCCCCTGTTCATTGTTGATGCTCCTTCCAAGAACCCCCCCCCCCCCCCCCCACACACACACACACACATATACACACACACACGCAAACACACACAGATTCATACTCAAGCAAACACATACACACAGGCAGACAGCTATAAACACGGACACACATGCTCTGACACACTCGCACTCCCAGAGATGATGACACATGCTCTGTCACCCTGGTGGCTTTGGGCTGCTTGCAATGTTGTTTTGTGAGTCAGAAATGAGCAGATGTTTGTATAAATTACCTCCCAGTCTGACGTCTTGCAAATTAAATACGCTTGTTGCATTAATAAGCTGTTTCAGTAGTGCTGGTTGAGTGGGAAAGGATTGGTATTAGGGCTCCAGTATCAGTTTATGGAGGTTCCGTTGTTAATCCCAGGTTGAAGCCAGTTTAAGAATGCCAGAGGTAATAAATAACTAAATAATTTGGGATTAATGAAAAATATGTTAAGTGATGAGTTTTAATAAACATACCAGACAATTCTTTATGAAATCTCCACGTCAGATTTTTTGAAGATCAAAGCTTGTATATTTTTAAATCAGTCACGAATCATAACGGATGTAAAGTTTTATCAGTAACTTGATCCATATCATTCCAGAATGACACAACTAATTTTCTGCAGAGGCATGGTTGTCATAATTTAAATTAGTTGACATAAATTCAGTAATTGATGTGTGAAAGGAAATGTTTCCTTTCCTTCCGTATATCGTTTTTGTATTTTATTATTGATCTGCTGTTAAATAATGTTGCATTACCTCTGACAAACATCTGTTTTGTGCAGAATTTGTTATATGTATGTATGAAAACTATTGTAGTAAGCTACAAAAAGTGTAGCCAGTTTATTATTAGAGTACAGTCCTAGCAGGCAGTTTACCTTCCCATCATGCACTGTATATCCTTGGACATGTGACTCTTGTCTGTGTTTTTTGAGCTGTGCATCTGTCAGGGGACAGTGGTGCGAGGAACTGTAAATAAAAACAGAAGCACACATAACACACACTACATCATTTGCTAAAATATGTTGGTACATGTTTGTATGGTGTGGTGCTAAAAAGTCCCAAAAATGCTAATCCTGGACTTTATGTGTACATGGCCTAACCCATTTTTGTGTGCTCTTGCATGCTGCTAAGATGGACCTCTGTTCTTAGCTTTCCCAGTAGAACATTGCCCACTTAGTTGTGTCCGCTTTGTTTGCTGACTCAGAGGCACTGTAGTGAAGCGAAGGCTAGTCCTTTTTCAGCATGGCTGCGTTGTGGGGTTAGTCCACAGCTCAGCAGGGTGCAGAGCCCCCAGAGAAGCTGTGGCGACAGCATCACGGCTGGGCTCCTGGTACACAGTCCTGGAACTGTCCCCACTCCTCCCCACCCCCTTCCTGTCCTCCTGTCTGCCACCCTGCATTTGGTCTCCTGCAGCCACCCAGGAGCCAGCTGCTTTGGCCAACCCTAGCGTCACTCGCATTCCTCCGCTTAAACTGCGTGTCTTTGCTTATTTTTGTACGCCCTCATCTCTGGTTGTTTCTGATGTCAAAAGTCTGGTACTAGGCCTCTCCTTTTGCATTTTGTAGTACTTCTAATTGGAAACTATATGACACTGATATTTTAAAAAGTCTTGACATTTCTGCAGTCAGCTGAAGTGATTATAGATGTTTCCTTTGTTTGGATTTTTCGCCAGGAAGGAATTATTTTCAAAGCTGCTGTCATATGAGGTAGAAGAGTAGTGCACCAGATAGTATACCAAAACAGTGTTTGAGAAATATTTAGAAAGTACATTTTTATGCAGTGAAATGCCCTACCAGAAAATGCAGTAGGCCATGTACATTTTTGTTGGTGAGGGGTCAAAAAGTACATATTTTATGTACAAGATAATTTCACAAATGATTTACTGTGTTTCTTTTTCAGCCAGGGAAATGACACGAGGAAAGTTCCTGAATATCCTGGAGAAACCCAAAAAATGACAGCTGAAACGCCGCTTGATGTGTACGTATGAACAAAGGGCTGAAGTATGAAGAACACAGTCACTGGATCCAACAACCAAACTTAAGTTTATTCGAGCAAATTTGCACAGATGCCTTGAAATGTATCTGTATGCTTACATATATCTAAACAGAGTATTTCATAGTTCATACGCATTTTGTATTAATGAAGAGAAAATAGGAAAGCCCGGCTCTGCAATTCTGGGCAAAGAGACTGCTGTTGCAGAATTGTACATTCATTTAGTCAATAGTACATGATCTCTTCTTTATGTTTGGGGAAGGTGCTGGTTATTGCATGCTTCCTTATAGATCATAGTTCAGTATATGCTTTCAAATAAATATACATCCTGTATTTATTTTTATCTGAAGATGGAATTAGTTTTTAAATTTTCTGATTTTTCTCCTAAATTCTGTAATCTTTAACATTAAAGGCAGGCCTCATTTATTATGAGGGAAATTTGCTAAGATATGTGTTTGTACCTCATTTTCTGAGTGCTTTGGAAAAGTGTGGTTTTCTCAGATCCTGTTACCTTAAATTTATCTCCTACCAATGTACTTTTGTTCCAGTGATGCCAGCATATTAACGTCTAGCAACACAAATCCGTAGTGTGCAGTAAATACGGTGGATTTATAATGTCTCTACAGAATGCTGAAAAAAGTTTCTGTGGCAGTGATAGTGCAACAGTCGGGCAAGGAGAGGGCCACAAACTATTAATTAGGGCAATAACTTCATGCCTCTGCCATTCCATAGACACTCTCTGTGAAAGTGCCTCTTTAGGTCTGGAAAATGTAAGGAGTTCTGACATAGGAGGGCTGCCCCCTCCTGCACCGGACCTTTTTTCACTTAATGAGAATTGGAAGTGGACGCCTTACACAAAACATTGCATAAAAATAATATTGCACATTGTCATCCCTTGTAACAAGAGTTGACATAATTACTACGGCCATTTCTTTTCTAATTAGCACACTTCCCGCACGGACGGAGCTAGCGGGCGGGCAAAAAGGGGATCGGACAGGCATGCCGGACGAGAAACAATGAGGTGCCCGTCCGGCGTAATTAGGTGAGACAACGCCTCGGACTGTTCCCGGCTGGAGATGTCGCGGGAGCCCTGGCCATGTTGGCGAGCGGTCGCTCCACAAGTTACACATCTCCCCGGGCTGCTAATAAGCCCCTAATTGTCTTTCCGAATTACTGCCCCTGACCCACCCACCATTGCTGAAGCGGCTGCTGCCCTGCTTCCTGCATGGACCTAACATGGCCCTCTCCGCCTCCCCCTGGCCCCTGGAAAATGGCAAAAGTATGTGGGATGGCCGGGGGGGGAGTTCATGCCCCTGACCCACACTGCACCCCCTCTAATCATTGGAAATACTCAGCCACTACTGCAGTGTGTAAATCTCACAGTTGAATTACCTTGGCCCTGACTGAATACCCTTCTGAAATGCAACTGGTCCTTTCATTTTTTCAGTGGAAAAGTTCTCCATGCTTCATTCTTAATCAAGCTCCATTCCTCAAGACTGGATGGCATTAAAACATGCTGACAGTTTATCAGAAATGTTTGTCTTGTATTGGCCCAGGTGTTTCTGTGAGAACAGTAGCCACTCGAAGAATGTCAGGTAGTTCCAGTTATTGCTTTATTTTTTCCCCTTCTCTTTTTTTCCTTTCAGTAGGTCCATATTTAGGCAGTCACAATTTGTTGACTATCTCCTCATTAATACTGACCATGCTGGTTTGTTCCATACTCGATGACGGAAGTAGGTTAATATTGGAATAATTTTGCTTGTACTGTTGAATCCATTTTGACTGATAAACTACGTGTGTTTTACCTGTAGATATCAGTGGCAGTGTTTAAACCAAATAGGTTTGTTCTTTTCGCAAAACTATTGCACATATTTAATTTGCTTGTACTATAAGTCTGACTGACTTATACATATTAATGTTGTCCCATGTCCCTGACCTTGTCTATTGACTGGCACCTACTTGTTGATATTAATTCCTGTAGATAAGCTAACGACATCCTAACTGTCTGATGGCTGGGTTTTCTGGTGTTTTTTTTCCAGCCACAGTGGGGTGACTAGGATTCTTCTGTGACTGATTATCAGTGACGGTTGACAAGTTCACAAGTGGCTGTGCTTCACAGGTAGTATTTGTACAGGGGGCGCTCAAACAATTGCGGGAACGCAGTCTTGAGACGTCTATAGCTGTCCGTGGCAGACAGACACTGACGCTCCAGGGCCCTTCCGAAACGTGTCCCTAACTCTAGGAGTCATTCCCCACGAAGGGGTTGTCTCCATATGACCCCCTACCAGCTGTCCTCCCCAAGAGAAAAAAACAACCACCAACGACACGTTGGCCTGACCCTGCTGCCCTGACAAACGTCAATCTGATGTGCCCTTAGGCCCTTAATTAGCTGTCAATTAGTGCAAATGAATCAACTCCTCGCCTAATTAAGCAATGCCGCCGGGCAGCTCCCAAACACACCATTGTAGGAGTGCCATGAGAAAACTGGAGCTAGCAAACTCAGTTTGTGTCAGGAGTGCATCCCACCCCTGGCAGTGCTCTGGGAAAGCTGCTCGCTCCAGGCCGTTGCCTCTGGGGACGCATAGAGCACTGTTCAGCTAAGTGGGGCTTCTCCGGAGATTGGAACCCCCCACTGAGCTGCAGCACAAGGCCAGCGCGAATGTGTCCATGTAACTGAAAATCCATACTTGAAAATTGCCCCTCTGTTGCAGTATTCTTTCTGTGAGACAGGAGGAAACTACAGAACATCCGCACAATGTCAGCACAACAGTGTGTAAAAGTGCCAGTGACAGATTGCATCATTGCCATGTCATTTCAGTTACGCGCAGCAAGGTAAATAAGGGAAATGATTTTTGACAGGTTAACTTAGCTTTCTTTGTGCATAAACATTAGCACAGGTAAAAGTAATCAGGGTAAGTTTATGCTTGCAGCCTAAGTATTGATGAAGTGATACAGTGCACTGCTGTTTTATGGCTTTTAATGTTTCCAAAAGCATCCTCAAATCACCTCGCGCTCAAGAGCTACATTAATTGGAGTGCTGTTGAAGGGTGAATTGCTTGTTAAATGTGGCTCGTAAATCCTTGGTACAGCACAAGATGGTTTTGAGGAGAGCAGGAAGGTGAAAAGATTTTGGTTGCGTTCAACAATTTACATAAGGGTAAAGACCAAAGTCAGCATGGCGCAGATGTGTACGCCAGACGGATATTTTCCCTCACGCTGCTTCAGGAACTTCTTGGCCTCACTTTTAGTTTCAACTATTGCAATTTATTTTCCACTCTGCTGAAAAAAGTCTGATTCATTTGAGTGAAAAATATATACATCAAAGTAACAAATGCAACAAACATGTCATGGCATATTTATCATATTTAATATGTAATATTTAATATAATGCAGAGGCATTGGGAAGCAAAGACGGGCGATCCTTCATTTCGATTGCAGGCGGGGTATGAAAAATACAACCCATCACAAAGCTCATTACATCATGACCTTCTTCAGAAGCAAAAGGTCCTTGAATATTTATAACGACTGGAGTCAGCTAATCATCGCAGCGTTTAGATAGATGGCACAGCACTCCCATCAAAACAAGTGCAGGATTCATCAGTATTTATGGCTCAGGGGTTGTTTGGCTGTCTAGGTTTCTCAAAGTGCTATCGGGGTGATGTGTCCTTCGTAGTCAAGGGGCTGTTGTATGTGCAGAGGTCAAAGGTTGAGACTACTTCGTTGGACCTTCTCCCTGCTTTGCTTCACGGTCCCTCCCTAGGCTGTTGTCCAATCGAGAAACTTCTTCCCATTGAACCAGTTATCTCAGCGTGCGGCTTGTCTCTGTGATGGTGTTCAACTTCCATCCGCAACTTTTCAGTGCCGAGTTCAACGGAAACACCCCCCCCCAGCAGGCGAAAGACCCTCTGCTTTTGAGAATGGAGGACTGTCTTTGCTGCTGCTGCACTGGACACATTGGCACTGGGACCAAATCGTCCACATGCAAATGAAGAGGCAGAGTGGACCACTGGAGTGGGAGTAAAACAAACAAACACGTTCTTGCAACAGCTGTTTGTCCTTTAATCTGTGGCCGTCAGATCTTCTGGTCTTTGATGGCCTACCCAATCTACACGACCGACTGAACTAAATCTTCCCTTAATCTACAACCTTATTAGTCCGTCCCTTTTATACATGCAAATCGGGGCACAGCGGTTTTCATATGCAGGTGGATTACTCAGGGCTGGTGTGTGTGTGTGTGTGGGGGGGGGGTGGCTTCTGCTAACAATAAACAACAAAGCAACTGCAGATTATAGCAGAAGTGGTGGTAGAGCAGGGGCCAGGGACCCTCCGCGAAATTGACAGGCCCCCGTGACTGGGGTTTAATCTGTGCTGGGAGCGGGCGGAGCCACACGTGAATGGATGGTTTTGTCTCTTCTGCCTGATGTGTCATTAGCATATCAGGATAACATTGATTTCTTCATTACCCGTAATGAAATTTCCACTTAATGGCTTCTAATTAGTTTCAACTAGTGATCAGGTAATTGCTCCGGTGAATTATTATTCCTCACCCCCCCCCCCTTCTGTTTTCTCCCCCTTTAATCACCCACTCAAATTTAACCGTTTAGTGCAAAAAATTATATCTGGACGCTCCTGAGACAAGTGGAATTTCCACTGTGGTTTGTACTGGAGTGTTTTATTGTTTATTTTTGCTTTCATTTCTATTTCAGACCCCAGGTAGAGAAAGGAAATGTGTTATTTTGATCCATATCTTATTTTCAGATCCCATATTTTCACAGTAACTTAATTTACCATACCTGTGGCTGTGTAGCCCATAATGACAGAATGAAATAATATAATCGATTACAATGTGAAAACCCATGAAGGTAGTAGTACAGAGTACATTTACTAGGTTATCTAGCACAAGTTCCAAAAATATGTCATTACTAAATCGGTCAGTTTTGCACACATCACTACATTTAAAGAGAGCGGTAGTTGGTTAGAATTTAAAATGTAGTATCTATATATTGTTTTTGTTTTTCAGAAGTCGGTATCATATGCATAACCATACCATAGTATTACTTTCCAGCACAGTTTCTTAACGTTTTCCATGCCACGGACCCCTTGGCCTTAAAGAATCTGATGAAGGACCCCCTCTGGGAAAAATGTCCATAAATAAATTCGCTTACATGCGCGTACAATTATACCTTAGACAGTAATAGTAATAGGAGAGTAATATTTCATTTTTAACTTTTAAACGGTGTTATTTTGAAAGCATCTCCCTGCCTTGAACCAGAGAGTTGTATATCCATGTAACGTTTGAACACCTGTCTTGCTCATGTACGTTTTACAGTAATATTTCTGCAGATGTATATGAAACACACTGCTACTGTATCCATGGAGACGGGCAGTACGAGCGTTTGCACGCGGTTCTAATTGAAAGCTATGATATAAAAAGCGGGACAGGCAGGATGCTGAAGAAGCGCACAGCTTTCGTGTTTCTAAATCTGATTAACCCCCGCAGTCGAGACGGGATTACGCTGCATCGCCCCCATTATTAATACCCGCGATATATATATATATATTTTTTTTTTTTTTTTGGGCTGCCCGTCAATGTGACTCCGCTCATACTAGGGCCGCGTTATAGCGGCGCTTACGGCGTCCAAATAATGCATCGAAAATGCGCCTCCTCGGCTTTTTTTTTTTTTTTGTCACAAGCCTCCGCGGGGAATTCCACGTGCCACGCGCAGGTAGCCGCGGTGCGCGCCCCACGTGCCGCGTGCCGCGTGCGCGCAGTTCCACCCCTTGACCCGCGCCGTGCCTTGCCGTGCCGCGCCGCCTCGCCCCGCCCTGCCGCGCGCCATAAATCACCGCATTTATTTATTCATCGCCACATGGCACTTTGATAAGATCGGCGTTATCTCCGCCTCCGTCGAAGCTTTCTGCTTATTTCCATAAATTATCTCACCGTAATTATATGTCCAGATGTCCAAAGTGTGCCACAATTTACCTCCGAACGAAAGAAACGCCAGTAAAATTTAATAACGTCTGATTAGATGGGATTAAAAATCCTTGTATAAAAAACACAAAACGAAATTAGGGTATATTTGTCCTGCCCAAACAAATGGGGTTGTAATCCTGCCAAATCTAATGCCCTCTTTTACTAATAAAGACTGCACAAGAGAAGAGTCTCCGAAAGGGGGAAGACGGTCGGTGTAAGTGGCTCGAACACGAGCGATGGGCGGAATCGCGTGGCTTTGTTCACCCCACGTGCCCATCGTACTACTCATATCATATGCACCCCTTGAAACACACATGATGATGTGTAACCATTATAACACCAGGTCGTCGGCGGTCCACCGGCAGACTTCCGAGCTGCGCGAGACGGTGGCGCAGCGGGTAGCGCAGGTGTCTCTCAGCGCCCGGATGCTGCAGTTGGACATGGATTCGATCCCCGCTCAAGCTGTATGCATTTAGCGCCGGGTGCTCTGGTTTCCTCCCTTCCTCGCGGTGTAAATGGATGAAGGAATGTAGGCAGTGTAGTAGTGTATCTAGTACTGTAAGTCCACATACATAGTTAAAGTTGTCAATTATTAATCATTGCAGTCACTTCAGAAGAAAGCATCTGCCAAATGAGTAAATATTCGTGCACATTATTATTATAATACTCGCGCTCTGCGCTCTTTGAAACACACACTGCCACTGCACACCTTTAAAACACTCCTGAACGCTCTTGTTTAAATGACACGTGTGGGGTTTTCACTATCAGGGCGTGTTTTGCTCCTCAACTTCAAGGCGCAGTGGAACAGATGACTCTGTCAAAGGTGCCAATTCATACTCACCGCTACTGCAGATTTCCCAGGGTTTGGGGACTTTAGGGACGGCAGCAGGGCGCCGCTTTCACTTAATATTTATTTGAAACACTTGCGACACCTATGATGAGATCTCGAGCGGTGAAGTGCCTGATTCTGGGACTGGGTGGTCGGAGGAAAGGGGTCAACGAATGAGCTGCTGACCGCTCCACTGTGGACGGTCATCCCGAGTAGGAGAAATCACTCACTGTACTGTATTTACACCTTGGGCCCGGAAACCAACCGCAATGAGAAACCCGGCAAATGGGGAAAAAAATAATAATAATAATCAGGGAGCAAATGACGACGGTGAAAAAAAGATTCATTTGCTAATCGCTGATTAAAAAACATCTTCTTTATAACTTTATGTGAGGGTGACACGTTTACCGCACCAACGACGACTGAAATAAAAATCAATAAACTGAAAAAGTGCATGTATTTAATGCACTAACCGATTATTCGCGTCTCGGAGTGGGGATGTCCTGCACGCGCTGCCCGTGGGGCACCAGAGCGCATGCGCACACGGCGCGTAAATCCTGTCAAAATACAGGGTTTTACAAGGGGGAAAAAAAGTGACACACAAAATACAAATATTAGAGACCCTGCAGCAACAGATGTATGATGTACTGAGCCCAGACTGACTCTACAAACAAAACAAAGACTAAAATGTTTAGTATGCAACGCGAATTAGAATATGCAAATGAAGTACTAATGAATTAGACTTTGGGGATTAATGTTTATGAGCGGCTTTTACCTAATTAATTAGTTATTCCGATTTGATTGGTAATTATCGCTTGAAATACTGCCTCCAATCTGACCTTTGATGTGTTAATAGACCTTTTTCAAACAGCTCTTACATTGTGTTGGGACGCTTTGAGGAGCTGTCAGCATTAACTCAGTTCTTGACCTATTATTACTGTGATAATAACAGAAGGCAACATAAGATGCGAAACGAGACCTTCATAATTTGCCAGTTCGAAAACGGGAAAAAAACACATAATCCAATGCCTTCGTAAACATTTCAGTATAGTTTGCATCACAAACTTCCAGTACTGTTAAAATTCAAACCCAAATTATTAGGTAACATCTTCCTACTTTATGATAATGACCTTTAATGCAGAAAGTTTTTGAAACAAGCATTGGCAACTAAAAATATTCTGATAGAAACCGTGTCCAAAATATTTTATCCTCATGACACTACCGCTAGGCTACAATTCCATATTTATTTAACTGAAATAACCACAACTATGTACATAAGTATAAAACATCAATCTGTATAAATTTTTAAACATTTGGGAGCTTCACATTACGTCTCCGTTCAAGCATTATTAAGAAAATGATAATTTGATATTCAAATAAAGCCGTGTCCTCTTCTAAGTTGTTCCAAATTAAGATGATTTGCTACGAAATAAAGACTTTATCCCGCAGATGAGATCTTGTCGGAGCTGATGAGATGGGATTATGGTGCACATAAAATCGAGGAGACGGATGGAGACTCAGAGAACGCAGTGAAAGTAAGACTGCACTTCTTATTGATTTTTACTCCACACCTCTTTTTCCATTCATATTTCCAAGCAGTCCGCCTAGAAAACCTTCTTCAAGACCCACCAGTTCTTTACTCACACGAAAATACAATAATTTCACATCACGAAAGAGAAATTTGATTTAAAACACACACACACACACACACACACACACACACACACACACACACACACACACACACACACAAGTGCACCAGAGATATTGAATATTTCTCTGCCAGTACAAACTGTGAATTATACATGAAGTGTGATGTGGTGAACTGAACTGAATGCTTGTGTTTCGAACCGTGTATTTAAATGAACCAAATGAAATTTATCTAAATAAGACTTTAACTGCAGTAATCTGAGTCTTCCATTAAAATATTAAAAATAAACAGAATGTCTTTATCCAAAAAATAAGCGACTTTTGATATATGAAAAACATAGCAGCAAAGCTTTTACGGTATAATTGCTTGGGATTGCGCCGTGGATTAGAATAGAAAATGGAAAAAACCCATTAGAATGACAAGTACAAATAAGGATAACCACAGGAGTGATTCCATAATTACGTAACCTGCGTGTTCGAAATATGTTCGATCAAATACAGCAAAATACATTCTTAAATAATGACTCCCATGATCTTGGCTCGCCAATTGTAATGCCATCATAGACCTGTTATAATGTTGGCGGATTTTGCAAAACTGTTGTTTTTCATCGCTGTATTATAATTTGCAGAGCCAAATTATCCCAGCTGCTTAAATGAAGGGCCCTTCCTTCGCGGTCCAGCGTGGATGGATGCAGGACTTCTCTGGAACTTCACACACTTGATGATCATCGGACACGGAGCCTTGATCAGATGACGCCGATTATGAATTATTCACATTTGTACAGTTATTGACAATTACAGGCCGATTCCACAACGCGCACACCCCATTGTGCGGATGTTCTCGTTTCTGTTTTATTTCCAGTGTGTTCCAGGAGGATTTAGGCTATTTTTCAATATTTTTCATCAATACTCCGTCAGCCTTCAGTAAGCAAAACGCAGCTTTTATCTTTAATTATTTGGAGGCAGAAACAAGAGTGTCGCTCCAGCTCTGGATATTCCACAGAGTTTTAATTATCTGCTAATTTTTCCACTTGACGGGGTCTGCCAGAAATTCACCGGCGTTTCACAGGGTCCCTCGACCGTTCGCAGTGCGCAATTTTATATTTTCAGCCAGGAAGCATTAATACATATACATAGATATTCCGCACGGGTAAAATTTCTCGAAAAAAACATCAATAATATTTTAGTTCTGTATGTTCGAGTTATAAGAGCAACGTGTATATCACGACCTAAAATAACGAGTTTTTAAAATCGATAATTTCTAGTGCTTTTTAAAACAGAATTTCTACTTTTTATGGCTGTCATTCATGAAAAGCGCATTATTATTATTATTATTATTATTATTATTATTATTGTTGTTGTTATTATTATTGTTGTTGTGCTGTTATATTCATTTCATTTTATTGTTACCTTCCCGTAGCGCATTCTGGCTTTATGAAATTATTACAAAGAGGACATTGCTGCTGCTGCTGCTGGTCGCCCGATCATGCCACGGAGTGAAGTCCTGAGCCTGATGACCGAAAGGGGACTTTTTGGTTCAGTCCGTCATCATCTGCATCATCTGCATCATCTGCATCATCTGCATCCTCCGGTCCATTCATTCATTCCTGTCCCTGTCTCTGCTCGGACACCTTTTCTACATCAACTTAAGTTCACATAAGCGAGAGCCGTCCACGGACCCGAAGCCGGCTCCGGCCCGGGACACACGGAGCTGCCTGCATTTCATTTCCTTCTTTCAATAGCGTGTGTAACGCGTGTGTAACGCGTGTGTAACGTGTGTGTGCTGCGACGCGTGCGCCGTCCGTCCGTCCCCGCGCGGACCCGTTTCCTCTGGAATTTCTCCTCGCCTCCTGGCCGCTGATTGGCTGCCCGCTCTGACCCGCGCCGGGACGGACCTGTTGGATAAAAAGGGAATTTCTAGGGGATCATGAGCATTTCGTAGCGGAGGGTGGGTGCACTGGGGACCAGTGTGTGTGTGGGGCGAAGAAGGACTAGGAGCTCAGTCGACACACACACCATGACAGGTAAAGAAGGGGCCCTGCTGTCGGAGAGTGTCAGCAAAGCGAAGACAGTGTCCCCCCCGGAGGACACGGTCACGGGGGGCAACAGCCGACAGCCGTCCAAGAACGGCGGCTCACACCCTCCGCGGTGCACCGGATTCGGCATCCAGGAGATCCTGGGCTTGAATAAAGAGCCCCCCGCGGCCCCCCGCAGCGCGCTCGAGTCCTTGCCGCCCGGGGCGCACCTGCTGGCCGCCAGGTCCGTGCTCAGCCCCGCTGGCGTGGGAGTCGGCGTGGGGGTCGGGGTGGGCGTGGGGGTCGGGATGGGATTAATCGGCCCTGGAGGAATCCCCTCGTTCTACAGCCAACCCGCCTTTCTGGAGGTGCTGGACGCGCAGAAGGTTCACCTGCAGCCGCTGGACAGAGCAGCCGGAGCGCGGGAGGCCGGACAGACCCCTAGCTCAGGTACACACACACACACACACACACACACACACACACACGCGGTGTCTCCCTCTCTCTGTCTGTCACACACACACACACACACACACACACACACACACACACACACACGCAGAAAGGGACCGTGATTTCCAAAGGGTTTCACGGGGGGGGGAGGGGGGGAATGCTTTTCGTTCTTTATTTTCAATGGTCAAACATTTTTTTCTGTTTTTTATTTTTATTTTTTGCAAAATAAACACTATATGGCAAAATGATCAATTTTTCATTATAAAATACCACAGTATTTATATGGCATTTATGAGTAATATAAATAAGTATATATTAAATTACTATTTTAGGACATTGTGTATTTTACGGTATACAAAACAAGACAAAAATAGCAACTTAAATTTTTTGTTTATTTTATTACACTTGGTTTATATGAAAAATAGAGTAAAAATGACAAAAGAGTAGAACAGAGTTAGTATGACGACGTGTGATTGTGCTATAATGAACGTGGGCTGGTTATGCTGTCAATACGAAGCTCAAGAGTTCATCATTACCTAAGAAACACACCCAGCTAACTTTTCGAGGTTTTATATTCACTACAGTTAAAATTAAAACGGTGCTAAGCCATAGTTTGTTTGGTATTTATATCCTGAAATTTAATTAAGAAAAATTAGAAAATTGTTAGAAATGTAAATATTAGGCTTACTATGTTTTTCCTTTTTAAAATGCTTTTTATACAACTCTGCGATTTAAAATATATATATTTATACTGTATATATTATACTGTACTTTTAACAAAGCAGTAGGGTTTTGTTTTTTTTTTTTTTATTTTCGTACCACTACAGTTATAACTCCTGTTTTCATCTCGCACAGATTCTGAAGATGTGTCTTCGAGTGAAAGAAAGTTATCAAAGTCTTCATTGAGCCAGAGCAAGAAAAGGAAGAAGAGGCGACACCGGTAAACACTCGTCGTTCACACACGACCTCATGTCTCCTGACAGTTTCACAGTTAAATATCGGGGATTTTATGGTGCAACGTATGAAAGTAATACTGACATCACGTTATTAAATTTTTTTAGTTAGTTACTTTAGTTAGGGTTTAATTTTTTAATTTCACTGAGTAAAATGTTTATTAAAAAACGAATAAAAAAGAAGACATAACCAATATAAAATGCAACACTGGGATAAAACATTAATTCGAATATGAATTTACAGGCAAAAATATAAACTGTACAAACTGCGATCAACGTGCTTTTCCTTAAATAAATTGTTTCAGTTCACCTTTATACATCTAATATCTCTTCAGTGCTGATATGTGGGAGATGCTTTTAAAATATCATTTTTAAATATAGATATTTTAACACTTTAAAATGATTACATTTTATCTCTATTTCTAATTATGTGCTCAGTGTACATGTTTCACAACAAGATGCTTTGACAATTTACAATAATGCTCATATCAATTCGATTTTAGTGTGATAAAAAAACAATATATTTAAACGCAAATCGTATTTCTTTAATATCATAATCAATATAAAGTGTTTTATATTCTATAGAAGAGCTCGTTTTAGTCAGGGAAGCACAGATCTGATAATAGGTGAAATAAAAAAGTAAAGGGAAGGGGACTTTTTGACCCTCTGTGTGCTTTCGCCCCATTCCACCTGTCGAACCCAGGTCCCCCGTAGCTCATCACGTCGAGGGTTTATCACCAAGGAAACCAGGAGTTCTGCGCCCCAAATCTTCCGTAATTCGTTCGGTGGTTGCATTAAATGAGATTGATATCCCTGGGATTATGCACAAAAATACATCAGAACAGGGCCACGTTTGATTAATCCGGTCTATCCCTCTATTTTATTTGGTCATTCGTTTAAAAAAAAAAAGCGTCCAAGTTAAAATATAAAATGATGATAGCAGGAAAAAATGTTGGGAGAAATTCTTTCTAGGAGTTTTTCGCTTACTTGCCTTCACCAAAGTGGAAATAAATTCCGTCTTTCTGATCTGTGAGCTCTTCAAGTGTGGCGCTGCCTGGGGGTGTTACATACTCAAAGGAAGGTGTGTGTGCGTGTGTGTGTGTGTGTGTGTGTGTGAGAAGCCTTTTGGCCTTTTTGTGAGGGAAACTCGTCCAGGTTTATTCACATCATTTCCCAGCTGTACACCATGAAGCTAAACGTTTGTGGATTTTCTATCATTATATCATATCGACGTACATCTCAGAGAAATACAATCTGTACATTTACGTTAGGAGAAAGAGACACATAATTATCATTTAAAAATCCCACAGTGAAACGCAGCAGCAATAAAACACAAGAGCATCGTTTGGACCTTTTTTTCCCCACAAGGAAGACAAATACATTACAATATTACAAAATGAGATTTATTTGGCATATGGAGCAGTTTTTTCATTATTGAAAATTAATTTTTGTTTCTCGCCTTTTACGTTTTCGCTATGAAGAAATGTAGCGGGCCATTTCACGATATTTTTTAAATTCTCTTTTAGGATTTCACCTTTTAAATTTTAAATTTTTTCCATGCTCATATTTAAATTTTCATGAAATAATCATGTTTTCTTGTTTTAAATGACACATTTTTACAAGAGTAAATCGGGTCGAAATAGGTGCGAAGACTCACCCCTCTGGCTTGTATTTCTGAGCAAAGCACATGATGTCATGTTCATTCTTGACGGGTCCTGCTTTCCTCCAGAACCATCTTCACCTCGTACCAGCTGGAGGAGCTGGAGAAGGCCTTCAACGAGGCTCACTACCCGGACGTGTACGCTCGGGAGATGCTGGCCATGAAGACGGAGCTGCCGGAGGACAGGATACAGGTATCTGTCCCTCCCTTTACCGAGTGTGGAGCTCCATCGCGGACTGTGTGTAGTTCTGGAAACGAAAACCAGTGACTGCGGTGTGTGTTCGTGTGTGTTCGTGTGTGTTCGAGTGTGTTTGTGTGTATGCGTCCGGGGGTTGAGTGAGGAGAGGAAAAAATGGACATTTAAATTCGCCTTTGAAACTGGCCTTCGAATTTTCCCTTTAAAATGTACAGTTTATGTCGCATGCAAGTGTGTGTGTGTGTGTGTGTGTGTGTGTGTGTGTGTGTGAAGAATCCAACTGGCATTATAGAACGAACGAATGAATGAATATGTATCCAGTTTACTGCAAATTCAAAACTAAGAAGCAAAAGGCAAACCCATAAAAGGAGGAAAACAGTCCTCCACTGCTGTGTTCTTCTTTCAAACTTGTGCACAAGTGGCAGCGCTGTAGCAAAGAGGGCTCTGCGTTCATTTCTATCCTGCCTGTATCCTAAGTTCTGGGGTGAGACATCATCAGTGTGCACGAGGTGCAGTAACGGAAGAGTGATCGCGAGTGGGTCGGCACTGCATACACACAACATCTTCAAACACACCGAAACACTTACATTGAGTTAAAATGACATTTCCATTGCAGAATTGCTCACACAAGTGGTCATAGCTGTGTGGCAGCAGAGGAGTACACGCCACAGTGTGCTGATCCCTTCTCCATGAGCATCTCCATGGGCCTCTGCATGGTCATCTCCATAGGCATCTCCATGGCTATTTCCAAAGGCATCTCCATGGCTATTTCCCTGGGCATCTCCATGGCTATCTCCATCTCCATGGGCATCTCCATGCAATGGTTTCTGCATTTGTCAGTATACCTTAAGCTGCAGTCTTATATTAACAACCCGTTTTGGGTGGGAGCAAATCTGTCTGGTCATTGTTGTCTTTTTAAAGTGAAACTATATGTTCGGACTGCTGCAGTTTATTTGGCAACAGTGAAGCATCCGGTAAAAATAGTCATTCTTGGTTAGCAGCACCGCTAACTCGCATTCGAAACAGAAACACCAACGTTAGACGCAGCAGCAGTCACGTGCAGCATGCGCGCGCGCGCGCACACACCCTGACATATCTATTTATGTGTATGTGCATAAAATGTACATATATCTACACCAAGCAAGTTTAAAAAAAAAAAAAAAACTAGAAAACTTCGAGATGTACCAGAAATATGTAGAGAACTGGCACACAAATATCAGAAGAACTGAGGAAAAAATAGTTGGTGCGTTACTGAAAAATCTTGCAAACTGTTTCCTTGAACAAATCTTATATTTATGTCTAGCAATGTTTAGTGTATCCAATACATTAAGAGTATAGTTATATAGAGTAATTTTATTTTTTAATTCAGAAAAACGACCAAGAAGTTAAAATTACAGTCCTTCTAATTTATAGATTTATATATGGGCCTAAATACACAATAATTAAAGCTAAAATTAATGTAAGCATAAAGGTTAAAATAAATATTATAGAAGATATAAATAATATACATATATATAACTGATGCGAAATAATTTATAGTAAGGATTTTTTTATCTTTGAAATTATGTAAGAATGCAGTATTAAAAGGCGATAATGCGGAATTATAAACAGCTCACTGTCTGTTTCTGAAGGCAGCAGCATTTTTGCACTGATTTCCGCGAACGTCCAGTTAGACACCAGTTCGCGCTGCTGACGCATCACGTGTGTAGCGCGCGGTGCGAGGTGGTAGCGTGTGCGGTGTGTGTGCGGTGTGTGTGCGATGTGTGTTGCTTCGCGTCCTCCTGGTGGCCCCAACCGCACGAGCCGGTCGCTCAGCCGCCCCCTCGCGCGCGTCGCGTGTCACCTTCCGCAGTGGAGCTGCGCTGCGAGGGGGGCGCGAGGCGACGCTGCTGCGACCCGGTCCGTCCATCTGTCGCGCCGCGCGGCGCTTCAATTCCGCTTTCCGTGCGGCTCTGCGTGCTAAAGTAAAATAAAATAAAAGAAAAAACAAACAAATAAATAAATAAATAGACGCCGATTCGACCCGCACAAAATTAACACCCAATTTTCTCATCGAGTGTAATTAGTTAAATGAGATGAGCCCGCCGGGGTCCCCGGGGAAAGGCCGTCTCGGGACTGGGCTGGGGGTGGGCTGGGGGTGGGCTGGGGGTGGGCCGGGCCGCGCTGGGCTGGGCTGGGCCGGGCTGGGCCGGGCTGGGCTGCGGAGGGGGTACAAAATGAAATAACTACATTGAATTAATTAGCATGGGTCAATGGCGCAGCTCCCCCGGGCCCCGCTAGTTTAATTTCCCGTGATATTTGCGCGCCTGTCGACCATCGATTGGGCTTGAAATTAACTTATTTTTCAATCAGCCTTCGCCTGCCCCAGAGGTCGCCCCTCTCCGCGCTTCCCCTCGCTTTGCTGCAGAAGCAATTTTTCATCAGGAACCCATCTCTTGTGCAAGATAGGCTATCATCAGAATTACCGGCAAAGAAGGCTTCAAAATGGTTTTGATAATTTTTAATTTAATGTCTGACACGGACACTAATCTGACACACATACCCAGACACACTTGCTGCAGAGCTCCCCCTCCCCTCATTTACCATGCGCTGTATCCCACCGTAAGCATCCCAAGAAGAGCAGTGGCTAAACATCATGCTGGTGGTGTGAAAATCAATTTGGACTTCTGGGGATCTCTGACAGATAGCCCAAGGCTCCAGCAGCCTGTGGGAGGCAGGGAGGGAGGGAGTCAAACAGCATGCAGTGGCGAGGTTAAACATCTCGATACGCCACTGGCCATCAATCCACTGTACAACCAGATTGGTAGTGTGTGTGTGTGTGTGTGTGTGTGTGTGTGTGTGTGTGTGTGTGTGTGTGTGCACACCGCATTTTAAGGTGTGGTAGCAAAAGGCAAACATTATTCCATAACGTCATGTACATTAAGATTATGTTATAGCCATATTTTGTGACCTGCACCCTCTACCTGCTGAAGCAAGCACATAAATGCATAAATCAATCAATAAGTAAAATGATAGAATTAACAGTTTATTACATCCATTAACTGCATAATGGTGTTCATTTGCTCCTTGAAATTACTCCATTAGTGATTGTGATGGGGTCAGATTAGTTCCTAGGTAAAAAGTGTCACCTCAGTTAAAATACCAAAATAAATGGTATTTTTATGCTTTAGAAAAATAATACCAAGACATTTTTATAATATTTCCTACAAAAGTCTTATTTCTAGCTTTACTTTTAATGTGACATTTTGATTAATTAATTATCAATAACTGCCTGACAAGCACAGTGTTGAAGAGGTTTGGGGTCTATTCTGGATTTATAGGGAATGTGGCAAGGTACATCAAGGATGGAAACATTCTCATAATTGGCCTCATGGATGTTTATGATATAAAGAAATGAAATTAGCCGGAAGTTCTTGGGTCTTGGCTCCGTTGTGGTGGAACGACCCCCCCCCCCCCCCCCACTCAGAACTGCTGAATCTCTGTCCACATTTAAAAAGGATCTTAAAACTCACCTCTTCCACACTCACTTCACCCATCATCTCTTAAGTTCATGTAAGGTGTAAATGATCATGATCATGCGCGGCTCAATCCTTTACAGAGCCACTCCTGCAATGTAACGTAAAAGTTTATATTTATCTCAAAATAAAAAACTATTAGGAAGCTGATTAGGAATCGTCAATATTCTGGTAAAGTTTTATGATGTAGTATGTATGTTGAACATCGGTGCATGTGGTGAAGGAAACTGACTGTACTTAAGAGTCATACATCTGCAGCTATATCTTTTTCTCCTAATGTAATGCACATATTGTATTTTCTCTGAGATGCACGTCGCTTTGTAGAAAAGCGTCTGCCAAATGAATAAATGTAAATGTGAATGTAAAATTCATAAGATGTTTGCAAAGCACACAGATGATGTGATGATGCTGTGTAGCACTACTAATGAATGTCTGATCCCATCTCCTGCTGTAGTGTCCATGAGCAAGGTACTTACCATGATTTTCTGCCTTAAAAATAATCTTGCTGAGTAAATGCATGAAACTTTTCACAAATCTAAACATTTTAAGTTTTGGGTAAAAGCATCAGGTAAGTAAATTAAATTTATTTCACTGTTGATATTACATTTACTCATTTAGCTGATGCTTTTTCTCCCCAAAGCAACTTCCAACTGTTTACCCATTTATACAGGTGCGTAATTTTATTGGAGCAATTTAGGGTAAGTACCTTGCTCTACGGTACTATAGGTGAAGGTGGGAGTTGAACCGGTGATCTTTGGGTCCAAAGGAAGTAGCTGTAAGCACTACTCTACCATATTATACTTACTTCAGTCAAGGTTTGTGATTGGTTGAGATTGTCGCTGTGAAAGCATGTAAGAAGTGGATATAGTTATAAATATAGAGTTGGTTTTGCTATGGAAGAAACAGTGACTGTGCTTTGATGCACAAGAGACACAGTAGGAAGTGAATAAAAAAAATCCATTGTGGACACAAAATGACGACAATATGGCAAAAATGCAGTTGTAACGGTATATAATATTTTCATAAGAGTTCATAAGCTGTAACTGAACTCCGTCATGAGGGGAGAATGTATTTTTATGTCATTGTAGTAAGAAGTTGAGTGTTTCTTAATGCTAGACATGTCAGACCTTCTTGTGAGTCTTTGTTCTTTGTGTTTGTGTCTATCTATCTATCTATCTATCTATCTATCTATCTATCTATCTATCTATCTATCTATCTATCTAACCCTTCACGCATCACAGTGTTTTTCGGTAACTGGTATATTCCTGGAACTTTGCTGGTTAGCTGGAACTCTGGAGTTGTTAAGAGGTGCTGTCACCTGTCTGTTACATGATGGGTTTTTAAATGTCGGCACGAGTCCAGCTGCGTGATGCTGGTTCTTCCGGATGCAGGTTCAGTGCCGACATGAACGGGTCTGAGCTCATGTGACTAATGACAGCGATCGCTGTCGTTGTGCTGTTCTTCGTGTGCGTTACAACGTCTGACACCGGTTTGATTAATATTCATTCTGGCGCAGCTTCACGTGGCTTGTGCTCGGTGATGGTTTTACTGGTGTTTTTTCTGGATACCATTGCTAGAGTCAGTGCTCCTGCAGACTTCTCTCGACGGTGCCGATGAGTGATGGGCCGCACGGTCTCTTTGAGCAGGTCTGGTTCCAGAATCGCCGGGCCAAGTGGAGGAAGCGGGAGAAGTGCTGGGGCCGCAGCAGCGTGATGGCCGAGTACGGACTGTACGGCGCTATGGTCCGCCACTCGATACCCTTGCCCGAGTCCATCCTCAAGTCTGCCAAGGACGGCATTATGGAGTCCTGTGCCCCCTGGCTCCTCGGTACGTCACTGCACTATTTGGCCTCGTCCATTCTCACCTCTGTTTCTATCCATCCCTCCTGTGTCCACCGTACTCCATGTTTTGCGCACTTGACAAGCTATGTAAGGCTCCTGAGAAATATTTTTCTTCCCTGGGAGAAAAATAAGACATAGTTCACAGCTGCATTCCACTGCAAATCTCAGCACTGATATCTGAAATCATAAAAAAATTGTTTTACTTAATTATAGGATTCTGTGACTGGCTTGTGTGGAAACCTAAACAACAGCTGAGTTTGTGGCATGCGGTGTGTAGCGTAGCCATTGTGGTGATCGCGCTCCTTGTCACACCGCTCATCTACGCTAATGCATTTAGATTACGGGTTTTGTCTCTGGCATCAGTCCATTGATTGTCGTAAATCAATGTGATGTCTCAGATTAAAATTTTTTCCAGTGATGCCATCCCGCACGCACCGGCCCCACATCTATTATTCAGCCAGTGTAGTCTTGATTCAATTGGACTGGTTGGCTCCCCTCTTGCACAGCCGACCCCCATACTTGGGCACATCATGACAGAGGCGCCTTGCATTTACATTTTTTCATTTAGCAGATGCATTTCTCCAAGTGACATAAAGTAATTATCATCTATTATTTCACCTGATACCTTTGTCCAGGGACACTTATAGTGCTAAATATACTAAAACTACATACAATAAATATTCTGTTTATACAGCAGCACAATGTTACACACAAGGTCACACACTAGAGATGCCTGAAACACATCTTCCGTATCATGAACTGTGGGCATAAACTGCGGCCCTGTTAAGAAACCCATAAGAACATGGGGAAAAAACACTTTTTCCCAGCTTTGTAAACTATTAAAGTTAGGGGTTAGAGACAGGCACCCGAAATTCAAACAACAATTCCATTCACTCATTAATACGACAGATAAATGAAATGTAAAGCTGCAAGTGTCAATTTCATTTAACGGGCGATAAAACCACAGGACATCAGATATTTTAAAAACAATCACAGTATATCGCATACAAAACATGACATATATACAAAACATATAACACATATAAATCATGAGCAAGCCTGCAGCACGAAATCTGTTAGAGTCTCACCATCAAAACACACAAATACCATTCAAACAACGCTGGGTTTTAACACAGCTCTGAACACGCAGTGCCTGCACCTGTGAGGCACCAGTGCTACCTGCTGTGCCACCACATGGCTCTTTTCCATACTTTTACCTATAGATGTGTGGGGCAGGTGATAGCATAGTGATTAGAACTTCTGCCTTTGGCCATAAAGGTCACAGGATTGTCTCTCACCTCCAGCTGTGGTACCTTTAAGCACTTACCCTAAATTGCTCTAGTTAAAAATTACCCATCTGAATAAATGGGTAAATAATTGTAAGTTGCTTTGGAGAGAAGTATCATTTAAACGCCACAAGTCAACCTGATTCAGAATTTCAGAGCTACAAAATGCAGATGTAAATACTGCACTTTTTTGCTCTGAACACTTCCAAAGAAAGAAGTAATTGAGGGTATAATGACACAAAATTCAGTAGATAATGAAGTATTAAAGAGCTTTAAATTTGCTTTTTAAATATATTGGTTCATGTTATGTCAAGGACAGTTTTATTAGAGGGAATTAGCAATTTGGCTGTATTTGATATATTTTCCATCTGTCCATATAACGATAATAACTAATATTACTGCAATCATTGTTTATCATGCAGTGGAAGCTGCCTGTGGTGAATTATTAAGGACACACATCTAAGAAAATTTTGGCCTTGGGTAGTTATGCCCTGAGCACTTCCGGGAACTAGCATTGATAATAAAACATCAGGATACACACGGTTAAGCCGCTTGTCCCAAGCCGGGTCGCGGCAAGCCGGATCCTAACCCGGCAACACAGGGCGCAAGGCCGGAGGGGGAGGGGACACACCCCGGACGGGACGCCAGTCCGTCACAAGGCACCCCAAGCGGGACTCGAACCCCAGACCCACCGGAGAGCAGGCACAGGCCAAACCTGCTGCGCCACCGCACGCCCCCGACATCGACATATACGCTGTAATTATCAGTGGCATCACATCCTCATTCCTGCACTTTCATTTGGACTTTCAACGTAGAAAGAAATCTGTGATTCTTACCCTAATGCTTCCTATACTGCAGCTTAATCCAGACTCTTTCTTTGCTTACTACTTTCAGTTCAAGATGGCTTTCCAATGACAGGACGCATGTCTAAATCCGAGTACCCACAATTCTTTGCAGGGATGCACAAAAAGTCCTTGGAGAGCGCAGCAGCCCAAACTGCTGGGAAGCCAGAAACTGTCCCACCACCTGTCAGCCAAAAAGCAGATGAGCGGGAGCCTGAGGACAAGAGGGCAGAGTGCAAATCGCCCATTTCCAAAGAGGAACTGAGAGAGAACAGCATCGCAGCGCTCAGGGCGAAAGCACAGGAGCACAACGCCAAGGTGCTGGGGACGGTTTCTTGCGACACGCCCGGGCGCAGGATGGAGACAGAGTCACCCGAGGACAAGCCCAGAGATCTGTCAAATCCCGCTGAGGAGGAAAAGAGTCAATAAGATTGTCACCTTTTAAAGACAAAGGACTTTCTCATTTTAAAATCTTGCCGTGTCTTTGCGTTGTTCTCAATCTCACCTGTTTCCAAGCGTACCTGGAATTTACTTTCCGCACCGGGCATTGCCTGGTTATATTTCTGTTTCAGACCCGTTTCCATAACGACGTAAATGTGTTTCTCACGCCTCGTCTTTCTTCGTTCTTCTTCTTGTTCGGTCAGTCATTTTGCAGCAGTTAGCCTTCTTTTCGGGGAGAACGCCTGGAAATAGTTAGCGCTCCAGCAGTCATTTCACTCAAGCGGGAAAAGAATCACTGTTCTGCAGTTTAGGATAGAAAATGTGGCCATACTCTTAATTTTTTACCATACAGCACATCAACACTTGTTTACTATGGCTAGTATACAATTATGTCGAAGTGGAGATATAGAACATAAACTATGTTGTTTAACCATTACGCCAAGTGTTCATCTCTTTCGGTGAACCAGGCCGGCAGCTACTGTATGTATTCCCTACATCGCACTCGAAACAGTGACACTCTTCCCTTGTTTCGTAGTTTTACTTTCTGCGTCCCATTCATCGTGTCCTTGGAAACATATCTAGAGAAGTCGCTGTTCTGAAGGGGGCAAAAGAAAAATATTCAGTTCTGACAAATACTGTATGTAGAGGGGCAAAACAAAAAACTATATGTATAATCAAGTGTGTAAAGAACATTTTCATATACTGAGAAATATGTGAGCAATGGGGAAATGCTGAAATACAGCTTTCACATAAATGCTGACAACGGTTTCTGTAAAAGTATGTGACCGAACTCAGATAAGGTCTCATTCTCCAGAATAAACAGGCTCTGAATTTCCCACAGTCTGATGAACATTAAAATTCTCTCCACATCATTGAAAAGCTCAGTAAACCATCGTATTCTTTTCGCTCCTTTCAGGAAAGATGTTAGTTAAAAAGCTGTTCTAGAATGTAGCTCTTCTGTAAATAATGTATATAAGTAAAAAACTGCTTAACTGCTGAAATGTTTAAAAACATTGAAATACACTTTAATGTAGTTTAAATTAAAAATGTGCTCTTGTTTTATCTTTCTGTATAAATAAAAATAAACATCAGTTGATATTTAGACTATATTTTTCATGCCCTTTTTTCTTTTTTCAGATTTCTCAAGGTGATGGGAATCAAACCACAGAAATGTATCTATGCTAACAATATGCTTATTTCTGTTTTCAAGTTTTAGGGAAGTTTGAAAATAGCTCACATAGCCTGCACAGTCCAAACACAAAAAGATAAATTAATCAGTTGCATTATTGGTAATAAAGTAACTCAAACCATGTAGAATAAATACAGTACAGCCTGCATATGCATTGAACATTTTTATTAGAAATCTATGATAATTGTATAGATACAGCTGTACTATTTAACAAAAAAAAAAACGTGGCAGATTGTCCAGAAATGTGGATGAAATGCTTTGCATTTAATAAGATTAGAGTGTAAATAAAAGGTTGTTATGATGATTATGATTATGATCAGGGCTCTTCCATCTGGGTCCTGTTACTGTTAAATAAAGGTTGCCTTTTCAAGTGCAGCTGTATACTTTACGAAATTACTTTGAATTAAGGTATAGAAAGAAATGACTTATTTAATAAGTGAATCCACTACACAACTAGACAGAAGAGTTTGTTAGTATGTTTTTTAAACTCTGTTTTCCTGTTCCTTTTCAGGTGCCTTGACCGATTCCCCAAACTACTTTAATTTTTTTTCTCAAATAGAGAAAATTCAACCAATTAGGCCGCTCTGCTTGGAACACAACACTTATTTTGTTTGAGGGACATCGAAATAAATTTGCTAATTTGTCCTGTCATTTGAAGAGGACAACAAACATTTTTGTGATTTGTGTAAAATTTGTTTTTTTTGGGTCAAAGTAACTTTTCAATTGCTATTGTAATACACACACACACACGCACACACATTAAGATGGATGATGTGACATCTACATAATGATTAATATTGATTCTGACTTTTCCTTAGCAATAAATGTCAAGTTTAAAAACCAGAAATGGGGCCAAAATATTTTTATACACAGAAGTCATTCTACCAAGTTTAAAAATGTACCTGGTGTCTCCACGTCAAGAAAACTAAAATTTAGTTTAGTTAGTTAGTTAGTTCATTAAGAATTAATAATTCATTCATTACTGAAAACCTATTCAAAAACATGGACGACTATCTCCACACCTTGGGAACCCCACCCTTCAATGGGACTGGTTGTCGCAAATTTTCAGAGTGTTTTTGACAATTAAAATTTTAAATATTTGAAGACATGAAAAAAAGGGTTTCTGATTTTTACCCCAATCTTCAAGCTTTCCTCTAATGTTGGAATGAGTCTTCTACAATTGACAGTTTTTACAAAATTGACTCATGAGAGTAAAAATATGACATCCATCCCCAGTTGTTGCTAATTCTTAGATGTTTGCACCCTTTGGAAATACTGGAAATATTAGTGAGATGGATGGATGGATGGATGGATGAATGAATGAATGAATATTATCAGGGTTGCCTGAAGAGTTTTGAGACTGAAGGTTGGCACAATGCTGCAGCAAGTCACAATGTTACCTCACAGCATCTTGGGTGTGTGGGTGTATGTTTGAAACCAGCTTAGTGTGTGTGCCTATACAGGTGTAAACAGTACATTCTAGTCTTCTCTGCTTAGGTTTACCCTGATCAGAACACATGCAGCTCAGGTCAGTTGGACACGCTGACTTGCCTGTAGTAAGTGTGTGCGTGTGTGTGTGTGTGTGTTTGGCTACCCTGTGATGGACTGCTGTACTGTCCAGGGTGTAATGCCCACCAACCTTGTCTCTTGTGATTGCAGGATAGGCTTCAGATGTCCGCAACCCTGACCAGGACAAGTGGTTAATGAAAGTGATGAACACTGGTTGTACTGCGTGTGTGTTGTGGATGCACAGTGGTGTTAAACACATTGTAATAATAATAAAGACCATAATAACAACAAACAAATAATAAAGGCTTCGAGAGCACCTCAGTAACAGGACTGGCTTCTAGTTGGTCCAACTACTCCGAAGGTGTGACAAGAAACTTCTGAAATGTTGAATCAAGTTTGCGTAACAGAGACAAGGAGCAGAACGACAGATATAGTCTGAGCACTTTTCAATCATCCCTGCCGTATCAGTTGTTGTTGCTCGCTCTAAGATTATGGTACCAAAAACCACAAGGATCATGTACATCTGATTGTGCTGTATTTTATGCTTTACATGTCCTGCCAGTCACTTATATACCTGAGTAAGCGGACACTCCATGTTCCTCAACATGTCACTACCGGCCGCTACGCACTTAGGAAGGGTCACGTGAACTCATAGGTACTTATTTAAAAATATGAAGAATTTATTTCACAAAATCGTCTAAACCTTTATATTACAAACAGGGTTAAAAGGTTTAAACGTTTATGTAAAATTCACTGTCAATTAACTCTACAGGACAAACATATTAACGCAGCAATACGTACTGAAATGAAAAGTTTTATGTTTTAATACTGTGGCGTGCAAGCGCTGTGGGTTTCAATAGGGCGAAGAAGGACGCAGAGGCACCGTTCATCTTGAATGTTTTATCGAACACCGACACATAGGGAAATAACGCACTCAGTCCGAGGACCCCTTTTCCTCCAGGACGTGCACTTCTAGCCAACCTTCCCAGGCTGATTAGCGCCCCCAGGCTCTCTCCTCTTTCTCTTCGGTGCTCAGCTGCTCCAGTATCCAGCTTTTTATCGTCCTGCCCCATCCCACTTCTGACACCAATGTCTTCTCTTTACACAATGCTGGTATAACTCCCCTCAGTGCCGTTACAATATTAATAGAGAGAAACAGTATTATCCCAGCACTGGCATTGTATTATTGTGTTAATCTGAAGCATATTCTCTGAAGAAACACATTTGTCCCTAGTGCTGTATTTAGTGATGTGGATGCCGTTGCTAAGGTGTCGAGGTGAAAAGGTTAAAAACAGGTGTTTTGCGAGTCCCTGCTGTGCGTGATTTGTGGACAGTGCAGTGACTGAGAGTCAGGCCATTTTGGGACACATCGACAGCGACGAAAAGATGGATGGTTTTACAAAACTCTTCCTTCTTCCAGTAACCAAGCTCGGATCAATCTGGGAAAAGTGTCCACAAAGCACCCGTGTGCCGCGGAGCAGCAGCACAAAGGAAACGACCGTAGATGACAAATGCATGTTAACAGCCAAAGCAATATTCCCTGAAATGTGAAATTAATTGACACTGCTCTTAAACTGCAGCCTTTGCATTTCCGGCTCATATACAGCGCTGCTTGAAAGTATGTGAACCCTTGTGTGCCTTAGTTTTACCACAAAATGGTTAATTAATGAGAATCCGTCTTTCTCATCTGACATAGTAAGTGTGTAATGATCAATTCCATATGTTGCTAATGGGAAATCATGCATATGGAAAAAAATGGAAGTGGTACAGGTGGAAAAATAAGTGAACCCCAAGTACCAGGGACAGCTGGTAACGTAGTGGTTTGAACTGCTGCTGCCTTTAGATCTGAAGGTCACAAGTTTGACCTCCACCTCTGGCTGTGGAGCCCTTGAGCAAGGTACTTACCCTAAAAATTGCTCTACTAACATTACCCACCTGTATGAATGGCAATAATGGTAAGTACCTTAATGCTGTAAGTTGGCTCAGTGATGTAGCAAAGAGTGCTGCACAGCACCTGGTGGTGTGAGAGGAAGTGAGTTTGATTCCTCACTCAGTCTGGGTGGAGGTTGTATGTTCTCATGTTCCCCCTGTCTGTGTGGGTTTCCTCCCGCACTCCAAACACATGATGTTCAGGTGGACAGGTGCCTCTAAGTCACCCATAGTGTGTGTGAATGGCATAGAGAGTGTGTTTCATGCACTCATGCATGAATAAGGTGTAGACTGATAACACTACACAGAGCTCATTCTGAGTCACTTTGGAGAAAAGCATCTGCTAAATGAAGCAATGTAAGTCGGTTTGGAGGAAAACTAAATGAACGGATGCATTTACATTTGTAAGTTGCATTGGTTAAACAGAGCAGGTAAATAGAATTAGGTTATTAAACCGTTTATGAGTTTACTTTGAGATGTACGATTTAGATGTCATAAGTGGAATTTAATACTTTATACGAGAATAGTGACCATTTCTAGAGGGCTCACATACTTCCAAGCAGCACTGTAGGTTTGGAACTCTGTGGGAATGTGGAACCATCCCGAGTTTCTCCCCTGCATGAGGTGGACTGGTACTACAGAGAGCTTTTGAACTTTCTGGAAAGTGCTGGATGTTAAATAAAGGGGGGGTGTTTGCTTATGCGGCGTCTGTTCGGAGGGTTCGTGATATTTTTAGTTAGAGGCAGAAATGATGGTTTAACAGTCCCGACTGTGGCCGGATCACTTCTCCAGTAGAGTTGCTGTAGCGTACCTCATTAAGGTGCTAAGGTAGTAATACCTCATTGTGGGCTGAGCTAGTAATGCGCATGTTAGAACCTGCGGACTGGAAAAATCCTTCTGCGGTAAAGTCAGTGTCTGCTTAGTTATCCCTGTAGCATCCAGGTCTTTAGTGGAACCCGCGCCAGGGTGCACCTACGTTAGCTCCCTGTCTGATATTAGGTAGGTCTTGCCTTATGTCGCGTCCCTCCTTGTGTCAGTAATTGTGCTCCAACTTCACCGAATCTTTGCTGTGTTTCTTGAGTGTTTCTTCACTGATGTGGGGAATTGACAACTGGCTTGAGCGCAGGTGAGCTTTGCTCTTTTTTCTAATTATTTTATGGACTAAGTATTTCACTCGGGGGGAGGGGGGGGGGTGCGCGCTGGCAGGGGTGCGGTGGCACAGTGGGTTGGACCAGGTCCTGCTCTCCAGTGGGTCTGGGGTTTGAGTCCCGCTTGGGGCGCCTTGTGATGGACTGGTGTCCCGTCCTAGGTGTGTCCCCTCCCCCTCTAGCCTTACGCCCTGTGTTGCCGGGTAGGTTCCGGTTCCCCGGGTGTGGTGGTACAGCGGGTTTGGCCTGTGCCTGCTTTTTGGCAGGCCTGGGGTTCAAGTGCTGCTTGGGGTGCCCTGCGATGGACTGGCGTCCTGTCCTGGGTGTGTCCCCTCCCCCTCCAGCCTTACGCCCTGTGTTGCCAGGTTAGGCTCTGGTTCACCCCAATCCCGAATTCTTTCAGTCAATCTGTGTGTGTGTGTGTGTGTGTGTGTGTGTTTCACTCGGTTGGCTGCAAAGGCTGTGGTTTTCTTCCACGTCTTCTATCTGTTTGTTTCACTTTGAAAAAGCCCAGAACTACATGGGGCAGAAAGCTGTAAGAGGGGCCCTGCTGTGCTCTGAAAGAAGGTATTTAACCAGAACTGCTTTCCTGAGGACATCCAGCTGTGCAAATCCGTATCGTATGAGCTGTGCAATTTGTGCTGGACAAAATCTACTATAAAGCTCAATCATATCAATAATATAGATTGAAGTAGGTCTCCAACCCTCTGTCCTCTTCAGTAACGGTGTGGAAAAATTACGTTTTGTAATGACGAGCTCCGTGGGTCAGTTGCCTCCCCAGTGACGCTATTGGCTGTGACTCCTGTCAAAGGCTCATCGTTAGAAGCTCATTCCCTGTTGCAGCTCACAGTGTGTGAGCAGAGCCCCCCCCCAGGGCCCCTCCCATTTACCATACCTGTCAGCCGCTTCCCTTGGGCAGAACACCGGCCGAATGAAGGGCTGCTGGCACAGGTCAGTCCAGGGCCTCGGATAAGGACTGAAAATGCACAGCCGGTGGTGCTGAGACCTCAGAAGGAGAAGACGCCAGCATAAAGTTGAAAACCGGGCCCTGGTTCTCTCCGGGTACCTTAAACCCAGGTGCGGCTCACGTTTTTAAGCACGTTGTCCTGTCTCAGCCCAGCATTACCTGGACCTGGCACTCTCCGATCAGACAGAGCGCATGTGGTTTTGTAACTTTCGAGTGAAACCTTCTCAACAAAGTGGGATTTCCATGATAAAGGACTTTTTCAGATTGAGGAATACGGTTGTGTGTGTGTGTGTGTGTGTGTCACCCTGCAATCGACAGTATGCGGCAAAGCAAATTGGAATCATCATGTAACAGCCTGGGGTGAAACGGTGTTAATTATCCTCCTAAATATACATAATTAAACATTACCAGGATCTGTCTGTGTCTGCTACGATATGACCTACATAATCCAGTTCAAACATTTTCAAATAGGGGATTACGGTTATTATTTTTTTCTGTGCTTTTTAAAGCTCGTCCACTTAGCTGTAAATGGCATTATTTATAATTGCTGCATGTCAGATCCATGTGGGGATGAGGTCTGGGGAAACAAATCCTAGTGTGGTGTTGGCACACCTTTGTCTTAGGATCACCCTGTGGTCCTCCGGTCCCCGGCCTGTCCTGGTTACCGGAGAGTACGGCGCAGAGAGCCGGTCTCATCAGATTATTGATTTAACTGTGTGCGACTCAGTCCCGATTTAATTTGATTTATTTAACATTGCTCTAATTAATTTATTGACATCTGCTGTTGTAATACCTGGCTTAAAAACATGTCACTGCTGCCTCTCTCTCTCTCCCTCTCTCTCTCTCTCGCTCTGTATACAGCTCCCCCAGTGTTTGTCTCTCTTTTTCTTGCTTCCTCGTACCCTTCTGTTCCGGAGAGATGAGTAGGATTTGCGTTGCCACCCGAGCTGTCAGACCAGGCAATCTGAGATTATCGAGGGCCGAGCTATGAGGCCGGTCTCTGGGCGCCATCCGGCCCTTGTGAGCAGAAGGACCCCAAGGGACCCAAGAGGTTCGTGCCCTGATTTAGATTAATGGCAGATGCTTTTCACTTCCACGATTTTAAAGAAGTTATTAAATTGTTCCCCCCCCCCCCCCCCATCTAATAGATGACCTCTCAATAGCTTTTGATGAATGCTTTCATAGTAGGCAGTTGGTCAATGGGGATGCTGTTGGGTTTCTGAGAGATACAGTCCATGTGAAGCATCCTGAATTTTTAAGCCATGATACAAAATTAAAAATGACACTTGTTTATGCTACTGCATCATCTGTTCAATCTGTTCATGCTGCTTGGCGTAAAGTCGTTATGCAACAAGATGGAAGTGCTCTGGACCTGCAGCTTTTCTCAAGAAAGCATTGGGAGATGACCACTCTCTGAGCAAAGCTTGAGCTTAGGATGTTCTGTTTTTTTATTTCTTTGTTTTGTGTTGTTTGTACTTTTGCCGTTCACCGTTGTTAAAATCCTAGTTTGGTTTGTACCGAAATGTCTTTTTTTTGCTTAGTTTCTTTGCTATTATTAAAAGAGAATGGGTAGGAAAAATAAAACTCAAACCACCATGAATCCACCCACCACTGTTCTCCACCTGGTTACTCCCCAAACCAAACTCACCCTGGCGCATCACAATATTTCATAGCCTCTGCTTAGAAGAGTGCAAGAAAGAAACAATTAGATTGAATTTAGTTTTTCCGTTAAACGTAATACAGCGCTTCTTTTTGACAGGTGCTCTACGTTTCATGTGCCTTTCACTCGTGCGGCTTGAGACCCTTAAATACAGACATTGTCAGTGAGATAGGTGCTGTGTTGAGCCCTGGCTCGAGGGATCTACTCTGTATGCTCACTTGTGTTCCTGCTGAGCTCATAATTAATTATCTATGATTAAGCTGCCAATTGCTGCTCTGGGCTTGGTGTCTCCTGACAGTTGTCTGCAGTAAAGCCTTCTGCGGGTGGAAAGTGGAGCCAGATGTGCAGTTTATGCTGGCAGGAAAACACAGCTGAACATTTGTCTGTGTATCTTTGCAATTTACAGTAATAGAAGGAAAACATTTACTTTAACAAGGATAACACCATTTAATGTGGGGCTGATAGTAAAAATTTAATTTTCTGCCTAAAAAAGCAGAGTAATCTGTTGTGGACACTGCTTTGTGTTGAGGAGGTCCAAGGATGGTCTCAGAACCAGTGACAGTTACATCCAAAGCACTTTTCATCATAATATAATATGTAATGTTACATATAATATTTCAGGAGGGATTATGCAAAAGGTACATTTCGCTACACTTACTGTTGCTGACTTATTGAAAGCCCTACTGAAAATCCATCTCCGCAGGTTTGTGCGAAACCATAGACTCTTTGCAGAATCAAGAGCTGCAAAGTTCTAAATCAAACTTTTATTAACGTCACCCATGTATTTTGCATGCCTCTCTGGTATTGCTGGATGGATGTTTGTAACAGCACTTTGTCCGCAACTATAGATTCGTGAGAATATGGCTCAGATGTGACTGGCTGTAAAATCTGTGCTAACTGTACTGAAAAACAGAGTGAAATGTACATTTGGTATTCATGTGGAGGCGATACCGTGATGTCGCAGTGAAAAGCTCTGACTTACTGGGATGTTTCTGGGATTTGCTTTTGTTTGAGACTTTAAACAGCTTTTCTGTGAGTGAGCCACTTACAGGTACAGAAGCACAAATCAGTGAACAAATCTGCAGTTTAGGGCAACTGGTGCTCTGGCAACAAAGGAGGATTGTTGATCCGAGTTTCTCCCCAGATAAGACCAAGTCGTCAGCTCTGCACTCTGAGACATATGTTGGCAGAAGATTAGTGCACTATATAGAAGTCCTGCAAGCCCCTTGAAAGATGGCTGCATTTTCCGGATTTCAAGAGATCCATACACATATGTAGTACGCCGAGGCCGCCAGGGGAGGGGGCGGAGATGGGATTAAAGCAGCCACAGCTGGGGCTGATTTTATCCCCGATTTCATCCCCTATTTCTTCCCCGGTGCCCGGCAGTAGGAAGAAGAGACCGAGGAGGAGAACCAGACCGAGACGACCGCCGACCCGATCCCTGACACGAAGCCCTCGTCCCGATCGACCCTACTCTCCCAGCCTTTACAAAACCCTTCCCTACCTGTTCCCTGCTCCCTCTTTCCCATCTCCGTCCTTCTCCACTGTCTAGCAAGTAAAAGCCCACAGCTACAGGCGACTGCATCTCCTGTCTCCTGCCTCGTCTCTTACAATGTACTTCCAATAAGTATTTTTATTGCAAATGTGTAAAAGTGTTGTAACAGTTCATTGTCAAAGCCAAAGCAAATAATCCTTTAAAAAATTAAAAAAGTAGGAACTAGGAAAACACACATCACCTGAAACCATTTGTCCCATACAGGGTCGCGGGGAGCCGGAGCCTAACCCGGCAACACAGGACGAAAGGCTGGAGGGGGAGGGGACACACCCAGGATGGGAAGCCAGTCCGTCGCAAGGCACCCCAAGCAGGGGTTGAACCCCAGACCTACCAGACAGCAGGACCTGGTCCAACCCACTGCGCCGCTGCACCCCCCTAACTAGGAAAATACTGCTTGCAGAAGTATTCAACCCCCATGCATCAGTAGAGGCTCCTTTTTTTAAATTCAGTTCCATTTGATCCTTTTCTATAGAGAGCTCTTCTCACGCAGTGACACTTTTACTGCAGTAGCAGCCCCGAGTTTAAAGGCGGCTAAAGGACTCTCGGACTGTGAGAAACAAGATTCTGTTGGTGTGATGAAACCAGGCACTGTTTTTCAGAGTTAGGACTTGGAGCTGAATGAAGCACAGTAGAGCGATATCCTTAATGAAAACCTGCTCCACAGGGCTCTGGGCCTCAGACTCAGCTGAAGGATCACCTTCTAACTGGACAACTGTCCAAAACACAAAGCAGAGACAAAACAGGAGTGTCTATACAACTCCGTGAATGTCTTTGAATGGCCCTGCTGTAGCCTGGAGTTGAACCCAAAGGAACATCCCTGGAAAGACCTGAAAATAGATGCCTGCTGACAGACCTCATTCAACCAGAGAGAGCTTGAGATGATCTGCAGAGAAGAATCACAGAAAATCCCCAAATCCAAGTGTGCAAAGCTTGTCACGTTATACCCAAGAAGACTCAAAGCACCTTTGGCAGCGATTACAGCCTCAACAATACTACTAAGTAAAGGGTTGGAACACTTATGTCAATGTGATATGTTAGTTTTTTATTTGAAATAAAAAAATTTATAAGTGCGGATCCATGGGCTCTTTGGAAGACAAGACTGAATAGTGTATGAAAAACCAGGCCTGTGTGGTAAGTGATGCAAAGAGTTACGGTGCTTCATGGTACATCCTGGACGGGATACTGGTCCATTGCAGGGAAGCCACTCACACCCATTCACACACTAAAGACAATTTAGAGTCACCAGTCCATCTGAACAGCTTGTCTCTGAGTTGTGGGAGGAAACCAGAGCATCCTGAGGAAGAATATGAAAACTCCACACGGACTGAACAGGGATCGAACCCACGTTCTCTCACCACCCAAACGCTTTGAAGCAGCAGTGCTATTTGCTGCACTACCGTACTGCCTATATATTTATTGATAAATAAATTTTATGGACAAATAGGGGGCTTGGTGGTGCAGCTGGTTTGGCCAGGGTTCAATTTGTGGCGGGTCTGGGGTTCAGGCCCTACTTTGGGTGCCTTGCAGTGGACTGGCATCCCATCCAAAGTGCGTTCCTTGCGCCCTGTGTTGCCGGGTTAGGCTCTGGCTCGCCTATGGTTATAACCCTGCTCGCAATTGGTTATAGATATCGTGTGTGTGGAATATTTATGCATGCGTTTATATATACATTCCTTATAAATATATTGTATATAAATGTATTCATAATAAAGCAGGTAAAAAAAAAACATCTGCTAAATGAATAAATTTAATAATCTTGTAGTGGTGTTGCTGTGTTACAAAACTGATCTCGAGTACAGATGGACAGCAGGTTCAGGCCAACGTGGCAGTGCTACTAATGGATTTTATTGACAGATTAGACCGATACAAAAGTGAACACGTTAAACACAGAAGTTGTTTATGCTGCGAGAAAGTGGTAAGAAGTGCTTCAGCTCACGCAGATGAAATGCTGCAACCTCATGTACCACTACACACAACTTTGATATATTTATGTTACTAACTAAAGGACTGGGACTGCGAGATGTTCGTCACCTGCGGTACACAGGATCCAAAAAACACATTCTTAGATTTTTTATCATGAGCTATTGCAGTGTAACGTAATCATTTATCGACATCTGCACATTTATTTGTTTCATTACTGTGTGCTGTTGTTGTGGAATTTAATGATCATCTCCATGACCACATCCATAATAACCCACCGTGAGACAGGGACAGCTGGGACACTGGACTCTATACCGGCCACTTGCTCTAGTTTGACCTTCTCTCTGTCCCCACTTCATTTTATTGCATGTTTTTCCAGTGATGTTTATTGCTGAGCCCTATGAACCTAAGCCGGTGTCATTTTGCGGTAAGAATCAGGGTAGGGTCACAGCATGGTTTTGGAAGGGAAGAACAATGGGAAAAAGTTTTTCATGCCAATCTTCCTTTAGATGTTGCATTTTTAATTTCCTGTTAAAAATGATTTTTAGGTTACGGCCAGTTGTGTTACACATGTAAAATGTTTGTGTTGTGTTTAAAAAAGCGGTTGTGTAGATCATTTTACTGTGCAGTACATGTGCTACTCAGTCTGAATTCTTGGAATGTCATTATTCTTTACAGTATATGACGGAAGCCTCTAAAGTGATGTGTTTCAGTCTAGAGCTTGAAGTGTTCAACACTTAATGGTTGTTCTTGTTTTCCCAATCCATATACGCTGTTTACAAACATAATAAACTGAGAAAACTTTATTGCCTGTATGTAAAAATACAGGAACTGGTTATGGATATATAATAAAGAACATTACCCTCATGTGTTATGATGCAAATGTGGGTAAATTTTAAACGAATGGAATATTCTAAGTTGTAATCATGTTTATGTGGCTTTATGGTCAGAGTAATCACCTTACTGTTACAAAGTTGTGGGTTTGAATCCCAGACTGCTGCTGTAATACCCTTGAGCAAGATATTAATGTAGTGCAACTTCATGGCCGTAAGTTGCTGCAGTGAATATCACCCAGCTTTATAGCCAAGTAAAGAGTTATATCACCTTGGATAAAGGTTTCCGATAACTGTAAAGGGTTAATGTTTAATAAAATGGATTAAAAGCATGCATACAGTACTGCTTGAAAGCATGTGAACCCTATAGTGATGCTTATTATTCTTATACACACACACACACATTTTCAGAACCGCTTGTCCCAGACGGGGTCACGGGGAACCGGAGCCAACCCGGTAACACAGGGCGTAAGGCCGGAGGGGGAGGGGACACACCCAGGATGGGACGCCGGTCCGTCGCAAGGCACCCCAAGCGGGACTTGAACCCCAGACCCACCAGAGAGCAGGACCGTGGTCCAACCCACTGCGCCACCATACGCCCCCATTATTCTTATATACAATATTAAAATAAACTTATTAAATCTCAAACTTATTTACTCAGCTGGTAGTGTAGCGGTCAGACATGTTGCCTTTGGACCTCACCCCCAGCTGTAGTACCCTTGAGCAAGGTTCTTACCCTAAATTGCTCCGGTAGAACTACCCAGCTGTATAAGTAGGTAAGAATTTATAGGTACATTAACGGCACTGTCAGTTTCTCTGGAGGAAAGCATTACCCAAATGAGTAAATGTACTCACCTGATTCTACTCACCTACTTGGTTTAATCAACGCAACTTGGGGTTCACTTATTTTTGCACCTGCTCTGCTTCCGTTTTTCCACTATATGCACGATTTCCTCCAAGGCAACATATGGAACTGGTCATTGCACACCTATTATGTCACATGAGAAAGACTGATTCTCATTTAATAACCATTTTGAGGTAAAACTAAAGGACACAAAGATTCAGATAATTTCTAGCAACACTTGCTGTGTGAAACTGTTGCATAGTTAAAAAGTTGTAAAACTCCCTTTCCTGGACTGGGGAACCTTGCTGTATATACTGCTTTTGTTCCAACACCATGTTCTTTGTGAAATTTGCTTTTGAGTGTATTTTTGTTCAGAAAACCACACACACACACACACACACACACACACACACACACACACACACACACACACACACACACACACTTGTCCCATACGGGGTCGCGGGGAACCGGAGCCTACCCGGCAACTCAGGGCGTAAGGCCGGAAGGGGAGGGGACACACCCGGGACGGGATGCCGGTCCGCCGCAAGGCACCCCAAGCGGGACTTGAACCCCAGACCCACTCCACGAAGCAGGACCCAGCCAAGTCCACCACACCATCGTGCCCCCTAAGATATTATATTTCATTAAATTTAGTGTAATTATTTTATATCAATTATGGGCAATTTTAAGACGATTAAACTAATTTTTGTAAAAAAGAACATTCTCATCGCTAGTGCTTTGTGTGGACATGGTTTGTAAGCAATATAAGTACAACGGTGCCCACTGTTACTGAACTTAACGGTTCAGACACAGGTAATGAGTTATTTATTTGGTGGCTTCATAGTTTTCAGTCCTTCATCTAAATGTGACTCAGCACAAGTAATCCTTCTATCTGACATTTTATTCCAAGGTCGCAATATTGTATTTAACATGAGTCAGTGTAGAAATCACTTGTAAAAATTTTCTGAGTATTTCCCCGTGGGCCATTTTACGGCAGCTATTTTTCCAACCGAACAACATTTTTTGACTACACAAAGTCATGAAGGATAAACAAAAGGCAGTTGGGGGCACAGGAGACACCCCAGTACCCCAGACCGATTCCTGCAGGTGGGGATAAACCTGTTAAGAGGAAACAAGGGCCATGTGTGTCCAGATGTAGCCAGTTAAAAGAGCGAAGAGGAGGTTTTCAACCTTTGATACTGAGGATGGTTTTGGAAATTCAATATGTCTGGTATTCTTTCTTGACATTTTGGATTTCTCTCACGTTCTGTGTTTTATTGTTTTCTTTTTGGCTACTTTATTTTTTTTATCACTTTTGTTTTGCAGCACTAAAGCAGAAAGGCCTTTTTGATCAGGTACAGGCTTCAGATTATTTCCCTTCTTGGCTGAAAAATTAATTTATAAACACCATTAAATCATCATTGTACCCTGAAGTGTAGAATACCGTTAGTACTGGTTTAATGATGTAAGGGTACGTCTGGAACCTCACTGGAGATCAGATAAAAAACAGAAATAAGAACATTTCCTTACAGTGTTTTAGGTGAGGGGGGGGCACGGTGGCATGGTGGCACAGCGGGTTTGGCCTGTGTCTGCCCTCAGGTGGGTGTGGGGTTTGAGTCCTGCTTGGGGTACCCTGTGACGGACTGGCATCCCGTCCTCGGTGTGTCCCCTCCCCCTCCAGCTTTGCGCCCTGTGTTGCTGGGTTAGGCTCTGGCTCCCCATGACGCTGTGTGTGTGTGTATGTGTGTGTGAGTTTCCCCCAAGGGAATAAAAATCTGGGGTTATTTTTTCAGCTAGCATTCAATCCATATTTAAAATATCTTGAAAACTGCACTAGACAAGGGGGTACTGATAATAAATGAAAATCTCTCAATAAAAAATGCAGTTGATTATATATATAATACATATATTTAAACATATTGGTGTTATCAGTCACACATATAAACCCACAATTTTTTCATATATATATATATATATATATATAATATATATATATATACACACACACACACACACACACACACACACACACACACACACACACACACACACACACCATACAGGGTCGCAGGGAACTGGAGCCTACCCGGTAACACAGGGCGTAAGGCCAGAGGGGGAAGGGACACACCCAGGACAGGACGCCAGTCCGTCGCAAGGCACCCCAAGCGGGACTCGAACCCCAGACCCACCAGAGAGCAGGACTGTGGTCCAACCCACTGCGCCACCGCACCCCCACACTCTATATAGATATATATGACAGAAATAGTAGTTTTTCGACCTCCTCACAGCAGGACTTTGCCAAAGCGAGTGATTTGAGGGACAATTTGAGATGTGTGTTTTACTACACGAGGGGTACGGTGGTGCGGTGGGTTGGACCCCAATCCTCCTCTCCAGTGGGTCTGGGGTTCAAGTCCTGCTTGGGGTGCCTTGTGACGGACTGGCGTCCTGTCCTGGGTGTGTCCCTTCCCCCTCTGGCCTTACGCCCTGTGTTACCGGGTAGGCTCTGGTTCCCCGCAACCCTGTATGGGACAAGCGGTTCTGAAAATGTGTGTGTTTTACTACACCTATTCAGGCGGAGCTTAATGCTTAAGGAAGCACAAGAGAAGCAGAGCAAAGTGTATGAACACCATGTGCTCCACTGCTTTGCTCCCTCAAACCTAGTGACCATTACTGAAAAAATACTGGAAAGCATCCTTTTTGGCAGTGACTGTGGTAATAATACATTTTATGTAACGATTTACTAGACGTACGCTACACCCCACGTAACACTGTATACTGTTCACACAGGAAAGTTCACCCTGCTGCACACGCAGTGAGAAATGTTGACATTCCTGTAGAGATGCTGCCACCTGATGTACAGTATAGAGAACTATTCCTGCAATTTTAATTGCTCCTTACAATAACTCACACACACACAGACAAAGTCAGAAACCGCTTATCCCGAGCAGGGTCATGGTGAACTGGAGCCTCATCCAGCACCACAGGGTGCAGGGATGGAAGGGGAGGGGACCACCCTGGATAGGACGCCAGTCCATCACAAGGCACCCCGAGGAGGACTCGAACCCCAGACCCGCCAGAGAACAGGACCCGACCAAACCCGCTGCGCCCCCACTAATAATGTAGTAATGGAAAATATTAAATAGTCACATTATTGAATCAGGGTACATTGGTGGTTCTCCTTTCCTGAAACGTTATTTCCTTTTGTTTGTAGATTAATTTTTCAGACCAAAATTTAAATAATCTGATGACTATTATTGGCAATATTATAATACTAATAGCACCCCCTGCCACAAGCCCATTAGTAATGGTGAGACTGAAGACTGAAGATTGCTCGTCCATGAAATAAATGATACAATAATTCACTTATAATGTGGATATAGGTTATTAAAAAGTATTGAAGACGTATTGAAGAACTCTCAGCTGTAGTAAAAGAGCTGAGCTGAGTCATCATACAAACAGGCATCGTAGAAACTTATTACTGTGTATTTCTTTTTTCAGCAACCAAGTGGAAATGCGTAAAGGAACGGAATTAGTTGTGAAATCCAAGAGAACTGTAAAAAGAAGAGATGTATGCATTTCCTGAACACTGTTGCGACACCCACTGAACTTTCCAAAGCTACAATTATTCCACAGAAATCTCTCTACTGCCACCAGTCCAACAACTGTAATTGTTTAGAGGAAATGCCATCAATACCATTAGTCTGATGTCAGAAGGAAGTGCTTTAAACTTTAGCGCTGTCTTCACAGTCAAAAAGAAAATGCATAACATTTCAGATCTCCCTCCAAAACAAAACGAGGAACATGAAGAGAGGTGGTTTTTTCTAAACTGTAGTGCTCGCCAGCAGTACGTTCTAACTCCACTTGACTGATATAGAAGGTCCGGGTTCTGTTAGTTATTAAAGCAAATACATGAGCCAATAATTCACACAATATGTGTAGAAACAGGTGAGATTTAATGTCATCTGCAATGCCAATAAGTTTACTGTGCTTGTGTCTCATACCTGAACTCAGTAGCTGCATTTATATTAAGTCCCATCTGAAAGACACTGAAAGAGTGAAAGAACAGCAATACTAGATAAGTTACTGAAAGTTTCCCTTACAAGTTTCCATGCTGAAACCTTTGAAATATTCAATTCAATTCAGTTTATTTTTATAGAGCGCTCTTCTCACGCAGTGACACAGAGCGCTTTAACACAGGCATAAGGCAAGAAAAACAGATAGGAACAAAGAAGACAGTCGACTAATGGCTTCCATAATAAAGTACTTTTATACAGCTATAAGTATGCCTACTGGCCACCGGGGAAAGGAACAAGAACTCCCAGCTGAAGGTTGAGGGAAAAAAAACCTCTGGAGGTCCATGGGCCAGTGGTTGCCCACACTTCCTGGGCATTCTAGAAAGTAACAATTGTAAATCTGTTTAACAAGAAATAATGATGTTGTTGCTAAATGACATCTTGGATCCCCAGCTCAGCATGGAACGTCTCCTTCGTCATGGCAGTTGGTCGTCATCTTCAGTCGGCACGGGATTCGTCTGTCACCGCTGGCTGGCCTTCTCAGGTCTTATGTAGCGAGGCAGTGCTCGACAAGAGGAAAGAACAGAGTTAGTATTTTGTAACTTAAGTCAATTTAATATGCATTTGTATAAAGGTGGTAAAAACAACCAAGGCAGGTGGAATTACATTTCGAGGTGGAATGCCTGAGTGAACATATAAGTCTTTAGTAGAAATTTGAAAACAGAAACAGACGGGGCATTTCCGACAGTAACTGCTAGACTATCCCACACTTTAGGTGCTCTATAACTAAAGGCGTGACCTCCTGCTGAGGTCTTACTGATCACAGGTACTTTAAGGTAACCTGCATCCAATAAACGGAGATATCGTCCTGGGATATAAGAATCAATAATCTCACAAAAGTAAATCAGGGCAATGCCATGTACCATTTGGGAAGCTATAACTTTTTCTAGAATTTTGGATAAAAATGGTAGATTAGAGATCGGTCTATAATTACATGGGTTATTGCAATCCAGATCTGATTTCTTTAGTAGGGGTCTAATAACGGCGATTTTTAAATAGTACAGTTATGGCATTAATGTACCCCTCGGATGTTGGTTTCTTGGATGTTTTGCATCTATTACTATTCTGTACCCCGTCCTGGGTGTGTCCCCTCCCCCTCCAGCCTTGTGCCCCGTGTTGCTGGTTTAGGCTCCGGTTTGCCGTGACCCCGCTCAGGACAAGCGGTTTCGGACAGTGTGTCTGTATGTGTGTGTCTCTCTGTGTGTGTGTGTGTGTGTGTGTGTGTGTGTGTGTGTGTGTGTGTGTGTGTGTGTGTGTGTGTGTGTGTGTAACTATTCTGTACATCACATACACTCTTGTACAGCCGTTGTCTGATGCAGTAACTATGTTTACTTTCAGAGAATCTCTGAACTTGACAGTTGTAAAACCCCGAGAGAGTATGTCTATGCTGATGAGGCTGAGCAAAACCTGACAAAACAGAGGAGATGGGGACGCAATGTAATTGAGCGGCAAGCAGTTGTGCAAGTCCTAGGCCAGCAGGGCAAGGGGGGGGGAGGTCACAATGTCACAATGTGTGCAGCAAACAACCAGCATGGGGTCCTTTTAGTATCATGCCCTTCCACTATCCTCTGGCCCCTGTAACACAACCACCTTGTGAGTTTTCTTGACAACCTACAGAGCTCTGTTCTCCGACAGCCGGGTAGACCGGAGAAACTCTTATATCACATAATCTGGGACAATGTCAGCTTCCATTGGGCAGGCTGCTTTGGTCTGCAACTGGTTTCATGATACCTTCCTCCATATCCCTGTTCCTCTCCCTGTGTGGGTTTCTGCCAGGTGCTCTGGTTTCCTCCCATTGTCTAAAGACACGTGTTTCAAGTGGATTGGACAATATAAAAGAACTGTGTGTGATACCTTGTGATGTACTGGTGTCCTGTTCAGGGTTTACCCCATCTTGCAAACCAGCAATATAATGCTCACCAGGAAATGACTGTGCAGAGAAATTAAAAACTGGGTATTTTAAATAGTTAATTCATTCCAAGTAGCATACCTAAGGGTACTACAACATTAGTTGAGAATGAGGCTGGAATGACTTTCATCTGGATTTCAAACATTTTCAAAAACTACCTTTCCAATACATGGTCGCAGTGGTTTTTAATGAACCCCAGGAATCACACGAAGTGAACAGCATGGGTGGGGCACTTGAAGTGCATGTCTAGGGATTGTGGGGAAACTGAGAAAACCACGTGAATACTAGGAGAACATACAACTCCAGACAGACAGAGCCAAATTTGAGCCCAAATCCAAAATCAAAAGCCAGGACTTGTGATGTAGAGCTGCTCTTACTGCTCCACCATACTGCCTAGATGACTTAACAATGCATGGAAGCTGTATGTTTTATTTTCTGTGTGTGAAATTTTAAAAAAAAAAAATTAAATTAAAATTTAAATTACTTAAATGTTTTGCAGTTGTGTTAATGTCACTGTTTGTGTTGGTCCAGAAAGTGAGAAAGGACCACAGGTGGTTTGTGTGTCAGTCCAATAGCTGTGGGTGTCCAGCTGTCTGTGAAGGACAGCTGTTAGAAGTGAGCAAAGACACTCTGAGAAACAGTGATGAGTGTTTGTAATCATAATTAATGATGATTAATTTTACACTGAAAATCAGAGGTGTTGGTTTGTTACAGAAAAAAAAGTTTAAAACCCTGTAATTGGTACTGAGTACAAATGAAAGAACTTTACACATTACTACTATTGTTTAAGCGGGCGGGCGCGGTGATGCAGTGGCGCAGTGGGTTGGACCTCGTCCTGCTCTCCAGTGGGTCTGGGATTCAAGTCCCGCTTGAGGTGCCTTGCGACGGACTGGCGTCCCGTCCTGAGTGTGTCCCCTCCCCCTCTGGCCCTACGCCCTGTGTTGCCGGGTAGGCTTCGGTTCCCCGCGACCCCGTATGGGACAAGCGGTTCAGAAGATGTGTGTGTACTATTGTTTATTCAACTGACACCTGGTCCAATAGTTTTATACCAAAGGAAAAGTGCTTACAGAAACACAAGAAAACAATGGGATGACAGTTGTCTAGGATGAACCTACAATTACAAACAATTCAGGTCTTCATAAAGTGACACAGCACATACGGTGAATGCAAAGCAAAAAGGCACAACTAAACATGTATACTGGATGAGCATATCATTAAATGTTATATATAGCAGTAGAAACTTATATGATTGTGCTCGTATTATATTTTCTTGACTGATTTACTGATGGGGGTGCAGTGGCGCAGTGGGTTGGACCACGGTCCTGCTCTCCGGTGGGTCTGGGGGTGCCTTGCGATGGACTGGCGTCCCGCCCTGAGTGTGTCCCCTCCCCCTCCGGCCTTACGCCCTGTGTTACCGGGTAGGCTCCGGTTCCCCATGACCCCGTATGGGACAAGCGGTTCTGAAAATGTGTGTGTGTGTGATTTACTGACTGATAGGCTGACACTGCAGTATAAAGTCAGTGATAAACTCAGAAAAGCTGCATAAGTTACAAATGATGAGGAACGTTTGAATTCATGTGGAAATAATGTGTAGAGTACTGTTTCATACCCCTTTACATTTTCAGAAGAGGACCTCAGAATATGAAATGACCAAGGCCTCATTTGAGTTCTCTTACACAAACACACACACACACACACACACACACACACACACACGCACGCACGTGCGCACACACACGCGCACACTGACCTAGATTTGAACCTAAACCTGAACAGCCCAGATTCTTGTGAGGGAACAACACCAATCAGCGGTCACTCTGTTGCCTTCTTGTGATTACACATAGATTTAAAACCTCAGTTTATAGACCCAGTGCTCTTGAACTCTTGTTAAAAACATTAGCTGGAAGCTGAATGAGAATTGTTGACCAATTAACATCCGTCACCATTAGGGTCATTTCACAAGGTGATGCCTGTAGAACCATAGTTAGGTGCCTTACAGTACATTTCAAAGACAAAGGAGTAGCACTAAGATGGTTTGAGTCCTACCTATCTGACAGATTCTATGAAGTGGTCTGGCAGAGCTCTTGTTTTCTCCTCTGCCTATCTCAACCGGTGTCCCGCAGGGCTTGGTACTGGGTCCTCTTCTCTTCTCGATCTACACCTCCACCCTCAGCCCGGTCATAGCCTCTCATGGATTCAAATACCACTGCTATGCTGACGATATCTAGCTCTTCAATCTCCTTTCCACCTGTAGCATCACACATTTCCACGTGCATCATTGCCTGCCTGTCAAACATCTCTGCATGGATGTCTGATCATCACCTAAATCTCAACCTCTCCAAAACATGGTTCCTACACCTCCCAGCTGGCCTGTCTTCCTGTCATGATCTTTTGATCAAACTGGACACCTCACTCATTTTTCCTACCTCCTCAGCTAAGAGTCTGAGGGTGATGATTGACTGAAGTATATCTTTCTCTCAGCACATCGAAGCCACAACCTAGACCTGCAGATACATCCTGCATAACATCCGCAGGATCCGTCCTTACCTCACAACTGACTCTGAACAACTACTTGTCGAGCCCATGGTGACATCCCATCTGGACTATGGCAACTCTCTCTTGTCCTGCCTTTCTCTACTACCATCAAACCTCTTCAGCTAATACAGAATGCTTCTGCCCGAGTTATGGTTGACTTGCCGAAGCGTTCCCATGTTTCTCTGCACTGGTTTCCTATAGCTGCCTGGATCAAATTCAAGACCCTGGTTATTGTCTACAAATGCATCAGTACAACTGCTCCCACCTATCTACAAGACGAGATCAACCACTACACCCCAACCAGACCACGTTGCTCTTGTACTTCAGCCCACTAGGTGGTCCCATGCACGAACGCTAAAGCACGGAGGTTCTCGGTTCTGGCTCCGTTGTGGTAGAATGACCTCGCCCCTCTCACTCAGAACTGCTGAAACTCTGTCTACATTTAGAAGAAGTCTGAAAACTCATCTCTTCCAGACTCACTTCGCCCATGATCTCTTAAGCTTGTGCAAGGTGTAAATGTTTATGCACCATAACTTTATTATCATGCTCGGATAAGCCTTTACACAGCTACTCCTATAATGTACGTAAATGTTTGTGTATCTCAACAACAAAAAAAACAAAAAAAATTGTAGGAAGGTGATCAGGATTTGTCTGTTCTGAGTTTTATGCAGCTACTCGTGTGATGAGCATTGGTGCATATGGTGGATAAAAACAAACTAACTTTACTTAAGAATCACATGTCTGCAACTGTCTCTTTCTCCTAATATAATGCACAAATTGTATTCTCTGAGATGTACGCTGCTTTGGAGAAAAGCGTCTGCTAAATGAATAAATTTAAATGTAACTATGCAACAGTAAAATGTAATAATGCAACAGTAAAATGCAACAGTAATAATGCAACAGTAAAATGGGGGGAAATAAGGCACAAATAAGACTGAGAGATATTCAGTATAAATATGCTTAATAACTAATTACAATGTTCTCATATTGATGTGATGAACGGAACCCCAGTATCACTGTTTTCATCATACAGGATGCTGGGAGTGGATACAATAACGTGCAGGAGACAAGATCAGAATGGAGATCTCTCTTTGTCATCTAGCCATTCACATATTCTTGGAGTTCTGTATCACAGGACTCTTGATCTGCAGGGTGGGAGTGGGAATTAAGGTAAGAGAAACACAGACCAACATAGAAATAAATATTAACTGACTGCTGTACTAATACTGTAGTTATCAAGCTGATTGTACTTTTAGAATTTTTTTCTGACTTTTTCACTGATACTAAATGTGTTTCATGGTTACATTTTCACACCTGCAAAAGTGACAATAGCAAATTTTGTAAAAAAAGTAGACGTGAATCGGTGTGATTTATTGAGAATAAGTACAGTGCAACACAAAACTGGCCTAATAATCTATTTTACTGAGAATTAGTATACCACTATTACCCTCAGAATGACCTCTGATTGGATGGTTTCTGCTCCTGATGTAAATGAATGCAATGATTGGAGGAAGGCTCAGAATGATGAAAAAGTTGACCAATCGGATTGGCAGCTCCACACTGCTCGTTGTTAAACCTTAGAGAAGGGGAAAAACGGAGAGTCAAGGCAAGATAATTTACAGTGGTTTATAATACGATACTTTTACTACTATGACTACTGCTACTACTAAGAACAACGAAAATACCTCTAATAATAATTGTAATCATACGTGGTAGAATTTCATAATTTCTCTTTTATTTCTTATCCATATAGTATTTACTTAAGTTTGTGTAAAACCCCTGCATGCCCGAAATTTTTGTGAAAGTTTTGTAAAATGTTAACAACTTGTCAGCTATTAGAGTTATGGTTAGAGTGAGGACTACAAATATTAGCAACGGTACTCAATGAATTATCTTGCTTAAAAATGCAGGGACTTATCACAGAAGTGACAATCTAGTTACAGACAGACAAATTCTGTGATTTACTATTATTATTATTATTATTATTATTATTATTATTATTATTGTTAAAAGTGGTTTTATGCATAGCACTGGTCAAGTCAGCATACAGATAATACACTGAGAAAAAACAAATATGTCCATAGAGTAATGGCTCAGGGTCAAAAGGCTGCAATTTATCACAGGTATGATCATGCAGCACTTTCTAATAACATGCAAATGGCTGTCCACATATTCCAGAACTTGTTGGAGTTCTCATACAAATCAAATGTCAGTTTTTTTGAATGGGACAGATTCAAACACTTCTGTCATCCACATGTTTACAGTGGGAACTTCAGTTATAGACCACAACATTAAAAGACATTTCTTTGGGAAATATATTAGAGTAGATTGTCTGTGTACCATAATGTCATCAAAGAAAGGAATTTGGGTTGTGATTTAACAAAAGAATACACATACACATACACATACACATACACATACACTTTCAGAACTGCTTGTCCCAGACAGGGTCACTGGGAACCGGAGCCTGTGGTGATCAGTTGTTGTTTCTGTTATTACCGATAGAGGGCAGATGTGTTCGGTAGGTACAGGAAGGATACCTAGGTAGCAAGGAAGCGGATTGAGGAGGAATACGTAAAAAGCACATGGTTGTGAAAACCCAGCGTGAACATTAAACGAGGCTACGTGCCAGTTAACAATATCATTCTCAGTGTGTTTATTGAGTAAACACAACAGAGCCTAACCCGGCAACACAGGGCGTAAGGCTGGAGGGGACACACCCAGGACGGGACGCCAGTCCATCACAAGGCACCCCAAGCGGAACTCGAACCCCCAACCCACCAGACAGCAGGACTGTGGTCCAACCCACTGCGCCACCGCACCCCCCAATGAAAGAATAGTTGGGGAAAAATCAAGTTTTTTTCTTAAAGGTTTCTTGGATGATGCATGTACCCCAGTCCAATTTGCTTGGATCTAATCCCAGAAAGTACGTATCAAAGTGCCTGGAGAGGCTTTGCATTAAAAGCACAGCTGAGATGTCTCTGAGAACATCCTATGAGGGTGCACTGGAGTGAGATAGATTTTGTGAATGAATTTAAAGTTTTGTTCCTGGATGCTGAGGGAGTTATAGACAGGGAAGACTTTAACACATGTAGATGACCATTCATGGTAGCTAAAAGACATCTCAAGGTCCTGTTCCCAAGTCTCCCTCGATGAGTCAGAAAAGCAGTAGTTGCACTAAATAAAAACGGTATATAATACAGAGATCATGTCCCTGGAGATGTCTGGTGTAATGTGCTGTTTCTCAACTTTTAGTTTTGTCCATAATCAGTTGCCCCTTCCTAGGGCAGCAATTAAAAAGACATAAAAAATACTTACTTTTGTGAACGGACAGGGAAACACGAGAAATATCAGTGAATTTATTGCTATTGTGATACAGTCGACAGGTGTACCATCCAGTATCTTCAGTGTTCAGGTTATTGATGAGTAGAGAGCAGTCAGGCCCCACTGCCAGTCTTCCAGATCTCTGTGTGTCTCTGACCTTCCCGCGAGAAACTAGTTCAATGACTGGAGCAGAAGGTGAATTAAATATCCATGTGACCATGGAGCAGTCGGACATGGTGTGTTTACAGGGTTGAGTGAGAGTCTGTCCAACACCACACTGCACAGCGAACTCCTTTGTGACGTTTCCTGGTCAAAACAATGGAAATAATACACAGAATATCTTAATGTTATTAAAACTTTAAACAAACATTTTCTGTCACTCTAACTTATGTCTACGATGGACTGCTGTCCAGTCTACTGTGTGCTACTCCGAAACTTTAACCTTTTGATTCTGAGAGAGGCTCTGGACCGCCACGACCCTGATTTGGACAGGCAGTTAACGAAAGTGAGGGACTAATAAAATCTTCTTTTATTATTGGAGAACATAAGAGGGTGCATTTTTACAGTGAAATATTCAAAGACTCAAACACAATACTTAGTACATAAGCTCACACACACACACACACACACACACACACACACACACACACACAGTCTGAAACAGCTTGTTCGAAGCAGGGTCACAGCAGACCAGCACTTAACCCAGCAACCCAGGGCACAGAGGTCACACCCAGAACAGGACGCCAGTCCATCACAAGGCACCCCAAGCAGGACTCAAACCCCAGACCCACCACAGAGCAGGACCCGGCCAAACCCGCTGCATCACCCTAGTATACAAGCTGGCACTCTCAGTTTTAGCTTCATGTAAATCTTTAATGTCAACATTAAATATGTATAACTAATATTTATTTTGTACTTACAAACAGAAAAAAGACATAAGACAAAATACTGCTATGCTGGAAAGTAGGAGGCTGCCACTTTCCACAGAGAATACAGAGATTTGAAGTTTACCCTTACTATTTTTGAACATTTCAACTGTACTGAAAACATGTCTTTATGATTTAGATTTGTTTAAATTTCATGCAAATCCTAGATTTCTTCTAAATATTAGCTATTTGTAACTAATATTCATTTTTTTAAAATTGACACATTTTAATTAATTTAATAATAACTGGAAAAATGTAAGAAAAAGTAGTATGACACCAGTGACTGATATGTACAAGAGTAAAACCCCTTTTCCTCAGGTTGAGTCTGTCATGCAGTCACAGAGTTTTCAGTGTTTTAAGAAAATAAATATTGCATAAAATTAATTATAGATTCTGTACTGAATGCATTTTATGTACACAAGGGATGTTGCAAACACAATCAAATGTTGTTTGTATTAAGTAAATAATAATAGTTGTAGCAGGTGGTTTAGTAATAAATAAATAATAAATAAATATAGCAATAAATAAAATAAATCAATAAATGTAAACGTAAATGTAGTAGTCTGACCTCTTCTCTAGGAATCAAAGGACATGGGTTTGAATCCCCTCATCTGCTGTAGTTCCCTTGATTGAGGTATTGACCCAGAATGCAAACATTGTAACAAAGGTGTCAGTTAATTCTCATCAATATCCTCTCACCCATGGAGATGTGTACCAGCAGAAACAACATGAATCCAGTCCATCCGACTGCTGCCATCGTCCTGTTCACTGCTCCATCACCTCCTGTTCATCTCTCACACTATGTTGAATTTTATTCTAAATCTAGAGAAGCAACACGTCTCAGTGCGCCATAAAATACAGAGAGTGCGGTCACAGCTGTCACAGTAAAAACAAAGTCAGGAAGTCTATTCTGTGATTCACACTGCAGAAAAGGAGAACCATCACCGCAACTGAACAACTGAAAGACGATCTTCTCACCTGAGAAATGCTTGGCATGAAAAGGGAAAACTAAATGTTTCCTGACCATATTCACTATTTCTTATTTTCTGTAATGTACTGTACTATTCCGCACATAGGGATACTCATCGGATTGTTTTAAGTAAAGGTTCAGAAGAAGTTTATCATCAACAAAGCCGCAGAGTTCAGGTCCTGAGCTGCAGGATGCCTCAAAAAAAAGAAAAGAAAGAAACTTGATTCCACTTTGCAGATGACTCAGAAATAATGAAGTAATGTATTTTGAAGAAGTTTACATCCCACAGAGTTACAAAAGGACTGAAAGATGATAAATCTGATCCTTTTTCTTCATGTTTCTGTAATTTGTCTTGCGCAGCTTCTGGTATGATTCTTGACAATGTGCCAAATCCCAGCTGTTTCAGTTCCGTTACAGTTTATCACACTATGGATTAGTAATTATGACAAAGCCCTAAGTCAGCCCATTCAGGAGTTTCATGCTCCATCTGAAAAATTTAGGAAACAGTAATAAAGAATGATCCTGTGTCACACCACTTTTACTTCATTAAGGGGAGTGACCAGGCAGAATAAGGTACAGGGTAGAGTTATGAAGTTTTTAGACAAAATCATAGACCACATACAATGTTTGAAACTGCTTGCCCCAAATGGGGTCGCAGCCAACCAGAGCCTAACCCGGCAACACGGGGCACAAGGCTGCAGGGGGATAAGACACACCTAGGATGGCATGCCAATCCATCACAAGGCAACCCAAGCAGGACTCAAACCCCAGACCTGCAAGAGAGAGGGCAGAGGCCAAACCCACTGCGCCACTGCGCCACCACACCCTCCCTTAGGTTGTAGACCAAACCATTTAAACAACCCATGCATGTCATGTAGCTTCTGCGTCCATTCCAGATCTGCACTTTGAACGCCATCTGCTTTTAAATAGCATCGCCATACCGGACCCTCATCAGCCTGGCATGGCCAAGAATCCCAGAGCTGGGCATGGCCACCGTCCTGTGTGCCACTGACCTCTTGAGATATCTATTAAGATATCTATTATCTTTCATATTTTAATTCTTGTGATGTCACCTCTCCTGCAGTATGAAACACAGACCAAACTTCCTCAGGGTGGTGTTGACAGTAACTGACTTGTACAGTGAGGCAACATGGGGATCTTAAAATTTGAAGGGTGGTTTTCAGCTGCTGTGATCAGTTCTTTTCTTTGCTCCTCATGTGACCCACATGAGCTGTTCTTTTAACTGTCTGCTGCAATAGGTATAGCAGAAAGAAAGAACGCAAACCTCAGATTCCCCAGAACACATTGCAACCCTCACTGTGACTAATAAAAAGAACACTTCTGTGGACTTACATTGCAATCTCATTTATCCTGTCTTGGTTGTACAGTCTGAGTATCACAGTCATATAATATCAATGAGAAAACAACATTTTTCAGAACCATTTTTCTTCACTGTCAATCACTGGATTCTACACTCCTCTCTTAGCCAGCTTGGGGTCAAAGGTGTGGCACTAAGGTGGTTTGAGTCCTACCTCTCTGACAAATCCTATCAAGTCATCTGGCGGAACTCTCGTTCTTCTCCTCTGCCTCTCTCAACCGGTGTTCCGCAGGGCTCGATATTGGGTCCTCTTCTTTTCTCCAGCTACACCTTCTCCCTCGGTCCGGTCATTGTCACGACCTGTCAGTCAAACTGGACAACTCACTCATTTCGCCTAGCTCCTTCGCTAAGAGTCTGGGAGTAACGATTGACGCGAGTCTGTCATTCTCTCAACATATCAAAGCCACAACCCGGTCCTGCAGATACATCCTGCATAATATTCGTAGGATCTGTCCCTACCTCTCTACTGACTTCGCCCAACTACTTGTCCAGGCCATGGTGACTTCCCGTCTGGGTACTGCAACTCTCTCCTGTGTGGCCTTCCTGCTACTGCAATCAAACCTCTGCAGCTTCTACAAAATGCTGCTGCACGAGTTGTCTTTGATTTGCCAAAGCGCTCCCATGTATTTCCTCTACTCATTTCTCTGCACTGGCTTCCTATAGCTGCCTGAATCAAATTCAAAACCCTGTTTACTGTGTACAAATGCATCAATAGAACTGCTCCCAGCTATTTACAAGACTTAATCAACCGCTACACCCCAGCCAGGCCCCTTTGCTTGTCCACTTCTGCTCGCTTGGTGGTCCCGTGCACGAAAGGTAAAGCTCGGAGGTTCTCGTTTCTGGGTCCGTTGTGGAATGACCTTCCCCTCTCACTCAGAACTGCGGAAACTCTGTCTACATTCAAGAAGGGTCTGAAAACTCACCTTTTCTAGATTCACTTCACCCAAGATCCGTCCAGCTCATTTAGGGTGTAACTGTTCACACATTGTAACTCCATAAGCATCCCCAGATACAATCTTTATTCAGCCACTGCTCTGGCTTTGTACTTGCTTATTTGTGTATCTTATAATATTTAAAAAAAAATAAAAAATTGGTGGAAGGGTATCGGGAATTGTCTATCCTGTGTTTTATGCACCTATGAACCTCAGTGCAGCAAGTGGTAGGTAACAAACTAGGTTTGCTTGAGATGTTCATGTCTGCAGTTGTGTCTCCTTCTCTTAATGTAATGCATAAATTGTACTTTTGCTGAGATGTATGTCGCTTTGGACAAAAGCGTCTGCTAAATGACTAAATGCAAATGCAAATGTATTAGTACCCAGTAATGTATCTTACTGACTTATTTTCTAGAGTTACAGGTGCGCTGTGTCTCTCCCTGACGAACTGAATGCGTTTTATGGCCATTTTATGGCCGCTTCGAGTTTGAGAACAAAGACCCCCCACTGTGAATCCCCACAGTACATGAGAATGTCGGTCTCACCGTCTCTGTGGCACAGGTGAGAAAAACTTTTAGCCGAGTCAACATCCACAAAGTTGCTGGTCCGGACGGAATTTCAGGGTGAGTTTTAAAAACATGAAGTGAGCAACTGGCTACTGTATTCACAGACATATTTAACACCTCCTTATAAAGCTCAGCTATACCCACTTGTTTCAAAAACACCAGCATCATCCCCGTTCCTAAGAAGAGCAAAATCAGCTGCCTTAATGACTATCACCCGGTGGCACTGACCCCCATTGCAATGAAATGCTTTGAGAGGCTGGTGCTGAGACACATTAAGGACAACATCCCAGACACTCTGGACCCACTGCAGTTTGCCTACCGCCACAACAGATCCACTGAAGCTGCAATATCACACACGCTTCACACCATTCTGTATCACCTGGATAATAAAAACTGCTATGAAAGGCTATTGTTTGTAGACTATAGCTCAGCATTTAACACTGTCATCCCAACCAAACTTATCCAAAAACTACTAGGGCTGGGACTGAGTGCCGCATTGTGCAATTGGATCCTGGATTTCCTCACCAACAGACTGCAGCGTGTGCGGATTGGTAGTAATACCTCCTCCCCACTGATCCTCAACACTGGCACTCCATAGGGAAGTGTCCTGAGCGCAGTGCTATACTCCCTGTTCACACATGACTGTGTGGCCAGTCACAGCTCCAACGCCATCATAAAGTTTGCTGACGATACCACCATTGTGGGTCTGATCACCAACAACGAAGAGACGGCCTACAGAGAGGAGTTGAGGCTCCTGGCAGAGTGGTGCCAGGACAACAACCTGTCTCTCAATGTTAATAAAACTAAGGAGTTGGTGACTGACTTCAGGATACGGTTCAGACACCCATCTACATAGGAGGGGACATTGTAGAGAGGGTCAACAGCTTCAAATTCCTTGGGGTCACCTTCACTGCCAAACTCACATGGACTGAGCACACAGCATCGACCATCAAAAAGGCCCATCAATGCCTCCACTTCCTCAGGCGTCTGAAGAAAGCCAGGATGTCCACTACAGTCCTCACCACTTCCTACAGGTGTGCTGTGGAGTCCGTCCTCACAGGGTGTATTACATCCTGGGGTGGCAGCTGCTCCATACAGGACAAGAAAACCCTACAGAGGCTGGTCAAAACAGCTCAGGAAATCATCGGCACACAGCTACCAGCAGTTCAGGACACCTACACCACACGCTGTCTCAGAAAGACGATGCGCGTTATAAGAGATCATAGTCACCCCACGTGGGCACTTTCCTCTTCCCTGCCATCTGCAAAATGGCTTAGGTCTATTCGAACCCGCACAGCTAAGTACAGGAACAGCTTTTACCCCGGTGCTGTAAGAGTACACACACTTTCCGAACCGCTAGTCCCATACAGAGTCACGGGGAACCAGAGCCTACCCGGCAACTCAGGGCGTAAGGCCAGAGGAGGAGGGGACACACCCAGGACAGGACGCCAGTCCATCTCAAGGCACTCCAAGTGGGACTCAAACCCCAGACCCACCGGAGAGCAGGACCCGGTCCAACCCGCTGCGCCACCACACCCCCTAAGAGTATACAACACTAACCAATGTGCTACCTTTAGTAACTAGAGTTGAACTGCTCCACCCAAACACATTGGTAAATTATTCTGCCACTTAAGCGTTCTCATTCTCACTCCCTCGTTCTGAGTTCTCTGACTGTCAACTGGCATTATTGTTACTACTGTTACCTTTGTTTATTGCTGTTGCTGTTGCACTACTCACTGTCATTGTCATTGTTTTGTTTGTGCAGTATTTCTACTGTCTTTGTCCATAGTCTGTGGAAAAGCATTCAGGAAGATTTTCATGATACATGTCCACGGTACTTGTATCTATGACAATAAACTTGAACTATAGTATACAGTGGTGGGGATGTTTAAGTTCAATTGGTCAAAATTCTGCCATCTGGTGTATATTGCATAGAATTTCAGACATCATGTGTAAAGACTGTACTGCGGGCAGGACTGTGGTGTTGCTACCTCTAAGTGCTTAGGCTGTACATGTGTAGCTTCAGAAATAGTTTAGTCTACAATGAGTAAGCTGGTTAGGTTATGTTACCCTGACTGTCTGACCCTGTCCTACATATTCTCCCAGACTTTATTCTGGCCCGCTATCTATGGTGGGAAGAGTGTGGCAGCCTTTAGCCTAGTGTTGCCCAGTCCCCAGGAAAGAGAGCTGCACCTGAGAACAGCTTGTTAAGAGTACAAAGGGCACCGGATGCAGTGTCTGAATTTTGGACTCTGAGAGCCAAAACATAAAAAAAACATATTAAATTAAAAAACATATGTGTATTATTAAACTCTTCCTAGTCTTGGAGTATTCTGATCACTAGGGGAAAAACATAGTTTAGAGCCTGTCCCAGAAGCATAGGGTGTGAGGCAGGGACTGGGGCAGGGATACAGCCTGGGCAGGACAATCACGCGCTACGAGCAAGTCGAAGTCATCAGCTCACTTAAAAGATGTCTTTGGGGTGTGGGAGGAAAGCAGAGTACTAGGAGGAAACATACAAATTACACACAGAGCATGCTGGATTCACACCCAGGTCTCAGTATACAGCCATGTCACTGTGAGGTACTAGTGTTACACTGTACTATGAACACTCACTCAGTTCCACTGCCAACAGCTTTATTTTAAGGTAGGGTTGCAGCTGTCCAGAGTCTGTTCAGGAAGCATAGGGTGCAAGGCTGGGCTGGGTACGTCACACCAGTCCATCATAGTGTAACCACACACATTCATGCACTACGGGCAGCTTATAGTCACCAGTCCACCTGATGCATATGTATTTGGACTGTGTGTGTGTTGGGGGGGGCACTAAAGAAGAATATCTCATTACACCAACAACTTTCTCCAAAGCAACTTACAATTATCCCCTTCTCGAACCGCCACCTTAACGTGGTGGAGGAGTTTGAGTGCCTGAATGATCTCAGGAGCTATGTTGTCTGGGGCTATATGCCCCTGGTAGGGTCTCCCATGGCAAACAGGTCCTGGGTGACAGATGAGACAAAGTGCAGTTCAAAACCCCCTTACGATGACATCAAATCTAGGTTCTCATTTACCCCGCCCGGTATGGGGTCACCGGGGCCCCACCCTGGAGCCAGGCCTGGTGGGGGGCTCGCATGCGAGCGCCTGGTGGCCAGGCCTATGCCCACGGGGCCTGGCCGGGCTCATCCTGAAGCCAAGACGTGGAGCCGCTCTTCGGTGGGCTCAGCACCTGCCGGAGAGGCCGTAAGGGGCCGGTGCATTGTGATTTGGGTGGTGGTCAGGGCCGAGTGCCCGGCCGACCCAAACCTCGGGCGCCAACTCTGGTTTTTGGGACTTGGAATGTCACCTCACTGGCGGGGATGGAGCCTGAGCTGGTGCAGGAAGTTGAGAGATACCGTCTAGATATAGTCGGGCTCACTTCCACTCACAGCTTGGGTTCTGGAATAATGCGGTCATTGTACCGGTCTGTTGTGGTGAAGAGGGAGCTGAGTCGTAAGGCGAAGCTCTCAATTTACCGGTCGATCTACGTTCCTACCCTCACCTATGGTCATGAACTCTGGATCATGACCGAAAGAATGAGACTGCGGATACAAACGGCAGAAATGAGTTTCCTCCGCAGAGTGGCTGGGCGCACCCTTAGGGATAGGGTGAGGAGCTCAGTCACCCGGGAGGAGCTCGGAGTAGAGCCGCTGCTCCTCCACATTGAGAGGAGCCAGTTGAGGTGGCTCGGGCATCTGTTCCGGATGCCTCCTGGATGCCTCCCTGGGGAGGTGTTCCGGGCTTGTCCCACTGGGAGGAGACCTCGGGGCAGACCCAGGACACGTTGGAGAGACTACGTCTCCCAGCTGGCCTGGGAACGCCTTGGGGTTTCCCCAGAGCAACTGGAGGAGCTGTGCGGGGAGAGGGAAGTCTGGAGGACTCTGCTCGGACTGCTGCCCCCGCAACCCGGCCCCGGATAGCAGAGGAAGATGGATGGATGGATGGATTTACTAGCAAAATACCAATGTCTTTTTATAGTATTTGACCTGACCTGATAGATTTGGCATTTTGCTGATTTTAAAATCATGGACGTAAAGAAGATACTGCCAGGTTGCTGATTCAAGTCTCAAATCTGCTGTAGTGCCCTTGAGCAAAGCACTTATCCTCAGTTTCTCTATGGTGAGACCTGACCAGGCTGACCGGATGTGATACCAGCACCTCATGTTGACTGAAGCTGATGACTGCCTGCCATGATGGGCAAGACATGCCCATCATAGTTAACTTAATGTTGGAAGTTTCCTCAGAGAAAAGTGTTTCCAAAATGGATAAGTATAATCATACCAGAAGTTTCCAAGACAAATGAACTACAGACACATGGAAAAACCAAAACCACAACATTTATCATCATTCTATTCTGTTCTGTTCTTTTCAACTCAGTCAGAACTGAACATCACATTATTCTCTTAGATTTTTAAATTTCTGAGTCATTGCCAAAGTGGAATCAAGTCTGCTTCTGTGTTTTTGAGGCATCTTGCAGATGAAGTCCTGAACTCTGCAGGAAGAGGAGTTCATTATACAGAGCTTAGAGCTCAGTGAGGTGTCTGTTTGTGTTCAGTACCAAGAAGGTGCTTCAATAGGTAACTTGGAGTAAATAACCTGTTTGTCCTCCTAGTAGTGTTTGTTTGTTCATTTATTTGAGGTTCTTTTGATTCACCAGTCAAACAATCATGATTTGTTTATTATGTCTGTAAATATATCGATGCAATATTCAGGAATCGATATCTTTGCATCACTCCGACACTGAGAGAAGTTTATCATAGTAAAGGCAGTGAAGACAATCTGTTGTTTGTATCATTTCTACGAGATGTATGTTGCTTTGGAGAAAAGCATCTGCTAAATGAATAAATGTAAAGTACATGTGTTTCGTACGGTTTTATTCATGCGGATCCATGACACTGCTCACAGGATAAGTGGCTACAATCAGTTCATGAATTTTCCGTTTAAGGAACAGCCAACTTGGTATTTAGTCTTGTGAAAGGAAAAACTCATTGTGAGTCTGAACTTCATTATAGTACTCTTAGTATCCCTTTAAGCAAACTGAAAACACAGATCATAAGAGAAAAAATGTAAAAAAATGAATTTATTTATCAGAATCCTTTTCTGCAGTAAGAAACACAGAATGTACTTCCTGAAGATTTCATGGTTTTCAGAGCAGGTGATCACAGCTTTCAACAGATAATAGATTACAGATAAAAAGGAAAACCGAATAAAGCCCCAGTATATTCATGTCCAAACCCTTAATATTTATACATCTTTAAAAATTTCATTCATAAACCCTTTATGATAAAAAGTTTTTCTCAGCTTTTTGAGATCCTCTTTTGGTTTTCACTTGCTGTCATGAGTTCTCCTTTTCTCTATGCCTTCCTGACTTTTCCATGATTTTTATAGCAGCTGACCTTTGCCGTGACAGCACTTCTGCATAATTCGTTATTGCAACAGTGAGAAGTCGTGTTTCACTGAATTTAGAAAAGACAGCATGAGAGACGAATGGAAGGTGACGTAGCAGTGAACAAGACGATGGCAGCGGCTGAAAAGACTGGATTTGTATTGTTTCTGCTGCTCAGCACCTCCATGGGTAAGAAAGGATATTGATAAAAAGACTGAAAAATTCTATCTATACTACATTAAATTAACACCTTTGTCCAGAGAAACTTGCAATATTAGGTTTTTACACTAAGCTACTTATTGTGATTTGCCTATTATACAGGGTAATTTTTACAAGATCAGTTGTGGGCCAGTATCTCAAACAAGGGGACTACAAGAAGTGCGGGGACTTGAACCTATGCTCATTCATTACAAGGCCACTACAAATATTTTCATTTGCTTAATACAAAGAAATCTTTTAATAAAGCTTCCAGTTTAATTGGTCTGCATAATATGTATTAAATACGAAATCTATAATTATGACTGCATGACAGACAGCGGTAATGTATTGTAAAGCAGGAAGGTAATGTAACCTGACAATCTCGTATATATAAAATTTTCATGTTCTGAAAAAACCTTTTTTGGAATGGCTATATGTATGATTCAAAAATAAATATTAGTTATAACTAGCTAATATTTATATTAAAGCTTTTACAAATCAAGGATATTCTTTTCAGGAAGAAATGAGCTGTTAATGTTATTTATATTTATTCATTTAGCTGATGCTTTTTTCCAAAGCAACTTACACTGTTAGAACTACTAACCCATTTATACAGCTAGGTAATTTTTACTGGAACAATTTAGGGTAAGTACTTTGCTCAAGGGTGCTATAGTCAGAGGAGAGGCTCAAACCTGCAACTTTTGGGTCTAAAGGCTGTAGCTCTAACCACTACACTACCAGAGCACCACCCTCTGTGATTTAAGTTCTTGAATACATTTATACTTAAAAGTGGCAGCCTGTTATTTTAAAAATGGGACACATTTGACAAATTTCAGTGAAAGAAAAATTTAAATGCTTTTGTAACAATAAGTTCTTTTGGCCAGGAAACGACACAAAGGAGTTCGCTGTGCAGTGTAGTGCTGGACAGACTCTCACTCAACCCTGTAAACACACCATGTCCGACTGCTCCATGGTCACATGGATATTCAATTCACCTTCTACTTCAGTCATTGAACTAATTTCTCACGGGAAGGTCAAAGACACACAGGGATCTGGAAGACTGGCAGTGGGGCCTGACTGCTCTCTACTCATCAATAACCTGAACACTGAAGATACTGGATGGTACACCTGTCGACTGTATCACAATAGCAATAAATTCACTGATTTTTCTCGTGTTTCCCTGTCCGTTCACAAAAGTAAGTATTTCTGTGAATTTCACAGCATCATAAACTGTCATTGTCAAAATTGAAAACTAAATGTTTTTCTCTGTGGATAATAATATTGCAAAAATATCAAGAATATATAAAAAGTTACTGTATATTTCATAAAAAGTGCAAAACAAAATTTATTACCAGTCCTGAAGACATTGTTATAAAAATGAAAGTGTTGATCAACTTGAAGATCAACTAATCAAACATATACAGAGTCACCGATCATTTACGTGCAAAAAATGGAAGAAATGAGGTAATCATGGTTTATTTTTGGTTAATTATTGGAGTATGGAATAAAATAATAAACAGAATGATGGCATATTAAGGAAGTTGATTACCTGAGCGACACTGTCATACAGGAGTCTCTGTTTTCTTCTGTTTATGTTTGGCTGATAGATTCCAGGACCGAGTCCATCAGCTGTGTAGAGTCTCCATCCAATGTGACTCCTGCAGGTACTCTAATGACTCTTATATTTTGCGATGTCCATAGATCAAGCGTGGTGAACTAAATTCAGATTGTTGCCTTTACCTAAAAGCTTTCATAAACACTTTAAACACTTTAAGAGGAGTTTAAAACCTGAACTATGCTGGATACCTTGGTGTTGCTGGAGTAATTCTTACTATTGATATTCTGTCATCATTTTTGCTCATATCTTTTACATTTTCACTGTGTAAAAGAAGATGAACAGATTTCTGTAACACTGAGTAATAAATACAGGGAGAACATGCAAACTGCAGTGAGACTGAATGGAGATGAAACCAACCTCTAAACACAGTCTAGGTGCTGTGAGACACCAGTACTAACTGCTGAGCTACAGAGTTTTATACAGCAATATGAAATGTTTTTAAGTACATTAAAATCAAAGACATAAAAAAGTTTCTAGCAAGGCATGTCCACTATTTGAAAGTCTCCGAGGACCTCTCTGACACTTAATCCATCTATGTTTAATTTACAGACAATGCAGGCTTCCCGGTAGTCCCCGTAGCTCTATCATGTGTGGCTGTGTGTGTTGGAGTCTTTCTCACGATAGTTATAATATTGGTCTACAAGAGAAAACCAGGTGAGGGAGTGTGAGCTTCTGTGACCAAACCTGAAAGCAGATGGACTAGCAGGTGGCATAGTGGTTAAATCTTTTTGCCATGTATTTGAAGGGCCCAGGTTTGAATCCCACTCCCACTGTACCACCCTTGGTCAAGGTACTTGCTCTGAATTTCTCCATTAAAAAATTACTCAGCTGTATAAATGGATAAAGAGCTTAAAGCACCTTGTAAGTTGCTTTGGAGAAAAACATCTGACGAATGAATAAATGTTTTAGTTCAAAAGCTGACAGATGCTTGTTTTTCAGAGAACCAGGAAAGGCAGGAAAAGGTGAGTGAACCACTATGTTGTGAAAACATCTGTATAAACATATCCTTCCTAATTTGTGTGCTCATGGTGATTCATCTGTTCATGTGTGTCTAGATGCCTGATGTATTCAGTGTGACGTATGCTGCGGTCATCCTCACAAACCCCAGGCAGAAAGAATCCAATGAAGACAGGGTTGACATCAGAACTGAATATGCAGCGATCAGAACCACACAGTGATGCCTTGCATGGGGTGCCTTGTGATGGACTGGCGTCCCGTCCGGGGTGTGTCCCCTCCCCCTTGAGCCTTGCGCCCTGTCTTGCCAGGTTAGGCTCCGGTTTGCCATGACCCTGCTCAGGACAAGCGGTTTGAGACAGTGTGTGTGTTTAGCACTGACATTATGTAAAGAAGCAAAACCAAACATAATAATAATAATAATAATAATAATAATAATAATAATAATAATAATAATAATAATAATAATTTATTATTATTGCTGTGGGGGGGGCGCGGTGGCGCATTGGGTTGGACCGGGTCCTGCTCTCTGGTGGGTCTGGGGTTTGAGTCCCACTTGGGGTGCCTTGCGATGGACTGGCGTCCCGTCCTGGGTGTGTCCCCTCCCCCTCCAGCCTTGTGCCCTGAGTTGCCGGGTTAAGCTCTGGTTCCCCGCGACCCTGTATGGGACAAGCGGTTCAGAAGATGTGTGTGTGTGTGTATTATTGTTGTTGTTGGTGTTGTTGTTGTTGTTAATAATAATAATGAATTGCATTCATTTGTAAATATCTGAGGCTGTGGTGCTTGAGCAGCACATTGTATGAGAACACGTGTATATCAGAAATATCTGACAGCTAACCAACTTTGTACTTGTGTGATATGATGGGTAAAGAGCTTCTCCTCCATGCCCATGTGTATTACTATATTAAATATCTTCAAAACTTAGTGAAATTCAAAAGTTTGCAAAACTGGCATTTTAGGCCTTATAAAAAAGAATAATTCTTCAGTTATAAAGAAAACCGAGCTGTAACAGAACCCAAACATCAAGAAAATAAAAGGGAACTCTTGTCCTAAGCTAAAACACACAAGACTAACTTCAACCCACAGTATGCATCTACACGCAAATTCAGAGCAGACGCTGCTTTGGGCTCCGGCGGGGAAAAGAAGGATGCTCGGAAACAGTTCATGACAAACATTTATTGGAACACTGGCACACAGTAAGTACTAAAGGAAATAATGCTCTCGGTCTGAGGAGCTCTTTTTCCTTAAGGACCTACTCCTCAAGCCAGCCTTACACACTTCCCAACAGGCACTCACCCCCTTACCATCCTAGACAGACCCTAGGGCGGTAGAACAACTGTTTGACATTTCCCAAAATTCCCGTTTATTTACAATGAACATCTGTTTCCCTCTCGGATGGGATCGTCTTCGGTAATGTGGGTTGTTCCAATACAAATGTTTCATAAGCAGTTATGGTAACATTGTCTATGTGTTGAAAGTGAAAAGGGTGTGAAATGAGAGCGAGATGAAGGCCCTAGTTAAAATTTTCATTGTGTTTTGTCCCACGAAGCCATACTCTCAGTTCCCACACATTATGATGTAGATGACATTTCTCATTTTGAGTTCCTCGATTGAGTGTGTGAACGCAGCCTATAGGGTGTTATATAGTTTGTGAGCCGTCTGTGTCCCAAGTGGATGCAACAGTCTGTCTTGTATGTGTCACGTCCACATCGGCACAGCAACCAACAGCACCTGATGCCGATCGAGCACCTGATGACAATCAGAGCACTCGGCTTTAAAAGACCCTTCTCAGCCCCTTCACGCTTGCGGAATCTCTTGAAGACAACCGACGATGTCCTGTTCTTCTTCACATGACTTCCAATGAACTCTATGTAGTGTCATCAGCCCATACACCTTATTCACCAAGGTGACTTACACTGCTAGATACACTACTTACAACGGGTCACTCATCCATCCATATTTAGTGTCTCTGTGAAGCTCCCAGCTTTGTCATTATCTGCCACGTTCATAGGGAATAAATTATTCAAGCGTAAGATATGAAGTCTTCTCATAGCCCTGAGAAAAAAATTGAGATCATGCCCATACGGAGCACATTGTTTCAACATTCGTTGTTTACGCTGGAAGAAGTGTGCCACTCCTGATTTAGTAATTAGTGGAGCCTCTTTTTGCAGCAGTGACCTCAGCCAAAAGTTTCCTGTAGCTGCCAATCAGTCCTCCACTTCAGTTTGGGCCCCGTCCTCTTTACAGAACTGTTTCACTTCATTGCTATTTTAGGATGTTTAGCAAACGTGGCTTAATACAACATTTCAGTTAAGTTAATGATAGGACAAATTTCCACTGCTGAAGCCATTTTACTGTACTGTCACTGTGTGTTTAGCATCATTCTCATACTGTAAGACACAATTTCTATATCACATCGCAGATACCCAGACATTCTCCTGAAAAATCTGTGGGTCCAGTTTGGAATTAACCCTTCTGTCCCAGGAAGGACTGAGGAAGTAAAGTAGCCCCTAACCATGATGCTCCATCACCATACTCATGGCTGGGATGAGATTTTTGTGTTGGAATGCAATGTTTTCTTTGCCTCTATCAAAGTGTTTATGATAGTTTATGTGAACATCTATCATAGTGTTTATGATAGTTATGACAGTGCTTATTTATACTAAAAGTTCTACTTATTTCTTTCTACAGAACATTGCTCTAGCTGTGTTGTGGAACATTAAAGGTTGTCTTCAGTAAACATGAGAGGGGCAGAAATGTTTTCAGAGACAACGGTTTCTATGCACAGCACTCTTATTCAGTGTTTTTATTGTTGTGGCCTCATGAATACAAATATTATCCAGTAAGAGACACCTGAGTGTAGATCCACAAAAAATTAGCCTAGGGTTCAAAGACTGCTTCTAGGGTTCTTTCTTCCATTTGCACACTCTCTAACAGTAGAATGACAAAGTCTTTAGAAACACTTTTGTAAACTCTTTCCAGTCTTAAAAACATCCACAGTTGTTCTTTTAAGATCATCTGAAACTTCTCATCATTAGGGCCTGTTTTACTTTGGGAAATCTGTGTTATGAAGAGTAAACCCTTATCTGCACAACATATTTTCGTGGTTCAAAGTACTGCACCTCTGAACCACAGGGAACAGTCGAAGAGAACAAGTACTCTGACCACCAGTGAGGAGCCAGTATTATGGTAGTGTATAAATGCCTTTGAATTCTGTCCTTTATATCCCCAGGATATTCTGATCATATGATGATATCATCACTTTACTCCCAAACCCAGATGAGGATAAGTTATTGGGGACTAGTTATACATCTAAATTGTAAGTACAAACTGCTTGTCTGTGTCACAGATGAAGACTGGATGAAGAAGTAATCAGGCCACTGAGAAATGCGGACTGCTAGTGGAACTGTGTATTGGTTGGCACGTCACTTAAATCACTGGGAATCACAGAACTCAAAAGGGCGCCACTTCCAGTAGAATGGGAACACATTTAGTTTGAAACTAATAAAGACTTTCAGCGTACACACAATACCTCACAATGACAATGTAAAGAGAAGTTCCAAATCTGTAAAAAACAAGTAACTGAAATCTTCAGACATTCAGAAATCTTCAGACTGTCATATTAGATGGAGAGTTTCGGCAAGTTCGCTGTCAGAGACGAACAGTCTTGCATCATATTATGAAAAACGTTATTTAGATGAACACACAACATGGGGATGTCACTGAAAGTGCCGGGGAGGACAAGAAACCCAGCGTAACCCTGGAATGCAACCACAATAAATGGGAGTCAATACCCTGTATAAGGTATATCGCTTTGTTTAATCTTGAAATAAACATTGCAGTATAATAAGTGTAAATAAAATAGATTACTAGGCCAATTATGTGTTTCTCTGTTCTTGTCCTCAGTGAATCATACCTTTCACAACCAACTTTTGAGCACAGTCAACCATTGTCGCTTTACAGGCATCAGAATGTAACTAACTACCTTTTGTGTCAGCAAATAAGTCTGAAAAAAATGCCAAAGAGCAGCAGAATTCATTTCAATATTGATAGAACTCAATCAGCTTCATTAGCAGTCTACAATAGTTAAATTATGAATTTATACTTGTGTTGTTCTTACTCTCAAATTTATTAATTTCGCTAACACTTTTCTCCAAAGCCACTTACCTAATTATCTCAGCTTTTATACATCTTGGTATTTTTACTGTACAGCTTTTAGGGTATATGCCTTGCTCAAGGGTACCACAGATCAAGGTAGGATTCAAACCTGCAACTTCTGGATCCAAAGGGATCAGTCCTAACAATTACATTGCCAGCTGCCCCTAACTGTATCTCTCTCTCTGCCCCTCATTCTAATTCCCACACCCACCCCACAGATCAAGTGTCCTGTGGGACAGAATTTCAATAATATCAAATAACGGCTAGATGATGTACAGAAATATCAATACCAATACTGCTAATTCTGCTATGTTAATGTAACTACTGGCAGCATCTTGCATGATGAAGATTGTAATTTTTGGGGTTCCACTCATTACACCAACATGAGACAGATTGATTAAAGTTGCTTCTGTTCAATACGTATAAGATTAGCCTCATTTGTGAGCCAGCTGCTCCTTTTTTGCTGTTGCATCATTGTCTTTGCAATGCACCGTTAGGCAACTAGCTGTGGTGTCAAATCTTATTAAACGAATCAGTCATTCTGCTTTCAGTTAGCAATTTTAACAAAGGAGTTCAATTAAAGAAGTCTGTAAACTGAGGTTTTAATGTGAGCGTAATTATAAATAACACAGTAACCAGAAAGGGGCACTAATGCCTCACTGCACCTGAGCCATTCAGGCATACAGTATGTTCTGGATGAGTGTGTGTGTGTGTGTGTGTGTGTGTGTGTGTGTGTGTGACTGCCCTGCAATAGATGGGTCCCATTAAGCGTCCACAACTAGCCTTGAGCCCTGTGCCTCTGCGATAGGGTCGAGGTCATCTGGAGCCTGACTTGGACAAGCAATTAGCAAAACTGAGTGTAATTCCAAGAAAAATGAATTTTTGTAAATTTGTTACTTTGCCAAACAGCACCTTTCCTCCACAATAAAAAAAACACAACTGTAAATACTTCCTAATATGGATATTACAAAAGTCACAAATGATTTAAATAGTATTAAATATCTTCCATTACCAGTCTTATTACTAATAAAATCAGGCTCCCTAAAACAGGTATGATGCCTGAGCAATTTCATATTCTGAGACCTTCGTTGTATGGTAAGAGGGGTAAAAAATGTTTGAAGTGTAAATGATTGCATGTAATTTTCACTCATTTTATTTAGTACTTTTACAGTGAATTAAGTCTGAATAAAAATGGGCCTGTGCGATAATCATTGAAGGTTGTAGTTCTTTGTACTCGACACCAGATGGCAGCATTTATACATAAGTTTAAAACATTTCTGACCATTTCTGCCGTAGGCGCCTTTCTGACTGTATTGTACTTAATGTAGAGTTTATACTGAGCTCTCAGACTAATAAATCAGGCAAGAAAATGTAAAACTAAGGACCATGTCAGTCTACACTACTATTAGCGTGCCGGGGCGGTCCGAAGCGGGGGCGGAGCCGGAACGACAGCTGAAAGAAATCAACACTTTTATTTCTTCCTCCGGCTCAGCCAGTGAGGAAAGAGAGTCTGAGGACTTCCCAACAGAGACGAGCTCTAGAAGCGAAACTGGACGATCCCAGGGGAGATCGCGACCCCGAACCCCACGCTCATCACCGAGCACCCCAGCACCGCACCAGTTTCCTGCACCCGCGTTCCCCCCTCCCCTATTTTGCTGTGATCCCCACATCCAATAGAACCCCCTCACTTGCAACTCACGCGAGTGTGTCGGCCCTAATTCCTACAGTTGTATATCTACTTGAAAAAACAACCAAGTACGTACGCACACACTTTCTGAACCGCTTGTCCCATACGGGGTCACGGGGAACCGGAGCCTAACCCGGCAACTCAGGGCGCAAGGCTGGAGGGGGAGGGGACACACCCAGGACAAGATGCCAGTCCGTCGCAAGGCACCCCAAGCGGGACTCGAACCCCCAACCCACCGGAGAGCAGGACCCGATCCAACCCACTGCACCACCGCGCCCCCCTAACAACCAAGTAATATTACTAAATTTATTTGTTAGATAACTTAAAATAATTAGTAGAATGAACAATTTTTTTTAGATACTGTTGTTTTTTGGACATTAATTTTGGTAGTTTTATTTGATTTCATTAAGTAGATTTCACTTAATAATATATGCTATTGACATTTACTTAAAATTATCGCTGTAATATTTTTCCCTAATTTTTTTAGTTGGCCCACATATCACTTCTTACAGCGATATGAATTAGTTTACACAAAACTGCTATCCCTCCTCCATCCGTTCTTACGAAATTCCTACGGAGCCGAGCAGTGTTTTTATTTCTGTATCAATTCCCTTTTAATTTTTAATTCAATGAGCTCAAGGGTCTCATCTTTCAAGAAGTCTTCAACCACTTTCAGGAAGAGTGCTGTGATTTAAGAAACAGGGTGTCAAAACAGTATAGAATTTGTATAGAATGTTTTGAGCGAGTTGATTAAATAATATGAGCGAAAAAAAAACTATATGAAAATAAGCTGAATGAAACAGTCTACCGTTCGCCGCACTCAGGACACTTAATAAAGGAAGGTATTATTATTAATATTATTATTATTAGACTCACTCCAGAAGGATTGACAGTGAGTGGGCCACGAGAATTTGTAAAACCAGCTTCCAGTCACCGCTAAAGTTGTTTTTACTTGGGCGTCAGCAAAATCCATCTTTTGAAAACTCTGTGAGTCTGTGCTGTTAAAGCCCGAAGAAGCTTTCGGATCTGCTACTGGATTTTATAGCCCCGCCCCCAAATTCACAGAATCCTGGTAACGATATCAGTGAGACAAACACAGTGAATTAAAGAGAACGCAACACACCAATGTATTTATAATACACTTCTTTATTACTTTTAATTTCAATCACATGATTTACAGCATCACTTGCAGCAGAAACGCATACATGATTGATTCAAGTCGTCGTGCTGTTGGAAGAAGTGGGACGCTTGGCCGGGTCCTGCTCTCCGGCGGGTTGTGGCTCGAGTCCCACTCGGGGTGCCTTGTGACGGACTGGCGTCCCGTCCTGGGTGTGCTCCCCCCTCTCCAGCCCCACGCCCTGCGCTGCCGGGCTAGGCTCCGGCTCGCCGCGCCCCAGCTCGGGACAAGCGGCTTCAGCCAACGTGTGTGTGTGTGTGTGTGTTAGAAGAAGTTAGGTATATGTCCAAATTGGACACTTTTTTCATAGTTTTGTTTTTTGATCGCGAGAAAAGCGGCAAGAATGCACTTGTTGCACTCCTGATTGAAAACATCCGGGTACGCACTGAGCTCTATTTTCTTGACGGCGGTTTGCCAATATTCAAGGAAGACTGATTTCAGACGAGGTTCGATTAAACACGCACTGATTCGCTGTCCTTCTCGTCGAAAGTCCTTCAGAAGTTTCGTTTCACCGCGAAGGCCTTCAAGGCTGCTTTTCATCTTTCCAGCCTGTTCAGTAAATGATTTTCTGTCCTGCACATGATCGTCGTGTTCATCCAGCTCCCGGTGTCGTGTTTTCACCGTCTCTTTGACGCGACGATCCAGAGGGGGCAGAGTATTCTTTGTGATCGTGAAGCGAAAATCCCCACATGATTCGCTCTCGACGGTCTCTTTTAACATAGTGAGCTGGGTGTCGGTGATGTGAGGCTCGCTGTCCGCAGAGCGCTGTTTCTCGGGACTCTCTGTGAGGAGCAAGTGAAGGACTCGCTCGAAATGCTTTCGATTTCCCTTCTTTACAAGTGGGCCCGTGAGGCCCCAGAATTTCGTAAATCCTACGTAACATTTTGTTACTCCTCCTGCTCCTCTGCTCCATTTCTCGCAATTTTTTATGAGGGCGTTCATACAGGAACCATGTGCACTGTGACTGTTCACAATGCACGGGCTATTCAACGTGAAAAAATATATAGTCAAATTGTGTGTGTTTAGAGATTCCGTTTTGAGAAATTCATCGATTAACGTGCATAATAGTATTTCTGTATGAATTCTCGGTCCTGCTGCTTTGTTTTTCTGACCACGACGATTCGGAAGTGAGCGAACGCGGAAAAAAACACTCTTTTCCTCCTGCATCCAGAATGGCAGCCCACGCATGTTGAGCTTCAACATCCTTAACTAACTGTTGAGCCTTCTTATTGTAATGCTTAAAGATATTCTCTGTTTTAATATCAAATTTCGGCACACATGATGATTCCCCGAGTGACACAGCTGTTTGCTGATTCGATTTCTCACGCAAAAACTTCACGCTCAGATCTAAAACCTGATTGCTGTAGCATGCAGTGTCACCCGAGTCCTCTGGATGCCGGTTCATCCTTTCGATGTAGTTTTCAATTTCAGCGACAACATCATATTCGGACTGCGGAAAAGATGATACGTGTGACATGATGATAATGTGTAAATGTCAGCCGATGAGCTAAATAACAATCGCCCAGCTGTATAAAGGGGTAAATACTTGCAAGAAGCTTAATATTGTAACTAAGTGGCTTTGAGAAACTAAGCCGTCAGATAATAAAGGAATAAATAAAAGTACATGTAAACTCTTCGGAAGAGCGTCGCCGGCAGCAAACTGTCTGCCACTTGACAGCTGATATTAACACAAAAGTAGACAGCTGAGGAAAAAAACCGGGAGAAAAATCCGAGTCCCTTCCTTCCTCGCGAACACCTCGCAAAAATGACAGGGCACTTGATGATCGGCCGCTGCCTTTTGCTGTCGAGGTGGATGCCTCGAATGCGGGTATAGGGCAGTTCTGTCGCAGAGGAAGAGTGTGGAGAGCAAACTGTCTGCCACTTGACAGCTGATATTGACACAAGTGTGGACAGCGGAGAAAAAAATCCGGGAAAATGGAAATAAATGTGAGAAGGCCTCTTCCTCACAAGCAAATCGCAAGAAATGGCAAGGCGCACGAGGCTGCGCTCAGCTTATATTACGAACATTTTCGGCTCTGCTTTTCTGGAAAACCCTCCCTCCCTCCCAGCACAAAAAATACACGTAATGAGCGAGGCTCGGAAACAACTCCCTACTTGGAACAAAGATGAATCCGCCCCCAGGAGGGTGGGCAAATTTCCCCAATGCGCTCCTGGGGGGAGCCGCAGCGGAGCGGGTGCTGCGTTACGTCTGAGCGGGAAGGGATGCGCACACACACACGCCGTCGGCCCGATCCTTAGGCACTCCGATCCGTCGCTTCCTTTTGTTGTCGAGGTGGATGCCTCGAATGCGGGTATAGGGGCAGTCCTGTCGCAGAGGCAGGGAACCCCCGCCAAGCTCCGCACCTGCGTGCGTACTTTTTCGCGTAAGCCTTCGCCAGCCGAGCGCAACTACGACGTCGGTAACAGGGAATTGCTAGCCATCAAGCTGGCTTCAGAGGAGTGGAGACACTGGTTGTGTCCTAGTAAACGACTTAATATTAAGTTACAAGTCCGATCTATTCTTTCTTACCGAAACCTGCCTCGGTGAGTCCGATACATTCCGCTAATAATAGAAGCCGTTCCGGACGGATATGATTATTTCCTAAATCTCGTTCTGTACCTCGTGGAGGTGGGGTCGGGGTTCTTTTCAGTAATAGATGACAAATAACACAGAGAAATCGTGATAATATCACCTCATTTGAAGTTCTGCAACTAGATTTCAACTCAAAACCCAATATAATCATATTACTTATAATCTACCGTCCACCTGGACCGTACTCCTCTTGACTGGGGATTTCGTTCTTCTGCTGGTTTAACCAGTTGACACCAACCCCGGAAGCCTACGAGTTTTGTTACGTACTCCTCTTTTCTCGAGGAATTTAGCAACTTCATAACCGAGTTAGTCATTAATCGTGACAAAATGATCCTGATGGGTGATTTCAATATTCATATAGATGTGTCGTCGGATACTCTCTCTCGCTAATAGATTTACCGTCTCTCTTAAAATCCGTCGCTTTTACTCAACTTCTTGTTACCGGTCCTACTCACTCCCGTAACCATTATTATACGCTCGATCTCGTCATAACCTACGGCGTAGATGTCCATCATGTTAATATTACTCCAAGTTTAAACGAGGCCATTTCTGATAATCATTTGTTAACCTTTGATCTATACGTGCCGGTGCCGCCCGACCACAGTAGGACCAAAATCGTGCGGCATATTGATGAAAATACTACTGCTAAAATCGTTGATCATATGAGAAGCTCAGATTTTGGAACGAGCGTAGAAATTGATCAAATGGCTTTAGATTATAATTCGGTGGTAAAATTCGCCCTAGATTCTGTGGCTCCACCAAAAATTAAACTTATTCCAACTGTAAGAAACTCGCCGTGGTTCAACGAATCAACTCATGCAATAAAGTTAGAATGTCGTAAATTAGAGCGTAAATCATGGCGTTCAACTAAACTAAACGTTTATTATGTAGCCTGGTCTGATTGTCTAAAAAAAAATATGCGGAAGAAAAAAAAAAAAAAAAACACGCTTTTCATGCCAGATCCGAATACTGCGCAAAGTTAACTGATGAAAATCACAAGAACCTTCGCTTCCTCTTTAATACTATCGCTTACTTAAGCGGTAAACACAAAAATAACCGATGTATTTCTGCTACCATTACTAAATTGATGAATTCTTGTCGTTTTTGCCACGCGCACACCGCCAGTCAATGAAGCCGGAACGTCGGGGGCGCGGCACAGACTGACGCATATATTATATAAGCCGGCAGCGTCAGAGCAGGGACTGACACGGAACCTTGTTCAGCCTTGTAACTCGCGATCGGCTATTGCTCTTCTCCTTCCTGGTCCCTTCGTCCTGCCCCAGTCCCATCTCCTCAGTCCTAGTGCCTCTTATGATCTTCGACCTCTGCTCTGGCTTGTTTAGCGACCTTGCTTGTCTTTTGGATTACCCCTTCAACGACGTTTGCACCTCGGAGACCTTTTGCCTGTCCGACGACGCTCTCTTTTGGATTATCCTGAATATAAAGCACAGTGAGTGCGACACACACCAATTTAATTCGAGTTTGGCGCCGTTGTTTCGTAATGCGGCCAGAAAAAAGACGGAGAGATTCGAAGTAGATTCTCAGTAAATGCATAAAACCAGTGAAAACTATGTCTGCCATGAATGTACCGATACAGAGAGGGGGCGCGGTGGCGCGGTGGCGCGGTCCTGCTCTCTGGTGGGTCTGGGGTTCGAGTCCCGCTTGGGGTGCCTTGCGACGGACTGGCGTCCCGTCCTGGGTGTGTCCCCGCCCCCTCCGGCCTTACGCCCTGTGTTACCGGGTAGGCTCCGGTTCCCCGCGACCCCGTATGGGACAAGCGGTTCTGAAAATGAAAATGTGTGTACCGATACAGTACAAGTGTTAAATTACAAAATATATACCTATATAACTCACCTTGTCAAGAACGAACTACTACCCGACAAATACTAACGCATGCGCAGGGAGAAAGCGAGCCAAAATTTCGATGACGTCGGCAAATTACAGGCTAAGGCTGAACTCCTCAAATAAAATGATTTAATCTCACACCTGTCCATTTTAAAAAACAAAAAGCTGCGCAAAAGCTCCTAAAAATAATCAATTCGATTATTTTCTGTAATTATTTCTGTGAAAATGAACCAATATTTTATGTAAAATATGAGATCTTGATTTTATAGATTAAATGTACTTATCATTTACTTGAAATTAATTTATATTTTTAATAAAATCTGCTTCACCACTGATTCATTTTTCACAGTGTATTATTGTTATTTTTAGACTCACTCCAGAAAGATTGACAGTGAGTGGGCCACGAGAATTTGTAAAACCAGCTTCCAGTCACCGCTAAAGTTGTTTTTACTTGGGCGTCAGCAAAATCCATCTTTTGAAAACTCTGTGAGTCTGTGCTGTTAAAGCCCGAAGAAGCTTTCGGATCTGCTACTGGATTTTATAGCCCCGCCCCCAAATTCACAGAATCCTGGTAACGATATCAGTGAGACAAACACAGTGAATTAAAGAGAACGCAACACACCAATGTATTTATAATACACTTCTTTATTACTTTTAATTTCAATCACATGATTTACAGCATCACTTGCAGCAGAAACGCATACATGATTGATTCAAGTCGTCGTGCTGTTGGAAGAAGTGGGACGCTTGGCCGGGTCCTGCTCTCCGGCGGGTTGTGGCTCGAGTCCCACTCGGGGTGCCTTGTGACGGACTGGCGTCCCGTCCTGGGTGTGCTCCCCCCTCTCCAGCCCCACGCCCTGCGCTGCCGGGCTAGGCTCCGGCTCGCCGCGCCCCAGCTCGGGACAAGCGGCTTCAGCCAACGTGTGTGTGTGTGTGTGTGTGTGTGTGTGTGTGTGTGTTAGAAGAAGTTAGGTATATGTCCAAATTGGACACTTTTTTCATAGTTTTGTTTTTTGATCGCGAGAAAAGCGGCAAGAATGCACTTGTTGCACTCCTGATTGAAAACATCCGGGTACGCACTGAGCTCTATTTTCTTGACGGCGGTTTGCCAATATTCAAGGAAGACTGATTTCAGACGAGGTTCGATTAAATACGCACTGATTCGCTGTCCTTCTCGTCGAAAGTCCTTCAGAAGTTTCGTTTCACCGCGAAGGCCTTCAAGGCTGCTTTTCATCTTTCCAGCCTGTTCAGTAAATGATTTTCTGTCCTGCACATGATCGTCGTGTTCATCCAGCTCCCGGTGTCGTGTTTTCACCGTCTCTTTGACGCGACGATCCAGAGGGGGCAGAGTATTCTTTGTGATCGTGAAGCGAAAATCCCCACATGATTCGCTCTCGACGGTCTCTTTTAACATAGTGAGCTGGGTGTCGGTGATGTGAGGCTCGCTGTCCGCAGAGCGCTGTTTCTCGGGACTCTCTGTGAGGAGCAAGTGAAGGACTCGCTCGAAATGCTTTCGATTTCCCTTCTTTACAAGTGGGCCCGTGAGGCCCCAGAATTTCGTAAATCCTACGTAACATTTTGTTACTCCTCCTGCTCCTCTGCTCCATTTCTCGCAATTTTTTATGAGGGCGTTCATACAGGAACCATGTGCACTGTGACTGTTCACAATGCACGGGCTATTCAACGTGAAAAAATATATAGTCAAATTGTGTGTGTTTAGAGATTCCGTTTTGAGAAATTCATCGATTAACGTGCATAATAGTATTTCTGTATGAATTCTCGGTCCTGCTGCTTTGTTTTTCTGACCACGACGATTCGGAAGTGAGCGAACGCGGAAAAAAACACTCTTTTCCTCCTGCATCCAGAATGGCAGCCCACGCATGTTGAGCTTCAACATCCTTAACTAACTGTTGAGCCTTCTTATTGTAATGCTTAAAGATATTCTCTGTTTTAATATCAAATTTCGGCACACATGATGATTCCCCGAGTGACACAGCTGTTTGCTGATTCGATTTCTCACGCAAAAACTTCACGCTCAGATCTAAAACCTGATTGCTGTAGCATGCAGTGTCACCCGAGTCCTCTGGATGCCGGTTCATCCTTTCGATGTAGTTTTCAATTTCAGCGACAACATCATATTCGGACTGCGGAAAAGATGATACGTGTGACATGATGATAATGTGTAAATGTCAGCCGATGAGCTAAATAACAATCGCCCAGCTGTATAAAGGGGTAAATACTTGCAAGAAGCTTAATATTGTAACTAAGTGGCTTTGAGAAACTAAGCCGTCAGATAATAAAGGAATAAATAAAAGTACATGTAAACTCTTCGGAAGAGCGTCGCCGGCAGCAAACTGTCTGCCACTTGACAGCTGATATTAACACAAAAGTAGACAGCTGAGGAAAAAAACCGGGAGAAAAATCCGAGTCCCTTCCTTCCTCGCGAACACCTCGCAAAAATGACAGGGCACTTGATGATCGGCCGCTGCCTTTTGCTGTCGAGGTGGATGCCTCGAATGCGGGTATAGGGCAGTTCTGTCGCAGAGGAAGAGTGTGGAGAGCAAACTGTCTGCCACTTGACAGCTGATATTGACACAAGTGTGGACAGCTGAGGAAAAAACCGGGAGAAAAATCCGAGTCCCTTCCTTCCTCGCGAACACCTCGCAAAAATGACAGGGCACTTGATGATCGGCCGCTGCCTTTTGCTGTCGAGGTGGATGCCTCGAATGCGGGTATAGGGCAGTTCTGTCGCAGAGGAAGAGTGTGGAGAGCAAACTGTCTGCCACTTGACAGCTGATATTGACACAAGTGTGGACAGCGGAGAAAAAAAATCCGGGAAAATGGAAATAAATGTGAGAAGGCCTCTTCCTCACAAGCAAATCGCAAGAAATGGCAAGGCGCACGAGGCTGCGCTCAGCTTATATTACGAACATTTTCGGCTCTGCTTTTCTGGAAAACCCTCCCTCCCTCCCAGCACAAAAATACACGTAATGAGCGAGGCTCGGAAACAACTCCCTACTTGGAACAAAGATGAATCCGCCCCCAGGAGGGTGGGCAAATTTCCCCAATGCGCTCCTGGGGGGAGCCGCAGCGGAGCGGGTGCTGCGTTACGTCTGAGCGGGAAGGGATGCGCACACACACACGCCGTCGGCCCGATCCTTAGGCACTCCGATCCGTCGCTTCCTTTTGTTGTCGAGGTGGATGCCTCGAATGCGGGTATAGGGGCAGTCCTGTCGCAGAGGCAGGGAACCCCCGCCAAGCTCCGCACCTGCGTGCGTACTTTTTCGCGTAAGCCTTCGCCAGCCGAGCGCAACTACGACGTCGGTAACAGGGAATTGCTAGCCATCAAGCTGGCTTCAGAGGAGTGGAGACACTGGTTGTGTCCTAGTAAACGACTTAATATTAAGTTACAAGTCCGATCTATTCTTTCTTACCGAAACCTGCCTCGGTGAGTCCGATACATTCCGCTAATAATAGAAGCCGTTCCGGACGGATATGATTATTTCCTAAATCTCGTTCTGTACCTCGTGGAGGTGGGGTCGGGGTTCTTTTCAGTAATAGATGACAAATAACACAGAGAAATCGTGATAATATCACCTCATTTGAAGTTCTGCAACTAGATTTCAACTCAAAACCCAATATAATCATATTACTTATAATCTACCGTCCACCTGGACCGTACTCCTCTTGACTGGGGATTTCGTTCTTCTGCTGGTTTAACCAGTTGACACCAACCCCGGAAGCCTACGAGTTTTGTTACGTACTCCTCTTTTCTCGAGGAATTTAGCAACTTCATAACCGATTTAGTCATTAATCGTGACAAAATGATCCTGATGGGTGATTTCAATATTCATATAGATGTGTCGTCGGATACTCTCTCTCGCTAATAGATTTACCGTCTCTCTTAAAATCCGTCGCTTTTACTCAACTTCTTGTTACCGGTCCTACTCACTCCCGTAACCATTATTATACGCTCGATCTCGTCATAACCTACGGCGTAGATGTCCATCATGTTAATATTACTCCAAGTTTAAACGAGGCCATTTCTGATAATCATTTGTTAACCTTTGATCTATACGTGCCGGTGCCGCCCGACCACAGTAGGACCAAAATCGTGCGGCATATTGATGAAAATACTACTGCTAAAATCGTTGATCATATGAGAAGCTCAGATTTTGGAACGAGCGTAGAAATTGATCAAATGGCTTTAGATTATAATTCGGTGGTAAAATTCGCCCTAGATTCTGTGGCTCCACCAAAAATTAAACTTATTCCAACTGTAAGAAACTCGCCGTGGTTCAACGAATCAACTCATGCAATAAAGTTAGAATGTCGTAAATTAGAGCGTAAATCATGGCGTTCAACTAAACTAAACGTTTATTATGTAGCCTGGTCTGATTGTCTAAAAAAAATATGCGGAAGAAAAAAAAAAAAAAAACACGCTTTTCATGCCAGATCCGAATACTGCGCAAAGTTAACTGATGAAAATCACAAGAACCTTCGCTTCCTCTTTAATACTATCGCTTACTTAAGCGGTAAACACAAAATAACCGATGTATTTCTGCTACCATTACTAAATTGATGAATTCTTGTCGTTTTTGCCACGCGCACACCGCCAGTCAATGAAGCCGGAACGTCGGGGGCGCGGCACAGACTGACGCATATATTATATAAGCCGGCAGCGTCAGAGCAGGGACTGACACGGAACCTTGTTCAGCCTTGTAACTCGCGATCGGCTATTGCTCTTCTCCTTCCTGGTCCCTTCGTCCTGCCCCAGTCCCATCTCCTCAGTCCTAGTGCCTCTTATGATCTTCGACCTCTGCTCTGGCTTGTTTAGCGACCTTGCTTGTCTTTTGGATTACCCCTTCAACGACGTTTGCACCTCGGAGACCTTTTGCCTGTCCGACGACGCTCTCTTTTGGATTATCCTGAATATAAAGCACAGTGAGTGCGACACACACCAATTTAATTCGAGTTTGGCGCCGTTGTTTCGTAATGCGGCCAGAAAAAAGACGGAGAGATTCGAAGTAGATTCTCAGTAAATGCATAAAACCAGTGAAAACTATGTCTGCCATGAATGTACCGATACAGAGAGGGGGCGCGGTGGCGCGGTGGCGCGGTCCTGCTCTCTGGTGGGTCTGGGGTTCGAGTCCCGCTTGGGGTGCCTTGCGACGGACTGGCGTCCCGTCCTGGGTGTGTCCCCGCCCCCTCCGGCCTTACGCCCTGTGTTACCGGGTAGGCTCCGGTTCCCCGCGACCCCGTATGGGACAAGCGGTTCTGAAAATGAAAATGTGTGTACCGATACAGTACAAGTGTTAAATTACAAAATATATACCTATATAACTCACCTTGTCAAGAACGAACTACTACCCGACAAATACTAACGCATGCGCAGGGAGAAAGCGAGCCAAAATTTCGATGACGTCGGCAAATTACAGGCTAAGGCTGAACTCCTCAAATAAAATGATTTAATCTCACACCTGTCCATTTTAAAAAACAAAAAGCTGCGCAAAAGCTCCTAAAAATAATCAATTCGATTATTTTCTGTAATTATTTCTGTGAAAATGAACCAATATTTTATGTAAAATATGAGATCTTGATTTTATAGATTAAATGTACTTATCATTTACTTGAAATTAATTTATATTTTATTAAAATCTGCTTCACCACTGATTCATTTTTCACAGTGTATTATTGTTATTTTTAGACTCACTCCAGAAAGATTGACAGTGAGTGGGCCACGAGAATTTGTAAAACCAGCTTCCAGTCACCGCTAAAGTTGTTTTTACTTGGGCGTCAGCAAAATCCATCTTTTGAAAACTCTGTGAGTCTGTGCTGTTAAAGCCCGAAGAAGCTTTCGGATCTGCTACTGGATTTTATAGCCCCGCCCCCAAATTCACAGAATCCTGGTAACGATATCAGTGAGACAAACACAGTGAATTAAAGAGAACGCAACACACCAATGTATTTATAATACACTTCTTTATTACTTTTAATTTCAATCACATGATTTACAGCATCACTTGCAGCAGAAACGCATACATGATTGATTCAAGTCGTCGTGCTGTTGGAAGAAGTGGGACGCTTGGCCGGGTCCTGCTCTCCGGCGGGTTGTGGCTCGAGTCCCACTCGGGGTGCCTTGTGACGGACTGGCGTCCCGTCCTGGGTGTGCTCCCCCCTCTCCAGCCCCACGCCCTGCGCTGCCGGGCTAGGCTCCGGCTCGCCGCGCCCCAGCTCGGGACAAGCGGCTTCAGCCAACGTGTGTGTGTGTGTGTGTGTTAGAAGAAGTTAGGTATATGTCCAAATTGGACACTTTTTTCATAGTTTTGTTTTTTGATCGCGAGAAAAGCGGCAAGAATGCACTTGTTGCACTCCTGATTGAAAACATCCGGGTACGCACTGAGCTCTATTTTCTTGACGGCGGTTTGCCAATATTCAAGGAAGACTGATTTCAGACGAGGTTCGATTAAACACGCACTGATTCGCTGTCCTTCTCGTCGAAAGTCCTTCAGAAGTTTCGTTTCACCGCGAAGGCCTTCAAGGCTGCTTTTCATCTTTCCAGCCTGTTCAGTAAATGATTTTCTGTCCTGCACATGATCGTCGTGTTCATCCAGCTCCCGGTGTCGTGTTTTCACCGTCTCTTTGACGCGACGATCCAGAGGGGGCAGAGTATTCTTTGTGATCGTGAAGCGAAAATCCCCACATGATTCGCTCTCGACGGTCTCTTTTAACATAGTGAGCTGGGTGTCGGTGATGTGAGGCTCGCTGTCCGCAGAGCGCTGTTTCTCGGGACTCTCTGTGAGGAGCAAGTGAAGGACTCGCTCGAAATGCTTTCGATTTCCCTTCTTTACAAGTGGGCCCGTGAGGCCCCAGAATTTCGTAAATCCTACGTAACATTTTTTCCTCCTCCTGCTCCTCTGCTCCATTTCTCGCAATTTTTTATGAGGGCGTTCATACAGGAACCATGTGCACTGTGACTGTTCACAATGCACGGGCTATTCAACGTGAAAAAATATATAGTCAAATTGTGTGTGTTTAGAGATTCCGTTTTGAGAAATTCATCGATTAACGTGCATAATAGTATTTCTGTATGAATTCTCGGTCCTGCTGCTTTGTTTTTCTGACCACGACGATTCGGAAGTGAGCGAACGCGGAAAAAACACTCTTTTCCTCCTGCATCCAGAATGGCAGCCCACGCATGTTGAGCTTCAACATCCTTAACTAACTGTTGAGCCTTCTTATTGTAATGCTTAAAGATATTCTCTGTTTTAATATCAAATTTCGGCACACATGATGATTCCCCGAGTGACACAGCTGTTTGCTGATTCGATTTCTCACGCAAAAACTTCACGCTCAGATCTAAAACCTGATTGCTGTAGCATGCAGTGTCACCCGAGTCCTCTGGATGCCGGTTCATCCTTTCGATGTAGTTTTCAATTTCAGCGACAACATCATATTCGGACTGCGGAAAAGATGATACGTGTGACATGATGATAATGTGTAAATGTCAGCCGATGAGCTAAATAACAATCGCCCAGCTGTATAAAGGGGTAAATACTTGCAAGAAGCTTAATATTGTAACTAAGTGGCTTTGAGAAACTAAGCCGTCAGATAATAAAGGAATAAATAAAAGTACATGTAAACTCTTCGGAAGAGCGTCGCCGGCAGCAAACTGTCTGCCACTTGACAGCTGATATTAACACAAAAGTAGACAGCTGAGGAAAAAAACCGGGAGAAAAATCCGAGTCCCTTCCTTCCTCGCGAACACCTCGCAAAAATGACAGGGCACTTGATGATCGGCCGCTGCCTTTTGCTGTCGAGGTGGATGCCTCGAATGCGGGTATAGGGCAGTTCTGTCGCAGAGGAAGAGTGTGGAGAGCAAACTGTCTGCCACTTGACAGCTGATATTGACACAAGTGTGGACAGCGGAGAAAAAAATCCGGGAAAATGGAAATAAATGTGAGAAGGCCTCTTCCTCACAAGCAAATCGCAAGAAATGGCAAGGCGCACGAGGCTGCGCTCAGCTTATATTACGAACATTTTCGGCTCTGCTTTTCTGGAAAACCCTCCCTCCCTCCCAGCACAAAAAATACACGTAATGAGCGAGGCTCGGAAACAACTCCCTACTTGGAACAAAGATGAATCCGCCCCCAGGAGGGTGGGCAAATTTCCCCAATGCGCTCCTGGGGGGAGCCGCAGCGGAGCGGGTGCTGCGTTACGTCTGAGCGGGAAGGGATGCGCACACACACACGCCGTCGGCCCGATCCTTAGGCACTCCGATCCGTCGCTTCCTTTTGTTGTCGAGGTGGATGCCTCGAATGCGGGTATAGGGGCAGTCCTGTCGCAGAGGCAGGGAACCCCCGCCAAGCTCCGCACCTGCGTGCGTACTTTTTCGCGTAAGCCTTCGCCAGCCGAGCGCAACTACGACGTCGGTAACAGGGAATTGCTAGCCATCAGCTGGCTTCAGAGGAGTGGAGACACTGGTTGTGTCCTAGTAAACGACTTAATATTAAGTTACAAGTCCGATCTATTCTTTCTTACCGAAACCTGCCTCGGTGAGTCCGATACATTCCGCTAATAATAGAAGCCGTTCCGGACGGATATGATTATTTCCTAAATCTCGTTCTGTACCTCGTGGAGGTGGGGGTCGGGGTTCTTTTCAGTAATAGATGACAAATAACACAGAGAAATCGTGATAATATCACCTCATTTGAAGTTCTGCAACTAGATTTCAACTCAAAACCCAATATAATCATATTACTTATAATCTACCGTCCACCTGGACCGTACTCCTCTTGACTGGGGATTTCGTTCTTCTGCTGGTTTAACCAGTTGACACCAACCCCGGAAGCCTACGAGTTTTGTTACGTACTCCTCTTTTCTCGAGGAATTTAGCAACTTCATAACCGATTTAGTCATTAATCGTGACAAAATGATCCTGATGGGTGATTTCAATATTCATATAGATGTGTCGTCGGATACTCTCTCTCGCTAATAGATTTACCGTCTCTCTTAAAATCCGTCGCTTTTACTCAACTTCTTGTTACCGGTCCTACTCACTCCCGTAACCATTATTATACGCTCGATCTCGTCATAACCTACGGCGTAGATGTCCATCATGTTAATATTACTCCAAGTTTAAACGAGGCCATTTCTGATAATCATTTGTTAACCTTTGATCTATACGTGCCGGTGCCGCCCGACCACAGTAGGACCAAAATCGTGCGGCATATTGATGAAAATACTACTGCTAAAATCGTTGATCATATGAGAAGCTCAGATTTTGGAACGAGCGTAGAAATTGATCAAATGGCTTTAGATTATAATTCGGTGGTAAAATTCGCCCTAGATTCTGTGGCTCCACCAAAAATTAAACTTATTCCAACTGTAAGAAACTCGCCGTGGTTCAACGAATCAACTCATGCAATAAAGTTAGAATGTCGTAAATTAGAGCGTAAATCATGGCGTTCAACTAAACTAAACGTTTATTATGTAGCCTGGTCTGATTGTCTAAAAAAAAATATGCGGAAGAAAAAAAAAAAAAAAAAACACGCTTTTCATGCCAGATCCGAATACTGCGCAAAGTTAACTGATGAAAATCACAAGAACCTTCGCTTCCTCTTTAATACTATCGCTTACTTAAGCGGTAAACACAAAAATAACCGATGTATTTCTGCTACCATTACTAATTGATGAATTCTTGTCGTTTTTGCCACGCGCACACCGCCAGTCAATGAAGCCGGAACGTCGGGGGCGCGGCACAGACTGACGCATATATTATATAAGCCGGCAGCGTCAGAGCAGGGACTGACACGGAACCTTGTTCAGCCTTGTAACTCGCGATCGGCTATTGCTCTTCTCCTTCCTGGTCCCTTCGTCCTGCCCCAGTCCCATCTCCTCAGTCCTAGTGCCTCTTATGATCTTCGACCTCTGCTCTGGCTTGTTTAGCGACCTTGCTTGTCTTTTGGATTACCCCTTCAACGACGTTTGCACCTCGGAGACCTTTTGCCTGTCCGACGACGCTCTCTTTTGGATTATCCTGAATATAAAGCACAGTGAGTGCGACACACACCAATTTAATTCGAGTTTGGCGCCGTTGTTTCGTAATGCGGCCAGAAAAAGACGGAGAGATTCGAAGTAGATTCTCAGTAAATGCATAAAACCAGTGAAAACTATGTCTGCCATGAATGTACCGATACAGAGAGGGGGCGCGGTGGCGCGGTGGCGCGGTCCTGCTCTCTGGTGGGTCTGGGGTTCGAGTCCCGCTTGGGGTGCCTTGCGACGGACTGGCGTCCCGTCCTGGGTGTGTCCCCTCCCCCTCCGGCCTTACGCCCTGTGTTACCGGGTAGGCTCCGGTTCCCCGCGACCCCGTATGGGACAAGCGGTTCTGAAAATGAAAATGTGTGTACCGATACAGTACAAGTGTTAAATTACAAAATATATACCTATATAACTCACCTTGTCAAGAACGAACTACTACCCGACAAATACTAACGCATGCGCAGGGAGAAAGCGAGCCAAAATTTCGATGACGTCGGCAAATTACAGGCTAAGGCTGAACTCCTCAAATAAAATGATTTAATCTCACACCTGTCCATTTTAAAAAACAAAAAGCTGCGCAAAAGCTCCTAAAATAATCAATTCGATTATTTTCTGTAATTATTTCTGTGAAAATGAACCAATATTTTATGTAAAATATGAGATCTTGATTTTATAGATTAAATGTACTTATCATTTACTTGAAATTAATTTATATTTTTAATAAAATCTGCTTCACCACTGATTCATTTTTCACAGTGTATTATTGTTATTTTAGACTCACTCCAGAAAGATTGACAGTGAGTGGGCCACGAGAATTTGTAAAACCAGCTTCCAGTCACCGCTAAAGTTGTTTTTACTTGGGCGTCAGCAAAAATCCATCTTTTGAAAACTCTGTGAGTCTGTGCTGTTAAAGCCCGAAGAAGCTTTCGGATCTGCTACTGGATTTTATAGCCCCGCCCCCAAATTCACAGAATCCTGGTAACGATATCAGTGAGACAAACACAGTGAATTAAAGAGAACGCAACACACCAATGTATTTATAATACACTTCTTTATTACTTTTAATTTCAATCACATGATTTACAGCATCACTTGCAGCAGAAACGCATACATGATTGATTCAAGTCGTCGTGCTGTTGGAAGAAGTGGGACGCTTGGCCGGGTCCTGCTCTCCGGCGGGTTGTGGCTCGAGTCCCACTCGGGGTGCCTTGTGACGGACTGGCGTCCCGTCCTGGGTGTGCTCCCCCCTCTCCAGCCCCACGCCCTGCGCTGCCGGGCTAGGCTCCGGCTCGCCGCGCCCCAGCTCGGGACAAGCGGCTTCAGCCAACGTGTGTGTGTGTGTGTGTGTGTGTGTGTGTGTGTGTTAGAAGAAGTTAGGTATATGTCCAAATTGGACACTTTTTTTCATAGTTTTGTTTTTTGATCGCGAGAAAAGCGGCAAGAATGCACTTGTTGCACTCCTGATTGAAAACATCCGGGTACGCACTGAGCTCTATTTTCTTGACGGCGGTTTGCCAATATTCAAGGAAGACTGATTTCAGACGAGGTTCGATTAAACACGCACTGATTCGCTGTCCTTCTCGTCGAAGTCCTTCAGAAGTTTCGTTTCACCGCGAAGGCCTTCAAGGCTGCTTTTCATCTTTCCAGCCTGTTCAGTAAATGATTTTCTGTCCTGCACATGATCGTCGTGTTCATCCAGCTCCCGGTGTCGTGTTTTCACCGTCTCTTTGACGCGACGATCCAGAGGGGGCAGAGTATTCTTTGTGATCGTGAAGCGAAAATCCCCACATGATTCGCTCTCGACGGTCTCTTTTAACATAGTGAGCTGGGTGTCGGTGATGTGAGGCTCGCTGTCCGCAGAGCGCTGTTTCTCGGGACTCTCTGTGAGGAGCAAGTGAAGGACTCGCTCGAAATGCTTTCGATTTCCCTTCTTTACAAGTGGGCCCGTGAGGCCCCAGAATTTCGTAAATCCTACGTAACATTTTGTTACTCCTCCTGCTCCTCTGCTCCATTTCTCGCAATTTTTTATGAGGGCGTTCATACAGGAACCATGTGCACTGTGACTGTTCACAATGCACGGGCTATTCAACGTGAAAAAATATATAGTCAAATTGTGTGTGTTTAGAGATTCCGTTTTGAGAAATTCATCGATTAACGTGCATAATAGTATTTCTGTATGAATTCTCGGTCCTGCTGCTTTGTTTTTCTGACCACGACGATTCGGAAGTGAGCGAACGCGGAAAAAACACTCTTTTCCTCCTGCATCCAGAATGGCAGCCCACGCATGTTGAGCTTCAACATCCTTAACTAACTGTTGAGCCTTCTTATTGTAATGCTTAAAGATATTCTCTGTTTTAATATCAAATTTCGGCACACATGATGATTCCCCGAGTGACACAGCTGTTTGCTGATTCGATTTCTCACGCAAAAACTTCACGCTCAGATCTAAAACCTGATTGCTGTAGCATGCAGTGTCACCCGAGTCCTCTGGATGCCGGTTCATCCTTTCGATGTAGTTTTCAATTTCAGCGACAACATCATATTCGGACTGCGGAAAAGATGATACGTGTGACATGATGATAATGTGTAAATGTCAGCCGATGAGCTAAATAACAATCGCCCAGCTGTATAAAGGGGTAAATACTTGCAAGAAGCTTAATATTGTAACTAAGTGGCTTTGAGAAACTAAGCCGTCAGATAATAAAGGAATAAATAAAAGTACATGTAAACTCTTCGGAAGAGCGTCGCCGGCAGCAAACTGTCTGCCACTTGACAGCTGATATTAACACAAAAGTAGACAGCTGAGGAAAAAAACCGGGAGAAAAATCCGAGTCCCTTCCTTCCTCGCGAACACCTCGCAAAAATGACAGGGCACTTGATGATCGGCCCGCTGCCTTTGCTGTCGAGGTGGATGCCTCGAATGCGGGTATAGGGCAGTTCTGTCGCAGAGGAAGAGTGTGGAGAGCAAACTGTCTGCCACTTGACAGCTGATATTGACACAAGTGTGGACAGCTGAGGAAAAAACCGGGAGAAAATCCGAGTCCCTTCCTTCCTCGCGAACACCTCGCAAAAATGACAGGGCACTTGATGATCGGCCGCTGCCTTTTGCTGTCGAGGTGGATGCCTCGAATGCGGGTATAGGGCAGTTCTGTCGCAGAGGAAGAGTGTGGAGAGCAAACTGTCTGCCACTTGACAGCTGATATTGACACAAGTGTGGACAGCGGAGAAAAAAATCCGGGAAAATGGAAATAAATGTGAGAAGGCCTCTTCCTCACAAGCAAATCGCAAGAAATGGCAAGGCGCACGAGGCTGCGCTCAGCTTATATTACGAACATTTTCGGCTCTGCTTTTCTGGAAAACCCTCCCTCCCTCCCAGCACAAAAATACACGTAATGAGCGAGGCTCGGAAACAACTCCCTACTTGGAACAAAGATGAATCCGCCCCCAGGAGGGTGGGCAAATTTCCCCAATGCGCTCCTGGGGGGAGCCGCAGCGGAGCGGGTGCTGCGTTACGTCTGAGCGGGAAGGGATGCGCACACACACACGCCGTCGGCCCGATCCTTAGGCACTCCGATCCGTCGCTTCCTTTTGTTGTCGAGGTGGATGCCTCGAATGCGGGTATAGGGGCAGTCCTGTCGCAGAGGCAGGGAACCCCCGCCAAGCTCCGCACCTGCGTGCGTACTTTTTCGCGTAAGCCTTCGCCAGCCGAGCGCAACTACGACGTCGGTAACAGGGAATTGCTAGCCATCAAGCTGGCTTCAGAGGAGTGGAGACACTGGTTGTGTCCTAGTAAACGACTTAATATTAAGTTACAAGTCCGATCTATTCTTTCTTACCGAAACCTGCCTCGGTGAGTCCGATACATTCCGCTAATAATAGAAGCCGTTCCGGACGGATATGATTATTTCCTAAATCTCGTTCTGTACCTCGTGGAGGTGGGGTCGGGGTTCTTTTCAGTAATAGATGACAAATAACACAGAGAAATCGTGATAATATCACCTCATTTGAAGTTCTGCAACTAGATTTCAACTCAAAACCCAATATAATCATATTACTTATAATCTACCGTCCACCTGGACCGTACTCCTCTTGACTGGGGATTTCGTTCTTCTGCTGGTTTAACCAGTTGACACCAACCCGGAAGCCTACGAGTTTTGTTACGTACTCCTCTTTCTCGAGGAATTTAGCAACTTCATAACCGATTTAGTCATTAATCGTGACAAAATGATCCTGATGGGTGATTTCAATATTCATATAGATGTGTCGTCGGATACTCTCTCTCGCTAATAGATTACCGTCTCTCTTAAAATCCGTCGCTTTTACTCAACTTCTTGTTACCGGTCCTACTCACTCCCGTAACCATTATTATACGCTCGATCTCGTCATAACCTACGGCGTAGATGTCCATCATGTTAATATACTCCAAGTTTAAACGAGGCCATTTCTGATAATCATTTGTTAACCTTTGATCTATACGTGCCGGTGCCGCCCGACCACAGTAGGACCAAAATCGTGCGGCATATTGATGAAAATACTACTGCTAAAATCGTTGATCATATGAGAAGCTCAGATTTTGGAACGAGCGTAGAAATTGATCAAATGGCTTTTAGATTATAATTCGGTGGTAAAATTCGCCCTAGATTCTGTGGCTCCACCAAAAATTAAACTTATTCCAACTGTAAGAAACTCGCCGTGGTTCAACGAATCAACTCATGCAATAAAGTTAGAATGTCGTAATTAGAGCGTAAATCATGGCGTTCAACTAAACTAAACGTTTATTATGTAGCCTGGTCTGATTGTCTAAAAAAAATATGCGGAAGAAAAAAAAAAAAAAAAAAACACGCTTTTCATGCCAGATCCGAATACTGCGCAAAGTTAACTGATTGAAAATCACAAGAACCTTCGCTTCCTCTTTAATACTATCGCTTACTTAAGCGGTAAACACAAAATAACCGATGTATTTCTGCTACCATTACTAAATTGATGAATTCTTGTCGTTTTTTGCCACGCGCACACCGCCAGTCAATGAAGCCGGAACGTCGGGGGCGCGGCACAGACTGACGCATATATTATATAAGCCGGCAGCGTCAGAGCAGGGACTGACACGGAACCTTGTTCAGCCTTGTAACTCGCGATCGGCTATTGCTCTTCTCCTTCCTGGTCCTTCGTCCTGCCCCAGTCCCATCTCCTCAGTCCTAGTGCCTCTTATGATCTTCGACCTCTGCTCTGGCCTTGTTTAGCGACCTTGCTTGTCTTTTGGATTACCCCTTCAACGACGTTTTGCACCTCGGAGACCTTTTGCCTGTCCGACGACGCTCTCTTTGGATTATCCTGAATATAAAGCACAGTGAGTGCGACACACACCAATTTAATTCGAGTTTGGCGCCGTTGTTTCGTAATGCGGCCAGAAAAAAGACGGAGAGATTCGAAGTAGATTCTCAGTAAATGCATAAAACCAGTGAAAACTATGTCTGCCATGAATGTACCGATACAGAGAGGGGGCGCGGTGGCGCGGTGGCGCGGTCCTGCTCTCTGGTGGGTCTGGGGTTCGAGTCCCGCTTGGGGTGCCTTGCGACGGGACTGGCGTCCCGTCCTGGGTGTGTCCCCGCCCCCCTCCGCCTTACGCCCTGTGTTACCGGTAGGCTCCGGTTCCCCGCGACCCCGTATGGGGACAAGCGGTTCTGAAAATGAAATGTGTGTACCGATACAGTACAAGTGTTAAATTACAAAATATATACCTATATAACTCACCTTGTCAAGAACGAACTACTACCCGACAAATACTAACGCATGCGCAGGGAGAAAGCGAGCCAAAATTTCGATGACGTCGGCAAATTACAGGCTAAGGCTGAACTCCTCAAATAAAATGATTTAATCTCACACCTGTCCATTTTAAAAAACAAAAAGCTGCGCAAAAGCTCCTAAAATAATCAAGTTCGATTATTTTCTGTAATTATTTCTGTGAAAATGAACCAATATTTTATGTAAAATATGAGATCTTGATTTTATAGATTAAATGTACTTATCATTTACTTGAAATTAATTTATATTTTTAATAAAATCTGCTTCACCACTGATTCATTTTTCACAGTGTATTATTGTTATTTTTAGACTCACTCCAGAAAGATTGACAGTGAGTGGGCCACGAGAATTTGTAAAACCAGCTTCCAGTCACCGCTAAAGTTGTTTTTACTTGGGCGTACAGCAAAATCCATCTTTTGAAAACTCTGTGAGTCTGTGCTGTTAAAGCCCGAAGAAGCTTTCGGATCGGCTACTGGATTTTATAGCCCCGCCCCCAAATTCACAGAATCCTGGTAACGATATCAGTGAGACAAACACAGTGAATTAAAGAGAACGCAACACACCAATGTATTTATAATACACTTCTTTATTACTTTTAATTTCAATCACATGATTTACAGCATCACTTGCAGCAGAAACGCATACATGATTGATTCAAGTCGTCGTGCTGTTGGAAGAAGTGGGACGCTTGGCCGGGTCCTGCTCTCCGGCGGGTTGTGGCTCGAGTCCCACTCGGGGTGCCTTGTGACGGACTGGCGTCCCGTCCTGGGTGTGCTCCCCCCTCTCCAGCCCCACGCCCTGCGCTGCCGGGCTAGGCTCCGGCTCGCCGCGCCCCAGCTCGGGACAAGCGGCTTCAGCCAACGTGTGTGTGTGTGTGTGTGTGTGTGTGTGTGTGTGTAGAAGAAGTTAGGTATATGTCCAAATTGGACACTTTTTTCATAGTTTTGTTTTTTGATCGCGAGAAAAGCGGCAAGAATGCACTTGTTGCACTCCTGATTGAAACATCCGGGTACGCACTTGAGCTCTATTTTCTTGACGGCGGTTTGCCAATATTCAAGGAGACTGATTTCAGACGAGGTTCGATTAAACACGCACTGATTCGCTGTCCTTCTCGTCGAAAGTCCTTCAGAAGTTTCGTTTCACCGCGAAGGCCTTCAAGGCTGCTTTTCATCTTTCCAGCCTGTTCAGTAAATGATTTTCTGTCCTGCACATGATCGTCGTGTTCATCCAGCTCCCGGTGTCGTGTTTTCACCGTCTCTTTGACGCGACGATCCAGAGGGGGCAGATATTCTTTGTGATCGTGAAGCGAAAATCCCCACATGATTCGCTCTCGACGGTCTCTTTTAACATAGTGAGCTGGGTGTCGGTGATGTGAGGCTCGCTGTCCGCAGAGCGCTGTTTCTCGGGACTCTCTGTGAGGAGCAAGTGAAGGACTCGCTCGAAATGCTTTCGATTTCCCTTCTTTACAAGTGGGCCCGTGAGGCCCCAGAATTTCGTAAATCCTACGTAACATTTTGTTACTCCTCCTGCTCCTCTGCTCCATTTCTCGCAATTTTTTATGAGGGCGTTCATACAGGAACCATGTGCACTGTGACTGTTCACAATGCACGGGCTATTCAACGTGAAAAAAATATATAGTCAAATTGTGTGTGTTTTAGAGATTCCGTTTTGAGAATTCATCGATTAACGTGCATAATAGTATTTCTGTATGAATTCTCGGTCCTGCTGCTTTGTTTTTTCTGACCACGACGATTCGGAAGTGAGCGAACGCGGAAAAAACACTCTTTTCCTCCTGCATCCAGAATGGCAGCCCACGCATGTTGAGCTTCAACATCCTTAACTAACTGTGAGCCTTCTTATTGTAATGCTTAAAGATATTCTCTGTTTTAATATCAAATTTCGGGCACACATGATGATTCCCCGAGTGACACAGCTGTTTGCTGATTCGATTTCTCACGCAAAAACTTCACGCTCAGATCTAAAACCTGATTGCTGTAGCATGCAGTGTCACCCGAGTCCTCTGGATGCCGGTTCATCCTTTCGATGTAGTTTCAATTTCAGCGACACACATCATATTCGGACTGCGGAAAAGATGATACGTGTGACATGATGATAATGTGTAAATGTCAGCCGATGAGCTAAATAACAAGCGCCCAGCTGTATAAAGGGGGTAAATACTTGCAAGAAGCTTAATATTGTAACTAAGTGGCTTTGAGAAACTAAGCCGTCAGATAATAAAGGAATAAATAAAGTACATGTAAACTCTTCGGAAGAGCGTCGCCGGCAGCAAACTGTCTGCCACTTGACAGCTGATATTAACACAAAAGTAGACAGCTGAGGAAAAAAACCGGGAGAAAAAATCCGAGTCCCTTCCTTCTCGCGAACACCTCGCAAAAATGACAGGGCACTTGATGATCGGCCGCTGCCTTTTGCTGTCGAGGTGGATGCCTCGATGCGGGTATAGGGCAGTTCTGTCGCAGAGGAAGAGTGTGGAGAGCAAACTGTCTGCCACTTGACAGCTGATATTGACACAAGTGTGGACAGCTGAGGAAAAAAAAACCGGGAGAAAAATCCGAGTCCCTTCCTTCCTCGCGAAACACCTCGCAAAAATGACAGGGCACTTGATTGATCGGCCGCTGCCTTTTGCTGTCGAGGGGATGCCTCGAATGCGGGTATAGGGCAGTTCTGTCGCAGAGGAAGAGTGTGGAGAGCAAACTGTCGCCACTTGACAGCTGATATTGACACAGTGTGGACAGCGGAGAAAAAAAATCCGGAAAATGGAAATAAATGTGAGAAGGCCTCTTCCTCACAAGCAAATCGCAAGAAATGGCAAGGCGCACGAGGCTGCGCTCAGCTTATATTACGAACATTTTCGGCTCTGCTTTTCTGGAAAACCCTCCCTCCCAGCACAAAAAATACACGTAATGAGCGAGGCTCGGAAACAACTCCCTACTTGGAACAAAGATGAATCCGCCCCCAGGAGGGTGGGCAAATTTCCCCAATGCGCTCCTGGGGGGAGCCGCAGCGGAGCGGGTGCTGCGTTACGTCTGAGCGGGAAGGGATGCGCACACACACACCTTGGGTGAGCTGCCAGTCCATCGCAGGACAGCGACACACATACTTCAAAGTATTATTTTTAAATATAACTTTTTAATCGGTTTGGTCAGTAAGCATTTACACAATGTGCTCAGAGCTGTTTCAGCGAATTTCTGCTTCACATAATATCTCCCAATCCTCCCAGCCATTATCTATCCATCCAAATTGAACAGTTTTTGGTCCGAACAGTGATACGAAAGCAGAAACCACCAATTTCTTGAACTCTTGACTAAATGCTGTTAGATAAAAATCTGATTGTTTGATAGAAACCTCTGACTTCAAGTTAAACATCAACTCAGTTTTAAAAGACTCGGATAAAACTTCAGAAATCATCTGTGCCTCTTTTTCAAAGTGCTCAGAACTACCTCTTTGACTAAAGAGACCCTTGATACGATTTTTTAAATATTGACATTTATCACGAATGGCCCCTTTCTCAAGTTTATCTGGAGTTTCCCTATGGCAGCTATTTATGGATTTATTCAAGATACTGATAAATTTCTCTGATTTCAGTGTGAAATCTGGCACTGTGAGATGTGTTACCTGTTTCATAATATCAAACTCTGTGATATCACACACATCACTGTGTATTTTTCTGTACTGCTCATACACTCCTTCAGGATTTTTGCTAAGCCATTGAATACAGTCCCTGAGGTTCTGTTTCTTTAGGTACCTCAGTACATGGCCATCGAAACCCCAGAACCTGCTGAATCCAATAAAACATTTAATGCCATGTTCTCTCCACTTCTGGCACTGTTTCAAAAGAATGGCCATGCAGCACTGCCCCGATGTTTTATAAATGCAAGGACTGTTTAAAGTATACAAAAAATTTTTAAGTTTCTGGGATCCAAAGACTGATCTTCAAGAAAATCATTAATTTTTTCACAAAGAAGCACTTCAGAATGTTTGGAATCAGGCCTTTGAGCATTAAAATATTTTATATTATGATTACCATCTGTTATAAAAACCCATGCATGTTGATTATCTAACTTTATCCTGCCTTTTGTCACTTCACCGGATTTTTTCACTTCATCAATAAGATCTAAAAAAAATTGCCTTGTATTATTATCAAATTTTGGGACACATGAATTCATTGTTTTCCCAATATGTATACTTTCCTTACTGAGTTGCAATAAATCCTTTTTAGAAAGTCTGGATATGATATCAAAAACAGTAAATGATTTGCTGTATATATTGGTGCAAAACTTGTCGGGAATATCGGTAAAGACTGATAACTGCTCTAAAAATTGTAGCTGATGTACTTTGACATACTTTGGTTTAACAAAATAAATTTCAGCAATAGTTTCAACATTAAGGAGGCTCAATGGTGGTTTTGTAAGTAACATAGAAACATTGCAACTTCTGGTTTCTGGCTTCAGATGCAGGGTTTTGAGTCTGGGCCTGTTTCTGGGTGATTTGACTTTTCTTCTTAAGTTTGAATGCATTTCCTTCCATTTTTTCGGTTTCTTCCAAGTTTTCAGTTTCACTCGTAACGATGGGATTTTCCTTCTCACTTGCTCCTTAATGAAAGAGTATTTTACAGGTGTTTTGACTGCAGTGTAACCCTAAAGAAAGAAGACATTGTGTTCAGGATAAATAATGGTTGGATGATCAAATAGAAAGGATAAGATACAAGAATTTAGTTTTCATCTGAAAAAATTTCAAGTAAGTTATTACTTATTATGTGCAAAAGATGGAAGTACAAATTACCCCAAGACACACTTGATCCTCGGTTAGGTCTGTGCACACATTTCTGTCCAGCTGCCCATTCAGGGTGGTCTCAAGGTCAGGTGCTGCATCACAATGAAAGACATCCTGGTGGAATAAGTGAAACAGTTATTGATAAGTACCTATACTTTGTTGTGTTCATCCTTCCAGTCAAAGTCATACGCAAGATTAGAGACATGCAGTTATGTGTTTATATCAACATCCAACAGACTAGCTCAAAGACACAGACACACAAACACACAGACACACACTCATTGTCTGAAGCCACTTTTCCCAACCAGGGTCGTGAGGAACCAGGACCTAACCCGGCAGCGCAGAGCAGATGGATGGAGGGGAGGGGACAGAGCACACCCCGTACAGGACACCAGTCCATCACAGGACACCCCGAGCGGAACTCGAGCCCTAGACCCACCCGAGAGCAGGCCCCGACCAAACCCGCTACGCCACCGCACCCCCCACAGCTCAAAGATCAATGCCTAAATAGAACACGTTTCAGATTTAGAATTTTTTTGTGATTTTACATTTAATAACAAATCCAGCCACATTTAGCTAAATGTCTCTCACAAATGTCTACAACTGCTTGTCCCAAGTGGGGTCGCAGCAAGCCAGAGCCTAACCCGGCAACGCAGTGTACAAGGCTGAAGGGGGAGAGGACACACCCTGGACAGGGAATCAGTCCATTGGAAGGTACCCCAAGCAGGGTTTGAGCCCCGTACCAGCCACACAGGGGCCACTGCGTCCCCCTAAAAAGTAACAGTCCACAAAAATATTTTGGCCTCTATGTGGACTCATTAGCTAGTTGCTAACAGATGACATAATCAAGAAAGTTCCTCAAATTTTGGCCTTTCATGCCTGTTCCGCAACACAAAACATACAAATAAAGTATGCAAATACACTTAGAAATGTAATAACAAAAACCAAGGTCATGTAGATAACTTCCCCCAATCTTGCTGCGTATGCCTGCTCACAACACTTTCAGTTGTGTATAAAGTCTAATGAAACCTTACAAAGAATGTAATGTAACTGCATGTATTAAAGCAATAAACAAATATTAAATGTATTAAACAAATGTATTAAAGCAATAAATAAAACCGCTGACAAGGTTGCAAGTCACCCCAATGAATACCTGGTCCAAGGTTTGGCCGGTGTACATGTTACTCTCAGAGTGTTCCTTGAAGCTGGTTTTAGGGTCAGGTGCTGCATCACAGTCGATGGCATCCTGGTGGAGTAAACAAGATACAGTTATTCACTGGTGTCTGTGAGATGTTGTGGACCAATTGTTTGACATGTTCTTCAAAAGACTTGACTCTTTGGCTTCTAAATGTTCAGCAAGAGAAGTTCAAAACACAATATGCGATATTTAGTTCTGTTCATCCTCCCAAGGTTTGCGTATCTAACACTGTACGTATTGCTAGAGAGGTGCAATTAAGTTTCAAGTTTATTGTCATAGATACAGGTACCATTTACAAGTATCATAAAATTTTTCTTGAATGCTTCTCCACAGACTATGGATAGAGACAGAGACAATAGAAATACTGCACAAACAAAACAATGACAATGACAGTGAGTAGTGCAATAGCAACAACAATAAATAAGAGTAACAGTAATAACAGTAATACCAGTAGACAGCCAGAGAACTCAGAAGGAGAGAATGAGAATGAGAATGTTTAAAATGACAGTTGTAATTTACCAATGTGCTTGGGTGGAGCAGTCCAACTCTAGTTACTAAAGGTGGCACATTGGTTAGTGTTGTATACTCTCACAGCAGTGGAGTAAAAGCTGCTCCTGTACGTGTACCTAGCAGTGCGAGTTTGAATAGGCCTAGTGATGTCCTTATCGCAATTTCCAACAGACTAGTTCAAAGATTGTTCCTTAAGTACAATAAATTCCTAATCTACATGTTTCGTAATTTCCGAAAGGCATGTCATCCTAAATCCAGCTGCATTCACACAGATTGTCCGCTACTAGCACCAAACTAGTTGTGGTGGGAAAAAGTAATGGTTCCTCTGGGGCTGATTTCTGCACAGCATGTGCTGAATTTGCTTTGTTGGCCACTCCATAAACTCACTGAAGTTACTAACACTTAGCTAAAGAAAAAACCTTAAAAAGTAACAACGACATCATAAAAAAGTTCCTCCCATTTTTGCCTTTTATGCCTGTTCCACAGCATAAAACCTGAAAATAAAGTTATTCAAATGCATGTAGAAATGTAATAAACAAAAACCACAACATGGGAAAACAGTTTACCCAGATGCACACCTGATCGCCCGTCTGGTCCGTACCCAGATCACCGCCCGGCTGCCCACTGAGGCTGAGCTCAGGGTCAGGTGCCTCATCATAATCAATGGCATCCTGCTGGAATAAATAAAACAATTATTTAGAGGTATCGGTGAGCTCTTACAGACTGATTCTGTGCCATGTTCTTCAGGAGACATGACCACTTTGGTTCACTGTGAATAGTCAGAAGAGTTTCCAACACAAATTTGACTCTTTGTTGTGTTCATCCCTCCAGTCATAGATAGTACAGCTCATATACGGGGTTAGAAAGGTGCATCTCTGTGTTTATCCCAACATACAAACAACGAGCTCAATGATCCATCCTTAAAAACAACATATTTCAAATCTAGATGTTTGATGGTTTAGAAAGGCCTTTCTTCATAAATCCAGCCACGCAGGTTACCTATCAATAACACCAGAGTAGTTTTGATGGGGGAGACATGTGTGAGGGAGTTATATGTTTATCGCAACAGCCAATAGACAAAGCTCAGTGATTGATCCTTAAATACAGTTTATTTCACACTTTGACTTTTGTCATCTTAGAAAAGCATTTTTCATGAGTCCAGCCACATTTACACTCACCAAACTAGCTGTGCTGGGAGAAAAATAATGTAATGTGAATGCATGTGCAAACGCAATAAATATAAAGAACGAGAAGGAAGAACAGTTTACCCCGATGTACACCCGACCCTCCGTTTGGTCCATGCACAGATCACTGTTCGGCTGCCCGCTGAGACCAAGCTCAGGGTCAAGTGCCGCATCGTAATCAATGGCATCCTGGTAGAATAAATGCAGCAATTATTTATAGGAATTGGTGAGTTCTTATGGACTGATTCTGTAACATGATAATAAAATTAATGATGGCATTCTGGTGAAATAAGAAAAATTCTAAAAAATATAGTTTTTCACGTTTTTCATCGAAAAAAAGTTTTTCAGGTACAAAAATTTTTGAGCTGATAATATTCTTCCAACAATTCTTGGAAAAACAAGTACATCAAATAATAGTTACGCCAGAATTTTTCTAATGACACAGAAACAGCTCAAATCTTTTTCCTGCTTGTGACAAACCTATAAAATATTACCAGATTTAAGAAGATTAAAGGTATTATGTAAAATAGAAGCCTTCTTTCTTAATAATTGAATTACGAAAATTAAATTTATTGTTGAATGATTAAAAGTTCAGTGGTAAAAATATAAACTGGAAAAATTTACCTTTCATTAATTACCCAATATGCACTGAGATCTGAATTTTCCTATGTATTTATGTATCTTATCTTGCAGCAACTGAATAACATTTACTCACCATCAGGATTTAGTTTCAAAGTATCCCTCTAACGCTTTCAAGCTCCTTGTAAGAACAGTACCAGTCAAAAGTTTGAGTACACCTACTTAAGGAATCCAAGATTTACACAGTTCCCAGTTTTCTAAAACACTTACAATCATTACAATCTTTTGTTTTGTGTCTTCTAATTTGTTTTAATTTTTGAATATTTACAGAAACTTGTCTGTCATAAAATGTCAATTATGAATAAACCTAGACTCCAGCAAGTGTACTCAATCTTTTGACTGGTACTGTATGCTCCAAAAACACAAGTACTGTACTGTCCTATGTATGTTCTCTACTTGTACTTCCTACATATGCACTGTATTTATACACAGAAATGTGACCCATCATTCAACTATTTCACCAGATGCAGTTCTAATAATTCTCAAATTTCATTGACACATTCTATTTCATTCCATTCCATTGTCAACAACCGCGTGTGCCAGAGCACGCCTTAGACAGCAACACAGGGCACAAGGCTGAAGAAGGAGGAAAATACCTTGTGGAACCTTGTGTGAGATTGCTGTGGGCATGATGACTTCTTTACGTTTTCATTTCCTGTTAATGAGACAAGAGAAAAATGACGCAATACTAGCTTGGGCTGGCTATGAATCAAATCTGAAAGCTTACTCAGAATCAGATATGTTATTTTTTTATTTAAAATATTCGAACACTGATTCAATTCAATTCAGTTCAATTTATTTTTTTAGAGCGCTCTTCTCACGTAGTGACACAGAGCGCTTTAATACAGGCATAAGGCAAGAAAAACAGATACGAACAAGAAGACAGTCGACTAATGGCTTCCATAATAAAGTACTTTTATAGAGCTATAAGTATGCCTACTGGCCACCGGCAAAAGGAACAAAAACTCCCAACTGAAGGTTGAGGTAGAAAAAACCTCTGGGGGTCCAAGGGCTAGTGGTTGCCCTCCCCTCCTGGGCATTCTAGAAAGTAACAATTCTAAGCCACTTAACAAGTAATAACGATATTGTTGCTATATGGTATCTTGAATCCACAGCTCAGCACGGAACATCTCGTTCATCATGGCAGTTGGTCCTCATTCTCAGTCAGCATGGGATTCGTCTGTCACCACCGATCAGCCTCTTCAAGTCTTATGTAGCAAGACCGTGCTCAACAAGAAGAAAGAACAGTTAGTAATTTGTTACTTAAGTAGATTTAATATGCATTTTTATAAAGGTGATAAAGGACAACCAAGGCAGGTGGAATTACATTTCGAGGTGGAATGCCTCAGTGAACATGTAAGTGTTTAGTTGGGATTTGAAAACAGAAACAGATGGGGCATTTCTGACAGTAACTAGTAGACTATTCCACACTTTAGGTGCTCTATAACTAAAGGTAAACCCTCCTACTGAGGTCTTATTGATCACAGGTGCTTTAAGGTAACCTGCATCTAATGAATGGAGATATTGTTTTGAAACTCTCCTATGTGTGGGACTCAGACTCAGGGACTCAGGTTTCACACAGATTCTCAAATGTCTTGGCAACAATAGCAGAGCTGACAAGTAGTTTGTTACATATGTGACAGTTGATGTGCTGCTCATTTGTTGCCAAGTATGTCTCATGATATTTTAAGTTTTGAGTTTCTGTAAATTCTCTTGTTCCACTGGAATGGAATTAATGTCTGCATGACGCATTATGGGGTGGATGTGTTCACGTGAGCATTGCTTTTTTGTTGATTCTTTTCTGACACGACTAAGAAAGTTTTACCCATCTTATATAGCAGGGTAATATTTACTGGCACAATTTAGGAAAAGGACCTTGCTCAAAAGTACTTCACCAGGAGGAGGTATTCAAAAAGGGCTATTTCAAGTACAAGACATCAGCTATAACCACGATGCCACCTGCAGCCCCAGGACAAAGCTCCAGACAGCAGGGCTTTCAAATACTGTGCTTTTATTGACAAGATAAAAAACAAACCTGAGAAACTCAAGTCAAGGGGCCTATAAGGCAATAAACAAATGTTATTTATTTAGAGTAAAAACACACAAAAAACTACTGAAACATCTACCTGTACAAAATTGGAGGAAATCTTGTATAAAAACAAAGTAAGACTAAAACAATTATACTAAAAAGTATACTCTGTGTCTCTAGTGTTTGACTTCATTTTCTTGCACTTTCTTCTGCACCCCAGATGGAATATACTGACAACTCATGTCACAGAGAGTTGATTTACTAATTTTTGAAGATAAGAACATTTCTCACTTTATTTACTTATTTTTCACTATATTTTCTTCACTTTTCTGTTTTCTGAAATTTCTCTGTTGTGGAGGGAAAATAGCCTGTGTATCCGTTTGTTACCAATGGATGGCAACAAAATGCATGCAGAACAGAAACGGAACTGAAACTTAGAAGTTAAGCTCAGAATAGAAACTAGAATGGAGATGGGTGTGCGGGGAGGGGCCTCTCGGAACTGTGCAGGACCGATTTCATGTTTTGGAATTTTTATTATTACACTTATGTGACATTTTAATAGAAACTACAAAGCAAAGGCACATAGCTATTATTTTGATTTTTAGCTACAAACTGAAATAGGAAATAGGAGGTTGCCATTTTAAAATAGGCTTCATGTTAATAAAATATGTTAAAATAGATAGGAATCCCATCTATAGTGTACTGTCTAATGTCTACTGTTTCTAGGATAGAGGAACATTGAGATCCTGTGTTTATGAGCTGCAGTCAAAAATAAATAAGAAGTTTTCCAGAAAATTTTTAATTCATTATAACTTTATCTGAGTTTATTTTACAGAACCTAACCAGTGAATTAACTGAGGGATTAAGATGTATTATTAAACTTTTATTGACTGTGAAGCAGTGGCTGGCTTTACAAACAGGTATTTGTTGACATTCAATGACCCACTAAGCCACTTCCAGAATCCAAATGTTGGTGCCCCACTCTGTCTCAGATATGATGTGGAGCAAGGAAGGACAATCTCAGCACTGAGAAGAGCAACACTGAACTGAGCCCAGCAGCACCAGGGACTGTTGCCTTTCTGCACACCTATGGTACATTCCCTCAGTACCCAGAAAATAAAGGCTGTGGGAAAAGGCAGAGCAGGACAGTCAGCGCAGGTTGACCAGGACCCAATTCTTTATCCATCCTGATAGATTGTGGCTGCATCAGTGGCATCAGGTAAAAAAACTCCCCTGAGGGCAAGAGGAACACTGACAACTACCTACCATCCAAGTGATCCTCCACCACACCAAACCCCTGCGGGAACCACATCCCAGCGGTTCAGGGAAAGCTGTGGAGCAGCAGTTATCAAAGGAGCCCTGTTTTTATTGTTAATTGACGATTTCCTGGTACAGGGGACAAGATGTAGAATTAGTATTTACAATTAATGTGGCTAAGGACCATTTACTGACAGTGTGGAAAAATTCAAAATAGTACTCAGGGTGAGATACTAGTCCGGGAGTTCCAGCAGTAGTAACTGGGAAGGTAGTTCTGAAATATGCTGTTATGCACAGCAGCCCCACTTGATGGCTCAGTTGCTCCATTCATCCTCCTCAAATCTGCAGTCTGTCTGCTGACTGGAAATCAAAAGTACCAGCACAGTTTGTTCAAAGTCTCAGGAGTACTTAAAGGCCCCAGTGTCCATGGTGATGTTTAAAATAGGGGTGAGCTCCATTGCGGGGGCCAGATCATAGAAGTAGAACAAGTCAGGAATCAAACTTAACCTCCAGGTGTGTATTGTGGATTCCAGAGCAGTTATCAACTTGAGCTAAGGGGTCACATGTAGATGCTTTGATGCTGACTCGTTGCAGTGCTTTTTATAATGCCTGAAATGCTGTATATGTTGTATTTATGTTGAATACATTGTTCTTCGAGCAGCAGACTAGTAGAAATAACACTGAAAACTCTACTCGCAGGTTATAGTCTAATTCAATAGAAGTGTTCAGTAGCTTACCCAGAAGTAGGTAGTGCTCTAAGTTATTTTTTATGAAACTAATATGTTGAAGTTTAACTCTTTGGAGGGGAACTGTTTTTGTACCTTGGACTTTTTGCTTCTCTCAGAAAACAGACAAAATGACATAAGGTGATTTTTGTTTCCAAGAGCGAACATCTACAGAGCCACATGTCACCAGATGTTTGGTAGCCCATCTCTGTTGAACTCTCTATCGCAGAAGTTAATCCAAATAGCCTTTACATGCTATAGCAACACACATATTCATCTGTAAGCTTTCAAGATCCATTTTTGAGGTCTCCATAATGTTCAGTACGTTTCAGAGGTACAAGGTGTCAACCAGAAAAAGACGCCATTAACCATGATTAGTTTACAAATAACCTCTGCTGTGAAATGACAGATAAGCTCCATAAACCAACAGCAGCACACCTCAGGATGCACTTGCAGTCAGAAAAATCATGATACTCCAGGTGTCAGAAGTGGGCACAGTTACAGTGCATTCAGACCCCTTCACTTTTTTCAAGTTGTAGCCCTGTATTAAAATCATTTAAATACATTTTTCATCATTACAAAGCAAAGAACAGGATTAGACATTTTTTGCTAATTTTTTTAAAAATAAAAGACTGAAATATCGTATCAACATAAGCATCAGCATTCAGTTCTTAGTTGAAGCGCCTTTGTCAGTGATTACAGGCTCGAGTCTTTGTGCACACATGGATTTGGGAAGTTTTTTGCAATTCTTTTCAAGCTTTGTCCGACTGGATGGAGTCTGTTGATGGACAGCTATTGTCAGGTCTCTCTAGAGATGTTCAGTTGGGTTCAAGTGTTCGTTCACAGAGTGGTCCCTAAGCCGCCCCGTGTTGTCTTTGCTTTATGCTATAGGGTCATTGTCCTGTTGGAAGGTAAATCTTCATCCCAGTATGAGGTCCAGAGCACTCTGGAGCAGGTTTTAATTAAGGATATCTTTGCACTTTGCTCCATTCAGCTTTTCCTCGACCCCGATTAATTTCTCAGTTCCTGCCGCTGAAAAACAGCCTCGCAGCATGATGCCACCACTACCATGCTTCACCATTGGGATGGTATTGCACAGGTGATGAGTGGTGCCTGGTTCCCTCCAGACATGACACTTTGAATTGAGCCTAAAATGTTCAATCTTGATTTAATCAGATTAAAGAATCTTGTTGCTCACAGTCAGAATCCTTTAGGTGCCTCCAAGTGGTCTTTCATATATCTTTCACTGAGGACAGGGTTCCATCTGGAAATTCTGCCATAAAGTCCAGGTCAGTAGAGTATTGCAGTGATGGTTGTACTCCTGTAAGTTTCTCCCATCTCCGCACATGATATCTGGTGCTCAGTCAGAGTGATGATTGAGTTCTTGGTTACCGCTCTTACCAATGGCTTTTCTTCACTGATTGCTCAGTTTTGCCAAACAGCCAGCTCTAGGAAGAGTTGTGGTTATTCCAGATTTCTTCCATTTAACAATCATGGAGGCCACCGTGCTCTTGGGAACATTCAATGCTGTAAAAAAAAAAAAAAAAAAAAATCATAGTCTTCCCTAAATCTGTGCCGCAATACAATTCTGTTTCTAATTTCTGCAGGCAATTCCTTCGACCTTATGTCCTGGATTTTGGATTTTGCTCTGATACACATTGTCAGCTTTGAGAACTTATGTAGACAGATGTGTGCCTTTCCAAATCATGTCCAATCAGTTGAGTTTACCACAGGTGGACTCCAAACAAGGTGTGGAAACATCTCAAAGATAATCATTAGAAATGGAATGCACCTGAGCTAAATTTCATGTGTCATAGCAAAGGGCCTAAATAGTTACATCAATGTGATATTGAAGTTTTTTTTTTTAATAACTTTGCAAAAATGTCTAAAATTCTGCTTTCACTTTATCATTATGGGATATTGAGTGTAGATTGATGAGGGAAAAAAATGACTTTAAACAATTTTAGCATAAGGCTGCACAATAAAAAAGTGAAACCAGTGAAGGGGTCTGGATACTTTCTGAATGCACCGGAGCCCTAATGCACAGACAACCCCTTCTACTTGCCCCCCATCTGGATAAATGAACCCCTGGTCCAGGTCCTCCTGAGCCATACATGACTTTCCAGAAAGAAATGTGAGAAGCACTTCTTTGGTAAATAGGCTGACCCACACTGAACATGGAAGCATGGTTCTGTCGTGGCGGGGTCCAGAATGAGGGGCAGGCACAAATGCGGATTCTTAGATTTTATTTGCAGGGCTGGAGTTAAGGAGGGTCTGAGTTCAGGCAAAGGTCGGGCAATAGGCAAACGTCCGTTAGGGGAGGTAACAATACTCATGAGCCAGAGACAGTACAAGAAACAGACCCAGAAAATATGAAAATTAAGCATAAGAGAAAGGCGCTGTGGTTTCTCGTGGGAGGTTCCGCGTTGAGATGCTTCCTGGGGAGGCCACAGGTGTCATTGATTGGCCACTAGATGAGGGCGTGACAGGTTCGTAAGTGAAAGATAAATAATTATGCAGTACCATGCAGAACAAATTGCACTAAGTTTGTCAGATCCTACCTCAGACATGGCGATTTCCCAATTTTCAAATCAAGGGAGATAGAATATTTAATAGAAAAACAAGTGTAAGGCAAAGATATGTCCAAAACCTGTAAATTGGCTATAATAACTGCTTAAAATAAAACTCCACAGACAGCTTAGACTGATTTGTCCAGCCTTTTTATAGTTACACATTGATCTCCCTTCTTCTCAGAAGCAACGCTTGAAAAAAACAGATGGCCCAGGCTTGATGAGGTTTAATACAGAGCAATCGAAGAGCAATGTTGGCAGATCTCAAAGCATTTTAGTTGTTACATTTTATCATGGAACCAGTCCTGTTACATTCACTGCTCTGTTCACCACTGACTTAAGTAGCGTCACAGTGTAACACAGCACTGAATGATTAGGCAAGTGAGATAGGCACCCGCCTGGGACTGACCCCTCAGTGGGGTAATCTCGTCTGCCACCTGGTCCCCCACTCAACACGCACTCCAGGCATAGCCTGTTACAGTAAGGCCACTTTCATTAGACGCACTCCCTTCCTCAAGGCCCATTCTCATAATCCTCTGGGGCAGGGTGTTAGTTCTTTGACTGTCAGGCTATGAGGTGTGACTACAGCATGGAGTGAGGGGCCCTGTCTCCTGATAGTTTGTTTGGGGGATGGGTGTGGCAGAGCAGCAGGAACTGCAATAGTGCCAGCACCTAGGGGTCACATGGTCACAGTGCGGTGGATGGTTGAAACTAGCAGACCTTCTTGCAGCAGAGGCCATGTTCCCAGGTAGTCGTTTTCCACCCAACTTGACATACACGTGGAACACTGTGCCTTTTGAGAATGAGGAAATGTACAGCACCACACTCACCTGGCACGGCAATACACCTTTGCAGGTGCTCTCAAACACCCTGGTCAACCCCTCGTCAGCTGAGCTCTTCACTGCTACCTCCTAACTTCATGTAATTGTGTGGCTATGTAGCAGATCTTCCAAACCACAGAGCATCTGGGCATTGAAGACACACCTACCCTGACTGTTCTAATTTATTTTAAAATCAGTCCTCCACCCTGTACCCTGCTCTGCTTATTCTTCACCCATCCATTATCATTAACCCCTTGTTCAGTGCAGGGTCACAGTGGTCCAGAGCCTATCCCTGAAGCACAGGGTGAAAGGGAAGGTAAACCCTGGACAGGATATCTGTCCAAAAGCTTACTCTAATTAATGGCTCAAAAATAATTTCCACTGAACAATAAACTCTTATTGTACTTTATAGGTTTTCCCCTTATTAAATCTGTTTAGAATTTCCAGTGGAAAATGGAGCAAAATGGAGGAATTTCCCTCACCTCTGGTATCCAAAGAGCCCTGCCAAACACAGTCTGTGATGATAAGATGAAGATGAGCAGCTTTTGAGAGGGTCCAGCTGGCCCTTGTTGAAAGTCAGTCGTGTGCGGACAGGTCCCTTTGACTTCATAGAAAGGATCATTAAAGAAATTTTTGCACCTAATGGTCTTTGAGGGTGGTTGGTGACCAAGAGTTACTCTGTGTACGTCATGTCCAGGGGGACAGAGCTGCCCTTAGGCAATCCGTTTCCTAGTTGTGGTCCCTGTTTATGTTGGATGCTGGCTCAGATGTTGTGATTGAGGGACATTATTGTGCTTTGGGCGTAAATGAGCTCCTCTGGCTCCCTTAAAGAGGAGTGATTTATAAAGAAATATGTTGCACATAACATTTAGTCACACAATTTCTAAAGTCGAAGTAGAAAAAAGCATGCTAAAAGTAATACTAAATGGCCATATTTAACTGGATTTTAATTGGGCTTATGTTCCAATAAATAGAGATTTGATTATTGATTTTAATGCTGTGTCTGTGGGGTCCACATTAAAACTGGGAGGTTTCTCTGATTGATTTACTCATGGCTCTGACAGTGAAGTTACATATGAGAATGATGTAGCAGATACTAGAGAAGGAAACTCCTTCACTTCACTTGGACTGACTCGGGTCTCCAAGGTCTGCCTTTCATCCAGGTGGCCCTTGCTTCTAGGGTCAAGGTGACACCACCCTTCCTGTAACACCCCCACCCCCTATATTCTTGTGAGTTTGAACCCTACATGTTCCACCCAGGCATGGATGCCGGATGCAAGGGTCCAGGACATCAGGATGGAACAACAGCTGCATCAGCATCATGGGTGGGGACTGAGATCAAGGGAGTGTTCAAGAGTTCTGTGTTGGATCATATCTGCAGGCTAGAGCAAGGATGGGGTCATTAAGTCTACATAATATTTCTAATATTTATGTTTTATTCATTTAAAAGGCTTAATTTATTTGCTTGAAATCAACAGGATTTGATTATTTAAATCATGTCAGTTTTACAACCTGTATTAAATTATTTTCAGATTTTTCTGTTAAGTGACCGTTAACGAATACATCATTTATATATCACTACAATGAAACAGCCATTGTTTAAGCCATCAAACATATTCTCCAGTGGATTTTATTTTCTTCTGACTCTGTTAATGTCTGAAAATTAGCATCTTGCAACATAGTATATAGCAAAATACTTATAATAGAACACAAACACACACACATTTTCTGAGCTGCTTGTCCCATACGGGGTCGCAGGGAACCGGAGCCTATCCAACAACACAGGGCGTAAGGCCAGAGGGGGAGGGGACACACCCAGGATGGGACGCCAGTCTTCCGCAAGGCACCCCAAGCGGGACTCGAACCCCAGACCCACCAGAAAGCAGGACCCGGTCCAACCCACTATGCCACCGCACCCCCTATAATAGAACACATTTGCTGGATATGGTTTTGCAACAATATAAAGAAAAAGGCAAGCCTCACCCAAACTGTACAAGAGAATCACTTTCTGAAGAAGTGATGCAATAGGATACCTGTCTGACCTCTGGATCATGAAAAACAGACTATGTAGACAGGTCCTTCCTGCCATTGATCCCACACTGCATCTCTGCCTCCGTGTCCAGCCGTTACATTAAAAGGTCTTACTATCACACTTTTATGTAAACTACCAAATATTTATAGATGACAAGTGTGTTATTTAAGTAAAATTGTAGGTGCAAAAAAAAAAAAACATACAAGTGTTACATTGCTTTGTTTTTTTTCACATAAACATAAGAAAAACAATGTGGTCTTCAAAGAATCCAATGAATAGTTTCCGGGAGTTACATTAAAGACTCTTCAGAGTAACCATTACTGAAGGAACAAACAGAAACCAAGTATCGTCTTGCAGGACATGTTTGCCTTAATGTTTGTTGTGCCAGTGAATGATAAACAAAGTAAATGGAAACCATTTGAGGTTAAGTGAAACCACATTCCACAGGCTGTGCTTCACTGGGGCCAGAACCATGGCACTGTGACACTGGTGTTGTCCGACTCAGCTGAACTTAGATATTTCATCACGCCGTCAGCTCTCCTTTAAATATTAGTGTTGATGAGGATGGCCAGGTGAACCTGGCAACTAGACCCCCTTTTCTCCACACATAGCACTCCCTGCACCCCATCACCACTTAGAGGAAATGCTGCTCTTGTCTTCTTGTTACTCCAAATTGTAGTGCTGCTCATTTCTGGGAGGACTCAGGTTTGAAAGACAGCCCCTCAGCCTAGAGATGAAACTGGCCAAGCCCCTCTGGGAGCTGAGCTTCTGTGTCAACAAGGTCAGGAAAGATTTACCTGAAGATGGTCGGCATGGCAACAGCAATGAGAACAGATGGTGCAACCATGTGAAGAACCCCAGGCCCCCAGCAGACTAGCTTTCCTGCATTTCCCTCTGAGGTGATGAACAGATCAGCGACCCTGGACATAGCGCAGTCTCAACTTTTTCCTTTATTTAAAGACCCTCCCAAACACACAATAGTTTCCAGTGGTGCATGAGGGAAATCTGCACACTAAAATCTTAAAAAATGGTACTGGCACATTTAACATGAAAAGAAGGACACTGGAACTGCACTTCTACTTACCTGGTCTAGGTATGTGTGGAACACTGTGAATATCACTCGGCATAAGCAGCATGTTTTTAAAGTGATTCTTATTTCATGTTATCTTGTGGACTGAGTTAATGACCCAAAGGGACTGGTATGTTTTTCTACCAATCGTTTGTTTGTTTTTTGTTTGAGCTCATGGGTTTGCCCAGTGCCAGGGTGGCTGAATTATCATGACTTATTGTGGAGTCTTCAGTTTGTTGCTCTTCAACTGAGATTGCAACATCTGCTCATTAATCCAAGTCAATCTTTTGGTGATAATTTTGTCGAAGTCATAGTTATTTTAAACAGAGATCCATGCTATAGTAAATTAAAAACTAGCCCAGTACAAATAGACTAACTGTTTTTGTGTTTTTACTCATGTTTATTTTTATTCCTCTCCATTGCACTGTACAATGATTACTAAATAGTTTTTAATCTAGCACCTTGTTCCAAGGTGACTTGCAATGCTGGGTGCACAACACTAAACTCCCTAGTTAGTCACCCATCTATACACTTGTGCAAAGACACCCGCACACACACAGATGTTATGGGCATTCAGCTCTTTCACACTTTTTTGCAATAAAAACCAACGTTCTGTACAAAAATAGGTCAGTTCCAGATATATTTCTGTACAAATATTTCTCTAAAAGACTTTAAAATGCAATCCCTGACAAATACTCAGAACAACTTAAAAGGCTCCTGACACCAATGGAATAAAAAATAGAAGCAAATATTCATTACTTTATCACCATGCAATCAAACTATCAATAAATAAATTAATGAAAAGAAACAGCTTAAACAGTGTTATTAAGAAGGACAGCAGGTATGGAGGTAGTGCAGTGGTTAGAGGCATGACTTTGTCATATGAAGGTTGTTCACAGCCCCACTGTTTCAGTAGTACTGTCAGGCCCACGCCATCGTGCCAGATGACCGCACCTGCGGTATATAAAGGGAATGGGATAGAAGGACCACTCCAACGCAACGGTTCGCGGAACCTTGTTTGAGCCGCTGCAATGACCTAGCAAACCTCAACCTTACCGCCGTGCCTTCCTACTTCCCTTGCCCTGTACCTACCGTGTGCCTACCGTGTATTGCCCCTCATTTTGCCCTTCTGGCTTCTGACCCTCTGCATCGTTTCTTGGACCTCATCTTCCGGCTATTCCCCTGTACTGGCGTATGCTTGTTTTGGACCTCGACTCTGCCTGCCCCTGTATCACCAGCACTAAATAAAAGCTCCTGCACCTGGGTCTGACGTCTCGGTTTCTTGCAGTCACAATGACAGGCAGCCTTGATGAAGGTACTTAACGTGATGTAATACAATAAGAATACCATGCTTTATAAATGGCTGAATCGGTTAAATTTAGTCTGTGAAGTTACTTATATTAGCAAAGTAATTAAGATATTTGTAGTAATAATGAAAGTGACTAATGTTGTTGTAATTCCAAACTCCCTCCTTCTGTAAGTCCTCTTGATCAAGGTACTTACCCTCAGTTGATGTAGTAAGAATACCATGCTGTATAAACAGGTAGATCATTATATCATCAAGCTGATGCTCTGTGTCACTGTATGAGAAGAGCGCTCTATAAAAATGAATTGAATTGAAATGAATTGAATTGGTGGGGGGTGCGGTGGCGCAGTGGGTTGGACCACAGTCCTGCTTTCCAGTGGGTCTGGGGTTCGAGTCCCGCTTGGGGTGCCTTGCGGCGGACTGGCGTCCCGTCCTGGGTGTGTCCCCTTCCCCCTCCGGCCTTACGCCCTGTGTTGCCGGGTAGGCTCCGGTTCCCCGTGACCCCGTATGGGACGAGCGGTTCTGAAAATGTGTGTGTGTGTGTGTGAATTGGTGGGGGGTGCGGTGGCGCAGTGGGTTGGCCCACAGTCCTGCTCTCCGGTGGGTCTGGGGTTCGAGTCCTGCTTGGGGTGCCTTGCGGCGGACTGGCGTCCCGTCCTGGGTGTGTCCCCTCCCCATCCGGCCTTACGCCCTGTGTTGCCGGGTAGGCTCCGGTTCCCCGTGACCCCGTATGGGACAAGCGGTTCTGAAAGTGTGTGTGTGTGTGTGTGTGTGTGTGAATTGAATTGGTGGGGGGTGCGGTGGCGCAGTGGGTTGGACTGGGTCCTGCTCTCCGGTGGGTCTGGGGTTTTAACCCCCGCTTGGGGTGCCTTGTGACGGACTGGCGTCCCGTCCTGGGTGTGTCCCCTTCCCTTCCAGCCTTGCGCCCTGTGTTGCCGGGTTAGGCTCCGGCTCCCCCCGACCCTGTATGGGACAAGCGGTTCAGGCAATGTGCGTGTGTGCGTAAATTGAGAGGGTGCTGGGGTACGGTGGTGCAGTGGTGTGATGGGTCTGGCCTGCGCCTGCTCTCTGGCGGGCCTGGGGTTTGAGTCCCGCCTGGGGTGCCTTGCGATGGACTGGCATCCCGTGCTGGGTGTGTCCTCTCCCCCTCCAGCCTTGCGCCCTGTGTTGCCGGGTTAGGCTCTGGTTCACCGTGACCCCTCTTGGGACAAGCAGTTTCGGACAGTGTACGAATTGATTGTGATCACAATAAAGGGATGAAAATGGTGGTAATACTGTGATAGCAAAGGTGACTTGGGCAGTCACATCCGAAAGGCTCTGAGGTGAGGTGGGCGGGTGCCGTGTCTGAATGGCCAGTGATGAGGGAGGGGCGCCTCACTTCTCCAGCGCAGTAATGTCAGTTTTGGTTTCAGATTGCAAAGCTGAGGCTTCGGAAGGTTAGCCTGCTCCTCTCTCTGAGTCTGACGGCAGTCCGAGGTCGCGCTGGACACGCGACAGGACGGAGATCGGAGATCGGCTCGGCGGAGCGCGGCGGACCTGACCCGTCCTGTACCGTTACTTCTCACTGCGCATCTCGGGACTGCGGCGCCGCTCCAAGTGCAAGTCGAAGGACAGTGCCACTGCCCCGCCTGGCGGGATTTCTTTATTCTCACAAATACCTTTGTTTTCTCTCTCTCTCTCTCCCACTCAACTTTCTCACACACGATGCCCGTTTAACCGCAGAATCGAGGACAACTTTTTTTTTTGCTCGCTGACCAGCTGGGGCCACTTGAACTTCTCCACACAGGCTCCTCAACTCAAGTCTCTTTTCCGAAATCGAAAGTCCATCTTATATAGTCATCAGCTTAGTTTATTAAGGCTGATGAAGCCTGGTACCGACGATCCATGATCATCATGTATAAGGAGCGGCTCTTCGTTTTCTTCCACTTCGCCGTGGCGGTGCGCGCGCTCGCTGCGTACCAGTGCGCGCCCTGCGATGTGCGGCCGTGCGTGGACGAGTTTCCGCAGAGCTGCGCGGGCGGCCGCGTCCCCACGCGCGACCCGTGCGGGTGCTGCGTGCGCTGCAGCCGCCTTCGGTGGGAGCCGTGCGGGGGACACGACTGGAGCCTGGGCTACTGTGGCCCGGGACTGACCTGCGCGCCTCTCAACGGCACAGGGGCTCTGGAGCTGCCCGATGCCGGAGTGTGTAAAGAAGGTGGGTGCCTCTCACACACACTGACTGACACTGCTGCCGCTGGAGTGCCTGCTGCGGTACCCTAGAACAAGAAGAAGAGGTACTAACCCTAACGGTACTTGCTCCAGCAAAAAGTACCCAGCCGCGTCATAAATACGCAGAAACTGTTAAATAGCGCAGTAAAAACGAATGTGGGAGAAGCTGAATTAATAACTATAACCACAGCAATTATTAGACCTCTCTCTCTGTCAATTATTTTATAAGCTTTCTTGAATCCATGATGAGCTGAACTCTGTTGCAATGTCACTTTTAGTTACAGACTTTTTCTCTTTTCACTTAGTTTGCTTCTTAATTATGATTTTATTTTTCCCATAATTTGCATTCTATCCTGGCCTGAAATTGCCAGTCACATTTGCACTTGTGTGCACATTTCAGTGGTACTTTATATGAAGCAGTGCTGGAAATTCCAGGAGATACCAGAAGGGAAGAGGGGTTCTGCGCTGCAGGCAACCCTCCCCCAAAACATACGGAAAAAAAGTCCTTTTAGATCTGCCTCATTCCCATCACCTTTAAAACAGCTGAACCTGCACTGATGTGGTGTACGCAGAGTGGGAGAGGGTAGAACACAGTGGGGTCGGTGTCCCAGTTTACTACGGTCTCAAACTTTACAGCCGCTCTGGAAACTTATCACAAGTCTAAATTTGTAGTACGGTACTGTATGTCAGTGCCAAGCACACGTGTTGTTTCAAAATTCTTAATGAATTTAATTTCAGCAAATAATGCAACCCTTGTGCATTGGAGTAAAATACTTTCATTACATTTGCGTTTCCATTTATTCCTTTAGTAGATGCTTTTCTCCAGAGCAACGTATTTCTCACTGAAAATACATGTACATTACATCAGCAAGAGAGACTTAGATGCAGATGCATGATTCTAAAGCACAGTTAGTTTACTTTCCACCATATGAACCAATGTACACTACACAAGATTCCTAATCACATTCCAAATTAATTTTTTTAACTTTGGGACTTTTTGTGCACGGGACCACCAAGTGGGCGGAGGTGCAGGAGCATAGCAGTCTGGGGTGTAGCAGATGATCGGGCCTTGTAGATATCTGGGAGCAGTTCCATTTATGCTTTTGTAGGCCATAACCAGAGTCTTGAATCTAAACATGTATGCTGAATTTAGCACACAATTTAGCAAGAGTAAAATCCGCAACGTGGTCTCAATTAGTTCCTGGAACAAATTGATTGTATTATTTTCTCTTGGTGCTCTGTGATGCGGTTGCACAATTGAATGGGTTAGTGGTCCCCCCCCCGGCTCTGCCCCCAGGAGTGCCCCCACCCCCCTCATTGCAATAGCTGAGCCAGTAAAGAAAGTTTGTTTTCTTATAGTTCGATAATGATACTACAGGATATATGAAATACACACTGCTGAAAGCTGGCCCCATGGTTCGCTTCAGAATGACCCCCCCCCAAGCCAACCATTATTTACTTATAGCATATGATCAGCACTCTGGCAGACATATACATTTATGTCCCTGGGAGATTTTAAAACTCTTGTTATACTCTGGTTTATTATTAAAGACATAGTACCTATGTGTGTTAAGGTATGTAGAGTTGGCGCTCATCGTTCATGCTTCATGCTGTCTGGAATCCCTTCCAGCATCTCTAAGATAAAGACACATTGCCATCTGAAAAGAGATGTCGGGAATGATCTGTTCACACGTAAGCTGTCACCTGGGTATTGTCCAGCTCCAAACAAGTTGATTACATGTGACTGAAGTGGGGAGAGGTGAGAAAAAACAGCCCCTCCAGAAGACAGCTTCCAAATTACCCCCGTTGTATGGGGAACCTTGTGCCCCCATCCCTGGTTCTAGTTCATCGCTAGGGTCTGTGTTCAAATCAGAATCAGAATCAGAACGAGCTTTATTGCCGAGTATGTTCGCACATACAAGGAATTTGTCTTGGTGACAGGAACTTCCACAGCACAGACAGAATGACAGTGACAAGACACGTGAGAAGATAGAGTATGTGAAGAAGGGATAAAAAATATTTAAAAATATAAAGTACCCAATATACAAAAATAGTCACTAGATACAAATGCAAGGGAGTGTGAGTAAGAGATATGATGTGATAAATAGTTACAAATATAAATATAAATAGCATTATGTATTGCACTGGTTTACTCTTTAGGGGAGAGATTTAGGTGTTCATGAGGTAGATGGCCTGAGGAAAGAAGCTTTTCTTATGCCTGGCTGTCCTGGTGCTCGGTGCTCTGTAGCGCCGGCCAGATGGCAAAGGTTCGAAGAGGAAGTGGCCTGGATGTGAGGGGTCTACAATGATTTTGCTAGCCCTTTTACTGACTCTGGACGAGTGCAGTTCTTGGAGAGCTGGGGGGGATGTGCCGATGATTCTTCCAGCAGTCCGAACTATCTGCTGTAATCTTCTGATGTCTGATTTCGGAGCTGAGCCGAACCAGACAGTTATAGAGGTGCAGAGGACGGACTCAATGACTGCAGAGTAGAATTGCATCAGTGGCTCCTGTGGCAGGTTGAACTTCCTCAGCTGGCGAAGGAAGTACAACCTCTGCTGGGCCTTCTTCACAATGGAGTCTATGTGGAACTCCCACTTCAGGTCCTGTGAGATGGTAGTGCCCAGGAACCTGAATGACTCCACAAATTGACTTAAACTTATGAATTTGAGGCAAGAAAAGTAATGGCGTCTTTTGTTTTACCATCCCCCAAATTAGAAACTGCAAATTTAGATTTAGGTTCAATGGCCTCTAAAGAAAAATAGACAGTGGCTTCGTTCAGTGGCTGCTGGCCCCATCAAAGAGGTCTTTCAAAAGGCTGGAAGGGTCACCTCAATAGCCAGGCAAGAAGCCGTTAGAGAAAGGAGCAATCTGATTTGACATTTCCCACATGGTCTATGAATAACACCCTGAAAGTGATTAAGGTCGTAATCAGGAGTTCAGAGGGGGAAATTTCCGTTTTTCCCTTCCTCGCTTTTGGTAATATGGTCTTACCTTCAGGGTGGGCTCTATTAAGAGCTGAGATTTAGCAATGGCAATACCAGGTGGACACATTCTCTAAAATCGCAGTCATATGATGCTTGTGTATTTATGAAGATGGTTTTTGTGCCGTGGCCCATTTTTATTTTTTTAGATGGTGTTGGTGGTTATCTTTTCCTCATCCACCTCTAGACTTCCCTCTCCTTCCATACTGTGTATCGAGTCTGAGCAAGAGGGGATACTGTGTGTACCCTCCACCGTTTCACTGATTCCTCCCCCCATGCCTGGACATTATCTCACTTGGGTTTCAAAGACTTCCCTTTCAGCTCACTGTCTGAACAATGCCTGTGAGGCCAGCTGCTCTGGTTGCCAAAATGTGGCGTCTCCACGACAGCAGAGGGATGTTGGGGACATACTGTAGCCGGGCCAGAGCCTGCCACCAGCAGACCCACGGGGCTTTGCAGCGTGTCCAGTATGACTGAAGCTGACCCATTAATTACCTAATGAGATATCTGACCACAGAACCCCCTACTTGGTGCATCAAAGCCCAGATTCCTAGTCCTGATTTGAGCTCTGCAGGTGCACATACAAGGTAAAACCTTAAGGCAGCTCGAAAAATGAGCAAAAACGGTGCCTTGTGTGGAAGAAGCCTCGAGGTGTGGATCATACCGAGGTGACAGGAAATAAAGTGTGTGATCGAGTGCGTGGGGAGGGATCTGGCAGAGTACCAGTGTTGATGCTGAAAAGGCAGTCTGTTCTGCCTAGTAGGCGGGGATATTTGTAGCCTTTGCTGAACTTTGAGAAGAGTTCTCTATTATACCGAGACTTTTCCGCAGTGTGCAACTGCAATACTAGCCTCTGTTTCTAGAATTACCTCAAACGCAGCCGTGTTCACTCTGGAGTTCTTGCTTTTATTCGTCTCTTATTTACTAGAGTGAAATGACCACAGGAGACTGTACACAGGCTTGCCTGCTGGGTGCAGTGTGTGAGACGCTGAAGTTTACACCTCACAAAGGTATTATTTGCTAGAATGAGCCAACACAGTAAGCAACATTCTCAGATGAACGAGTACAGCAGTTTTTCTGTCCAGGAGCAAATTCCAAAGTAATAGTGATGGTACAGAAAAATTGTCACTCAGAAATTTTGGAATTGTGAAATTTTGAGCTCCATGCTTTAATCGGGGAGACAGTTTAATGAAATCTGAATACATTTGGTTTCTTGCCTCTTTTCTTGTTCGCAGGCACAAATTAATTATGTTGCCTTTCTTGTGTACTATGCAGGATGGAGCATGATGATATCATCGGTGCCTTACAGTCAGAAGGTTGTGCCACCCACCATGGGGTGTTTTCTGATAATCCTGCATGGGGGGCCAGTGTGGCAGCTTACGGCAGATGGTGACGGGGGTCTCTAGGTGCACTTGTTGAATTCACTGTCATGTATGGAGCAGGATTCTACCATGTGGTCATGTGATGGGGTCATCCTGAGGGACCATTGTTTGCCCTATAAAGCTGCTGGGTCATTTTGCACATTTAAGAAGGTAGACTTTTCAAGATTCACATAGTTGGGACAGGTTGTAAGTGTGTAATCAAAACCACACACTGAGCACCCAACAGAAGCAAACGAACATGGAAAAGCGTTGCTGTGACCCCTTCAATTGCCAGCGAGTGTCCACTTCCCTGGCCTAGGCATCCTTTACAGTGTGGCTTTCCTGTGTGTCCCCCACAGTGATGCCAGGCAGTCCCAGAGCAGGTGTGGAGGATCAACATTGCCCCTTGCAGATGGGCTGCAACAGGATAGGGGGACAGTGCTTCTGTGAAACCCGACACACTTGCATCAGCACCTTCACGTACCCCAACATGGAAGCGTGTGTCAGGGACAGCAGGACAGGTGAGCCCCAAGAAGTAACAAAAGCCCCAACCCATAAACAGCAAATCCAGCAAACTCGCATTAGCAGAAACAGTAGTGCTGTAGTACTCCCTCAAGTGCTGTTGTTCATATTCAAGTGACATGTCCTTTCACTTCCTTTCTAAATTGTCTCAGAGAACCGGCACCGTGGCTGGGAGCATCAGAGGGAGAGGAACCACTTCGTGGGGCCCCCCAGTCCAGACTGTGTGTTCTCTGGGTGCAACCTGACGGAACAGGGCTGCTTCTGCCAGTCCCACAGCTGCCAGCCACACTTCTCCTATGCCAACCGCAGCCACTGTGAGGCTGTCGCAGGTACCCAGCAACCACTAATTCACTCTGCGTCATTAAGAGCCATCTAGCTGAGTCAATGCAAATCTAAGCATCTTACCAGGTGGAATTTACTCCTTGCTTGAAAGCAGCAGGTTGAAAACTATGTGCTCCTTGCCAAATGGCAGGAATCACACCAGGAAACGGCTACATTTTTATGCTGAATACATGTGCACTGCAGTAGCAGCAGGTGACATATTCAAATCCCAACACTGAATCCCCCCGTTGTCCCGTTAGTAAAAAATTGCCTGGTAGTATTAATGAGTGAATCACTGTAAGTAGTAACAGTGGAACCTACTTTGGAAATAAGAGTCGACTAAACAAATGTTGAATATTTTAAAATGTGTTGTGTGACCCTGCTCAAGGCAAGCTCTATTGGAGCTGAATGGATAAATATAATAACATTTGTAAGCGTTTCAATATGCTACAGTCCATACTGCCTCTGAGCAGTTGCACAATGTTGTTGGCAAAGTAGTGTAAGATGCGGGTATGTTTATTACAGCCTGAAAATAAGTGTGATTTGAAGCCCAAAACACCATTAGACTTGGCAGTGTTGAACGATGTGTTTGCAGCAGTTTGTTTAAGACATCACTGTGGACCTACGTTATGATAACATATCGCATCTCTGTACTGCTATGAGTGTACAGAGGAAAATGTGTTGAGAACTACTGTTGAAATTCCCAGTGTTAAAAATAAAACTTGATCACTGCAGTGCCGCTGGAGAGCTTGTGATATTACCGCAGGTCTTTACCAAAATTTACTACCCCTTCGCACGCCACCATTTACAGTACCTATAAAACATATCCATCCCCTTGGACTTTCTTCACGTTTCACAGAATTGAATCACAGTGGATTTAATCAGGCTTTTTTGACACTGATCAACAGAGAAACAACAGAAAAAATACTCTTTAATGTCAAAGTGAAAACACAGAACACACTTCACACAAATTAGATTATAGAACAAAAAGTAACTGAGTACATATGTATTCATCTACTAAGTGTTTTTGTAAGACACGTCATTATCTGAATGGAGATCACCTGTGTGACCAGGTCATTTATGTGATTTTATGATAAATGCTTTTAACTGGAATGTTCCACAGCTGGTTAGTCAATTTCCTTCCAAAAACCACATTATGAAGACAAAGGAGGAAACAAATTCTAAGCAAATGTGTGACAAGTTTCTTGATTAATGGACAATGACCGAGGTACCAAATACTTTGTACAGATATTGCATAGCCTTATAGGTGCCCAGTAACACTGACACACACACACACACACACGCACGCACTATTTCCCAGTGCCAGAGCTAAGGCAGAGCATCTTTTGACCCGAGCTCTGTTTGCATGCACACTTTCCTCAGTTCAAAGCCATGTTTCCTACAGTTTGCCGCGGTGAATGGTCCAGTGTTCTTTGCACTGGCTTCAATTCATTTGACTGAACTGGGATCCAGAAGTGTGGTGGTGGGTGGAGGCATCATGAGATGTCCTGGTGCTGGGTCATTCTGTGAGGCGGCAGTTCAAAAACCATTATGCTAAAGTGCTTCATGCAAAAGGCATGTCACCTCCACAGACCTCCTTCATGAGGTTTCTGCCTAGGAGATACTGTGCTTAGAATGTGATGCAAAGGCCAGCTGAACTGAGTCTACACTACCAGAGCTGCAGGCCATCTGTGTTTGATGTAGCTTCATCCTGCACTGCTCTGGGCACGTTCAGTTGCACATGGCTGTGGTTTGGTCCAGGTCTCCTTTTCCCAGGCTGACTAAGAGTTTGTCTCTCTACACTCAGTAATCCTGACTGCATCATATGCCTGTTTATTGTTTGAGGCTTGGGAGGTATCCATGTGTATGTGAAAGGAACATTTTCTGTTCGATATTCATGCTTGGGACTTCATATGCAGGTCAACATCCAATGGGATGCTGAAAGGTCACAGTAACCAGGGCTTCCTGCATCATTATGAAGAAATATCTGGATCAAATTGCTCTCAAGGCTCCTGAGACCCAAGAGCAGTTCCATGCTGAGAAGTGGCTTTGACAAGTCATTCATGTCAAATACAAGAAATAGCTGAAGGCAAAGGGTCTGTATTTACTTACACAATACGGCCTGATTTTACAGCTTTGATTCATGGCAGGAGTTTAAACTCGCCTTGATGAAGGACAGCCTTTATGCAGCTTCTACAACATGATTTAAAATATCGCTCCATGATTCCAGGCCCTGATCAGGCTTGATTCCCCCAAGGCCTTTCAGTTGAGGACAAAGGCTGGGGCAAAGTGAAAAGCAGATTTCAAGGCCATAATTTGTACTTCATACTCCTTAACTAAATTATGCTGCTCATTGGTGTAACACTTGTCCTTTAGATGGACAAGTTTTACATTTTACACAGTCTCTATCATGTTCGCTGCACACAGTTAAGCCTGTTCTCAAAACACTCAGGCCTTTATGAGCACACCAAAACATTTTTTCATTGCATTTTTCTATTTTGTTGAGTTCTTAAAATAAAATTTATCTCAGGTCTAGCACTAGTACAACAACTTAAATAGAGTGGAATTTTATCAGAAAAAGGAAAATAACGATAATAATGTAATGAGTTACTATATTTTTTTTCATCATAAGACTATGATAGGTGATTTAATAAAATTATTTTTGTATGCATATGTACCGATTTATATGCTCTTTGCTGCCAAATCTAAAAATGATACCTTATGTTGGTTTCATGGTAAATGTTTAGCCTCTAGTTAAGGTGTGTTTTGTTTTTACCAGAATGAAAATAGCTGTATGAAAAAATATTTTAGCTAGACCTATTAATACCAGCGTAAGGACAAATAAATCCAGGACATCAGATCTTGACTATTAGCAGCCAGTCCATTAATTATTTATATTATATTACTACTCAAAAGTCTCTTGTTGTGACAATGACACACACAATGTCTACAACCGTTTATCCCGAGCACGGTTGCGGCAAGCTGAAGCCTAACCCGGCAACACGGAGCGCAAGGCAGAGGGGGGGGAGGGGACACACTCCGGACGGGACGCCAATCTGCCGCAAGGCACCTCAAGCAGGACTCGAACCCCAGACTCACCATAGAGCAGTCCCCGGTCAAGCCCACCACAGCACCGCGTCTCCCCTCTTGTTATGACAGCATCCCTCTGTTGTCTGTATTGTGGAAAATATTCACACCACAGTTTTTATTGTTATCGTTATCATCATTATTATTATGAGGGGGTGTGTCCCTTTCCTCTCCAGCCTTGCACTCTTTGTTGCCGCGACCCCACTCAGGACAAGCGGTTTCAGACTGTGTGTGTGTGTGATTATTATTATGAAGGCATTCCTTGAAAATGTAACTTTAGTTCTTAGCTGTCGCTGTGTTCTTTAAAGAAAATAGAAAAATATTGATTAAAAACTACTTTTAGCATTATCACCATGAGAAACCTGGAGAATCGTGCTGTGCTGAACCATGTAGGTGGGGTTGGGTCTCTTGTTTCCCAGAGGAGTCCTCATTCTTCCAAAGGTTGGCAGAAATACAAACACAGGGCCTGACATGTGGCTAAGCTCAGAGCCACCAGGAATGGGCCACATCACCACCAAGTTAATTCAGTGAAGGGACTGAGGAGCAGCAGGTTTCGGTCCATCATATCAGCCTGGCTACACACAGCAAAGACTGTGGCAATCATAGGCCTTAAGGTGCATCACAGCTTGTGAGAGATGCACACAAAAGGCAGCCCTGTGTCCTGATGACATCCCGACAGTTCCCGCTGAGCCCTTTTGGAGAGGAAATCTTAATACTGCCAACTTCTTGACTGCCCTGAAGACGCTTGGTGTTCTCAGCCTCCCATAAGGAAATGTGAACAGATGTTGTGACCCAGCGAGTTTATATATTCATTTGCCGGCACTGAAACTGGGTACAAGTAGAGTGTGGCCATGTCTGAGCACTGTCCACATTTTACAAGCCCCACAAACTGAGAGTCCTGGTTGTGCTGTGGGTTCAGCATTGACTTTGTGCAGAGGCCAGAGCCATTGCAAGTTCTGCTGAAGTCATCTGTAGGCCGAAAGCAGTTTCATTGCGTTCATGTGGTAAGGTTTGTGCCCAGGGAAAGGAAGTACTTTTAGTGTCTACACCATGCGCAGTGAGAAGTCATCACTGGTGTCCTTCATCCATTGAGTTTCAAGATGAACATGCCCGCATAACCCTTCGCATAATGACTCTTCTTTCCAACACCTTTCGCATTCTGAGAGGTGCAGAGTTCTGGCAACAACCCTTTCTACGCAGTAGCCAATTCTCAAGGAACCAGTGCTAAAAAGTTGGGGATGCATTGTACTGTGTGGATATTTGTTGAAGTGAAAAACTCCCACTTCACAAAAATGACATCCAAAATTGGAGATGACACCAATGCTGTAGAGTATAATGCTGTGCTCCCACACGAGCCACGTGTTTTCCTTTGTCTCAGAGATTGCCTTTGCCTTCCAGCCCCTTTCAGCCACTTTGACCAGACTAATCTCGATGGAGTACGGACAGTCAGAGGAAGAGCCTTGCTTCTGGGGGAGCACCACATATTGTGGAGCAACCACATACGACATGTTTTTCAGGTTAAATTTGCTAAAAGCCTCCCTTTTCAAGGGGAGGACAAATAACCAGTCCTCTTCTTCAGTTTTCTCAGATGTCAGCTCATCACAAGCTGATGATCTCCCTCCCGGAGGGGTCGAACCTTAGCCCCTCGGCCACATCCCCCTGCAGCCAGTGCAATGGATGCAATGGTCGCCGTTGCTTTGAGAGCCAGCTGTTTAAGATAGCAAACAATTACTTTTTTCCTCTCAGTTGCAACCGCCAGCAGGCTCGGATCTCGATTTGTATGGCTTGCATGAGGAATAGTCCCGTGGTCCCGTTCTACGCAAACTATATAAAACACGAGCGCCAAGCAGTAACCGCACAGGGCAGCTGCACTAAGACCGCTTTGTTCTTCACTGACTTGCTTCCAGAGTTAGTCCCCGAACAGAACTCACATTGTGCGCCTTTTTCCGTGAGTAAACTCGGGCTGTCAACACAGCCTCCTCTGCCTACGAGAGCGCCGCTCAGCAGCAGAAGACTGCTCTCCTTGTGCCCCCAGAAAAAAAGGAAAATCATTTACAAAGAGGTGTTTCTCTTTCATGAATGAGCTTCTGAGATGGCAGAAATATGCATTGTTTATAATAGCTCGTTCTGTGGTAATCCGCCAATTTCCGTGTCCCTCTTTGACTTTGATTTTTGTGCAAGGTTGTGTGAGGTGCGTACGTCTGTGTGTGCAGAATGAGTTGCGAGACCCTGACTCGAGGAACCCAAGATCCGCCCGTCGGGAGGCTCGCAGTCTCCCCGGTTGCTAGGCGTTCCACAGTATTTCACTTTTCCTAAAAAAGACAGTCTGGGTATTCTGTGGGCCGAATTTATCAGGCATGCCAAATTGGGCTTTTGTGTGTTTGTGTTTGTGTGGGCCTGTGCGAGGCAAAGAATAGCCCCTATTGTTGCACTGTGTTTGCCCTTGTTGCCGCTGACTAGCTAATTGCTCGGTTTGTGTCCGTACAAAATAAAAAACAAAGTTAAAAAATGAAACCCAGCGAAACGTGACCGTTACAGAGCGCATGTAGGTTGTGTCAATCTGCACAATGTGCGGTCATAATTACATGCTCCGAGAAATTATTTTAATTTCGTCCCTCCCGAGTCTGATGTGCTTAAAGGAATTGCCTGAATTCCAGTGATTTGAATGAGAATAGAATGCATAAAAGCAGTTATCCTCCCAGCTGCTCTCCATTTTGTCTTGGAAACTTGCCCAAGACTTATTAATTATTCTGTGCCCATAGGACGGAGTTGCTTTGCTGTTGGTCAGTGCAGATCTCCTGACCGATGTAGCACTTATTTGCCTTTGAAACTCATTTCAGCATGCAGACTGAATTTCTACAGAACCCTTTGGATACGCTGAAGAAATGGCTTTAAACAAGCTTCAAGTTAATGTTTAAGTTAAATGTGGGAATTAAGCCAAAAACAGTTAAAAGAGCATTTTGCCTGCATTAATGCAGGGGGATTCCCCCCCGCCCTCGAAACAACTCAGTAAAACTAGGAGTTTATCAATGCAAGCTTTGTGTTTGCTCTCACTCCTAACAGCTTCTTGGATTAAACAGTACAGTAGATACATCCATGCTATGTTTATCTATCAAGAAACACTGAAATGGCCTCCTTCATCCTAAATTTAATCTGTCGAACGTCCTACCATTCCCACCGCACATACTGATTTTGTGCTTGACGCATGGTCATCATTCATTTTTTTATGGGTTACATAAGACATAGCATCCAGTTGCATCTTTGGTCAAAGATTAAAATACCATGTAAGTGGTTATTTGGGAAAATAAAATTAGGAAAACAGGCTCGACCTTTCACCTCTCGAATGCCCGACAGTCCGCATCGGGTCTGCTAAATGGCTAAAAATAAAAAGGGAGCTCCGGCTGACTTCACCAGAGGCCAGCAGAACGCCTGGGAGAAGAGGTTTGTCTCCCTGCGGGCCGCATTTGCCCCTTAAGTTTCCCATCTGCTAATAAACTCTGAGGACTCGACTTACAGGCACATCCTGCCGGGGCATCGTGTTGCACGGAGAAACCGCTGGAGTCTGGAAAGTGCACCGCTTGGCTCAGCATCAGGGACATTCGGGCCTCTGTTCCTCATGACGCAATTCTTCACATCCTCCCCAACCATAAGTGCACTTGGATTCTGAACTACGGCACTCCGCCTTCCATTGTGAACATCGTTGGCCATGCTGCTAAGAGTTAACGTTTGCTAGTGTAAAACTGTCCTTAGCTTCCGTCTCATTCTTGTGTGCAGCACCTTTAATGGATCAGTTTTCCAGACTATCTACAGATACATTCCTGAGATTCCTGGTCGTCTGTGAAATCTCTTGTCAAGCGGGAGTGGTAGGAAAGGACTGGGCGGGTAATACCCACCCATTATGGCACGACGGCAGCCAGATAGAAACACTACGGCGAACGGAGCTTAACAAGGATACTGTTCCTGCACAACTCACAACATGGATACAGGGGACAGCTCCACCTTTTTCCTGAACCGCTTCCAGAACACACCCCCCAAGAGTGCAGTGCCCCCTGAAAGGGGTATCAGGTCGATTATTTTGGCCGGCGCAAATGAATAGAAAACAGTTCTTTCTGTGTTAAGTGAGATTTTAAAATAGGTCCAAGGGAGAAAAAAAATGAGCTGTTCAACATGGTTTCTATTAATCTCCAGTGGAATTGAACAGTGTTTGGATTTTGAACAGGATACTCCAGAGCAGCGCAGGAGAGCGTTCGCACTTCAGCAACTGGACGTACGTCGGCCTCCGTCACGTCTACTTCGCCTCTAGGTCACTTAGCACACGTGCCTTGAAATGTAGCTGGAAGCTGTAAAGCTGTCATTCCCTGGAAGGGATCTGGTTGCCCTGTAATGAACTCATCTTGAAGCAACATGAGTGGCAGCACTGCACCACAGGCTCGGGTGGGGAGTGTGTTTTCGGCGAACAGTGGCTGTACTGTCGGGAACCCCGGGGAAGTTGTGGGGGGGGGGCAGAACGGCATGTTGGATTACCGAGACTGTTATTGCACCCATTTCCATCTCGTTTCAGAGGAGCTGAGGTGCGCCGGGGTGGCCTGCCCAAGCGTGCTGTCTCCGGATTGCCCTGCCGACTCAGCCCTGACCAAGAGCTACACGCCCCCTGCTGGCTGTTGCCCCACGGTGTTGCCCTTGTGCACTTGTGACTTCCGCACATGCCACAGGCCTGAGTGCCCCAGTGGGCATCAGCAGGTGCTCCTCAAAGAGGCCACAGGCAGACCCGGAGACTGCTGCAGTTTGTACGAATGCCAGAGAGGTAAGGCACGCTCTTCCTGGAAAACGACTTCACGGTACCAAGAGGACACAGCACGGGCACTGGAGGTCTTAGTGTGATTTCTCAAGAGGTGATAATAACTGTCAATTTAAGTAAGGTCAAAGGTCTTCAATGTGTTGCGCACAAGTTCTTCCCAGCAAAAAGGTCAAAGGAGGGGCAGATGAAGCCAAATTTGGAAGGCTTCCACTTGGACACTGTACTAGCATTTGACTAGTTAAAGAACATTCTTATTCAGACCCACAAATATTTTGTAGCCTAAATAGTGATGTGAATGACAATTGCATTAATTTGGCTGAAATGAATGCATTCCATGTTTCACTCCAGTTCTCAGCATTTGTCTAAATGCAGATGTGCAGGCAGGGTTACGTTTGGATATCAGTTTTGCAAAATGTACACTAGTACTCTGTACGCTGGGTGGACAGAGAGCGGCGGGGTCTTGCTGTTTGCTCTGCAGTCACAGAAAATATTCACTGTTTTACCAACAGAACAGATTGGCTTTCTGAACCCCTCCGCATTCATGAATGCGCGCTGTGTCCCAGAATTAATGGCTTTAACAGGCCCAGTGACCAGAAAAGTGCTTAGACTATGAACACGCTCAACAGAAGTGCAGTGTCAGATAGTTCCTGTCTGGTCACACATCCAAGGGGAGAAGGTTCAATAGTTCACTGATGGGAATGCTTTTTATGTACTCGGATCTGAGCAAGGGACAGTAATGGGGTTGGGCAGGCCGTGTGCCCCAGGGATCAGTGTTTTGACAACAAGTGTCTCCTGCTCCTCTGGTCTTCGGCCCAACAGCCTTTGTCCCACCCCAACCGGCCGTCGGTACCGTAGGACAGTGCCAACATTGGGAATCATTTGAGCAGCGGAAGAAAAATGTGCCCTTCATGCCTCCCTTCCCCCTTTCCACGCGTTAGCTCACCTCTCATCCATTGGAAATGCAGCAGCTCATGTTTAGATACCAAAGAAAATTTTGTTAAAAAAAAATAACCGTGTTGACACATTTCTTTTTCGTCTGTAACTTTGGTCAGTCTCACTCGTTCGAGGGTATGTTTTATTTATTTCCTTAGCTGTTTTCTCACAGTGGTGTGTGTTCTCCATCAGGTGATCACAGATTCTTCCACCTTCCACACATAACATTGTAGGACAAGGTATATGCTGTACAGAGAGATGAGCTATTTCTTTGGCTGACACATACTTCAAGAAGAGAGAACATGTGGTTTTGTGTGCACGTGTGACTGAAGTTTGTATCTACATGTGGCTGAGAAATTGGACATGTGGGAGATGGGGCACAGGCTTAGCTGTTATGATGGATGATGTTGGCTTTCCCTGAGATCTTACCAAACTCATAAACTCATCTGGACTGATTACACGTTATGCTACTGCCAGTTCAATTGGTGATTCTGCATCAATGTTCATCCAGGGCAAAGGTGAACAACCAAAGCAATTAACTGCAAGTCTTAATTATAACACAGGATTTCACACAGGCTTTGATCCTACTTACCAGAAAATGCAATCTCATTGTAAATTTCCATTTAAATTTCCTGTTTGCCTGTTCGCCTTTTAGAAAATGACATTTAGTAAGATCAGGGTGGATATCACTGATCAGTGGGCACATTGCAGCTTCACAGTCCGCCATCAATGCCATGGGCCATGAGCTATCGTACTTTAAATGAAAAAAAACAGAAAGCATACTTGGAATTCCGTCTCTCTGCCATGAGTTTGTTTTAGGGATTAACATTAACAAATGCTCACGGAAATTACAGTTGGACATCCTGTCACGTGACTTCCTACTGTGCCTGGCTCGTTGACTTAGCCATGACTGCCCTTTGAGTGCAGCTTGGCAGAGCGCTTACGGTATTTGCTCAGTTCGACTGCGCGGCACAAACAGAAGGCGGAAACAAGAGAACTCCCTCTTTTCTTTAGGCTCAGCTGACCCACCTGCTTTGCATTAAAGCTCACAGAGAGGCCACCGGAGATGAGAGTCACACCCAGCCCTTAGAGTCCGTGATCACGGCACGGTCTGCATATGGTGAAATTATTCCCGCTCCTTCTGTCAAAATCTTGTTAGGATCATATGTGCCTGCGTCTCCTGCTACCTCACCACCTTTCAAAAACATCGCTGTTCACATAGCAATGGCACTGAGGTACTTTCCGGTTATTGTACAGTCCATCCTTAGAACAACAGACTATATGAGGAAGGCAGTGTCCATTGCTCTGAAAATCCGTTTTTCCTGAGCTATACATATATATATACACAAATGCATATATGCAGACATACATACTATATGTTTACATGTATTATTATTTGGTGGAGGGGACACACCCAGGACAGGATGCCGGTCTGCCGCACGGCACCCCAAGGAGGACTTGAACCCCAGACCCTCCACACAGGGGGCCCCGGCCAAACCCGCTGTGCCACTGCACCCCCCCGTATTAAAATAATGAAATAAAAATTTAAAAAGACAATGAAAGAGCCTTCTTTACAAATTTTGAGAGGCCATGTGCTACACTTGCTTTAAATTTCCCTAATAGGTTGATGTATAACACGAGCTGTGAGAGGCCTACACTGAGGGGTCCTCCGAAGAAACGTTTTGCAAATGTTTGTGCGCACACACCGGAATGCACATATGTACATTTGCATGTCTGTATGTGTTCATACAATATTTTCTGTTTTTAATGCATATTTTTGTGTATTGTTTTTTGTTAATGTTATTTTTTTTTCCTTTAAATATATATATATTTTGGCTGTTGTTCCCAAAATGCATTGTTCTGGTCTGCATCTGAACTGCAATTACAAAATAATACATGATGCACGCTGCTCCCATGACAATGTGCCTCCAGACGACCCTTCAACGTGAACACGTTATGTTAAATGCATCATTCTATATAAAAATACAGAGCATTGATAAACCATTACAGTAATTTCGGCTGTTTCGGATTGGATCTGCAATTTCCCGTATCGGTTTAGGACTTTCATGATCCTTTTTATTCCACAATGCATTAATTCTGACTCCATCCACGGTAATGACGCGATCATGTTTACGGAAATACGAGACAAAAGCAAACACCTGTAGAGACACAGTTGTGTGAAAGGTGCCATCCAGTTCACCCATGCAAGACCAGTCAAATGACACTGTGGCAAAGAAAGGTCGTCTGGAGGCACACTGCCATGGGTTAACAATTTCCAGTCAGCCATACTGCAGCCATCATTGAGCCCGTTATCTCCGCCGCACTCTGCGGCTTTGAGACAGCGTTGGTTTTTGGACTTTCACCGGATACGCTGGCCCTTGTCCTGCAGACCTCAGCCCTGGCACATCTGTTTTCTTTGTGGTGTGCACTAGTGCGAGAGACAGACGTCACAAATCTATGCAGAAGAGTTGGCTCGGGGTTTTTTTATTTTTGATGTCCACAGCCTGCTGCTTTTCTCTGAGCTAAGCTCCCCAGTTTTCCTTAGTACTGACACTGTGAATTCTCCCTTATGATCCTTAGTTTCTCCCAGATGTGCGCACAATGGGAAGGAGTTTTCTGACGGCGAAGTTTACCACATGGATCCATGCTGGCTCTGCCAATGTCGAGGGGGCATCTCCTTCTGCTCCCAAGCTGAGTGTGCTGAGCTGGACTGCCAGAACTTCTATATACCGGAGGGAGAGTGCTGTCCCGTGTGCATAGGTACAACCACTACAACCACTTCACAGTCACACACCTGTCTGCTGAAAATCAACTTTCACACTTCTTGTCCACACTGGTACAGCTGTTATCAATCAGCTGTCACTGACCTGTCGACGCAGATAGAGCCACTATCAGTCATTGCACAGTCGTCCGCATAGGTACAGCCACCATCAACCAGTCCCCTGGGACAAAGGCATAAGTTAAATACATAATAATAAAGATTTATAACTATCACACACAGCCACTATCAATCAGCTGTCACACACCTGTATGCAGAGGTTCAGCCACTATCAAACAGCTTTAAGAACCCTGAGCTCGCGTGCGCGCGCACACACACACACACACATACACACACACGTCTACAACCGCTTGTCCTGAGCGGCGTCGCGGTGAACCGGAGCCTAACCCGACAACGCAGGGCACGAGGTTGAAGGGGGAGGGGACACACCCCGGACGGGATACCAGTGCGCCGCAGGCCACCCCAAACAGCCCTCGAACCCCAGACCTACCGGAGAGCAGGCCCCGGCCAAACCCGCTGCCCCACCGCTGCCCCCTCACACAGTTATCGCAACTATCAATTCACTGGTACATCTACCAGCAGTCAACGGTGAAGCATCTGTCTGCAAAGGTACAGCAGTCTTTTCTTTTCTTTGCCTGTGACACAGGTAGACAGGTAGACACATGGCACAAAGAAAAATGCATTAACACACTCCGGAGAACAGCTGTGAGAACAATACCCAGTAGCAGAGGGTAGTAACTTCCCATGGGGTCTGTGTGTGACACACACACTAAGTGCCACGGTCCTTTAAAAGAACTGTGCGCTGCAAGCAGTGATCATTTATTATGCATATGGTACATTTCTTCAGTTTGACGAACAGATGATATTTTAGCCATTTTTTGAAAGCTCTTAGTGTTTTTGTTATATAACTGTGATATGTCTAAGTGTCCCAGTCCTTGACAGAATAGAACACCGATTCAGGGAGGTGCTGAACAGGTCTCAGTCAGTTCTGTTCACAACCTTTCCTGCTCTAGGTGGCAGGAGGGATTAATTGCTGAGCTCTGGACTGCTTCACAGTGTACTCCAGACCTGAACTCCAGCTGGGTTTTGCAGTCGTTAACTTTCTTTGCATGAAAGGGCAACAAAATTAATGAACAATAACGCTTTTTACGATACAATTGGATATTTTGGAATGTAAAACTGCTTCGGAAAACTGCGGGAGCCCTAATTGATACAGAATTTTTGCACATGGCCTGGCCATTCTAGTAAAATGTAGAGGCTGGTACTCAGGTAGAAATATTGACCTTATTACTGGCTAGGACTGATGCATGTGATGTTAGCATGTGGCCAACACATTGGCTGCACCAAGTGGGGTGTCATGAACATCAGAGAAACGCTGTTAGTGAAGGTCAGTGTTTCTTTGCCCCCTAGAACACACAGTTTGCTAGCAGAGGAGTACGTAGGAGGAGTACGTCTTCCACACTGACTGCTTCATTCCATATATCCCTATCCATTTGCACATATGGATTAAGGCCCATAGCTACTTCATACAGGGTTCTGAGGATCCTACTCCTGAGATATGAACTAAAGCAGCATGTTCTGTCTTGCTGTAGGCTACAGACACTAAAACCCATTGGTGATAGAAACAAATTGGTAATGAGGCTGCATTCCGCTAAAAAGAAGACTTCCTACTGCACATCGCACGAGGGTTCATGGGTCTTCCATTGTGTGTAGGTTTAAGCTGTCTGTCAATAAACTGTTCCAGCTGGCTGCTGCTTTTGTGTACTTACTGAATGTACTGAGATGGAATAAACAAGCTTGGTGTGAGGGGGGCCATCATTTAGGCTTAAGTTTTCAGTGGGAAAACTAGATACTTCAGTACACATTGCCTCATATGAATTGATTACATTTTGGTGGAATAAGACCAAGCGTTTCTGTGGAAATAGTAGCACTGGGGGAGTGTGTATTTTTGCTCATTGTTGGCCTGATGATAGACCCATTACTGCGGGGGGTGGAGGCCCCCGATATGCACCGTCTGGAGTCTTGGCATCTGAGCTCCAAACCTTCCCTGAGAGAAGGAGAGTGGGACAGCAGAGATAATGGCCCCCAGATGGGCTGAAAGTTGAGCGGCCGAGCCCTCGCTGGATGCCCCCCACAGACACCCCCTATGGGGCTCCGCCATTAGCCTGTCTCTGCTTATATGATGAATCACCACAGAGGCACAGTGATTTTTTTTTGTGGAATTCTGTGATGCACTGAAGCAAGTTTGCCAAATTTTTAACTGTCTGCATCACTTGGGACATTTCTGTGAATATAATAAAGTTACTTGCACATGTTGCAATGATCTGAACGGTGACGCAGACAGACTGGTAAAGAAGCACATGCTGGATGTCACATTCTAAGATGACATTTCCTCTGTCATTTATAGCTGTAAGGTTCAGGCATCCTATTCTTGGTGTTTAGGGGCAGCTTTATGAATCTTTGGCAAACAGGAAGAGAGAAATGCAATTTTCACATGAATGGGATGCATGTATAAAACTGGTGACATGCTGAAGGTGACAATGGAACAGCAGGGAACACCAGACATGACCCTTCACTCTCTGCTTGTTGTAGTCACCTGTTCTAGTCAGGGGTGAGATTTCCATCAGCATGTCCTGTGGGGTGTCCTCACATTTTGGCTCCTCTCTGTGCCCCTCGACCAGATGTGGAGCTGCTGGCAGCAGAGAGCACAGAGGCCAGCTGCTGGGTGAACAACAGGCTGCGGAGGCACGAGGAGCAGTGGAAGGAGGACGATTGCACCTTCTGCCAGTGTGTGAACGGGGAGCCACACTGCACTGCCATGGCCTGCAAGCAGAGCTGCCAGAACCCTGTGCGGATCCCTGGGGAGTGCTGCCCTTTCTGCGAGGGTAAGACACCCGCAGATGTGTACACACTCACCGAGAAACAAAGACACTAATGCACAACATGTCTAATTTTAGGCACATGCAATATGTACAGACTTTTGCATCAACATCCACACATGTACATCATGCAATAACATACATGTACCCATATAGCCATATATAATCACATGAACTGATATGCACGCATCTACATCCACATGCACATTCATACATGTGACTTATACTAACAACAGCACAGTCCCCTGCAGTGATTCATGTACACATGCAGTGTCAGTCAAAGTTTGAGTATATACTAGCTGGAAACTAATTCTTTTCATAATGCGTTATCAGGATACGAGCCAAGACATCTTCCCAGCTCTTCTGCAGCAGTTCCCATGGATGTAGAGCTCTTGCGGGTTGCTTTGCTCCAACTCTTTTTTCCATATTTATCCACTTATGCAATAAGGGGCAGCACATGCAGTTTACCTTTGGGGTCACAGGTTCAAATTACACCTCCTGCTATAGTATCCCGGAACATAGTGCTTACCCTAAACTGCTTCAGTAAAAGTTACCCATCTATAAATGGATAAATAGTTGTAAATTGCACTGGAGATAAGTGTTGGCCAAATGAATAGAAGTAATACAAGTTGTGCCCAGGTGGACTCAGATTTTTGACTGCTACTGTACATTTTGCCAGGACATGGTGGCACAACTGGTGGAACTGCTTGGTGAGCATGGGTTTGAGTCCAGTTTAGGGTGTGTGGAGTTTGCTTTTTTCTCCCTGTGTCTGTACCCCCCTGACAGGTATGGAAGGTCCCAGGCACTAGCAAACCACTTCCATTCCTCCCTTGCCTAGAAAACCACATGAGCGGTCGACCACCAAGAATCGGATTTCACTGCCTGGCACTTACATACATCCATCCAAATGGGCACAAGTAAATACAGCACACTTGTAGCCAGACACATCCACTATTAATTACATGTCACAAAGTAAATGTAAAAAATCAGAGATTCTGATGGTGGTTTTCAGAAAAACCCTCACATGCAAAGTCATTATCCTGCAAATAAGTCCCCAGTGAAGCTGTGTTGCCCAACATGACCACAGGCAAGGCACACCCATTACGGAGTCCACGGGCAGCTTTCGTTTAATCGGATCCTGCTACTAAAGAGTCCAACTCTCATTACGGGCCGCGGCCCTGTGGAAGCTCATTAAAGCACAGGGCGCCCCACTTTCTGTGGGCTGCTGGAGCGTCGAGTTTTATTGTACTGGTCCAGTGTGCTTTGGCCAACCAAATGGGACCCACCTGGAGGGCCCTTTAACTGTGTAACTTCTCTGCAGAAATGTCATTAGTTGCAGCTAATCTGAGTCCTTGTGAGGCCACCACGGAACCCCCAGCAGGAGTCCCGCAACCCCGGGACACCCCTGTAAGCTGTGCTGTCAGCATATAGACTGACACAGGAGGGCTTTTTCACGTTTGTGCTGCGCTTCTCCTGACCACTTAAATAATGGAAAGGTACTCATTCATCAAAGCTAACAGATAATGAAAGTCTCCCATAGGTTGAAGAAATAAAGCCCGGCACTTATCTTTAATTACAGTTTTGGTTTTGGGGAACGGCTTCTTCATTGTGCGCGATGAAAGCCTGCACTTTCAACAAGGCGTTCTGGGCTCACATTCCTTTTCCCTCAGAGCCCACCTATGAGACGGTGAGCCCCGTCCTGTGCCCTCGCCTGGTGAACTGCTCCCTGTCCAGTGCCGACTGCCCCCACGGCTTCCTGCAAGACAAAAACGGCTGCCTGCTCTGTCAGTGCCTAAACAGTAAGAGCAGCCTGCCTCCCCGCAGCCTGTCCCAGCCACATAGCACCATGTCCTTGCAATGTCTTCCAGCAAACACGAAGCATCTTGTAAACCCCGGCACGTCACGGCAGAAAAAACTCAGTACACAATGAGGAATGTTGTCCGGTTTATGACCCAGTGCAAACCGCTAATAGCTTCTCAGAATCTCAAGGTTAATTTTAATGTCAAAATAAAATAGATTCCCATGTTGCAAAACACCAGAATTTTCCATCTGTCCCACTAGGAGAAAATGTAAGTGAAAACATTTAATATTAATAGTGAGTAACTTCTTATGTAGGTGTATATGGGTATTTTTACCGTACTGTTTTAATGCAATTTCACCGTGTGGGACTTAATAAGCTTTATGAAATACTTGAAGTGTTGACAAATAAGAGGGGGGCACGGTGGTGCAGTGGGTTGGACCGGGTCCTGCTCTCTGGTGGGTCTGGGGTTTGAGTCCTGCTAGGGGTGCCTTGGGGTGCCTTGCGGTGCCTTGCGGCAGACTGGCATCCTGTCCTGGGTGCGTCCCCTCCCCCTCCGGCCTTACGCCCTGAGTTGCCGGGTAGGCTCCGGTTCCCCGCGACCCCGTATGGGACAAGTGGTTCAGAAAATGTGTGTGTGTTGACAAATAAATGACCTCTTTTCTGAATTGTTTTAGACAACTCCTGCCCCAATCTGGCCCAGCACTGCTCCCTTCAATGTCCCTTGGGCTACGAGAAAGATGAGTTTGGCTGTGAAGTGTGTGAATGTATCCCTCCGTCCCCCAAATGTCGACCGTTGTCCTGCAGTAAGACCTGCCCCTACGGATACGTGTAAGTCCTGCCTGTGCTCTTCACACGCAATTTCAACAGCTCAATATTAACAAAGTCATAAATGATTAACATTTACGGATCAGTTTGCATAAACACTGGATGTCTAATCTACATCGAGTCTGTAGGTCTGTGCCCAGGCTTGAGCCCTGCAAGCCTAAGAATGTGCCGGAGCTTCTGGCTGACAGATTGGCTCATGTAATTCTGAGCTTTGGACTTTCTGGGAGTGGGTTGGCTGACCACTTGAGGTGCAAGGGTGGGGTGGCTGCAGGGGTTTAGGGTGAGACATCTCTAATCCACTGCACCAGCCAATGTGTCAGATCGAAAACATTTCGGACCAGGTCCTAATCCTGATGGCAGCGTGCCCCATTTGCTTCACGTTGAGGTCTGCTGCCCCCTGCTTAATCCATTTAAATAAGGCAAACGTGGAAGCCTTCTTCTCCTACCAAGAAAACTGCCCCCAACGCAACCGTTTCATAAATCGTCTCTTGGTTCAAAACAATGATCGAAACCATGTCCGCACAAAGGGAGGCTTTATGAAGCATGTACTGCAGGCTTCCTCTGGTATCTCAACCATCCACTGAGGAGCTTTTGCTCATTGTGAGAGGGAGAAGGAAATGGGGGGCTTCATTGACCATATGTGCCAGTCTCAGGGAAGGAGTCTAGAGACGTTCCTTTCCTCGGATTGTCTTAAAACCACACGGGACCACGTCTGCTGATCCGCGGTGACTGACTGACCGAAGGTGGCTCGTATTAAGAGTGGCAGCCATGAAGTACATTTGCTCCTTTCCATTTGTGCATCGTCTCCATAGCATACAGCATCTAAGCATCACTTACATCTTAACTGAACACTCAGACAATTATGATGGGCTGAATGGCTTCCCATTTAAATTAAAATCACACAATGGCCTCTCAACACTGTCATGTGACTTATGTTTCCATTCATAGTCAAAGTCATTAGATGAACCTTTTGCCCAGGAGTGGTGGGCAGCCACTGGCACTTGGACCCCCAGAGCCCCAGAGATTTTTTCTCTCTTGACTTTCAGTTGGGAGTTTTTGTTCCTTTCCTCCGTGGCCAGTAGGCATAACTGTAGCTTTATAAAAGCACTGATAATGTATTACGCTAGTTCTGTAGTTTATTTGCTTCCTTCTCTGATGTATTTGTTTCTTTGCTCTATGTCTGTGTTCAAGCGCTCCGTGTCACTGCGTGAGAAGAGCGCTCTGTAAAAAATAAATTGAGTTGAATTGAATTAGATAAGACTGCATGACAAAAGTATTTAGAAACAACAGCAGGAAAGATGTACACATAGTAGGTTTTAAATGTTCAGTGTACGTGGTGCCCCAGCGTTATGTTTGCATGGACATTCAGTGCAGCTGACTGAGTTCAGACGGGTGCACAAAGACAGATTAGGATCATTTCCCCTGCTCAATAGGGCTAAAACACCATCAGGCTCCACAGGACATACATGGCATTCTCATGCACAGGATCTGGGCTGGGTGGAATCTGCACCGAGCCGATGAGCATCGTTTGCGGTTCGAGTGGAGCTCAGTGTGTGAAATTCCACCCGTTGCTTTTGGACAAAGAGTGTCTCCCAGGGTCATCAGCGCAGTGCCTCTATATTTGTACACTGACGGGCCAGCAAGTACATGGGGGAGGGTAGAGCCTTCAAACTCCAACATTTTACTGACTCAGCAGCCAGACATGGCCTGTATTCCCTCCAGAGAGAAGTGTTACCGCAGTAACACAAATCCTTTTCTATTTCATTTGGTTTAGCAGATAATTGGGGTTAGTAGCATAACTGCTTCTTGTTGATAATGTCTGTATTCCGTGTGTTCCAGTTATGTAGGCTCCTTAGCCAATGATTGATTTTCCCGGAATACATTTTATTTTTTCCTTGCAGAGCATAATAATTACTTGTGGTTGAAACCATTGATATGAGAGGGTTTGATGAGCACACAAGAGTCAATACCTGGAGCCATTTTTTCACATGGTTTCACAACATTTTAAGAGGTCAGCAGTAAATAATTCTTCCCTGAATAGACATTGCAAAGAACCCCCGACTGACCTCCTAGACTGGGAAACTGAACCAAAGCAAGCGGAAAAACGTCTGCAATCATACTTCATATTTCAATGTCCAGGGCTCTGCTTTATTTATGTCAAGTGCTGAAATCCCTGTGGATTGTGGATCAGTCCCAGATGAAAGGGACCATACACCTCTTGGAGAACTCCTGACGATGACAAAGCAATTAATCCAATAGTTAAGGCTCAGGTCCTACAGTGTGGCCTGTTGTTGGGGCCCTTTGAATAAGATTCAAAGCTTGCTCTGCTTTAGAAACACATCCAGCTGTAAAAAGGAGTGAGAATGCAGACAAGTTGGCTATGCAGGCTGCTTTGGGTGAAGTCATCTGCCCAGAAAAGAATGAGGTCACAAAAGAGGGACACCAGAGACAAACTGTCAGGAGAGGCCTTATCAAGGCACCCTACTACGGTATCATCAGAACAAGCCTCACTCAACTGGTCCATTTCTCTTTAGCGACCCCTGGCACTCATTGACAACCTGGTTGGTCTCTTGTCCAATGCGGTTCTTTGGTCAGTCCTCACCCCCACCCTCCACTGCTGTTCTTTCATGTGATTATTCACAGGGCCCCCTTGCAGCCTCTGTGACAATTGCTTATTTACAAATTAACCATGAGCTCATACTTAATGGAAAGCATGTATGCTTCCACCTTAATCACTTACCAATGCTTACGATGGCTGAATCAAACACTTTTCGTTTTGCTTCATGGCTGTGGAGCTGCTGCACTAACCGTTTGAGTTTAATGACTGAGGATGTGACATAGACTTGAGAGGAATGCTGCTGACATGTAAAGTGTTATTGTGGAAATCTACCCATTTTGTGGTTGTGGCACAAAAGAAGGCCTCCGTTTCACTGAGGGCCTGTTTCTGCTCTGGGGTTGCTTTTGGGTTATTAGTGATGTATGTTCACTGCCCTGAGGGTTGGCGTGTTCTTGCAGCGTTGGGCTTCATGGGGCCTTTCCCCGTATCTGCCATGGTATGCTGTGCCCACTGCAGGGGTCTAACTTGTTTAAGGGTGCTGCTTTTATCTGGCCTCTTCAAAGGCAACCAATATATTTTGGGGAAAACAGAACCATATGTTTCCGATGCCGAGGGTGACCATCTGGTTTTGTAGCACTTCATGTCTCGCCCAACAACGGGTTATTGAGCCTCAGTTTGCGACAGCCTTATTATATTATACGTGCACCTGAACTGTGGTTCAAAGTGTCAAGATGGAATCTGGCCTTCCCACAATGCCTTGCTCAGCCGGCTATCTGCGTGCCCCTGCTTTACCGCAGGAGGAACAAGCATGGCTGTGAGATGTGCCGCTGCGTGAAGTGTCCTCCCTTCACCTGTGACAAGCGCTGCAGTGACGGCTACCAGCAGAACAAGAAGGGCTGCTCCATATGCCTGTGTAAAGGTAGGGAGGTCCTCCTCATGAATATTCATAAGCATAGGTCACATTGGTGTTCTTCCCAGGAAATTGAAAGCTTGTGCTGATGTCTCCCTCAGCCAAGCAGACTCGATAAAATCCCTGTAAAGGCTCCTTTTAGATTAGATATGCATGAGTCTGATAGCATGAGCTTGTTTACTGACACTTTTCTTGCACCGTGTGTACGTCAGAATTCTCAAAAACACCAAAAATGTTCAAGATTTATAGCTCAGCTGATTTTTTTTTTTACTATGCCATTTTTATCTGCTTTATTCATTATTTCATGGATCTTGTAAATATTTCAGAAAGGAAGTATTTTCAGTTCTCTCAGCAAGTAGAAAGTTAAACAAGCACCTGAACCCAGTAAACGCAACCCTATTTCCAGCACCGCTCATGTTTATTTTGAAGTTTTTGGTCGTGTGTGTTAAGGGCTGGTAAAATATTTATGAAGAAGGGCAAACGGCATTTTTAGAATCTGCATTCTCTGTTTGCTCAGTGTAAAATTAGATATAAGGTAAACAAACATTTTTTCCAGCTTTCGATGGCTCACCTCGCTTTGGCCTGTTATTTCAGACAGTATTTTCTGATAGTAATATTGTTCACAGAGAGATTTTGACACAGATTTAACATAGCGGACCTACTTGCTGCCAGTTTCAGGGCTTATTACGTATATTAATCCAATCCCCCGTTCTGGATAAAGTGCCAAAAGCATAAGGTAATGATTACACTTGTGTGTGGAAGTTATAGGTGGAATATTGGGAGAATAAAACTAAAGCGAAGAGCTCATATACCTTTCTCAAAATCTTTAAGCTCTGAATCTTAGTACAGTGGGGGGTTTCAGTGACCTTGCTGTAACATTGACTTACTCATATCTTTGGTAGTGTGTTTTCATAAATTTTGAGGTCAAACTGTAAACACATTCCTATTCTTGGCTTTGAATTGATGTGTTGCCAGTTTCCCTCACCCTAAGAAGTCCTGGTTATGAATCTATTCTTACAGCTCCTCTGCTGCCTTCCTGGGGCAATTCTGAATCTGAGAACCACTAAACACTTGTTTCCACTTCCCCAACAATAAGCACAGTGCATTTGCCCTATCAGTGGCACAACCCCGGCCCCTACACCCCCCGTGAGAACTGTTCCGTGTGCGTTTGTTTTCAGAGAGCAGCCACCCTCCAAGCACAACCCCACCAACGCCAGCCCTCAATTACTGCCTCACCAGCAACGGGCACCGCTACGAGGACAGCGAGAGCTGGCATGATGGCTGCCGCGACTGCTACTGTCACGGCGGGCGGGAGATGTGTGTTCTCATCACCTGCCCCGTGCCTGGCTGCCCGCACCCGGTGGTCCGGCCTGAACAGTGTTGCCCGTCCTGTGAAGGTAAACTTGGAGCCATGGTAACGGACCCTGGACCTGCTCTAATTACAACCACAACATGAGTCCCAAGCCAAAGTCACATTGAACCTCAGCACCATTCTGATATGCCAAGACCCTTTCCAAAATCAACAGAGTTCTCTCCGCACATTATTGGATGAGTTGGTCTGTTTGTTGTTAAATTATTTACGCAGAAAAGAATGTGAGGCACACTGGAATGCTGCCCCAATTGGCTGGAGTGTATTGCAATGAGCACTCGACAAATTTGTTGCAGTTGTGGCTTAAAAGCAGTTTTGTTCGATTTGTAGCACGGTTAGGGCACTGGGATGGTCTAGATGTGGTACTGGAAAGTTGCGTCCACCATGCCGTCCCAGAACTATTTCAGTGCCACGCCTTTGCCCCACCTGCCCAGTTTGATGCCCAGATTAATGCCAGTATTCCTCTCCCTCACTGCAGATGAGTCGGGCAGTGGCCAGACTGAAGGGATGGACCTTGTGGTTTGCCGGGCACCAGGAGGAGAATTCTATGTGGAAGGGGAGACCTGGAAGCTGGACGACTGCACGCGCTGCACCTGCAGGAAGGGGCGGGTCCTATGTGACACTGAGGTGTGCCCTCCCGCCCTCTGTCAGGCTCCAACCAGGAACAAGGACACCTGCTGCTATGTGTGCCCAGGTACCAACACTGCACTGACTCAGCTCTTGTCCTCTTAACACGTTCACTCCTATGTCTGTTGATCAAGCAGATGTTTTCAAGTTCTGTTTGTGCGTTACCTCATTCTGTGGGTATCTTCTAGCTGTACAAAATCATAATAAGGATCCTTACAGATAAACCCAGAATACCACAGGATTAGAAAAACGCTACCCGATATAGCTTCTCTCGGAAAGGAACCTCAGCTAAACATTATCTAGGCTGTGCAACAGAACAACATTCCCAGACAGGCTTATTTTTTAACATGTGGCTTCTAAAAGCCCTAACTGCATGGTCGTGGAGCTCTACCAAGACCGTTTCATGTCTCGCACAGGCCCATAAAGAGACCAGCTCAAACCAGCTGGACTTTACCTTTGAGAGTCTCTACAGAGAACCACATGTGGACTCTCCAAGTCATCGAAGCTCTACTTTACTGCATTTCATTGGACCCCAACCCATAGACAAACACAAATTAGAAACATATGTCCACCTTTGAGCCTTGGCCTTCAGCTCCTTCAGTTACGCTTGATGACTTTATCATTAGTTCTCCTGTTCAATGCGAGATTGTCACAGACAGTACCTTTGATGCATGCATTTGTCAATTGCACCTGTGTAAACAACTGTAACGGTTAAATATATGTACAAAAAGTACAGCTGACTGCATTCAGTAGAAGTTGAGCTTCTGTCAGAGCTTTCAATACATGGGTTAAGGGAATGAGAACAAGGATTGCACAAAATCGGCAGATAGCGGTTTTGTAGACTATACAATCATGTGCCGCTTAACGACGTTTCGGGCAATGACTAGCTGCATATACGACAGTGGTCCCAGAATATTATAATGGAGCCGAAAAATTCTTATCAACTAGCAACGTCGTAGCCGTCGTAACATCGGAGCACAACGTGTTACATGTTCGTGGTGGTGGTGCTGTAAACAAACCTACTGCGATGCCTATCATATAAAAGTATAGCACATAATATTATGTACAGTACATAATACTTGATAATGATAATAAATACTTATGTTACTGGTTTATGTATTTACTGTACTGCGCTCATTATTTAAGACTGTACTCATTCTACTTATAAAAAGGTTTACTGCAAAACAATATGCTGCGTTATGCTGGCAGCAGCATCATAAATCTCGTGTTTACCGCATCTCTTGCTAGGAGCAATAGGCTATACCATATAGCCTAGGTAGCCTATGTAGTACAGGGGGGCGCGGTGGGTTTGGCCAGGTCCTGCTCTTGGGTGGGTCTGGGGTTCAAGTCCCACTTGGGGTGCCTTGCGATGGCCTGGTGTCCTGTTCTGGGTGTGTCCCCTCCCCCTCCAGCCTTACCCCCTGTGTTGTCAGGTTGGACTCTGGCTCCCCGCAACCCCGTATGGGATGAGTGGTTTCAGATGATGTGCATGTGTGCCTATGTAGTAGGCTATGCCATCCAGGTTTGTATAAGTACACTGTATGATGTTCGCACAACGACGAAATCATCTAACAAGGCATTTCTCAGTACGTATCCCGTCGTTAAGCGATGCATGTCTGTACTTGTATCAGCACTCATTCATTGATATTCTGGCTCGCAGGAGGAAGCGCAGTGTCTTAAGCGCTCAAGAGTTACTTGTCTTGGAGTAGTATCATAATGTAGAGATCCATATTGACACCATCCTCTTGTCCTTGCAGAGGACCAGCTCAAGCCCCTCCTCCCAGTCAACAGCAGCCAATTGGAGTACTGCATCTCCAGCGAGGGGGACATCCTGCTGGCTGGTGACTCCTGGAAGGCCAATGCCTGCACGAGCTGCACATGCATCAATGGCACCATCCAGTGCTTCTCACACCAGTGTCCACCAGCAAATTGCAGAGTGCCTGTGCTGCGCAAGGGCCAGTGCTGCCCACATTGCCTGGGTATGTCCCATCCTTCTTACACTGGACAGGTCCTACAGAACAAGAATAGGGCACAACAGCTGCAGACAGCACTTTATAACTGCTACGGGTATACGCCTTATCCAGAAAGCCAAAGGTGCAAAACCTAAACTCCACCAATCCTGATTCTGAAACACCAGGAGTCAGTGAAAGCATATTCCTGCTGGTTAACATGTGAACAGTACATAGGACAGGAATGGGATAATAGTTAATGAAGTTTATTAGGGTAATATTATAGGGCTCTCCTATGAACTGTATTAAAAGCACCATCACAAGTGTGAGCAATTCCCCAATGAGGGTTTAATGAAACAGTTACAGCTACAAAGAACACATAATGAAATTCATTAAAAATGTATTATTTTAATTTAAAAGGGCAGACTTGTGGGTGGTAAAACTCCCCCTTGGGGTTCATTGGCCCAAATGTAAGCAGAGTCAGCTTTGAGGAACTCTAGGTTGAGCGGCGTCAGTGCCTAATAAAACACCTATTGAAACCATGCCGAGTGTCTTGACTGCAGAAAGAAAGCAGATTGGTGACAGTTTCACTGGTACAACCAGGAAAAATAAGTTTGCCACTGGCAACATTCCATAACACGCAGACTGATCCAAGTGAGAAACATTCACATAGACTTCCTGTCTCCCATTGAATGGCACAACATCTGCCGCATACGTCTGGAAAAGCAAAGCTCCATGTCAGCTTTTCCTTTGCCGAGAAACCCGGCCCGGCCACCTTTGTTCCATTTGATTTGTTACTGCTTCACCTTGCCTTTGTTCTTGTATCTGGGCTGCGGAAAACAACCTGTTATGCAAGGGAGTCCACAATAGTCAGCCACAGGAAGTCGATTAAAACACACAGAAGAGTAAATCCGTGTTCTAAAACCAGCAGGGCTCACCTCAAATCCTGTGGAATTCAAAGTGAATTGGTGGCTCTCTGTAACTGGTCACGTGTTTGTAGCTGCTTACAATATATGTTTTGTGTCATCAGATGTGACAACAACAACAGTTCCAGTGACTGTGTCTACCACGGCAGCCAAACAGAATACCTTGTCTCCGGCAGACAGTGGGATCTGGATCACCACCACCACCGGGATCCCATCTATTGTGGCAGCTACTGGTGAGACAATCTCACAATAACTCTGCACCCCTCCAAAGTACTTGGTAAAAACCATAGTATATGCATATAAGGTGCTGAGTCAAACGTGACCCACATCTGCACCAGATTCTTTAAAATCAGTTACAATAAAAATATTCCATAAAATCTTACAGAATAACAATAAGGCTTATCAGTACAAAATGCATGTCTACAAAAGTCTTTATAAACATTCCAGCTTATTAGAGTTAGGATGGTTTGTAATACTACAGGAAAAAATTTGGAAAAGGAACTACTTTCACTTAGGCTCACAGAGCCACTGGAAGGTCCCAGGGAGATAAACTGAGGTCCAGATCTCCATCATACTCTTCAATCCTCTAGGTGGGAAAGGCCTAAATGAAGAATTCCCCACTCAGACAGAAGTAGTGATGATCTACCAGTCAGCAGCCTGGATCCTTGCTGGCCTCCTCCTGGCCATCGTCATCTTCCTTGTCATTGCACTCCTTGTCAATAAGAAAAAAAAGTGGGTGCAGATGTCCTGCTACAGTGCACCAAAAAAGGTAGGAGCCTGTTGCAGGTACATGTGACCTTGGAAAATGTGCCCTTTCTGACTGAAATTCCTGAAATTTCCTCTCCTTCACTCCAGACGGTGATCCTGCAGAAGCACATTAACAAGAGCTCTGTAGTGTATATGGAACCATCCAAGGAGAACAAGTTCCAGAGCACAAAAAATGACAGTGGGGTCCACTTTGGCCTTGAAGCAAGCTCACCGTGCAGGGACAGGCTAAGTATTCCCAGGGCAAAACTCAGCCAGGGGCCTGGCAGGGACCTGTATTAGGCCTGCTCCAGTGGCCCGTTTCATGGAATATGTTGTCTTCACCCCATACTTTTCCATAAAGATCACAAAGACACAAGTCTGGGATGCTCAAGGCCAACCCCTAAACAGACAAGGAGCTTTGGTTCTGCAGGAAAATCCATTGCAAAAGAGCATTTTGTTGACTTTTAATATACCAGACTTCAAAGTTGGGAGCTTTAAGACCCAGTTAATTTTTAAGGGATGAACAGGAAGCCACACTCTCTGGGAGGACAGCAACGGGACAGTGGTTCAGCTTGGCACTGTGGATGCTGCTGAAAATTCTCTTCTCCCATCAGCCGAAATCAAGCCGAGTGGTGACTGGATACTAATAAAAGCAAATATGAAGTGCTTTAAGATATATGTGGCTCCACATATCTTGCTTGTATATTTACATATGTGTAACATGTTATTTTTCACACTCACTTCTCAACTACCGCTGCTGAAATCTTGCTGGTGGCAAGTTTTCAAGCTGTGAACACCTGACTAAACATTCCCCAGTGACTCCCAAGAATGGAACTTTCAATCTTTTATTTCAACCAAAGCAACAGCAACCAGTTAGGAATTCAAACTGACCTATGAGAGTGATGAAGGACACGAAACACTACTGAACCCATGTCTGCAGATATACTGTACATCCTGCACTGTTAGCTCTCCTCAGCTCTTTGTTTTAGGCTTTGGTTCCTCATCCCCATGAATTTTATACATAGCACAGAAATAGGACTTTGAAAAAGACCTGAAACTGGGTGTTTAACTAAATGATGGAAAATGACATTGCCACATCTTCCTCACATAAGGGAGCCATGCTGTCCATCATCTCCATCAAGCTGAGAAGCCAATAATGAGTACCTAGGATCTTGTTTTCAATGTTACATATAAAAACCCCTGAAGAAAACAGCCGCAACTATTTGACAAGATCAGTTCCAGAGGAAAATTTGTGGAGGGGTGCCTCACCTTTGACATCTCACCAATTCACAAAAAATTGATTGATAGGAGAAATATTTTATAATCTTTCTGAGAGAACATCTTTACATAGCGTTTACTATTTATTTACATTTATATATTATTGGTTGTTTGATATTGGCTGTGTGCTAATTTGTTTTTGTCATCTTTTTGCCTGAGATGTTTTCAGGACTTAAAGGAAATTAACACAAAAGACTAAATTAGCTCCAGAATGCAGTAAGATGTTGAGGCAGCCTCAGACCTAATAGTTTTTAAAACACAATATACTGTATATAATGCTGCTGCAAAAAGTTGCGTGTGAATGAAAACTTCATTTAAAATGGCAGAGATTTCCCTAGTTCACTACTTCCATATTAAAAGACCCAAAAGCTTACAGCAGCAATGCTTGTGAAGGTCTGAAGTCAGACCATAACTGTTTCGGGAAAACGGCGCCTAACCTTGTCTGACCGTAGTGTACATCACACAGCAATGCATGTAATGCAGCATACATGTGTAACATTAAAAAAAGGACTAGAAACACTTAGAAACAGTAAATCAGTATGCCACCATATGGAGCACTAAAGAACCAAAATCCAAGACTTAAATATTTGTTTTTATGAAAAAGATATGAGGTCTTTGTGAATGAAGTACAGTTCAGGCTTTGTGTTTGTAATTTCTAAATGTATAAAGAGTAGATTAAAGTAGCATACAGAGTACCTTATTTATTTTTTCACATAGCTTTATTTATTAATATTATAGTTTAAATGAGTACTTTCTGGCAAGTAATCATTGTAGTCAAAGCTGCTGTATGTAGTAGATACTATACACCATTTCCCACCTGTATCTGCTTTGCTATTTAGGCTTATTTATTTTCTCAGATGGAAACTGTAAATACCCCTCTTAGATGTTTGAACTGTAACAGTGGCCTTTATTTTCTTGGAATAAAACAGTGTGGATAATAAAGCTTGTCTTCTCTTATTAGATTATGAACCAATAAAGACCATGACAGGTCATAGGTGGAATTAGTGCAGTCATATCACTCCAAAGATGTCCTTTAAGTGTCCTCCAATATTTATGTGTAACTTCATACTCGTACTGTAACTCCATTAAGTACTGTTAACATTTTTGTTTAACCGCCCCGTGACAAGTAATTAAATTCCCCACAAGGTGATTTGAATTGTAGTAGTAACAATCATTATTTTTAGTATTTTTACTTGTTCAAGAGACCTATAATTTTACTCTTTTACAGTTTCATCAAGGGCACGCCAACATATCTTTAGCCATTATGAGATGCACTGAACCACAGTTTGAATAGGGCCTAATGAGCTACACACAAAGACGTCCATAACACATTCATTTACAACAATATAAATCCTAAATGACCTCCAACCACACTGAATTCCCACTAAGTTTAAAGAAAACAATGAAGCTATGAAATACTTCCCTGACCAAGGCCTGGCTGTTTCATTGAACACACAAGTGAAATTTCCAGGGGCCAACTGGCCTCAATTGGCCTTGCATTTATGGGCGTCTGACTTTCCACACAGAGGAATGAACGAAAGAAATCTGGTAGCGAAACAGATCCCACTTCACTTAAGTGCCGCACCCTCCTCAATGGGCCACCATCTGGCTCTTGGGACATCTTTTCCATTCTGTAAATTTTATTGGTTCACCCTCACATCTGGACAAATGGTGGATATAAACAAGTCATGTGGGACCATGAGTTCAGGACCTTTCCCCCAGATAATCAAAGCTACAGGTCTGAACCATCCTAAACACATCACCGTTTGGATCTTTACGTGATTCTTACTGCTTAAGTTCATGTAATGATCACAGCAGCATGTATATACACTTATACCCTGTTATCTGATCTTAACTCCTGAAAAACAACCAAATATCAAAAAACCAAATTAGAAAATTACTGGTTCCAAGACCATCCCAAATTCACCCCAAAACCACCCAGAAGGATGTATAATATCATCAGTAAAAAGTAGTGCAACATATTAAAAACAGAATGAATAATACTAACGATGCAATTTTACTTTTTCACATTTTCTTCCAGGAAAACCATTTACAAAAAAAAAAAAAAAAAACACTTATTGATTGCTTTCAAAAAGTTTTTTTGGAACTGCACAGACAATTTTCTTTCATTTCATTATATTTTATCTTCAATTTTGTAAATAAGTGCAGAAATTAAAAAGTTATTTCATACTCGCTTTGGGTCTATATTGTAAAGGCAAGTTATTTACACAGTTTTTTCAGGAGAGCCGTGCCTGGACCCCATGAGCATGATGTGCATATAAAAGAAATTTTTAAAAAAATAACAATTCCATAAACTTACTGACAGTGTGCATGGACTGGCTTGAGGAAGAGAAAGGCTATATTTCTCATTTAAATAAAGAAGAAGAAAAGCAGGGGTGCAGTGGGTTTGGCCAGGGCCTGTTCTGTGGTGGGTCTGGGGTTCGAGCCCTGCTTGGGCTGCCTTGCGATAGACTAGCATCCCGTCCGGGGTGTGCCCTCTCCCCCTTCAGCCTTGCGCCCTGTGTTGCTGGGATATACGCCTTATCCAGAAAGTGACCTCGCTCAGGACACACAGTTGTAGACACTGTGTGTGTGAGAGAAAGAAGCAAAGTAAAGCACAATAGTTGAAGAGAGATCATGCAAACACAAATATGAGTACGGGGGCCAGACTGTGGAGTGCCAGAACACAACTGAAAGCATGGGTACACAGTTCCAACAGTGCAGTGTTTCTCACAATCTTACTCACACAACTGCATGCTGCAAATTTTCAAATGTGATCTCAGGTTACTACAATGGACCAGATGGAAAGTGCACAGACCCTGACATCTCAGAATGGATGAATGAAAATCTAGACCAACTAATGATAAGCTGTATTAACTGTAGACTGGATAAGCAGAAAAACTGGACACTGGGAGAACAAACAACAGGGGATGAGTAATTCACAGATAAAAATGTCAAGCTCACACTTACATGACCAAATCTTATACTGTATCCTTCATTACTAAACACGTAAATAAGTCAACTACAAGATGATTCCCATAACTTCAGGGCAGACACATTCCTGTTTGCTGGACCTGTGAGTACACCATGATGTATGCACTTGAGAATGAGTTAGGAAACCATAGCTATTTCCAGGAAGCCTTAATGGATACTTGAAGTCAAGATTCAGGGGCAAAACTGGAGAACAGGAAAAAATAAAATACAAAAAGGCTTAGATCATGAACTCATACCCACAGGTATTCATGGAAAGTGGTTCTACTGTGCACACCAAACAGATTATATTCACTACTTGCACTAATCTCTTTGGAAAAAAGAGGAGGATGCTGGAGTCCTAATCCCTCATAGACAAGAAGAGACGTAAACCTTCATCCATTTCAAAGTCTATGTTACAGGTGCGAGGCAGCCAAGGCAGAAATGTAGGTTTTGGTTAAAGGCGCTCCCTCTGTAAGAAGAGCACACCAATGGTTTTACAATAGCCACAACACAGGTGGTTCACCAATTTGTCCCTAACTTATACAACTGAGTGCAGATGATTGCTGCTATTACTCTACCACTAAAAGTAGCTGGTTCATAACAGATAACAAGAGGCCAGTGGGGCTCAGTCCAAAGAATCCCAGGAAGTTTAAGCAGCCAAACAACATCTCCAGTGAATCTCAAAATGTGTCTCACAAGTGCTGGTTTCAGTCAAAGTGCCAGATATTCACTCCCGGTTGACACGGGCCACAGCTGAACTTGTCCTGTGCAGAGAGGACAGGCTGCCAGGGACTGCTGTATCAAATTCTTTATTGTGTTGATGTAATTTTAACAAAGATTCTTTGATTTCATGACAACTTACCATGTCATGTAATTAACATTAATGATGAAAAGTATCCGGTTGTTAATCCAACATATCATTGCCCAAGTCTGCAATGACCAAGTAGTTATCTTTATTACCTTTTACCTCAATTGATCTGATTTTTTGTCAAAGCAATTTGCACCGTTAAACTTTTTAAACTGATTTACCCATTTTGATAGCAGGGTAATTTTTACTGGATAAAAGTAAGCACCTTGTATAATAAATAGTAAAACAGAAGGAAGATTCAAACCTGGGTTCTTAGAAAAGCAGAAAGTGACAGCTTTCACCATTACACCCCTGTTGGCCCCACTATCTCATTTAGCGCTAGTTATGTGAATTACTACAAGACAGCAACTATACTGCGCACACATTTTTATTTTTTAAATTTATATCACATAAAAATAAAAAATAAATAAGAGCTATTCAACCCACAGACCTGGAGAGCTAGCATTTTTCCAGTATTCCTGGTGCCAGCTGAGAAAGGTTAAAGAATTTAGTCCAGACAATAAGTTTACCACTCAGCCAAAACAAAGAACTTCCTGGACTGAGCCCTACTTAAAAATACTGTACTGAATATTTCTGAAGATGTGGAACCAGGGTCAAAAAGTAGCATTTTACCTTATACCCTCTGTGGGTATAATAGTATACTGCTGCTCCAACCCACCACCTAAAAATATGAGACAGTATCATCAGAAATGACAGCACACTTTAAGGCAGGATTATTAGGACTTGGTAACAGAAAAACCCGTAAGAGTAGCATCAAGAATTACTCTTGAACTGAGGTTTTTACAAAATGTTAAACTTATGTGTTCTGCCATGTTAATCCACTACCATTTTTTTTTTTGGCAATGTCATAAGACTGGTGTATGTATGAGGTTGAGATTATGAAATGTTTAAACTCACACGCATGACACAATAAACAAACAGCCAACATATTACCTGTGGTCCATTAAATGGTCAATAAAACCACACAGAATCAGCTGAATTGGAGAAACAGCTGCCTGAAAAACATTCCTGGCCAGGGCCACACATTATGTTCATTTCATAAATGTGTGCTACAGTAAGTCAAGAACTCCTTCGTGAGAAACAAAAATCTGAAATATAGCAGTAAATGAACTCTCCTTTTACATTTTTGGCAAAATATAAAACTTTTAATATGTAACAATACATTATTTCAATCAAATTTTCTCCCAAACCAATTTAAATTCCTTTTAACACAAACGATGGGAGGAGGAAAAAAAGAAAAAAAAAAAAAAAAAAAAACTTGGCAAATCCATACTTGTTACCCAGAACTGGAAACGGTATGCAATTAAAAGGAAGGCTGAAAAATTGACTGCACTGGAGCTGGTGGAGCAATACTAGAGCACATTCAATTGGCACTTCAGGCTTCATCCTTTCAGTACCGTTACTGGCTCCATTCAAGCAGGTTACACAACCATTAAGAAGATTGCACTTGCAGGGCAGCTTGTCCTCTGGAAATGGCCGTCCTTTGGTTTACAGGAGAATCTTGTAGTAGTCATCCTTGTAGCTATATAAAACTACAACAGCGACTCTGACAAAAAAAAAAAAAAAAGTCACCTGTGGTGAATATTTTGCTACTAAAAGTAACAAAAACCAATATCCACTGAACAAGAGGGTCCTGATTCTCCAGAAGGCCCGAGTTTTTCCTCCATATTAACAAAATAATTTCACAGCCTAACCATTTCCTGTCCCTCTACTTGTCGTTTACACCAGACCAGTGAGGGGAATATTGGCTGCAAATCACTAGCAATATCTCAGCTGCTTCGATGCTATGAATAATGCAGGCTCACCTAACCAGAAATTTTAACTCATATTTGTGTCATGTTCATGCTGTAATTGTCTCATATCTACATCCCCTTTGTAGGCTCATACACTAGTGCGTTCCAATGTTTATTACTGAGGTTGACGTATTTCCTTACAGCAGGCTCTATTACTGTTGCAGTGGTAAACAGGTAATCTGGTACGCATGTTCCGATCCTTGGAAAGTGGAACAAAACACAATATTGACCTTCTGCTTTCCATTTCTCTTTCAGGCAAAATGCTGTTGCCAGAATTCTCAGCCTTGTAGGCCTGATCGATTGACACTGGAAATTTCTAGTTTACATTTACATTCATTTGGCAGTCATTTTTCTCCAAATTAACATTATCATTATAATCATTGTGTAATGCAAAATTAAACTTAACTTTTTCTATAATACACAGTATATTTATAATAAGTTTCTATACCAAGAAATACTAGTACCGTCATCACTAATTATACATAGATTTGTATAATAAATGTTTGTAAAACCCAAACCACTTCCCCTGATGGCACTCGGTGTATTAAAACTGATTTCTGACTCAAACATGCATAAGGATCACTTCAAATCAAGTTGAATGGCAGCCTCTGCTCACACAATAACTAAGTATGTAAGGCTTTACCCAGAAAATTTTCAGCTAGTTGAACATATGCATACGTACATTCGAACCAGAGTTTTAAATCTGGCAAAAACTGCATGCAAACAAATAAAACCCTCTTTCAATATCCCCATTGTTGGAGAGGGCAACAAAGCTGATTGTCCATAAATGTGCTCTCACAGGTTGATGAGAGGCAAATTAAAACCAAATGACTTTTGTGCAATCTATTCAAATTCTAAGTGGAATTGAAAATAAAAAAAAAATAAAAAAAATAAAAAACACCACCCAGTGCACATAGTGCTGACAGGTCCCTTTTTCATACCAAGTCAGGGTTTGGTTTATTAACAACTCCAAAAAAGAGAGACTGGTAGGAAGATGCCAGTTGTGCAAGCTACTGGGTCCCTAAGTTAAGAAATCAGAGTTCCTGGCTGTTGAACTTGTTGCATCCATAGAAGACCGGAAGCTTGTGAGAAAGTTGGGAATACGGCAGGTTATTTATACCCTATCCTCCCACATAATCTCGGAAAACACACTTTATAGTGAGATCCACTCAAAGTGAGGGCAAGACCTTGAGTGGATGCCATACTGCAAACAAATTTAAGATTGTCTAAGATCGCCTCATGTCAAAAAGAGTAACAAAGCTACAGGCCTTACATTTGATGTCCACAAAAGAAAAAGACCCTCTGGTAGTAGGTTACGTACTGTTTCGCAATTTTGAAGCGGTGGATCTCTTCACAGATACACTTCAGGTAGCGCTGTTTAGGCAGGCGGGAGAGGAGGTGCTTCACACTGACATTGAACTGCTCCTCACCATCAAACTGGAAGGGAGGAAAATAGAAAGAAGGATCCTTTTCAGTTTTAGACATTTAAGTGGGCAACCCAAACCCACAGATTCTGAGCATTCGTGGGATCTTGATACCAGGTATCTCAGAGACTTAGATGAAAATGGTGTCAACTATAATTTGTTTCGTTGTTCATGCAAGTGTTTTCCTTGACACCTGAAAAGCCACGTGTGTGATATGCAATACATTGTAGCCGACTATGCATTTAACACACTGCTTGTATAACTGTGAGCCAGTTGCATTTTACTTTATACTGTATAAAACTATATGACTAAGAAGCCTGATGTTTCCTCCTTACCAGGAAACTGGCTCAGTGGTATGAAATTCTGTTTTCCTCTAAACTGCTTTATGTTGGCATTGTTAGGAAGACAAGGAATTCTTGCTCTTGGGACTGAGAGTCAATGATCTGTGCAAAGCTTGGGGTGGAATTTCTGACATAAGCACTGACTGCAGGAAGTGGGAACCTCCATTTCCTGTCTCCTCCAGAAAAGGCTTCCCCACCAGACACATCCAGAACCCTCCCCTTCTGTCCTGTCCCCACCCATATCCAGTCAGGTACTGATTATTTGCTTTGTGTTATTCAGGACAAACAAGGCTTGGCACGAACCTCCAGGGACAGGAAGTTGATGAGGGTTTCCTTTGGCAGATCAACCTGAAAGTGAACAATAGAGTGAGGACTTATGGATACAATGGGGCATTTCATCACAAAGACATATGTTTACACTATGCAGAGAACTAAGGGAACTGTTCAGATTGAGTTATGGGTGGTAGAAATTTGCTGTAAATATTTATGAAATCCACTTGCAGCCCAGCACAGCCCCAAAAATGTTTAATTTCTTCAGTATGGGCCTTTTTAACTTGAATGCTAAATACAGACCATAGTTTTTTTAAGAAAGGTGTTTTGTGTGACAAACTAAGACAAATGTATTAAATTTACCTCTAAAAATGTAGCTTGAATGCACTGCGTTTTATATACTCAATGCTTGGTTAAACAAGCAAGAGGTGCAATCTAAAATGGTATGAAAATCAGCATTGTACTTTTGAACGTGTGTACTATATAGTATCTGTCAAATTTTTAGTGCACTTGAAGGAGGAATAAATATTCCCTACTCACAAAGTATTCGGTCAAAAAGTTTGAGAAGGAAATCAGCTGACATCTCTCCCCAGCTTTTCTGCAGCAATTTTCAGAGATGTAGAGCATTTGTGAATTGCTTTGCTTTCACTCTACTGTCCAGTTCCTCCCATAAAAGTATTGCCAGGAATGGCCAAGCGCACTGAAATTTGACTGATACTGTAAATCTCACCTAAAACTTAGAGGGAGAGTCAGACATGGGATTTAAACTAATTCTTAATTATTACGGTCATGTAACAAATTTTTGGCAGAGGTTCTGTCTGTCCTCAGAACTACGGAAATTGGATAGTGTACTATTTTCTTGATGGTTACATTTACATTTATTCATTTAGCAGACACTTTTCTTCAAAGCAACTTAGAATGTTACACTACTTACAATGATTTACCCATTTATACACCTGGGTAATTTTACTGGAGAGATTTATGGTAAATACTTTGCTCAAGAGTACTACAGCTGAAATTCAGACTTGAACTTGAAACCTTAGGGTCCAAATGCAGCAGCAACAACCACTATGCTACCAGCTAACCCATTAAACATTATATGCTGTCAACACCATCAAAGAGAACAATAACTGGAAAAATCCCTTCCTTTGAAAAAAAGACAACAAATCTTTGGAGTGCAAATGGTCAAAACCGCAAGCCCGCACATAACATATATATGTCAGTGCGTACTGATGAGCAAATACATCATGATGACTGAATTAATGAATGCTTCCTGGGCTTTTTTTTTTTTTTTTTTTTTAAATACGACAAGCAATTCAAGCACAATTGACAATCTCCTTGTCTTGTTTTTTGCTATTATAAACTGACCAACTTCTTATTCAGCCATAAACATCAATCCACTTACTGCTAAAACTTCAATTTCGTTGCTTTTGTTTTGCAAATTGCTCCCAAGGTTCTGCAGTCTAGTTTGTATCTGGATAAAGAGACACAGAAAACAGTAATTAAACCTATCATTACAGTGGCCGTAATCAGGGTCTAAAAGGTGACAATTCACCCATTGGCATGTTGACATGAAAGAACTTTACATCACAACATTACAGCACAATATCTGAACTCCCTGTAGAGATTTGGCTTAAGGACCTGTGTTTCATAACGTCTCCTGGTGCTGGCAGACACCTTCTCCGGAGTGATGAGATTCACATTCATTGCAGCACTGCTCCCATGGGGTTCCAATGATCCTACCAAACATCACACTCCATCTCAGTGACAACCGAGTCCATATTAAAATGCTAAATAAACCCTAGTACCAAACTAACAGAACTTTCAGTCCTTTACCGTAATGTTGCACACCATTTACAGTTTTAAAACTCAGTCCCGTACTGTAATGTACAGCACTATTTTGAAAAGTAATGAACTCATTCTATAATTTTACACATCAAGCTATTTAAAATTTTTTTTTAAAAATTCTGTAAAATCTTTTGAGACCATTTTATTATGCAAATTTTACACAGTAAAAATAGTGCTACATCTGATGGGGTATTACAAATCTCAGTTATAAGGATGCCATATATGAGCCAAGATTAGTGTGACTTGCATCATAGCATACACTGTCAGTCATTGTTTGAGATTTAATTAGGTATTTCTGTCACATGCAGTATGTTTAATGGAATCAAACAAAAAGGTAACCACAATCACAGGAGACCAGAGATTAGCACCTTGGACGCATGGAGACGAAAAGCATTGAGAAACCTCTGGCAAACAAGCTTATTCAAATACAAAAATGAGGTTAGAGAATACAAGGGTGGGACTACAGGCTACACAGATGGACCCTAGTAATAGATGCATTGGGATCATGAGGACGAGAAAGGTTAGCATTTGGACACCTTCTTCAGACTCACTTCTCTCCTGATTTTTTAAGTGCATGATAAACATGTAAATATTTAATCTTTATTACAAATTGTTGAATAATGAGTAAACCTTTTGCAGCTCCTCGAGTGATGTATACTGGTTCATATGGTGGATATTGTCAGAGGATTGCGAGAAATTGACTGTACTCAAGAATCACATCTGCATCCAAATCTCTTTGTCATGCAATCCACTCATTATATTTTTTCCTGAGATGTATATTGCTTTGGAGAAAAGCATCTGCTAAAATAATAAATGTAAATTCTCTTTTAATTCAATTTCAACTCACATTTTAATAGAATACTGTTCTCATCAAAGCCACAGAGAGCTCTGTACAAGATAATACAATTCAGTAATAATACACTAACAATATTGGTGTGTGTTACCCATAGAGAGAGAATCTCCCTGAAGACAGCCAATATGAAACCCAGAAGGCTGTTTTATTTATGTAACAATCTATGGCTATGGAATCTCCAGCCATTTGTGCCCTACTTTACACAGATGTGATTCAACAGGTGTAGAAAAGGTAAGATGATGCTGTGCGTCCACCTCTCAAGCCCAGTGAAGACATTCATTCTTGTCTAAGATAGACTCACTACAAGCTTGCTGAAGTTACTGTACCTGAGGTAGCCAGAAGTGACCCCTTGGTGTTCTGAAGAGAAACGCTGTCACACATTTCCCTGTTACAGAAAAGCAAAATAATATCCTTTAAAAAAAAAATCTGTTAACTGAAAGTTTGCAGGGTATTTTGGAGTAGTGAGAGAGAATGATGTACCTGTTGTTCCTTTCCTCATAAAACTTGGTCCGACATTTTTGAACTATGTGATCCACTAGGTCTGTTTCTGGAATTCTCTTCTCTGACTGACGATCTTTCTCAAAAGACTTGACCTGAGAAAAGCAGAGTTGGACACAACAGAAAAAGTTTGATCAGTCATATATCGTTGTTCAGTATTGTGTTAATTGTAATTTTTTCACCTTGCAAAAAGTATTGTATTCTAAGCGTATGTGGAAAACCAATAAATACACTATGGAACAAATGCAACCACATGACAGACTATTTTAATGCATTTCCCACTGGCTTCATCTTTATAAGGAAACATTTCCTACACTAGGCCTAACTACACTAATTGACCTGCAGTGTCAAGACTTATAAGAGGTGCTATCAAGTGGCAAACAATGGGAGAATAAATTACACTGTGGACTGGTGGAGAATTTTAAAAGCCCAGGAAAGTCCCAAAACATGCCTTCACACCTGCATGGTCAGACAGCTCTTATCCTTGTTACAGTAAAGAGGAAAAAGCATGCTCACCCTGATGTAGTTGCCCTCTTTGTCTGAGACCAGAGCCACACAGGTGATCCCAGCTTGTCGGCATTGTTCCAGTACCGCCTCCTGGGACTGAACATAAAGGGAACGCTGATCATACATCACCACACCAAAAAATCTCATCTTCTGAAGATCAGGAGATGCCTGCTATCCTTCGCCTGCTTAAGTAATGTGACACCACAGCTGGAGAGTCCTGATACCCTCCAAGAAAGAGGGCAAAAAACTGAATCAGATTAGCCAAAAGATACAAAAACAAAGTGAAGCTCAAAGCCTTAATTACAAAACTCCGTAGAGACTATAGAACACTTTGAAATTCATTAAACGTTAATTAACCAGTGACTCACCCTCTGGTTCAAGCACTGTGGTTCCCAGTCACACAATGGTGGCATATCCCTACCGAGGAATGCAAGCCCATAATCACTGCCCCTAACCACAGCTGTCCCAGAGGATGATCCCGAGCTAGCCTCAATCTGTACACTGCAACTGAACGTCATGGTACAGGTCTAAAGCAGTGCTCTCACTTAACAGCACAACCAGTTGAGCTCCCAATATTCATCTTTTCCCCTTTCGTGAACTAATTTGACCATCATCAGATTTTAGTTTTTAAATTGTGCCTGGTCAGAGTTCAGGCTCAAGCTGATACTAGGTATCGGGCCCTTCTGCAGGAGTAAAGATTTACCAGAGTTGGTGGTCACAAGAACACAAATACACCCTAGCACTCTGGAGTTAAGGCTGGAATATGACATGTGCTAAGCAAGCACTTCTACTGTTAGGTAACAAATTACAAATTCCACTGGAATGGCATGGAATTTGAGCACTACTGTTCTGTCCCAAAATGAGAGCTCATGTAATCCACTTTTTGTCCAGATATTTCACTGGCTCCTGTCTAAGAGGGCAGGCAGCTTTAGCCAAACAAAATTCCAAAAGTGTCGTGCAAGAGGAATTCTAAGGAAAAGTGAAAGCGCAAGCCATGTGGCCAAGGTTAACCATATTAGGGTAATAAAAGAAAACGCACTAAAGCATGCTGGTGTGAGACTTAATCCTTATTTCAGCCATGTACATATTGCAAAAAAAACCTGAAAATTGTTGTTTCTGTGGCAGAGGTGTAAACTTTGACATAAGCACCCATGCCCATGACTGGAGACATGCAGCAAGGAAAAGTCGGAGTCAGATCTATACAAGACGACAATGTGAGTGGGACTTGCATCGGACATGGTGTGGGACAAATGTATAACTGAGAAGATAAGCTGATATAAAAGAGGATTATAAGCAAGATAATGGAGGGTTGTAAAACAGTGGGCTGCAGTGAGAGGCTTGTTCAACTGTGACAAACTTTTAACACAACAATGAATATAATCTGGGACATTATTAGTGAAAGCCTGTGTAAGTCAGACTGAAACAGCCATCAAAACAATATGACAAGAAAAATATTTTTTAATTAATAAAAAAATGGTTTCCTATTGGTTTAATCTGATAAAAGAAAAAAAAGGTAGCAATATTTTAAACAACCCAAAGTTACACTGCTGTCTCGTATTAAAAACTACATTAAGTTGTCAGTATGTACTTTCTTTATTGGAAATCTTATGTTCCCTTAAAATTTCAACAACAGTTCCAAGACAAGTAGCAGATTTCCTACTGGATACACAAAAAGTTTATTTTCCATTGTAAAATTCTGATTAGTGCTGCCCCCCGATAGGCTCAGAAGGGCTCTTCATATAGACACCCCTCGACTTGCGCAAACACACTGTACTTCAACCACTTACGCAAGTCAAAAGTTATATATGTCAGTTCTACCCCTTCCCTCACCGTTCAACATAGCCTAGCCTACCCTAGCCACTTGTTGCAAACACAGGTACAAAAAACTTACACAATATGGTTCTCTAGTAAATATCAGACATATTAAATATTGTAATAAGACATAGACCTAGTGAATGACATAAATTTTTACATTTCTATAAAGCACAGATAAAAAATAGACTACTGCATTGTATTCACAGTTGATACAGCTAAACCTAGTTCCTGTACTATAGATGATGATCTTTGTCCACCTTTATATACTTCCTTATTTTCAATTTCATCTCCAAATCGGTTGCTGTACACTTGCAAGACAGTTCTCCCTCAAGTGCATGTTTACCACCAGTCATTGT